>NW_023596746.1:7633938-7650885 GCF_011947565.3 Pollicipes pollicipes
CAGAATATATATACATATGTATATAGATGCTATATATCGATATATATATAATAATATATATATATATATACACTCGTAGTATTTTTGCAGCCACAGATTTAATAATCAACCACAATTAACAAATCAGATCCAAAGCTATAGCTCATAGGGTAAATTTCTAATCAATGATGCGTTTCTTTAATGATAAATAGTTTCAAAAAACAACTTTTCAAAACATAACAAAAAGCGCATTGATACAGAATCTTGGCAGTTTTGGCTCGTGCCCAGCAATTGTGTTATATGAAGCAATAAGGTCATAACAAGGGTATCGGTGCCTATAAATTATTTTACCTTGATTAGGCCGGCTTCATAATGTTGCAGAAGTTTCCCGCAAAAGAAACCCCCTTGCACGACCCCTATGGGGTGGAAAAATACAACTCGCGCGGTGGGGGTGGATTTTAATTCCGAGACTCCTGAGACACTGATGCCAGCAATAGCTTGCATATTCTAGCATCCACTTTTTTCCTTCAGTCCGTGGAGATGTTTCAATGTTGAGTGTGGTGTCGGAGTATGCTATGAGCGTTAGTATCACTGTAAGAGCATGAGTATCACTATCAGAGTATGAGTATCACTATCAGAGTATGAGCATCACGATCAGAGTACGAGTATCACTATCAGACATAGTGAAACACCATAATGAGCAGTATATCGGACACGATTCTGCACCTATGTTCCCAGTACGGTGAGTATGAGTATCACTATCATACATAGTGAAACACCACAATGTGTAGTATATCGGACACGATTCTGCACCTATGTTCCCAGTACGGTGACTATGCAAACGAGGGAATGGGCTGCATCAGATTGAGGGATGTCTTTAACGGTGGCAACGCCTTATGTTCATGAGTTTGTATCCACTGCTGTGATCATTCGTTCCTATACCCTGTCATTTTCGTTCGTCCATTGCGTAATTGGTTTGCGGTTGTTCGCTGGGTGATGTTTGTATTTAGATGTCTGCAGCTCGGCTACGGCTGCGACGCCACCGGCCACTCAGGTGTCGAGGCCATGTGACGTCGCTTGCCTCTTACCCCGGGGGAAGGGCGGACACTGCGAGTAATCGAGTCGAATCCCGTATCCCTGAATTTTTCAGACGTGTCCGGCTTATCCCTTATCCACTCCGCAGTCGCACTCCTATGTATTCAGTTGTGATAGTCAACATACGTTATGTTTTCATAGCTGCTGGACTGAACTACTGAGCAGCACAGACGCTGGAAAGACTTGGTGGTCCTCTTTCTTCGAGCTGCAAGAAGCAGAGTTTCCGGGAAAGAAGACCAGCCGAAAGAGAGTCATCTTTTATTAGCCCGGTCATCAATTCACTGTTATCCATGCCCAGCCCTGCTAGCCCCAGAGACGCCCATACGTTCCCCGCTGGCCCAGCCCGTCATAACGCCCATTGGCTTCCCTGTCAGCCGAGCTCGCTGCAGGACCATCCATCTGCTCCCTGCGAACCCAGCTTCCGCCACAAACACTCACCTGGCCGTCACCAACCCAGCTTCCCCATACGAAACCCACCCGCTCTCCGTTAGCCTTGCTCCCCCATAAAACACCCTGGGTCGGTCTTCAGCCCACTTCCGTCGTACCGCACCCGTCGGATCCTCGCCAGCCCTCGCCACCGCTAAATGAGGCATATTCCACAAACACAGTTCGCTCAGAAGTGCGTGATGGGCACTTTTGGGTTTGGGTGAACAGCTGCACTGATGAACACTGCCCGATGTGATTCGATGACGGACATCCTCAGCGCGACATCATGGTTGAACGTGAAACGCGCCTATGTTTACTCTCTGAAGCACATGTTGGGGAGTGTTCCACATTTCTATGGGGTTTTGAAGTGAGAAAGCCATCTTGGAGATTAGTTTGTGCAGTTTACAGTCCCACCCATATTAAGACCTAAACCCCTCTAGTTTCTGAACTACATGCCCGCGAACAGTAAGGAAGCCTTTTCCGGAGACGGTATTTCAAGGTCACCTTGGTATTCGTGACGTCATAATAAAGTTATTCAAACCGTGCCACTCCATAAGCCGTGAGGTGATTCAGGTTAATAAAGATATAATAGTGGACCCGTTCATATCAGGCGCTTGTGAGCATGATTTCCAGATGTATCGGCCGTCCACTGGCTCTCAATCAATGTTGTGCAATGTGCCACGATGTATCATCGTGATGTACGAACAATGACGTATCGAAGAATATATAAAAGGTGTTAAGGACATTTGCGAAGAATATTATTCATATAGATAAGCAGTAGTCATAGGCTTATTACTCGGCGAAAAACGAGGAGAATGGAGATATAGATGCGTTGAAATTTCGGCAGCATGCCTGCATCGAAATGAACAGCAACGTGAATTCAGTGAATTCTGCTGCCCCTTACGCTCTGCACGACGCTTGAAATCTGGGTTTGCTGCTTTTCGCCCCTCGGCCCTCACTTCTTGGTCACGCAGCCGGTCGCCATGTTCCACGGCCGGCTGGGGCAGCGTGGCCTGCGAAACGGACACTTGCCGCTGAGTGCTACGGCGGGGAGGTCGTGCGAGCCTACTTACTCTGTCAGATGCCGATTTGAAATACAGCATCACCCGACAGATGCGTTTGTCGTGAGTGGATGTGAAGATAACTGAAATGAAGGAGAACACGCGTTGAAAAAACCAAAATAGCCCTCCTCGCCCCGTACACGAATGTCTAATGTCAAACTGTGGGTCTGTTTTGCGGATCAGGTAGAACGGTGATGGTGACGCACTGCATAACATGCGGAGTAAGAGCCCCGTGTACACCAGAGGTGAGGCTTCTATGGCGTTGGGGGGAATAGCGTCCGTCGGGAGACGTGGTTTGAACAGGTGCGCTTGGCAGGAACGCCTCAGACGTGCCGACTGAAATAAATGAAGGTGTAGTTGGATCAGAGCGGGTGACAGAAACAGGATGCTTCAAAACCAAAAAAAACTATATACTTTTGGCGTCCTTTCGTGGGAAGCGATACATCCGTCTTTGTCTCGCCCCTCCAGCTCAATTGGGGGTCAGATAGACCCTAACATCTCCTTGAGACGTTACGTTTAAGACAGAGTTACCAGGGAGAAGGGAAGAGGATGCCAAGCCTCACAGTGCGTGACAGCATGGGCGTAGAAACGTTTCAAAAGTGTGTGTGGGGGGGGGGGGGGCAAGCTCAGGGTGTACTTCAGCAAGTGTATCTGGAAAGCGAGCCCGATGACTGGGGTGTTGGGGATGGAGGCTGTTATTGCAGCTTTCTGGGCTGTTTCTCACTGGTGCACAATCTTGCCTATTCGATTCATCTGTCATTAAGCAAATAAGGCTATCCAGCTTCCCAAGATCATTCGTCCATTTTAACGGTCTTTCCTGGCGAGGCGAAATTCCACGAGCGGGTCGGCATTTTGGGTTGTTGAGGAAGCATCTGCCTCCACAGCGTAGATGCCAAAATACGGCCTGGATATAGGCTGGTGAGAATTGTGAAAGTGGATCGATAGCTCTCAGTGCGACATAATTTTTATGCGCCTTCATTTCACTGGTTGCTTTTCAAGAGATAAGACTTGTAGCAGCATTTTAGGCAGAAACGAATCTGGGAGCGTGAAACTGCCAGAAACAATGTAGAAAAGCCATAAAACTGAAGATTCTCTTTTAAGAAGCAAGCGTCATAATAAGGCCCATCTGCCATATGTTCCTTATCTGGGCCCTGCTACTGTCCGCCGTCGGTGGCCACTGGCCTGGCCCGGATGTCTCCCGCATGAATGACCGCGAACTAATCGTACGGCTGCTTTGTTGCATACTTTTGGATCAGCGTTACTACTACATGGTGTATGAAACATGTGTTGGACACCTGCAACAGCATATTTCTTCCGAATTATCTTCCCTACACCACACCATCTCAGAAAAATAGCCTCGGGGAAGCTGTCTGCCTTAGGTATGCATTAGCCCAACGGACACTTCATTGCACACCATGCAACGTGTACGGCGTGATCTGTTTTTGTGTGTAGGCAGGGGCGCAGCCAGGGCCTTGCCAAGGGGAAACATGAGGTTGACAAAAGCCCATCTTATAGTGATCCTCCCAAATGTCCCCTGATATAGCTCACTTGTTAACAAGTGACACGGTTTTCTTCGTTTTATGGCTATTTTTACCTCGTAACCAGAACAGAAACCAGGAGCTACCGTGAGCTCAATTTTGTTTGCATCTTGAGGTCAATAAACTGCAGAAATCAGGCGCTGAACGACTGCATGGAATAAATCACCGGCGCTTTTAACTAACAGTGGTGAGCTGACTCTTTCTAAACCGATAGAATTGAGAACCTTCGTAACAATTTTTATCTGCGTTCTACAGACATTGAGGACATCGCGAAGGTAGATTGTAGATCGATATGCTTGATCCAAAATTGAAGATGAAATTTGATTGCAGATCGAGTAGTCAATGATGTGTATTAACGTGGCCAAGCCATGTTTGTCTGAAAATGCTCACCATTCAGTCAGAATCGATTAGTGATACAATTTATGTAATGTGCTTTTTTAAGATGCTCGCCCGCAAATCTCAGCAACAAAACCCGACACCAGGCGTTGCGGTCTCCGTAATCCGCTGAGCGTTGGCCCGGTAGCTAACTCTTAGCCGTGGCCCACCGGTGGACGAAAATGATGATGCTTCTGGAATGATTACCTTTAAAACTTTAATCCACTAGTAACACAAGTTATGTGATGCAATTTTGAGCATGCGCACCCGAAAATCTCAGAAACACAAGTCTCGACCCCAGGCGTTGTAGCCTCCGTGGGCCGCGCAGCGTCGGTCTGGCGGCTAATACTAAGTTGCGACCAATGGATGAACGGAAATGACGACGCTTCTGAAAAAGTATCTTAGAACGCTTGATGATATCAGATTTTATGTGCAGAGGGCAGTCTGAGCGCATCTTTCACGTATGCAATTTTTACACTGATGAAAAACTGATTGGCCCTTAAAGCACCGCGAAGTGGGGCTGGAATCTGGTGGTTGAAGCGGAAGAGTAAAGGCAGAATCTCTATTTGCCGTGTTTTTGCAGCTATTTATCTATCCAGAAGACAGATTAACACGGCGCCCGCCGTCTGGTGGCACTTGCAGTGAACGAACCTTTTCGGTTTTACGGAAGTTGTAACCCGGACCATCTTTGTCCTTGCCCTCGAGGATGCGGGCGGGCATGTTCAAGCCTTTTGACGTAATTTGTTTCAATAATACATTCTGAAAAATGAACGTCCTCAGGCAAACATGGCATGACCCTCATCGTTTTCTTTAAGCTCATTTCGACCCACCCTATCCAACAACAATGAGACCCCCCCCCCCCCCGCCTCTGCTCAACAATAATGAACCCCTTATTTCCTTCTGGGCAAGGGGCTTCTTTAGTAGAACACCAGGAGACATCACCGCTTCCGGACAAGGGCGAAAACTGCCAATCTGTCCCATCACGAGTGTATTCTGGCTGTCATTCTGGTGACACGGGGTGGTGGAAACTAGCAGGCTATGGCCCTGGCAGACACGGCTTCGGAAAGCTCTAGTCAAGCTGCATTAAATGGATGAGATTGAATATGGATGAACGTAATACTGGACAGATCAGTCAGGTTGTATGGATCTAATTAGAACGCCCAGCTGCCTCCTCTCATGTAAAAACTAAGATTGCTAAGACAATACAGAGGATGGAGTCATATGGGTTCGGAAAGCTTTACCAGAGGAGAAAAAAGTAGTGAAGATGGACAAGTGTGACTTGTGGTGTAGTTTTCGTCACTTGACTTTCACAGCGCGCTCAGATGCTGAGGCTATGTGGCGTCGCCTGCCTCCCATCCTGGCAGGAAGAGTGGTCACCGCGAAGAATCCAACCCCGTACCTCTGGTTTCCTAGACGCGCAGCCCTACACTATCGGTACCCATGCGATATGGCACGCCAGGCCAAAGCGGGGAAGGCTGTTGTTACATTGACCCACCCGGCGATATTAGGAAGCTTTCATAGCTTTAACACCATCAAATATCACAAAGGAACACATTCAAAAAGCAAATCTGTTCACAAAAATCATAGTTCGACCTAGCTTGACCTTAGGTGAACACACATGACAAAAGGAACCAGAACGAAATCAGTGCACAAAAGTGATATCTATATGCGATTCAATGGTCAAAGATCATCGCCATTGTCACTAGCTCAACATTCGCACCAGGACATAAACACTGTCATCTGGTTTGTTGGCTATTCATCCCCTCAAAAAGTACCGTTTACATGGGTGGCCGAAGGTGCTATAAATTTAGGCAGAAAGGATATTCTGACCAAGGACCTCTCATCTGCGTTACTTAGTCAAAACTGACCCTACGTTTGTTTGAAAGCCGGTAGTCCAAACTTGGAGATTTCAAATCGAGGTGCAATTGTGTGGATGACGTGCGTTTTTGAGACAGATGGTCGCAGTGGTGCAGGTTCTGTGCAGATGATGGCTGGAGAGCGTCAGCGTTTGTGCGGAGATCGTGACCAGGTGAATGATGGACCTTGGCAGATCATCCACCAAGCGGCATCGAATGGTAAATATTTTTATTAGTAGATGTTTTGTGCCTAATAGTCTCACAGGCTCGAAGCATGCAGTTGCCTACAAACTTTGATTTTGGTTTTGGTCATTTTTCTGGCCTCTGCTCTGACCCAAGGTCACCTTCTTCTGGAAAGGATAGACCATGGATGAAACTTATCTGCAAACAAACTTTTTGTAAGTTCGGGCACTTATGGTGACCTCTGACCTGACACAAGGACATTAATTCCTGGACAGAATGGCTATCGACCATGGCGAATCGATTGGTACCGGCTTCGTGCCGATCGGCCGCATACGCTTGGAAAATGGGGGCGTCTACAGACAATACTGGAGATATCGGACGTTTTTTGATGACTTTTGACTTGACCAACCGTTATCATGTTTAGAAAAGGAGAGGACTACAACAACGGTGCATCAATAAATGAAAGTTGTGTACTGATCTGTTCCATACGCTTGGAGACATGGCTGCTTTCAGATCGATTTTTCCACTTTTTGGAATTTTTGGTGACCTTTGACCTATCTCAGGGTCATCATGTCCTGAAAAGGACAAGCTATCAACCGAGCGGCATCAAATTCTGAAGGTTTCGTATTGACAGGTGCAATAGGTTCAGAGGATAGGATGGTGAACATATTTTGGCGTCTGTTTCCTCTCTCCCGTTCATGGAAACTTACGCAAAGAAATCTATTGTACTGGCGGCAAAAAAGAATGAGTAATATATATATATATATATATATATATATATATATATATATATATATATATATATATATATATATATATAATATATATATAATGTATAGTATGTATATATATATATATATATATATATATTATAATCTCTCTCTCTCTCTCTCTCTCTCTCTCCTCTCTCTCTCTCTCTCTCTCTCTCTCTCTCTCTCTCTCTCTCTATCTCTCTCTCTCTCTCTCTCTCTCTCTCTCTCTCTCTCTCTCTCTCTCTCATCTCCGTCAAAAATTTAAGAGTGAGTTGTAACCTGAGTCAGTCACTAAGAAAAGTGATCTTGAGCCATGGGCTAATCACATTTTTCACGAACGCGTGAGCTTTATCATGAAGGATAATTTCTACCAATGTGTGTTAGTGGCTGAACTGGAATGTGGCAATATCCGGAAATACAACATGCAAGTGCAAATCTCGGCCAGAAACTGGGGATGTATATTGCTATAACTATATGTACATGTATATATATATATATATATATATATATATATATATATATATATATATATATATATATACATTATGACTCACTGAAATATCTGGAAATGGTAAAGGTTTTCCACTCCCATCGAAAGAAAAAGAAATTCACGACGTCCACCTCTACACAGCCTCATTTGCTCTGGTCAGCCTTGGGTTACAGGGCTGCTGTTTAGTATCTATGCGTGCTAAACTCCGCCACTTTTAGTCCGAACTTGGTACTAAACACGGTGCCCCTCTTAGCAAAATGCGTACTAATATTCTCTAGGATGTGTTGGGAATATTTGTCGAGTTAGCTCAAACGGTTGACACTGGCGGTATGCTCAGGTGCACGTTTAGATCGATATTCACTTGGCTGTGGAATCTGGATTATTCTCAAAATCTACGCACGGGTGTATCATGACTTGATCGCAATGAGCACACCAGCAAAGACCTATGATTGCCTATCATCTTCAAAAAATACTATCTGATAATATTACAATTTCGGTAGCAAACCAGTAATGTGACTTATCACGCGGACAGCAGACGATTTAAAACATGTACTAAAAGGGTAGAATACGCACCAAATCGCGGACATACGAGCAATCAAACAAAGTGTCCTAGTTCTTTAATTCCTGCCTCAAATTCTCTTTTGGCGCGTTTAACATTCGTGCATACCATAATTTTCATCATTTTTATCATATGTCTGATAACTTAAGGTACATCGCACGAAGACCAGAAAGGCGCATACACTCTTACCTTATTATTGCACTTCTTGCACCTCTTGCCTTATTTCCAGTTGTGAAACGTGAATTGATATTTCCAAATAGGCAACACAGACAAAGAGTCAACAATGTCTGTTGAGCCAAAACACTTCCAGCAATCCTAAAGAAACGGACCAAGGCCCGCGAACCGAAGACCAAAGCAAAGCCAGCGTTTTCGGTACGGTACATATACGTCTATCAGCGCAGTGCACCTCATACACGAGTCCGGATAATGCGATTGACACTTATTAGAAATAAACACAACGTGCTGACAATGTCGGTTAAGCTACAACACTTCAGTTCAATTAATATGACTAATACGTTGCCATGAACATCATGTCTTGCGGAGAGACTGTAGTAGCACCCTCTCAAGGTAGTGGACTTCCTGTGTGAGTTCATTGGCGAGACCTGAAAACCACTCCGACATTCAGACACATACTCTACCGAGATAATATGCTAGCAGCAATCCTAAGGAAACTGACCTCCTTTTTATTTGAGACGGATTTTTTTGCTGGTATCATGAGTTTATATGTGGTACCTATCTGAACTTCAATACACCAGCAGCTATATGACGTTATGAAGGTATTACTTGTGTATAATGTGACCACGCCTAACGCTTAAAGGCAGTGCTCAAGGCCTGGGGTTATGAGCAGGGTACGGTGTGACCACAAACGTTGAAATGTGGTCTGTTCCATGACCATTTCTACCGTTTCCTTACCATTTCCACCGTTTTATGACGATTACGAAACGAAACGGAAAAAAGTTGAGAGCGAAGAGCTTTTCCTAAGACAACCTAGCAGTGTTGCGCACGCGCGGCAACTCCGGAGTGTTGCCGCGCTCACCTGAAAGTCGACCGGTCTGCTGCTGTTACCTCTCATACTCCTTTGAGATAGACAAAAAAGTTGTACCGATGCAGAAGGTGGTTTACTGACATGGCCAAATAGCTGCCACCTGAAAAGTTTAGGTGGTAAAAGTCTCACAGGTTATAGCATGGAACGATACCAAACCAAAACCAGTCTGCCACATTCCTATCATGGTTTCGATCAATTTACTGTCACATCTTGCCGTGATGATGTCATCGTTATGCATCTTAGCTGTTATCTAGCTATCGCCAAAATGCACTGAAATAATACGACTTGAATGCATCACAAGAACATCACATGGATTATCGTGCATACCGGGCTTCCCAAGCCACCATATTTCCCACGATGTTCCACATTGAGCGCTACTGCCGCGCCCCCACACGCATACGTGGCGCGGCGCACGTGCAGAGGCAGATGAAGCGTTGAAACGGGTGGTTGCTGGGTGCCTCATCAAATGGCACTTACTCCTCACTCTTGCGTAACATTCAGGTGAGTGAACCTGAAGCGACGATTACAGGTGAGTAAGTAATGTTCTCTAGCCAAATCTGCTGACAAAGATGTTGTCCCAAACGAAGTCAAATACAGTCCTACACACGCCTATGACACCGCTCAACCGGAAGGGTATTGTCGCGGTGGACGGCTCTCTTCAAGCCATTAAGCTTGAGGATGGCGCCGCCGCTGAAATCATGAAGCGTTTATCTAAGGCGGGGAATTTGAATACAAGCCTTACAAGTGCCTGGGGAAACACGTTCGGTAGCATCTCCATGCCTGAGGTCACAGCGCTAACTGGATTCGAGCCGGTCTTACCACGCCAGATCCGTGGCTCCATACCATACGGGTAGGAACGTTTCAAAAAGTGGGGCCAAGCTCAGGGCGTACTTCAGGAACTTTTTCTGTTTTTTGGGGGGAAAGTAAGCCGGATGACCGAGGGGGAGGGGTAGAGATGAAGGTTGTTACCGGTTTCATTCAGATGTCATGGCTGCTATGCTAGATATGCATCTGGAGCTGTTTCTCATTAAGTGCACAATCTTGCCCACTCGACTCATCTATGTTACTCGGCAAATAAGGCTATCCAGCTTTCCATGACGATTCGTCCATTTCAACCTTATCTTTCCTGGCGGGGCGAATTCCTAGGATTTTTATCTGGGTTCTTCAGACATTACGTACATCGCGAAGATAGATTGTAGATGGATACGTTTGATCGAAATTTGAAGATGAAAATTAGATTGTACATCGAGTGGCCAACAATGTGTATCAACATGGCCAAGCAATGTTTGTCCGGAAAAATTTAACATTCAGGCAGGATCGATGAATGACACAATTTAGTTAACGTGGTGTAACGTGGATTTGCGCGCTCGCAAATCTTAGCAACAAAAACCTCCACGTAAGGCGTTGCAGTCTCCGTAGTCCGCGGCACGTTAGCCTGGTGGTTAATTTTTTCTCCGTGGCCCACCGGTGGACAAAAATGATGGAGCTTTTGAAATAATTACCTTTGAACATTTAAATAGACTATTAGCACAAATTATGTGACGTAATTTTGAGCACGCACGCTCGTAAATCTTAGTAACAAAAGCCTCGACGCCAGGTGTTGCAGTCTCCGTAGGCCGCATGGCGTTGATCCAGCGGTTAATATTGAGCCCTGGCCGACAGGTGGACGAAAATGATGACACTTTGGGAAGAAGAAAGCACATTTCAACGCTTCAGGACATCAAATCGTACATTTAGACGGCAGTCTGGGCGCATATTTCACGTGAGTTATGCTTAAAATGATGATAGGGACGGATTGGCGCTTAAAGCACCGCGAAGCAGTGCTGGTAGGTGGTGGACCTGGAAGAGTAAAAGAAGAATCTCAATTTGTCGTGTTTCTGTGACAATTAATGTCCAGAAAACAGCAACACGGCGCTCTCCGTGTTACTCTGTCTTCCCGTAATACTGCAAGTCTGGTGGCACTTGCAGTGGCCGACAGCCATTCGGTTTTTACGGAAGCTGCAAACCCAGGCCACCGTTGTCCATGCTCTCGAGGTTACGGGGGGGGGGGGGGGCATGTTCAAACCTTTTGCTGCATTTTTTTAGAAATCCGTTCTACAAAAAATGAACGTTCTCTTGCAAACATGGGATGGCCTTGTTCGTTGTTTTAATTCATTTCGACCCACTATGCTCAAACAATAATGAGGCCCCTTATTTCCTTCCGGGCAAGAGGCCTCTTGAGCACAACACTGGGACACATTACCGGTTCCGGCCAAAGGCTGAAGAGCCATCCCGGCCCATCGCGAAGTGTCTTCTGGCTATTATTCTGGCGACACGGGGCGGGTTTTCCTGGTCGATCCGGAGGCCATTACAATTATACATCATATCACAACGTTCCCTCCCTGACACAAGAGGCCTTCTGATCCGCGCAGTTCACCCTGGATCATCGCAGGAACTTGCATTGAAGCCACAACATCCCTAAACACCGCAGGTGGTCCAATAATTGTCACATAGACTCCAATTCCATGTTTTCTGTGTTCTCAAGAGGCATTGAGAACTCCCTGAACGTAGATGGTAGATGAAATTGAGTCCCAAATTTGTGTTTACATGACCAACCCATCTTCGTCTTAAAATGTTCAAGAATTAGTCAGAACTGATAACCGGTAAAAATATGTGATATGGTTTTGAATATGAGCGCTCCCAAGGCATAGCAACAACAACCTCGACGCCCGGCGTTGCAGTTTCCATTGGCCGCGCCGCGTCGGCCTGCGCTGTGGCATTAACCGACCGCCAGTAAGCAAACGAAAAAGGTGATGCGTCTTGAGGAAGATGGATGGTGAACTGGGTAAATCGGCACGCATGTTTGATGTGGTGCAAAAGCAGCAACTTTAATCTGAAAAGTGGGGGAGGGGTGGGGGGATCAGTTAGCACTGCTGGCTCCCCCGCCTTGAAAAGTGGGGTAGGGCATGGCCCCCCTGCCCCCCCCCCCTCCCCCCCTGTTCCTACGCCCATGCTCCATACAACTGGCAATCACGCCTCCCACGCAAAGGAAGTGCCACCAGCGCTGCACGAGTCAATGCAGACCACGTGCTGCAGTGGCCGATCATTTCTTTGGCAATTGTTACCGGACATTGGCAGGCACTTCATTGGTAAGCATTGGTTGGAATAAAACATAGGTGATGCCTGAAGAGCTAAAGCTCAGCAACCAGAACTACAGAGATGATCTTTACCTGGGCAGACAGGACATGACAAGAGCGTGGTGTTGCTGTTCCTGAGAATTTCCACCTTGATACAATAAGTGGTGTCAATCTTGAGAGAGCATTTTAAACAAAGCTTGCAACTTAGAAATTTTGAACAAGCACATGTCGTTGGCGTTGAAAGCGAGCTGGCGTGTAAAAATAGCAGATCAGGCTTCTGACATAAGAGAAGGTTTTAAACCTTCCACTGACAGAAAATAAATCAAGTTCTTTCACAAGGCCATTTCATAGAAAGAGCGTCCTGCATCATGATCATCACGATTTCACTACATCATGAAGCACCGAAATCCGTAATGTTTTGTAGCAGCGTCCGAGTCATATGACCCGGTATCATGTGGGAAACTCATCGCTTCACGAAACGTTCTTGCACGGCGTGCTGGCGTCTAGTAAGCTGGAATGGCATCAGCCGGACTCAGGCTCAGGGTGCAGGGCGTCACTCATATCAATGGAGCTCAAGTGTTGCAGCTTAACCGGCATTGTGAGCACGATGCGTTTATTTCCAATAAGTGTGAATCGTATTATCCGGACTCACGTATGAGGTGCACTGCGCTAATAGACGTATGTGTACCGCACAGAAAACCTTGGCTTTGATTTTGTCTTCGGTTTCCGGGACTTGGCCCGTTTCCTTCGGATTGCTGTTCGCACATTATCTCGGCAGAGCATGTGTCTGGATGTCAGAGCGGTGTTCAGGTCTCGCCGATCGAACTTATGCAAGAGGTGCACTACTTTAAGAGGGCGCTTTTACAGTCCGTCCGCACGACATGATGGCATCTCACGGCGTTGCATAAATGTCCATGAAGTTAGCGATATATTCAGCGCTTTTTTCGACGACGACTTCCGATTGCCCTAAAAAGCGTCTCAAGGTCAATTGGAGCATAAGAACCCCAGAAATGACTTTTATTCTGCAATAGCATGTGACCTTCAAGGTGAAAAGCTTGGCCAAAGAACGAGGAACTCGAAATCACCCAAAAATTACCGGCCGAATTTCGACTTGAAAGTGTCAGAATATTCACCATAAAACACTAGCGTCTGTCAAAAAGCTCTGACCTCTCCAGGTCACCCTTCAAAGTCAGGCGCTGGCGTAATGGATGGGATCTCTATATCACCAAAAAATTACCGGCTGATTTTTAGCTTACAAACATCAGAACATTCACCACCGAAAGACCTAGCGTCCATCGAAAGGTCTAGACCTCTCAATGTCACCCTTCAAGGTCAAACGCGAGCTTAAAGAACAGGTATCTCCCTATTACCAAAAAATTACGGGCCAATTTTTAACTTACAAACACCAAAATATTCACCACAGAAAAAAGCTGGCGTTCGTCAAAAAGCCTGATCTCTCCAACCTCCCCCTTCCAAGGACAAAGGCTTATTTCAAAAGACGGGGGAACATCCATATCACCCAAAGATTAACCGTACCGCTTTTTACCTTGGAAATGTCAGAATATTCACCACAGAAAGAGCTAACGTGTCAAAAAGCTATGATCTCTCAAGGTCATCTTTCAACTTCAAACGCGGGCTCAAAGGACGGGGAACTCCATATCACCCAAAAATTACCGGCCTATTTTTAATTTGTAAACATCAGAATATTTCCCACAGAAAGAACCAGCGTCCACCAAAAAACCTGACCTCTCAAGGTCACCTTTCAAGGTCAAATGCGGGCTCAAAGGATAAGGAACTCCATATCACCCAAAAATTACCGGCTGATTTTTAACTTACAGACATCAGAATATTCACCACAGAAAGAATTAGCGCCCGTCAAAAAGTCCAGACCTCTCAAGGTCACCTTTCAAGGTCAAAAGCTGGTTAAAAAAACTGGGAACTCGATTTCACCTAAAGCTTACCGGCCGATTTACAACTTGCAAATGTCAAAATATTCACCGCAGAAATAATTAGTTCAAGAACAGTTTCCCGTCCTTTGAGCCCGCGTATGATCTTGAAGGGTGACCTTATGAGATCAGGACTTTTTGACGGGCGCTGGTTCTTTCTGTGGTAAATATTCTGATGTTGGTGAGCTAAGAGTCGGCCGGTAGGCTGTGGGTGATATGGAGTTCCTGTCCTTTCAGCCCGCGTTTGATCTTGAAGGGTGACCTTGAGGGTGTAGACTTTTTGACGGACGCAGTTTGTCTGTGGTGAATATTTCAATGTTTGTAAGTTTCAAATGGGCCCGTAATTTTTGGGTGATATAGAGTTCCCCATCTTTTGAGCCCGCGTTTGATATTGACCGGTGACCTTGAAAGGTCAGTACTTCTTGGCGGACGCCAGTTTTGTCTGTGGTGAACATTTCAATGTTTGTAAGTTAAAAATCGGTAGGTAGTTTTAAAGTTGCATGGAGTTCCCAGTCCCTTTATCCCGCGTTTGACCTTACAGGGTGACCTTGAAAGGTCTGGACTTGTTGACGGACGCTAGCTCTTTCTGTGGTGAATATTTTGATGTTTGTAAGTTGAAAATCAGACGGTAATTTTTGGATGATATGGAATTCCCCATCCTTTGAGCCCGCGTTTGTCCTTGAAGGGTGACACTGAGAGGTCAGGGCTTTCTGGCGGACGCTAGCTCTTTCTTTGGTGAATATTCAGATTTTTGTAACCTAAAAATCGGGCCGTTAATATTTGTGTGATATAGGGTACCCCGTCCTTTGGACCCGCGTTTGACATTGAAGGGTGACCTTGAGAGGTCAGCACTTCTTGACGGACGTTAGCTCTTTCTGTGGTAAATGTTGTGATCGTTGTCCCTTAGAAGTCGGTTGGTAATTTTTGGATGGCATAGAGTTCCTTGTCCTTTGAGCCCACGTTTGACCTTAAGGGGTGACCTTGAGGGGTCAGGTTTTTTACGGAGGGTAGTTCTTTCTGTGGAAAATATTCTGATGTTTAGAAGCTAGGTCGGTAATTTTTGGGTGACATGGGGTTCCCCGTCTTTGGGCCCGTGTTTGACCTTGAAGGGTGACCTTGAGAGGTCAGAACTTTTTGACGGACGCTAATTCTTTCTATTGTAAATATTCTGACATTTGGAAGTTGAAATTCGACCGGTAATTTTTGTGTGATATCGAGTTCCCCGTCCTTTGATCCAGCTTTTGACCTTAAAGGTCACATGATATTGCAAAATAAGTGTCATTTTTGGTGTTTCCACGCTACAATTGATCCAGAGAACCTTTTTCAGGGAAATCGGAACTCGTCGCTGAAAAAGTCGCTGAATAAATTGCTAGCTCCACGGACATATTGCATGACCCATAGTTATTGGGTCGAAGTGTTGCAGCTTAAGCAACACTGTCAGCATGATGTGTTTATCTCTAATAAGTGGGAATCGCATTATCCGGACTCGTGTATGAGGCGCACAGCGCTAATAGACGTATATGTACCGTACCGAAAACGCTGGCTTTGCTTTTGGTCTCCGGTTCCCGGGTCTTGGTCCGTTTCTTTAGGATTGCTGGAAGCGTTTTAGCTCAACCAATATTGTTGGCTCTTTGTCTGTGCTTCCCATTTGGAAATATCAATTCAAGTGTCACGGCTGGACATAATGTAGGAGGTACAAAAGATGCAATAGTAAGGTAAGAGTATATGCGCCTTTCTGGTTTACGCGCGATGGACCGTAAGTTATCAGATATATGATAGAAATGGTCAAAATTATGGCATATACGAAGATTTAGCGCAGCAACAAAAAATTTGAAGCGCGAATGTGAAGAGCTGGAATGCTTTTCTTGGTTGCTCGGGCCCGTGATTTGGTGCTTATTATGCACTTTTAGTACATGTCATAAATCGTCTGCTGTCTGCATGTTAAAAATCACAACTGGTTTATTGCCGAAATGAATATTGTCAGATGGTAATTTTTGAAGATGATAGGCAATCATGCCAGCATTTTGGGTAGCAACAGTCGAGACCTCGAAACGAATAATGATAATTGTCTCATTATTTTTGGTGCTAAGGACGTCGTTTGGGTTGTATGATTTCAAAGTTGGGCAAATCTGCTAACGCGAGCTGATTATGCCCGTTTCGTGCTGCGCGCAGAATGCTCACGATGAATATTTTTGTTCTTCTGAAAAGGTGAATGACTTGAAGAAGACTGAACTTCCACCTACGGGAGGTTGAGTGATCGTAGCGACTGTGTGATAACGGCCCACCCCGGAGACTGTCCCAGTTACGACAATCGACCGCGCACACGCTGACTGGGCTCGGCCGATCAGCCACTCGACCTGGAAGACCTCCTCCGGTGGTACACGCTCGAGCGTGCAGACACCGGCTGGGATCAGCCGAGCGGCCGCGCATCGGCCCCGTCGCAGGCCGGAACAGGACCCCGTCCCGAGCTCGACCCTGGTAATGTCCACGGAACCGTCAGCTGGGCCCGGGTGAGGGGGGGGGGGG
>NW_023596746.1:7650895-7681177 GCF_011947565.3 Pollicipes pollicipes
TCACCGCACAGCCCGGCGTCCGCGTTGAGCGGGCCTGACCATATCACCGCACGGCCCGAGCGTCTGCAGTTGAGCGGGCCTGACCACATCACCGCACAGCCCGAGCGTCCGCGGTTGAGCGGGCCTGCGGGCCTCTAGAAGCCAGTAGTGAGATCCTCCCGGCGCTACACCACCAGGCCAAGCCGCCTGTAATGGGTGGCATGCTGTGCGCAGCACTCGCAGCGGAAGCATGAAAGTCACTGAGTCAGCTTGAAACGAAATGTACGTCCGATCGTTGTGATGTGGGGTGGGCGGTTCAGTGGCTCGGTCACCCGGTGAGGCCGGATCGGGATCCCTCTCCCTCTCTCTCGCTCACGCATGATGATCGACGCTACCGCGATCAGCGCGCTGTGGCCTCGCCACGCCGTCGCGGTTCCCGCGTCGCGTCCGGTCGCCGCCGTGACACTGCGTGCCCCGGCAGGCGACCGGGAGAACCGCGGCGTAGCCTACGAAAATCGCAAGGCGAACGCGTGGAAGATGTGCCGCTACGCCGAGAAACATCTCCGACTGCCGGCGCTCGCCGTGCTGCAGCACTTCGGAGAGCGCTTCGACCGGGCCGAGTGCCGGCGCGACCCGCGCACCGCCTGCGACAATGCCGAAGCCAGGTGCGCCGTCAGCGCCACCTCGCTGGCGGCGGCGAAGGCGGGGGCGGCTGCCGGCGGGGTGGCGCCGGACACGGGTCCGGCCCTGGACTGGTTTTTGTGTAGTTGGTTTGAGAGAGGGAGGCGGGGCGTTGGGCGCTGTTCAGCCTCGAGTCATGCGATGGCCGGTCAGTTATTCAGACGGCTAGGGGGCCGTCAGCCTTGACTGGAACGTTCTCAAGTGACTCTGGTCGCTACGTTCTCAGATCACTGAATGGTCGGATTCCGTCGGTTCTTTTCTTGCAGGCACTCAGCGTGTATGCTGCGAATGTTTTCACCATTAAAATGAAAGTGTTCGGGTCTCCGAGGCCGATTTCCTAGGCATTGACCAATGTTTCTACCACACCAATATCGTCTTCCTTTGCCGTTGCATGGGACCCGTCCCTGGACCGGCCATCGTGGCAGTGCTGTCCCTCGTGCTGGAGATTCGTGTCGAGGCGCAGCTCTGAGGTCTCGGCCACCCACGCAGGAGCCTGTCGTCGTCAAGGACGTGACGACCATCGCTCGGGAGGTGGTGGCCGACATCCGAACCCTGTGCAGCGGCCGCCAAGCCGGCGACGTCACCGAGCACCAATTTGTCGACGTTCTGAGGGGCAGCTCGGCCAAGATGATGGTCGCCCGCGGTGAGTGATGGCTGGTCAGTTGGTGACCGGACTCATCCAGTCCTCTCCCCCCCCTCCCCTCCCCCCCCCCCCCCCTCCCCTCGCCCCCCCCCCCCCTCCCCCTCCCCCCCCCCTCCCCTCGCCCCCCCCTCCCCCCCCGAAAAAGGTGTCAGCAGAAGACAAAACGCCGACGAGAACTTTGGCAGGCTGTGTAGACGAGACCGCTGATTGAGCTGGACGGAAGAAGATAATTTATAAGCACCCACTCGTGTTTATGAGTACGGTTATACGGCGACAATGCTTAGCACAAGGTGCGAATAATTTTTTTCGTGAGTGCGAAACCTTCGTTGCCAGCGCGAGTATCATGGATCAAGTGATAAGTGCAATGCCGGACCAACGAATAATTTTCCACCTTGCCGTCAAATACCCGATCATGCCGTGTTTCAAGCGTGTCTTCCACCCCACGTTGTCGTTTGTGGTGACTGGGGGCTGCCCTTGTCGCGTTTCACTGTTCGTGTATCCGCCATGGCCGCAATGATCTGGTAATTTTGTCAAAAGATGGTGCCCACTGTGTCCGCTTAAGTCCGCCCACACAGCTTTTTTGTAGGCGCGCTGGGCGCGCGTCAGGAGCAGGTGACATGAGAAAAGGTATGACGTGCAATACGCACCCGAGCGCGCTCAAATTATGATCGGAGACATCCTGCTCTTTGCAGTGCACGTCCACCTAATGTCCAAACGTCCGCTTAAATCATCTTGAACAAATTGGCGCAAAATGATCGCAGTTCTCCATGCGCCCGAAAATCCAGATGTTAAATCATCTTGAATATTGAGGACACAAGAAAGTTGCAATCATTATGGGTCTGTTTTCCGTGACCTCATCTAATCTCTCAAGGTCGCCGCCAGCGTCCTCCATTCTCCTCTGAAATGAAAGGTGGTTTTTCGTATGAGTTTGGGGAGGCTGCAGCAGAGAATGGTGCAGTTCATCCATATGGTTATGTTGCTCTATTTATTGATGCATAGCATAAACAGAGGACGGGCGTGTAATTTTTTTACACTTTTGTGTAAAGTTGACGATATGCATATATATATATATATATTATATATATATATATATATATATATATGTTTGATTAAAAGTAACTGCCGACTCAGCATTGACGAGCTTTTTGATGCATCGTTCTAGTTTCCGGGTCTTTGACTTGGCATCATTGCATAGATCAAAGATGGTTCGCGCAAAATTACTCTGTATTCATCGTTTTTTACATTTTAACGTTTCGAGATCCTATCTCAACGTCGGAGGAGACTGAATGACACAAGAAGTAAGCTTTGAGTTTTAAAGGATAAAATTTATGCACTGCTGTTGGGAAACATCTTTTGGTACGGGGAACACAAAGTCAAGCATAACTAAGTTAGATAAGACATAGTCCTATTTTCACTTCGATGCATATCAGAAACTCATAATGGGAACACTACAAAGACACAATGAGAACGCTATTGCCACAATCACATCAGTAGTGCTCACCGCCCACCACCTAATAGTTCAAGAGTTGTGAGACTTGGTCTGGTGAGGGCCAGAGAAAGTTCTGTAATGAATATGCTTTCCCAAATTTGAAGACGTTTGAATTGAGAACGCGTCTTCAAACGAACGCGCAATGAAAGCGTTTGAACACGCCTCAAATTTGGGAAAGCATGTTCATTAACGACCCCTCTCCGGCCCTAAACAGACAAAGTCTTGTACAACCCTTGAGCTATTAGGTGGTGGACGTTCGGCACTATTGATGTGATTGTGGCAAAAGTGTTCACATTGTGTCTTTGTAGTGTTCCTATTATGAGTGTTTCTGATGTGTACGAAAGTGAAAATAGGTCTCTGTCTTGCTTCAGTTAGTTATGTTTCATTTGTGTTCTCCGTACCAAAACACGTTTTCCAACAGAAGTGCATAATTTTGTATCCTTCGAAACACAAAAGTTATTTCTTGTGCCATTCAGTCCTCTCCGACAGTGATATAGGATCTCGAAACGTAGGATGTAATGAGTGATGAATATATGAAAATTGTGGTGCGAACCATCTTTAATCTAAGCGATGATGGCCGAGTCAAAGGCCCGGAAACTAGAACGATTCGTCAAAAGCTGATGAATGATGAGGTCAGCAGTTATTTTTAATCAAGCATGCATCAAAGAAAGGATTCTGCCTTATATATAAGGATATAGATATATTAAAGGATTATATATATATATATATATATATATATATACCCATGCAAATGTTTATGTTCATTACAGGTATGCAATTATTTTTTCGTGATGTGGTGTTTTGAACATATCTTTTTCAGTGGCCTCAACGTTCAATGTTATTCACCGTCAGTATGCCAAAAACTGTTTGCCCAAGTTGCGCGCACACAGCGATGCACTCCTCCAGATATGGAAAGGTTTTCGTTGATAGCAGACTTGAGGGGGGGGGGGGGGGCGGAGGGTTATCTAAGTTGCGCCGCCAGACAACTGCATACACCCTCCCCAAAGACATGTTTCCTAAACAACGGGATTGACGTTGGTTCAGTGCTCCTCCATTCTCCCACGGAACTAATGTCATCTTTTTTATGAAGGGGCGACGGGACAGACCCGGTATGTCACCCTTAATCGTATACAACTATGGCAAAATAAGTTGCGTGCTAAGCCGTCAAACTAGAATGAAAATTCCTCGGTCTCCTCGCCCCCTGAACGACCGTCCAGCATCACCAGGCGGGAGATGGAAAGCAGAAAGCATATCCTGTGCACAGTGTCAATAACTATCGAAAAGTATGACACATTCGACAATAGTAGGACGGATGTGCGGTTTATAGCCTGTGGCTACGCACGCGCGTCCGACGCGCTAACAAAGGATCTGGCAACAGCACGAGGATCTGGCAGCGCAACGGGTTTAAGGGCCGATTCTCCTGCCCGGGATAAAGATAGTGGGCGGAAGTGCCTCCTTGGAACGGCGTCGCGATGCCACGGACAGTGCTTGAACCCGTTTTGGGACGCCTCATGTTCTGGATGCGGTCCGTTGACGATTGGCAGTCGCTGCAAGCTTTGTTTCTTGACGGTGACGCCCGCCGCATGCTTTGGTCCGTGACGTGATATCCTCGTGGTGGCTGGCTGTGTGCCGTGAAGCCGGTCCGTGGTCAGAGGGGGCGGCCGGCCGTCACGTCCGGCGCCCATCCGCAGGCTACAACAGCCTGTCCGTGTACGGCAAGTGCAAGAGCTGGGACCGCCAGGACTGCGGGCGTCTGATGCCACCACCTCGTCCTCGAGGACTATCTGCGGGAGGACATGGTGCCCGGCGTCAAGAATGTGGTCTTGGCGTACTTGAGGCCGGGCCGGCGCGCGTGCCAGCTGTCCGCCGCCGGAACACAGCACAAGGTGAGCGGTGGCTCGGACACGGCCTGCGCGCGTGCCAGCTGTCCGTCGCCGGAACACAGCACGAGGTGAGCGGTGGCTCGGACACGGCCTGCGCGCGTGCCAGCTGTCCGTCGCCGGAACACAGCACAAGGTAAGCGGTGGCTGAGACACGGCCAGCGGTCCGGTGGTCGTGCTCACGATTGAAGAGATTTGGGCCTGCCAAAACAGCTACCTGATCCTATGTTCTGGGAATGGGCAAGGTCTGATTCGAAACCATGTCTGACTCCGAGTAAATTCAGAACAATTGCTTAGCTATTGTAGTTTTGCGAAGTGCAAAAGTTGTAATATCATACTTCTCGGCCGTAACACACCACGGACGGAAACGCTGACGTGGTAAAGTAGCACCGCTAGGATGCGTCTTGAGGTGACGCTCGAGCAAGGCGGTAAGAGATGCGATATTTGTCATTGTTTATCTCGTAGGTGTCATTTATCATCACGCTTACCATCGGTGTATTGTAGTCAGACACCTTCCGCAACCGACACCAGTACGTTTGAACAGCGTGTTACACACACTGAAGCCGAGTGCTTCAATTTTGCGAACTTATTTTCATCATGATATAGCGTGCGGTAGCCATCTGGTATGCCATGTGCTTGGTTATCGACAGCAGCGAAGAATCTGTGGTGATTTCGGATTTTACCGTTGTGGCCCGCACATAAGTCGCAAAACGCAAATGTTTCAAATGGATGCTGGTCTCAGAGAACGGGACATTTCACATGTGTTTCGGATTATTCAGAAAAATCACATGTATTTTCTTGCTAAAAAAGACTTGTACGCAAACATTATGAATGCGCACAAACATTGCACGACAATTGCTGTTTTGTCTCATGACAACCACGAACTTACTCACATTCTAAAATTGCAATGCAGCGCAAGTTCTGCATGGCCCCCTGTCAGCACAAGGCACCCGGCTGTTCTCTCCCGGGGCAGCGTCCTCCGCTGCGCGCCACGAGACCGCCGGGTTATGCTTCACCGCCACTGCCGACTCCTCCTTATGTCCAGCATCGCTCCAGCATTGTTCTGCTAGACCTCTTGTCTTGAGGTGACCCCACGGGACGACAGACGCCACAGGCGAGGCATCAAGTCAGGGGAGCGCGGTGGCCAGCGGTAGCGGTCATCTCACCATCAATGCACTGTCCAGCCAGCTGTTTGCTTCTCTGGCACGGTGGACGGGTGCCACATCCCGCTGGAGCCGCCTTTGGGACAGCTCGTCTGGTTTGCCCCTGCACTGAGTCTGTAGGCCGCTCGAAGTTCTTGCCCGGGTTTCCTGGCACTGAGCAGTTCTGACAGCTGCGGTCGTCCGTCTGAATCCTGCGCCTAAAGTGGGCCACTGATGCCTCATGGAGTGATTGCACACCATGCCGGTGCGTCTGAAGCTGTAGAGGGCATCTACTGCCTCTTGAGCTGGCTTGTTGCCCCAGAATTGCGAGTTCTGGTACTGTTCGCCTACTCATCCTAACGAAAACGTGCTCCATCTGGAAATCGGTTGATCATCGTGAAATAAGCAGGTCTGTTGCGTCTTCTCAAAAACCGGCAATCGTATGACATTCGAGCTTTGTGGTCTGTCTCATTTAGGTTGTTGTGTGTTGATAATGGTTTTCATACAGTATTATATCAGTGCTGTGTAGCCTTTGCTTTGTATGGCTGGGCATCTTTCACATCTTGCGCCAGCTTCTCTAGGCGTGTTGGGGGTCCTGGATTCCACTTTTGCGCTGAGCTAATACTATTTTCTCCGCCTCAAAGCGAAATTTCACAGTTTGCTGTTCTCATCTGGTGTGTGATACAGCCTATTGGCTACTTCCATGGAATTATTCAAACTTAAACAGCATGGCTCCAGCTAAATTTTAAAAAAAGACGCGCGTGATCGTTTTTGTCACAAATACGGGTTGCGGCGAGAAAACAAAGGTATTTTTATGTTGATTAAATCCTACAGTCCTCTGGACCCGATCTTTTCGTTTATCGACGAACGCCTTTTATATGGGATAGCTATTGAAAAACACTCGCACCTCTGTTTATCGGAATTTTGTCCTATGATCATGGGAGTTGGGATTTTGGGATTTTTGGTAAAATTGGAGTTTTGGAAAATCGGAAACAATCGGAATTTGAATAAATGAGTGAGTTGAAGCTAGGACGTTCGCTGACCGGTACGGTTGGGTTCACACCTAAGTCTGCTCTAGTCATTGAGACCTCACGTCAAAACGCGGACACGGAACGAACGGATACATTAGGTAGCGCACGATGTGGCGCACCGGTTTGCGGTCGTGCACGCATCTGCCAACACACGTGGCAGCGCGATTGTCTGCTGCGGTCCTCTGTTCAGTTCAGTTAGTCCCTTGTCGCAGCAATGCCGAGGCGGCCAGATCTGGATCAGACTCGACCCTTTCGTTGTTCTTTTTTCGCATCAAGGACATATTTTTCCGTGTTAATCGAAAAGGAAAGGCAGGATTGTGACAACGTTGCAATTTTGCAGGAAAATCTCGCCATGTCGCATCAGTCTGTACGCTCATGCGTGAAAATTTATAAAGCACAAATTTTAACGGATTGAACTTGCCGAAATCTTTATCGGCCATTGTTCTCGCGTTCTGGCTGCTTTTTTGTCAGTGAATCAAGTGCCTGATAACGCCGGTTGCTAACGTCTTCTGGCATACTAAAGGTTGAAGAGTGTCAGAAGGAGAACTCCGAACCCACAATGTGCTCGTAGTTTAAGCAAGGTCTACTCGCCCCGAAGTATTTAAGAAGAATTAAGTCTCGCCCTGAAGAATTAAGTCTCGCTCGCAACGGCCGCGTACTGGCCTCCTGCACGTTAAGCCCGACATATGGTCAAATGAGTACAGCGTTACGACCCAGCTGGGCCTCTTGGAAAAAGAATGGCTCAAAATTAGCCAATGAATTTGCTCTGAACGAACTGAACTTCGAAATAGGTTTCTGTAAGACCCAATTTCCTTAACGGTAGTTGTGCTTGTGGCATTGATTGTGCTGTCAGTGTGCCTGTGCCGTGCAGTGTTGGCGCCAGACCACAGACGGCTGACGGCTGACGCCAGTGAGGGCCGCGGACCGCCTGACCGCTGGCTCTGACACGTGACCTGTGGCCAGGTGGAGCTGTCGTTCCTGCGCAGGTCTGGGGCGACCGGCGCCGGGCGCGGCCGCAGCAGTGTCGGACGTCCGGGCGCCGCCACCGGCCAGGCCACCGAGCGCGCCGCGCTGCGCGAGCTCTGTCTGCGCCAGCTGACGGAGCGGTGCCAGGAGCTGGCACGCGCCGCCGACGTGCCGGTGGCCTCCATCATGAACATGCAGGCGCTGCACGACATGGCCCGACCAGCTGCCGACCACGCGCGAGCAGATGCTCAGCATCACGCATGTAACCGTCGCCAACTTCAGCAAGTACGGCCATCGCCTGCTGGAGGTGATCCAGCCGCACGTCGAGCGCAGGCGGCAGCTGACGAAGCGGCGCGCGCTGGTGGCGCCGCCCAGCGGGACGAGCCGGCGGCGCCCCGCGGCCGGACCAAGCGCACCCGCCGGGCGCCCGCCGCCGCCGGCCGGCCGGCCAAACGCGGTCGGGGTGAACGATCCGGCGCCGGCGACGGCGGCGGCGCGGACAAAGACGCGCCGCGCGCCGGCCGCGGCGCCGACTGCCGGCGCTTCGCTCGGCCTGCTGGCGCCGCCCCAGCCGCGCGCGTTCCTGGGAAATCCCCGAGTGTCCCTTCTCTGAATGGGCTGCGGCCGCTGCGCATTACTCCGTCGCGGCCTTTTGGCCACCGCGGACGCTGGCTTCAGCCGAGCTCGCCTGCTATTCACCAGCTATTATGCTTCAACAATCGGGTATCGCTGGCGCTCGCTTCGCCCGCATTTTGTGTCGGCTTCACCACTTTCATTGCTGTGCCTGCCGGTTTTGCTTCCTGCTAGATGTGATATAACGCGGGGCTCGATATGTAACGCGGTTTTGAAGAACGACAGACGTGCACACCCAGGCGTAGCCGGGCGAGCTATATCGCTGTGAGCCTGCTCACCGCACTACGCAATACTGAGCATGGAGGATCACCAGCATCGCCTCTCGGTGAACTTTACCTGAAGGATTCGGGTTATCCGATGTTTTTTACTTGTTAGGATTTCTCATCGCATCATGGTGATCCACGTCGTTTCATTTATTTTTAGTGAAGATGAGGCGCGCGCACACACACACACACACCACAAACACACACACACACACACACACACACACACACACACCCACACACACACCACACACACACGCACACACAACGCACACAACACGCACACGCACACGCACACGCACAGCACACGCACACGCACACGCAAACGCACCGCACACGCACACGCACACGCACACGCACACGCACACGCACACGCACACGCACACGCACACGCACACGCACACGCACACGCACACGCACACGCACACGCACACGCACACGCACACGCACACGCACACGCACACGCACACACGCACACGCACACGCACACGCACACGCACGCACGCCGCACGCGCACGCGCACACACAGACCCAACTGCATTCCATTTGCCATGCACGCCGCTTGATCAGAAGTGTTCAGCCGTGTGTGCGTGAGCACGCTCAAGGGAATATGTCTCTCTGGAGCGCGTATTGTACGCTTGCCTGTGCATTTGTGACGTGGAAGTACTGCCATATCGATAGTCACGTTTCGATAATATATTTCCTTGAAGGAACGGCCTTTACGAATGCGTGCCTCGCGGTGTGGCGATGGAAGGGGGACCAGTGGCGGCGACCCGGCGCGCCAACACTCACGTACGTGCGCCACGCGGCCCAGGACCCATTGGCAGCCGCAGGCAGCAGAGGAAATGCTTAAAACAAGAAATAGAGCGGCCAAAGCAAGAAACATGACGGACAACGCGACCACGTGGGTCCTGGCCGCGTGCTGAGCGCGGCCAGGTCTCGTGCCGAGGTAAGCGGTGCCTGCTGCACGGCAGCGCTAGCCACGGCGCCGAACACTCGCGTGATGCCGCCGTGCTACCTGGGGAGGTGAGAGGGGACTGAATGATTAAATGCTCTGCCTATCTACCGTGTAGCCCTGGTGAAGCCGCGAGGGTCGCCCGGCCCTGGTGAGGACGCGAGAGCCGCCCGGCCCTGGTGAGGACGCGAGAGCCGCCCGGCCCTGGTGAGGGACGCGAGAGCCGCCCGGTCTGATGGGGACGCGAGAGCTGCCCGGCCCTGATGAGGATGCGAGAGTAGTCCGACATTGGCGAGGACGCGAGAGTAGTCCGTCCTTGGTGAGGACTCAAGAGCCACCCTGGTGAGAACGCGAGAGTCGCCCGGTCTGGTGAGGACGCGAGAGCCGCCCGGCCCTGGTGAGGACGCGAGAGCCGCCCGGCCCTGGTGAGGATGCGAGAGCCGTCCAGCCCTGGTGAGGACGAGAGAGCCGCCCGGCCCTGGTGAGGACGCAAGAGCCGTCCAGCCCTGGTGAAGACGCGAGAGCCGCCCGGCCTCGGTGAGAACGCCAGAGTCGCCTGGCCCTGGTGAGGACGCGAGAGTAGTCCGACCTTGGTGAGGACTCAAGAGCCACCCTGGTGAGAACGCGAGGGCCGTCCGGCTGTGCGCATCGAGAACTAGTGTGGCGTCTCAGACGATGGTTTGACGCCGAGTGAGAGCTTTTCTTGTTGAGTTGGCTCGAATTAGAGCCCGTTCGGCGAGTAATGACAATTTTAGGTCTATGGGGTGATAGCGTGTTAACAATTGTGGGGCAATACTATACGGACCTGAGGTCCGTCCGCCGACACTTAGCCCGCCCAGGGACCCCTACACGGGGCATGCGCTCGGTGCTCGGACGAGGCCCCACCAGAGGACCCACTTGTGGCTGGTGCATGCAGCTTGCCCGAGACAAATGGGGCGTCGCGAGGATGCAGGATAAGGCGAGAATAAGGACAGCAGGGGAGATGCGCCTTTTTCTCGCGCCCGCGGAAGTTAGGAGGGGAGGGGGTCGGTTCGCCGAGTGCTGACGTCAGGGTTTAGCCCATAACTTTCACGTCATATGACACAGTCACATGATACAGGCTGCAATAGACTGATGCGCCAATCGCAGGCCATGACGGCATTGGAATACAACAACCCAAGTTTTAAACTGGTCTTCATATTCGAGTCCGTTCAAGAAAGACTGGAGCATAATTCTTTGGGTCAGACGCAGCGTGTCGACGGTCCGGTGGACCCTCTCCCCGCGGGGCCAGCTGACGCTCCGTTGAACGACAGTCCCCACCCCGCACCCCACCCTCGCGCTCAGCTGACGGTCCGGTGGGCAACTCCCCAGCCCAGCTGACGGTCCGGTGGACAACTCCCAAGCCCAGCTGACACTCCGTTGATTAACAGCCCCCGGGCCCAGTTGACGGTCCGGTGGACAATCCCAGGCTCATCTGACGCTCCGTTGGATGACAGTCCCCCCCCCCCCCCTCACCCGGGCCCAGCTGACGGTTCCGTGGACATTACCAGGGTCGAGCTCGGGACGGGGTCCTGTTCCGGCCTGCGACGGGGCCGATGCGCGGCCGCTCGGCTGATCCCAGCCGGTGTCTGCACGCTCGAGCGTGTACCACCGGAGGAGGTCTTCCAGGTCGAGTGGCTGATCGGCCGAGCCCAGTCAGCGTGTGCGCGGTCGATTGTCGTAACTGGGACAGTCTCCGGGGTGGGCCGTTATCACACAGTCGCTACGATCACTCAACCTCCCGTAGGTGGAAGTTCAGTCTTCTTCAAGTCATTCACCTTTTCAGAAGAACAAAAATATTCATCGTGAGCATTCTGCGCGCAGCACGAAACGGGCATAATCAGCTCGCGTTAGCAGATTTGCCCAACTTTGAAATCATACAACCCAAACGACGTCCTTAGCACCAAAAATAATGAGACAATTATCATTATTCGTTTCGAGGTCTCGACTGTTGCTACCCAAAATGCTGGCATGATTGCCTATCATCTTCAAAAATTACCATCTGACAATATTCATTTCGGCAATAAACCAGTTGTGATTTTTAACATGCAGACAGCAGACGATTTATGACATGTACTAAAAGTGCATAATAAGCACCAAATCACGGGCCCGAGCAACCAAGAAAAGCATTCCAGCTCTTCACATTCGCGCTTCAAATTTTTTGTTGCTGCGCTAAATCTTCGTATATGCCATAATTTTGACCATTTCTATCATATATCTGATAACTTACGGTCCATCGCGCGTAAACCAGAAAGGCGCATATACTCTTACCTTACTATTGCATCTTTTGTACCTCCTACATTATGTCCAGCCGTGACACTTGAATTGATATTTCCAAATGGGAAGCACAGACAAAGAGCCAACAATATTGGTTGAGCTAAAACGCTTCCAGCAATCCTAAAGAAACGGACCAAGACCCGGGAACCGGAGACCAAAAGCAAAGCCAGCGTTTTCGGTACGGTACATATACGTCTATTAGCGCTGTGCGCCTCATACACGAGTCCGGATAATGCGATTCCCACTTATTAGAGATAAACACATCATGCTGACAGTGTTGCTTAAGCTGCAACACTTCGACCCAATAACTATGGGTCATGCAATATGTCCGTGGAGCTAGCAATTTATTCAGCGACTTTTTCAGCGACGAGTTCCGATTTCCCTGAAAAAGGTTCTCTGGATCAATTGTAGCGTGGAAACACCAAAAATGACACTTATTTTGCAATATCATGTGACCTTTAAGGTCAAAAGCTGGATCAAAGGACGGGGAACTCGATATCACACAAAAATTACCGGTCGAATTTCAACTTCCAAATGTCAGAATATTTACAATAGAAAGAATTAGCGTCCGTCAAAAAGTTCTGACCTCTCAAGGTCACCCTTCAAGGTCAAACACGGGCCCAAAGACGGGGAACCCCATGTCACCCAAAAATTACCGACCTAGCTTCTAAACATCAGAATATTTTCCACAGAAAGAACTACCCTCCGTAAAAAACCTGACCCCTCAAGGTCACCCCTTAAGGTCAAACGTGGGCTCAAAGGACAAGGAACTCTATGCCATCCAAAAATTACCAACCGACTTCTAAGGGACAACGATCACAACATTTACCACAGAAAGAGCTAACGTCCGTCAAGAAGTGCTGACCTCTCAAGGTCACCCTTCAATGTCAAACGCGGGTCCAAAGGACGGGGTACCCTATATCACACAAATATTAACGGCCCGATTTTTAGGTTACAAAAATCTGAATATTCACCAAAGAAAGAGCTAGCGTCCGCCAGAAAGCCCTGACCTCTCAGTGTCACCCTTCAAGGACAAACGCGGGCTCAAAGGATGGGGAATTCCATATCATCCAAAAATTACCGTCTGATTTTCAACTTACAAACATCAAAATATTCACCACAGAAAGAGCTAGCGTCCGTCAACAAGTCCAGACCTTTCAAGGTCACCCTGTAAGGTCAAACGCGGGATAAAGGGACTGGGAACTCCATGCAACTTTAAAACTACCTACCGATTTTTAACTTACAAACATTGAAATGTTCACCACAGACAAAACTGGCGTCCGCCAAGAAGTACTGACCTTTCAAGGTCACCGGTCAATATCAAACGCGGGCTCAAAAGATGGGGAACTCTATATCACCCAAAAATTACGGGCCCATTTGAAACTGACAAACATTGAAATATTCACCACAGACAAAACTGGCGTCCGTCAAAAAGTCTTCGCCTCTCAAGGTCACCCTTCAAGATCAAACGCGGGCTGAAAGGACAGGAACTCCATATCACCCACAGCCTACCGGCCGACTCTTTGCTCACCAACATCAGAATTACCACCACAGAAAGAACCAGCGTCCGTCAAAAAGTCCTGATCTCACAAGGTCACCCTTTAATATCAAAAGCGGGCTCAAAGGACGGGAAACTGTTCTTGAACTAATTATTTCTGCGGTGAATATTTTGACATTTGCAAGTTGTAAATCGGCCGGTAAGCTTTAGTTGAAATCGAGTTCCCAGTTTTTTTAACCAGCTTTTGACCTTGAAAGGTGACCTTGAGAGGTCTGGACTTTTTGACGGGCGCTAATTCTTTCTGTGGTGAATATTCTGATGTCTGTAAGTTAAAAATCAGCCGGTAATTTTTGGGTGATATGGAGTTCCTTATCCTTTGAGCCCGCATTTGACCTTCAAAGGTGACCTTGAGAGGTCAGTTTTTTGGCGGACGCTGGTTCTTTCCGTGGAAAATATTCTGATGTTTACAAATTAAAAATAGGCCGGTAATTTTTGGGTGATATGGAGTTCCCCGTCCTTTGAGCCCGCGTTTGAAGTTGAAAGATGACCTTGAGAGATCATAGCTTTTTGACAAACGTTAGCTTTTTCTGTGGTGAATATTCTGACATTTGCAAGTTGAAAATCGGTCGGTTATCTTTGGGTGATATGGAGTTCCCCGTCTTTTGAAATAGCTTTTGTCCTTGAAGGGTGAGGTTGAGAGATCAGGGCTTTTTGACGAACGCCAGCTTTTTTCTGTGGTGAATATTTTGGTGTTTGTAAGTTAAAAATTGGCCCGTAATTTTTTGGTAATAGGGAGATACCTGTTCTTTAAGCTCGCGTTTGACCTTGAAGGGTGACATTGAGAGGTCTAGACCTTTCGATGGACGCTAGGTCTTTCGGTGGTGAATGTTCTGATGTTTGTTAGATACAAATCAGCCGTTAATTTTTGGGTGATATGGAGTTCCCATCCATTACGCCAGCGTTTGACTTTGAAGGGTGACCTTGAGAGGTCAGAACTTTTTGACAGACGCTAGTGTCTTATGGTGAATATTCTGACACTTTCAAGTCGAAATTCGGCCGGTAATTTTTGGGTGATTTCGAGTTCCCGAGTTCGAGTTTTTGGGAGTTTTCGACCTTGAAGGTCACATGCTATTGCAAATTAAAGGTCATTTTTGGGGTTCCTTTGCTCCAATTGACCTTGAGACCCTTTTTAGGCCATTCGGAAGTCGTCGTTGAAAAAAGCGCTGAATAAATCACTAACTTCATGGACATGTATGCAACGCCGTGAGATGCCATCATGTCGTGCGGACGGACTGTAAAAGCACCCTCTTAAAGTAGTGCACCTCTTGCATAAGTTTGATCGGCGAGACCTGGACGCCGCTCTGACATCCAGACACATGCTCTGCCGAGATAATGTGCGAACAGCAATCCGAAGGAAACGGGCCAAGTCCCGGAAACCGAAGACAAAATCAAAGCCAAGGTTTTCTGTACGGTACATATACGTTTATTAGCGCAGTGCACCTCATACGTGAGTCCGGATAATGCGATTCACACTTATTGGAAATAAACGCATCGTGTTCACAATGCCGGTTAAGCTGCAACACTTCAGCTCCATTAATATGAGTGACGCTGTGCACCCCAAGCATGAGTCCGGCTGATACCATTCCAGCTTACTAGACGCCAGCACGCCGTGCAAGAACGTTTCGTGAAGCGATGAGTTTCCCACATGATACCGGGTCATATAACTCGAATGCTGCTACAAAACATTACGGATTTCGGTGCTTCATGATGTAGTGAAATCGTGATGATCATGATGCAGAACGCTCTTCCTATGAAATGGCATTGTGAAAGAACTTGATTTATTTTCTGTCAGTGGAGGGTTTAAAACATTCTCTTATGTCAAAAGCCTGATCTGATATTTTTTTACACGCCAGCTCGCTTTCCAACGCCAACGACATGTGCTTGAAGTGTTCAAAATTTCTAAGTTGCAAGCTTTGTTTAAAATGCTCTCTCAAGATTGACACCACTTATTGTATCAAGGTGGAAATACTCAGGAACAGCAACACCACGCTCTTGTCATGTCCTGTCTGCCCAGGTAAAGATCATCTCCATAGTTCTGATTGCTGAGCTTTAGCTCTTCAGGCATCACCTATGTTATATTCCAACCAATGCTTACCAGTGAGTGCCTGCCAATGTCGGGTAACAATTGCCAAATAAATGATCGGCCACTGCAGCACATGGTCTGCATTTACTCGTGCATCGCTGGTGGCACTTCCTTTGCGTCGGAGGCGTGATTGCCAGTTGTATGGAGCATGGGCGTAGGAACAGGGGGGCCAGGGGGGCCATGCCCTACCCCACTTTTCAAGGTGGGGGGGGGGGGAAGCCAGCAGTGCTAACTGATCCCCCCACCCCTCTCCCACTTTTCAGATTAAAGTTGCTGCTTTTGCACCACATCAAACATGCGTGCCGATTTACCTAGTTCACCAGCCATCTTCCTCAAGATGCATCACCTTTTTCGTTTGTTTACTGGCAGTCGATTAATGCCACAGCGCAGGCCAACGCAGCGCGGCCAATGGAGACTGCAACGCCGGGCGTCGAGGGTTGTTGTTATGACTTGGGAGCGCTCATATTCAAAACCATATCAAATATTTTTTACCTGTTATCAGTTCTGACTAATTCTTGAACATTTTAAGACGAAGATGGGTTGGTCATGTAAATACAAATTTGGGACTCAATTTCATCTACAATCTACGTTCAGGGAGTTCTCAATGCCTCTTGAGAACACAGAAAACATGGAATTGGAGTATATGTGACAATTATTGGACCACCTGCGGTGTTTAGGGATGTTGTGGCTTCAATGCAAGTTCATGCGATGATCCGGGGTGAACTGCGCGGATCAGAAGGCCTCTTGTATCAGGGAGGGAACGTTGTGATATGATGTATAATTGTAATGGCCTCCGGATCGACCAGGAAAACCCGCCCCGTGTCGCCAGAATAATAGCCAGAAGACACTTCGCGATGGGCCGGGATGGCTCTTCAGCCTTTGGCCGGAACCGGTATGTGTCCCAGGTGTTGTGCTCAAGAGGCCTCTTGCCCGGAAGGAAATAAAGGGTCTCATTATTGTTGAGCATAGTGGGTCGAAATGAATTAAAACAACGAACAAGGCCATCCCATGTTTGCCTGAGAACGTTCATTTTTTGTAGAACGGATTTCTAAAAAAATGCAGCAAAAGGTTTGAACATGCCCCCCTCCCCCCCGTAACCTCGAGAGCATGGACAACGATGGCCTGGTTTGCAGCTTCCGTAAAACCGAATGTTGTCGGCCACTGCAAGTGCCACCAGACTTGCAGTATTACGGGAAGACAGAGTAACACGGAGAGCGCCGTGTTGCTGTTTTCTGGACATTAATTGTCACAGAAACACGACAAATTGAGATTCTTCTTTTACTCTTCCAGGTCCACCACTACCAGCACTGCTTCGCGGTGCTTTAAGCGCTAATCCGTCCCTATCATCATTTTAAGCATAACTCACGTGAAATATGCGCCCAGACTGCCGTCTGAATGTACGATTTGATGTCCTGAAGCGTTGAAATGTGCTTTCTCCAAAGTGTCATCGTTTTCGTCCACCTGTCGGCCAGGGCTCAATATTAACCGCTGGATCAACGCCACGCGGCCTACGGAGACTGCAACACCTGGCGTCGAGGCTTTTGTTACTAAGATTTACGAGCGTGCGTGCTCAAAATTACGCAACATAATTTGTGCTAATAGTCTATTTAAATGTTCAAAGGTAATTATTTCAAAAACTCCATCATTTTTGTCCACCGGTGGGCCACGGAGAAAAAATTAACCACCAGGCTAACGTGCCGCGGACTACGGAGACTGCAACGCCTTACGTGGAGGTTTTTGTTGCTAAGATTTGCGAGCGCGCAAATCCACGTTACACCACGTTAACTAAATTGTGTCATTCATCGATCCTGCCTGAATGTTAAATTTTTCCGGACAAACATTGCTTGGCCATGTTGATACACATTGTTGGCCACTCGATGTACAATCTAATTTTCATCTTCAAATTTCGATCAAACGTATCCATCTACAATCTATCTTCGCGATGTACGTAATGTCTGAAGAACCCAGATAAAAATCCTAGGAATTTCGCCCCGCCAGGAAAGATAAGGTTGAAATGGACGAATCGTCATGGAAAGCTGGATAGCCTTATTTGCCGAGTAACATAGATGAGTCGAGTGGGCAAGATTGTGCACTTATGAGAAACAGCTCCAGATGCATATCTAGCATAGCAGCCATGACATCTGAATGAAGACCGGTAACAACCTTCATCTCTACCCCTCCCCCTCGGTCATCCGGCTTACTTTCCCCCCAAAAAACAGAAAAAGTTCCTGAAGTACGCCCTGAGCTTGGCCCCACTTTTTGAAACGTTCCTACCCGTATGGTATGGAGCCACGGATCTGGCGTGGTAAGACCGGCTCGAATCCAGTTAGCGCTGTGACCTCAGGCATGGAGATGCTACCGAACGTGTTTCCCCAGGCACTTGAAAGGCTTGTATTCAAATTCCCCGCCTTAGATAAACGCTTCATGATTTCAGCGGCGGCGCCATCCTCAAGCTTAATGGCTTGAAGAGAGCCGTCCACCGCGACAATACCCTTCCGGTTGAGCGGTGTCATAGGCGTGTGTAGGACTGTATTTGACTTCGTTTGGGACAACATCTTTGTCAGCAGATTTGGCTAGAGAACATTACTTACTCACCTGTAATCGTCGCTTCAGGTTCACTCACCTGAATGTTACGCAAGAGTGAGGAGTAGTGCCATTTGATGAGGCACCCAGCAACCACCCGTTTCAACGCTTCATCTGCCTCTGCACGTGCGCCGCGCCACGTATGCGTGTGGGGGCGCGGCAGTAGCGCTCAATGTGGAACATCGTGGGAAATATGGTGGCTTGGGAAGCCCGGTATGCACGATAGTCCATGTGATGTTCTTGTGATGCATTCAAGTCGTATTATTTCAGTGCATTTTGGCGATAGCTAGATAGCAGCTAAGATGCAAAACGATGACATCATCACGGCAAGATGTGACAGTAAATTGATCGAAACCATGATAGGAATGTGGCAGACTGGTTTTGGTTTGGTATCGTTCCATGCTATAACCTGTGAGGCTTTTACCACCTAAACTTTTCAGGTGGCAGCTATTTGGCCATGTCAGTAAACCACCTTCTGCATCGGTACAACTTTTTTGTCTATCTCAAAGGAGTATGAGAGGTAACAGCAGCGGACCGGTCGACTTTCAGGTGAGCGCGGTAACACTCCGGAGTTGCCGCGCGTGCGCAACACTGCTAGGTTGTCTTAGGAAAAGCTCTTCGCTCTCAACTTTTTTCCGTTTCGTTTCGTAATCGTCATAAAACGGTGGAAATGGTAAGGAAACGGTAGAAATGGTCATGGAACAGACCACATTTCAACGTTTGTGGTCACACCGTACCCTGCTCATAACCCCAGGCCTTGAGCACTGCCTTTAAGCGTTAGGCGTGGTCACAATATACACAAATAATACCTTCATAACGTCATATAACTGCTGGTGTATTGAAGTTCAGATAGGTACCACATATAAACTCATGATACCAGCAAAAAAATCCGTCTCAAATAAAAAGGAGGTCAGTTTCCTTAGGATTGCTGCTAGCATATTATCTCGGTAGAGTATGTGTCTGAATGTCGGAGTGGTTTTCAGGTCTCGCCAATGAACTCACACAGGAAGTCCACTACCTTGAGAGGGTGCTACTACAGTCTCTCCGCAAGACATGATGTTCATGGCAACGTATTAGTCATATTAATTGAACTGAAGTGTTGTAGCTTAACCGACATTGTCAGCACGTTGTGTTTATTTCTAATAAGTGTCAATCGCATTATCCGGACTCGTGTATGAGGTGCACTGCGCTGATAGACGTATATGTACCGTACCGAAAATGCTGGCTTTGCTTTGGTCTTCGGTTCGCGGGCCTTGGTCCGTTTCTTTAGGATTGCTGGAAGTGTTTTAGCTCAACAGACATTGTTGACTCTTTGTCTGTGTTGCCTATTTGGAAATATCAATTCACGTTTCACAACTGGAAATAAGGCAAGAGGTGCAAGAAGTGCAATAATAAGGTAAGAGTGTATGCGCCTTTCTGGTCTGCGTGCGATGTACCTTAAGTTATCAGATATATGATAAAAATGATGAAAATTATGGTATGCACGAATGTTAAACGCGCCAAAAGAGAATTTGAGGCAGGAATTAAAGAACTAGGACACTTTGTTTGATTGCTCGTATGTCCGCGATTTGGTGCGTATTCTACCCTTTTAGTACATGTTTTAAATCGTCTGCTGTCCGCGTGATAAGTCACATTACTGGTTTGCTACCGAAATTGTAATATTATCAGATAGTATTTTTTGAAGATGATAGGCAATCATAGGTCTTTGCTGGTGTGCTCATTGCGATCAAGTCATGATACACCCGTGCGTAGATTTTGAGAATAATCCAGATTCCACAGCCAAGTGAATATCGATCTAAACGTGCACCTGAGCATACCGCCAGTGTCAACCGTTTGAGCTAACTCGACAAATATTCCCAACACATCCTAGAGAATATTAGTACGCATTTTGCTAAGAGGGGCACCGTGTTTAGTACCAATTCGGACTAAAAGTGGCGGAGTTTAGCACGCATAGATACTGAACAGCAGCCCTGTAACCCAAGGCTGACCAGAGCAAATGAGGCTGTGTAGAGGTGGACGTCGTGAATTTCTTTTCTTTCGATGGGAGTGGAAAACCTTTACCATTTTCAGATATTTCAGTTGAGTCATATATGTATATATATATATATATATATATATATATATATATATATATATATATATATATATATATATATACATGCACATATAGTTTATAGCATACATACATCCCCAGTTTCTGGCCGAGATTCTGCACTTGCATGTTGTATTTCCGGATATCGCCACTTCAATTTCAGCCACTAACACAACATTGGTAGAAATTATCATTCATGATAAAGCTCACAGCGTTCGTGAAAAATGTGATTAGCCCATGGCTCAAGATCACTTTTCTTAGTGAACTGACTCAGGTTACAACTCACTCTTAAATTTTTGACGGAGAGAGAGAGAGAGAGAGAGAGAGAGAGAGAGAGAGAGAGAGAGAGAGAGAGAGAGAGAGAGAGAGAGAGAGAGAGAGAGAGAGAGATAGAGATATATATTATTATATATATACATACATATATATATATAATATATATATATATAATATATATATATATATATAATATATATATTAATATATTACTCATTCTTTTTGCCGCCAGTACAACAGATTTCTTTGCGTAAGTTTCCAAGAACGGGAGAGAGGAAACAGACGCCAAAATATGTTCACCATCCTATCCTCTGAACCTATTGCACCTGTCAATACGAAACCTTCAGAATTTGATGCCGCTCGGTTGAGCTTGTTCTTTTCAGGACATGATGACCCTGGGATAGGTCAAAGGTCACCAAAAATTCCAAGAGGTGGAAAAAATCGATCTGAAAACATCCATGTCTCCAAGCGTATGGAACAGATCAGTACACAACTTTCATTTATTGATGCACCGTTGTTGTAGTCCTCTCCTTTTCTAAACGTGATAACGGTTGGTCAAGTCAAAAGTCATCAAAAAACGTCCGATATCTCCAGTATTGTCTGTAGACGCCCCCATTTTCCGAGCGTATGCGACCGATCGGCACGAAGCCGGTACCAATCGATTCGCCATGGTCGATAGCCATTCTGTCCAGGAATTAATGTCCCTGTGTCAGGTCAGAGGTCACCATAAGTGCCCGAACTTACAAAAAGTTTGTTTGCAGATAAGTTTCATCCATGGTCTATCCTTTCCAGAAGAAGGTGACCTTGGGTCAGAGCAGAGGCCAGAAAAATGACCAAAACCAAAATCAAAGTTTGTAGGCAACTGCATGCTTCGAGCCTGTGAGACTATTAGGCACAAAACATCTACTAATAAAAATATTTACCATTCGATGCCGCTTGGTGGATGATCTGCCAAGGGTCCATCATTCACCTGGTCACGATCTCCGCACAAACGCTGACGCTCTCCAGCCATCATCTGCACAGAACCTGCACCACTGCGACCATCTGTCTCAAAAACGCACGTCATCCACACAAATGCACCTCGATTTGAAATCTCCAAGTTTGGACTACCGGCTTTCAAACAAACGTAGGGTCAGTTTTGGCTAAGTAACGCAGATGAGAGGTCCTTGGTCAGAATATCCTTTCTGCCTAAATTTATAGCACCTTCGGCCACCCATGTAAACGGTACTTTTTGAGGGGATGAATAGCAAACAAACCAGATGACAGTGCTTATGTCCTGGTGCGAATGTTGAGCTAGTGACAATGGCGATGATCTTTGACCATTGAATCGCATATGGATATCACTGTTGTGCACTGATTTCGTTCTGGTTCCTTTTGTCATGTGTGTTCACCTAAGGTCAAGCTAGGTCGAACTATGATTTTTGTGAACAGATTTGCTTTTTGAATGTGTTCCTTTGTGATATTTGATGGTGTTAAAGCCATGAAAGCTTCCTAATATCGCCGGGTGGGTCAATGTAACAACAGCCTTCCCCGCTTTGGCCTGGCGTGCCATATCGCATGGGTACCGATACTGTAGGGCTGCGCGTCTAGGAAACCAGAGGTACGGGGTTGGATTCTTCGCGGTGACCACTCTTCCTGCCAGGATGGGAGGCAGGCGACGCCACATAGCCTCAGCATCTGAGCGCGCTGTGAAAGCCAAGTGACGAAAACTACACCACAAGTCACACTTGTCCATCTTCACTACTTTTTTCTCCTCTGGTAAAGCTTTCCGAACCCATAAGACTCCATCCTCTGTATTGTCTTAGCAATCTTAGTTTTTACATGAGAGGAGGCAGCTGGGCGTTCTAATTAGATCCATACAACCTGACTGATCTGTCCAGTATTACGTTCATCCATATTCAATCTCATCCATTTAATGCAGCTTGACTAGAGCTTTCCGAAGCCGTGTCTGCCAGGGCCATAGCCTGCTAGTTTCCACCACCCCGTGTCACCAGAATGACAGCCAGAATACACTCGTGATGGGACAGATTGGCAGTTTTAGAGCCCTTGTTCGGAAGCGGTGATGTCTCCTGGTGTTCTACTAAAGAAGCCCCTTGTCCAGAAGGAATAAGGGGTTCATTATTGTTGAGCAGAGGCGGGGGGGGGGGGGGGGGTCTCATTGTTGTTGGATAGGGTGGGTCGAAATGGGCTTAAAGAAAACGAGGAGGGTCATGCCATGTTTGCCTGAGGACGTTCATTTTTCAGAATGTATTATTGAAACAAATTACGTCAAAAGGCTAGAACATGCCCGCCCGCATCCTCGAGAGCAAGGACAAAGATGGTCCGGGTTACAACTTCCGTAAAACCGAAAAGTTTCGTTCACTGCAAGTGCCACCAGACGGCGGGCGCCGTGTTAATCTGTCTTCTGGATAGATATATAGCTGCAAAAACGCGGCAAATAGAGATTCTGCCTTCACTCTTCCGCTTCAACCACCAGATTCCAGCCCCACTTCGCGGTGCTTTAAGGGCCAATCAGTTTTTTCATCAGTGTAAAAATTGCATACGTGAAAGATGCGCTCAGACTGCCCTCTGCACATAAAATCTGATATCATCAAGCGTTCAAAGATACTGTTTTCAGAAGCGTCGTCATTTTCGTTCATCCATTGGTCGCAACTTAGTATTAGCCGCCAGACCGACGCTGCGCGGCCCACGGAGGCTACAACGCCTGGGGTCGAGACTTGTGTTTCTGAGATTTTCGGGTGCGCATGCTCAAAATTGCGTCACATAACTTGTGTTACTAGTGGATTAAAGTTTTAAAGGTAATCATTCCAGAAGCATCATCATTTTCGTCCACCGGTGGGCCACGGCTAAGAGTTAGCTACCGGGCTAACGCTCAGCGGATTACGGAGACCGCAACGCCTGGTGTCGGGTTTTGTTGCTGAGATTTGCGGGCGAGCATCTTAAAAAAAGCACATTGCATAAATTGTATCACTAATCGATTCTGACTGAATGGTGAGCATTTTCAGACAAACATGGCTTGGCCACGTTAATACACATCATTGACTACTCGATCTGCAATCAAATTTCATCTTGTCCGTTGGGCTAATGCATACCTAAGGCAGACAGCTTCCCCGAGGCTATTTTTCTGAGATGGTGTGGTGTAGGGAAGATAATTCGGAAAAAATATGCTGTTGCAGGTGTCCAACACATGTTTTATACACCATGTAGTAGTAACGCTGATCCAAAAGTATGCAACAAAGCAGCTGTACGATTAGTTCGCGGTCATTCATGCGGGAGACATCCGGGCCAGGCCAGTGGCCACCGACGGCGGACAGTAGCAGGGCCCAGATAAGGAACATATGGCAGATGGGCCTTATTATGACGCTTGCTTCTTAAAAGAGAATCTTCAGTTTTATGGCTTTTTACATTGTTTCTGGCAGTTTCACGTTCCCAAATTCGTTTCTGCCTAAAATGCTGCTACAAGTCTTATCTCTTGAAAAGCAACCAGTGAAATGAAGGCGCATAAAAATTATGTCGCACTGAGAGCTATCGATCCACTTTCACAATTCTCACCAGCCTATATCCAGGCCGTATTTTGGCATCTACACTGTGGAGGCAGATGCTTCCTCAGCAACCCAAAATGCCGACCCGCTCGTGGAATTTTGCCTCGCCAGGAAAGACTGTTAAAATGGACGAATGATCTTGGGAAGCTGAATAGCCTTATTTGCTTAATGACAGATGAATCGAATAGGCAAGATTGTGCACCAGTGAGAAACAGCCCAGAAAGCTGCAATAACAGCCTCCATCCCCAACACCCCAGTCATCGGGCTCGCTTTCCAGATACACTTGCTGAAGTACACCCTGAGCTTGCCCCCCCCCCCCCACACACACTTTTGAAACGTTTCTACGCCCATGCTGTCGCGCACTGTGAGGCTTGGCATCCTCTTCCCTTCTCCCTGGTAACTCTGTCTTAAACGTAGCGTCTCAAAGAGATGTTAGGGGTCTATCTGACCCCCAATTGAGCTGGAGGGGCGAGACAAAGACGGATGTATCGCTTCCCACGAAAGGACGCCAAAAGTATATAGTTTTTTTGGTTTTGAAGCATCCTGTTTCTGTCGCCCGCTCTGATCTAACTACACCTTCATTTATTTCAGTCGGCACGTCTGAGGCGTTCCTGCCAAGCGCACCTGATCAAACCACGTCTCCCGACGGACGCTATTCCCCCAACGCGATAGAAGCCTCACCTCTGGTGTACACGGGGCTCTTACTCCGCATGTTATGCAGCGCGTCACCATCACCGTTCTACCTGATCCGCAAAACAGACCCACAGTTTGACATTAGACATTCGTGTACGGGGCGAGGAGGGCTATTTTGGTTTTTTCAACGCGTGTTCTCCTTCATTTCAGTTATCTTCACATCCACTCACGACAAACGCATCTGTCGGGTGATGCTGTATTTCAAATCGGCATCTGACAGAGTAAGTAGGCTCGCACGACCTCCCCGCCGTAGCACTCAGCGGCAAGTGTCCGTTTCGCAGGCCACGCTGCCCCAGCCGGCCGTGGAACATGGCGACCGGCTGCGTGACCAAGAAGTGAGGGCCGAGGGGCGAAAAGCAGCAAACCCAGATTTCAAGCGTCGTGCAGAGCGTAAGGGGCAGCAGAATTCACTGAATTCACGTTGCTGTTCATTTCGATGCAGGCATGCTGCCGAAATTTCAACGCATCTATATCTCCATTCTCCTCGTTTTTCGCCGAGTAATAAGCCTATGACTACTGCTTATCTATATGAATAATATTCTTCGCAAATGTCCTTAACACCTTTTATATATTCTTCGATACGTCATTGTTCGTACATCACGATGATACATCGTGGCACATTGCACAACATTGATTGAGAGCCAGTGGACGGCCGATACATCTGGAAATCATGCTCACAAACGCCTGATATGAACGGGTCCACTATTATATCTTTATTAACCTGAATCACCTCACGGCTTATGGAGTGGCACGGTTTGAATAACTTTATTATGACGTCACGAATACCAAGGTGACCTTGAAATACCGTCTCCGGAAAAGGCTTCTTACGTTCGCGGGCATGTAGTTCAGAAACTAGAGGGGTTTAGGTCTTAATATGGGTGGGACTGTAAACTGCACAAACTAATCTCCAAGATGGCTTTCTCACTTCAAAACCCCATAGAAATGTGGAACACTCCCCAACATGTGCTTCAGAGAGTAAACATAGGCGCGTTTCACGTTCAACCATGATGTCGCGCTGAGGATGTCCGTCATCGAATCACATCGGGCAGTGTTCATCAGTGCAGCTGTTCACCCAAACCCAAAAGTGCCCATCACGCACTTTTGAGCGAACTGTGTTTGTGGAATATGCCTCATTTAACGGTGGCGAGGGCTGGCGAGGATCCGACGGGTGCGGTACGACGGAGATGGGCCAAAACCGACCTAGGGTGTTTTATGGGGTAGTAAGGCTGACGGAGAGCGGGTGGGTTTCGTATGGAGAAGCTGGGTTGGCGACGGCCAGGTGATTGTTTGTGGCGGAACCTAGGTTTGCAGGAAGCAGATGGATGGTCCTGCAGGAAGCTCGGCTGACAGGGAAGCCAATGGGCGTTATGACGGGCTGGGCCAGCGGGAAACGTATGGGCGTCTCTGGGGCTAGCTGGGCTGGGCATGGATAACAGTGAATTGATGACCGGGCTAATAAAAGATGACTCTCTTTCGGCTGGTCTTCTTTCCCGGAAACTCTGCTTCTTGCAGCTCGAAGAATGAGGACCACCAAGTCTTTCCAGCGTCTGTGCTGCTCAGTAGTTCAGTCCAGCAGCTATGAAAACATAACGTATGTTGACTATCACAACTGAATACATAGGAGTGCCGACTGCGGAGTGGATAAGGGATAAGCCGGACACGTCTGAAAAATTCAGGGATACGGGATTCGACTCGATTACTCGCAGTGTCCGCCCTTCCCCCGGGGTAAGAGGCAAGCGACGTCACATGGCCTCGACACCTGAGTGGCCGGTGGCGTCGCAGCCGTAGCCGAGCTGCAGACATCTAAATACAAACATCACCCAGCGAACAACCGCAAACCAATTACGCAATGGACGAACGAAAATGACAGGGTATAGGAACGAATGATCACAGCAGTGGATACAAACTCATGAACATAAGGCGTTGCCACCGTTAAAGACATCCCTCAATCTGATGCAGCCCATTCCCTCGTTTGCATAGTCACCGTACTGGGAACATAGGTGCAGAATCGTGTCCGATATACTACACATTGTGGTGTTTCACTATGTATGATAGTGATACTCATACTCACCGTACTGGGAACATAGGTGCAGAATCGTGTCCGATATACTGCACATTATGGTGTTTCACTATGTCTGATAGTGATACTCGTACTCTGATCGTGATGCTCATACTCTGATAGTGATACTCATACTCTGATAGTGATACTCATGCTCTTACAGTGATACTAACGCTCATAGCATACTCCGACACCACACTCAACATTGAAACATCTCCACGGACTGAAGGAAAAAAGTGGATGCTAGAATATGCAAGCTATTGCTGGCATCAGTGTCTCAGGAGTCTCGGAATTAAAATCCACCCCCACCGCGCGAGTCGTATTTTTCCACCCCATAGGGGTCGTGCAAGGGGGTTTCTTTTGCGGGAAACTTCTGCAACATTATGAAGCCGGCCTAATCAAGGTAAAATAATTTATAGGCACCGATACCCTTGTTATGACCTTATTGCTTCATATAACACAATTGCTGGGCACGAGCAAAACTGCCAAGATTCTGTATCAATGCGCTTTTTGTTATGTTTTGAAAAGTTGTTTTTTTGAAACTATTTATCATTAAAGAACGCATCATTGATAGAAATTTACCCTATGAGCTATAGCTTTGGATCTGATTTGTTAATTGTGGTTGATTATTAAATCTGTGGCTGCAAAAAATACTACGAGTGTATTATATATATATATATATATATATATATATATATATATATATATGTGTGTGTGTGTGTGTGTGTGTGTGTGTGTGTGTGTGTGTGTGTGTGTGTGTGTGTGTGTGTGTGTGTGTGTGTGTGTGTGTGTGTGTGTGTGTGTGTGTGTGTGTGTGTGTGTGTGTGTGTGTGTGTGTGTGTGTGTGTGTGTGTGTGTGTGTGTGTGTGTGTGTGTGTGTGTGTGTGTGTGTGTGTGTGTGTGTGTGTGTGTGTGTGTGTGTGTGTGTGTGTGTGTGTGTGTGTGGTGTGTGTGTGTGTGTGTGTGTGTGTGTGTGTGTGTGTGTGTGTGTGTGTGTGTGTGTGTGTGTGTGGTGTGTGTGTGTGTGTGTGTGTGTGTGTGTGTGTGTGTGTGTGTGTGTGTGTGTGTGTGTGTGTGTGTGTGTGTGTGTGTGTGTGTGTGTGTGTGTGTGTGTGTGTGTGTGTGTGTGTGTGTGGTGTGTGTGTGTGTGTGTGTGGTGTGTGGTGTGTGTGTGTGTGTGTGTGTGTGTGTGTGTGTGTGTGTGTGTGTGTGTGTGTGTGTGTGTGTGTGTGTGTGTGTGTGTGTGTGTGTGTGGTGTGTTGTGTGTGTGTGTGTGTGTGTGTGTGTGTGTGTGTGTGTGTGTGTGTGTGTGTGTGTGTGTGTGTGTGTGTGTGTGTGTGTGTGTGTGTGTGTGTGTGTGTGAGTGTTGTCTACGGCCATGGCGTATGCGTATCTAAAAACTTTTTCTGCGCTTGCTCTAGTTTTCTGAGGAGGAAGCTTTATGTTCTGGAGGCTGTCGCGAGCCAAACACTGTCACTGGAACTGAACAAGCAGTTCAACTCCTCAGTCACCCTTCACCTTATTTGGAGACGATCGATACTATCAGGAGATTGTATATATTACCATGTGGCATGTGTTTTGCTGCTTAAATCCTCACGCTCTTAAAAATGTCACCCACCTTATTTAGACACCATGCAGTTTGACGATCAAACTGATCTTGATCATACCTCATTGTTAAGCTTCACTGGTTATACCGAATTGTAAACTGTTATCATATATTCGTCGGCTGTATGTTGTATGTGTGTACCTTTGTAAATGGAATATGTAATTCCGAAACATCAGGCAGACCAATAGATGCCAAATATCAGTGAGTTCCTTTTTATTATACATGATGGACAGACAACCGTAATCATGCGGGTGACGCAGGGGCGAGATCCCCTGACCGACACGGAAACCCTTAAAGAAATACATCATACGTTGGTCGCCTTCCTGCCGCCGGAGATCCCCTGTCCCGGCCGTTTATTCCCAGATGGACGCAGGGGCCCTTATTGATGCAAAATATCCATTGTCGTAGTAGGTGTCCAACGATTGGCATAGAGATCATAGTTCGACGAGGAGGGTAGCTGTCAGAAATGAGATGGAGGGCCCTGCATTCTGCGCCGGCGCCCTGCCTTACAAAGACCTTCCATTTTCGCATTGCGGACTCGCATCGTAAACTCTCATTTCCACTTTCATTGTCAGAGGGCCTCGACTAATGCAATAGGCCCCTGGATTTCGGGATCCCGTCCCTGTCCCTTTCTCACAAATATTACCCTGGCCGACTCGAGGCACCCTACAAACAGCGGGCTCTCTTTTATGCACTTTGGCCCCTGACCAACAAAAAGACCACATTGCTTCGGGGGTCCTGACCAATTCAAATTGTGGCTCCGACCTTGTTCCCGCTTGGAATATGGACCCCCAGAACCCATATCGACGAGGAGCCGGCTGTTCGGTGTTGGTGGCCTATGACCGAAATAGAGAGCCGCATTGTCTTAGTGTCCCCAATCGGTGCAATGGGTCCTCTTACGGTCCCCACTCGGTGCAAGGAGTCCTCTTACGGTCCCCACTCGGTGCAAGGAGTCCTCTTACGGTCCCCAATCGGTGCAATGGGTCCTCTTACGGTCCCCACTCGGTGCAAGGAGTCCTCTTACGGTCCCCACTCGGTGCAAGGAGTCCTCTTACGGTCCCCAATCGGTGCAATGGGTCCTCTTACGGTCCCCACTCGGTGCAAGGATCCTCTTACGGGTTCCCACTCGGTGCAAGGAGTCCTCTTACGGCGTCCCACTCGGTGCAAGGAGTCCTCTTACGGTCCCCACTCGGTGCAAGGAGTCCTCTTACGGTCCCCAATCGGTGCAGGAGGTCCATCTGGTGGCCCGGCCCTGCTTTCGTGCTATCCAATCGGACACTTGATCATTGGTCCCGCGGGGCCCATCAACTTCTCCGCAGGGCCCCCCGAACACGGTCCCAGGCCGACTGCGTGCTCCTGGTCAATACCGGACCCCTGTTAGGGACTGTGGTCCCCAACCGACACAGAAGTCATTCATTGACTTAAAAGCGCCGACCAATGATTATCGCGGATATCGGTCATGCCTCTGGTTGGGAAATGGGCTCTAATTCCCACACCTAACCCTGGAATGTAATCTGGTGGCAAATCTTTCGCGTGTCACGGGTTTTAAGGCTCCACAATAGCAGTGTAGTTTTTCAAAATAGGATTGGTCGGACAGAACGGGGAAAAGACTAGCACCAAGTACACTAAAAACAGCTGTTACTTCCCAAATTTCACCCTTTTCCCTCTCAATGACGTTATGGAGCTGGAGCCCCCCTCTCCCCAACAGGATAGGAAAATGCAGCCCTGGTCTTATGCGTTTGCTTGCTTCGTCTCGGCGAAAGATGTTATCTTTGGGGATCATTTTATTTTTGTTCGGGGTCGATCGTCGAAACTGGCCTTTGATAATCGACG
>NW_023596746.1:7684234-7729234 GCF_011947565.3 Pollicipes pollicipes
CGTCGTACCGCACCCGTCGGATCCTCGCCAGCCCTCGCCACCGCTAAATGAGGCATATTCCACAAACACAGTTCGCTCAGAAGTGCGTGATGGGCACTTTTGGGTTTGGGTGAACAGCTGCACTGATGAACACTGCCCGATGTGATTCGATGACGGACATCCTCAGCGCGACATCATGGTTGAACGTGAAACGCGCCTATGTTTACTCTCTGAAGCACATGTTGGGGAGTGTTCCACATTTCTATGGGGTTTTGAAGTGAGAAAGCCATCTTGGAGATTAGTTTGTGCAGTTTACAGTCCCACCCATATTAAGACCTAAACCCCTCTAGTTTCTGAACTACATGCCCGCGAACGTAAGAAGCCTTTTCCGGAGACGGTATTTCAAGGTCACCTTGGTATTCGTGACGTCATAATAAAGTTATTCAAACCGTGCCACTCCATAAGCCGTGAGGTGATTCAGGTTAATAAAGATATAATAGTGGACCCGTTCATATCAGGCGTTTGTGAGCATGATTTCCAGATGTATCGGCCGTCCACTGGCTCTCAATCAATGTTGTGCAATGTGCCACGATGTATCATCGTGATGTACGAACAATGACGTATCGAAGAATATATAAAAGGTGTTAAGGACATTTGCGAAGAATATTATTCATATAGATAAGCAGTAGTCATAGGCTTATTACTCGGCGAAAAACGAGGAGAATGGAGATATAGATGCGTTGAAATTTCGGCAGCATGCCTGCATCGAAATGAACAGCAACGTGAATTCAGTGAATTCTGCTGCCCCTTACGCTCTGCACGACGCTTGGAATCTGGGTTTGCTGCTTTTCGCCCCTCGGCCCTCACTTCTTGGTCACGCAGCCGGTCGCCATGTTCCACGGCCGGCTGGGGCAGCGTGGCCTGCGAAACGGACACTTGCCGCTGAGTGCTACGGCGGGGAGGTCGTGCGAGCCTACTTACTCTGTCAGATGCCGATTTGAAATACAGCATCACCCGACATATGCGTTTGTCGTGAGTGGATGTGAAGATAACTGAAATGAAGGAGAACACGCGTTGAAAAAACCAAAATAGCCCTCCTCGCCCCGTACACGAATGTCTAATGTCAAACTGTGGGTCTGTTTTGCGGATCAGGTAGAACGGTGATGGTGACGCGCTGCATAACATGCGGAGTAAGAGCCCCGTGTACACCAGAGGTGAGGCTTCTATGGCGTTGGGGGGAATAGCGTCCGTCGGGAGACGTGGTTTGATCAGGTGCGCTTGGCAGGAACGCCTCAGACGTGCCGACTGAAATAAATGAAGGTGTAGTTGGATCAGAGCGGGCGACAGAAACAGGATGCTTCAAAACCAAAAAAAACTATATACTTCTGGCGTCCTTTCGTGGGAAGCGATACATCCGTCTTTGTCTCGCCCCTCCAGCTCAATTGGGGGTCAGATAGACCCCTAACATGTCTTTGAGACGTTACGTTTAAGACAGAGTTACCAGGGAGAAGGGAAGAGGATGCCAAGCCTCACAGTGCGTGACAGCATGGGCGTAGAAACGTTTCAAAAGTGTGTGTGGGGGGGGGGGGGCAAGCTCAGGGTGTACTTCAGCAAGTGTATCTGGAAAGCGAGCCCGATGACTGGGGTGTTGGGGATGGAGGCTGTTATTGCAGCTTTCTGGGCTGTTTCTCACTGGTGCACAATCTTGCCTATTCGATTCATCTGTCATTAAGCAAATAAGGCTATTCAGCTTCCCAAGATCATTCGTCCATTTTAACGGTCTTTCCTGGCGAGGCAAAATTCCACGAGCGGGTCGGCATTTTGGGTTGTTGAGGAAGCATCTGCCTTCACAGCGTAGATGCCAAAATACGGCCTGGATATAGGCTGGTGAGAATTGTGAAAGTGGATCGATAGCTCTCAGTGCGACATAATTTTTATGCGCCTTCATTTCACTGGTTGCTTTTCAAGAGATAAGACTTGTAGCAGCATTTTAGGCAGAAACGAATTTGGGAACGTGAAACTGTCAGAAACAATGTAGAAAAGCCATAAAACTGAAGATTCTCTTTTAAGAAGCAAGCGTCATAATAAGGCCCATCTGCCATATGTTCCTTATCTGGGCCCTGCTACTGTCCGCCGTCGGTGGCCACTGGCCTGGCCCGGATGTCTCCCGCATGAATGACCGCGAACTAATCGTACGGCTGCTTTGTTGCATACTTTTGGATCAGCGTTACTACTACATGGTGTATGAAACATGTGTTGGACACCTGCAACAGCATATTTTTTCCGAATTATCTTCCCTACACCACACCATCTCAGAAAAATAGCCTCGGGGAAGCTGTCTGCCTTAGGTATGCATTAGCCCAACGGACACTTCATTGCACACCATGCAACGTGTACGGCGTGATCTGTTTTTGCGTGTAGGCAGGGGCGCAGCCAGGGCCTTGCCAAGGGGGAACATGAGGTTGACAAAAGCCCATCTTATAGTGATCCTCCCAAATGTCCCCTGATATAGCTCACTTGTTAAGAAGTGACACGGTTTTCTTCGTTTTATGGCTATTTTTACCTCGTAACCAGAACAGAAGCCAGGAGCTACCGTGAGCTCAATTTTGTTTGTATCTTGAGGTCAATAAACTGCAGAAATCAGGCGCTGAACGACTGCATGGAATAAATCACCGGCGCTTTTAACTAACAGTGGTGAGCTGACTCTTTCTAAACCGATAGAATTGAGAACCTTAGTAACAATTTTTATCTGCGTTCTACAGACAATGAGGACATCGCGAAGGTAGATTGTAGATCGATATGCTTGATCCAAAATTGAAGATGAAATTTGATTGCAGATCGAGTAGTCAATGATGTGTATTAACGTGGCCAAGCCATGTTTGTCTGAAAATGCTCACCATTCAGTCAGAATCGATTAGTGATACAATTTATGTAATGTGCTCTTTTTAAGATGCTCGCCCGCAAATCTCAGCAACAAAACCCGACACCAGGCGTTGCGGTCTCCGTAATCCGCTGAGCGTTGGCCCGGTAGCTAACTCTTAGCCGTGGCCCACCGGTGGACGAAAATGATGATGCTTCTGGAATGATTACCTTTAAAACTTTAATCCACTAGTAACACGAGTTATGTGACGCAATTTTGAGCATGCGCACCCGAAAATCTCAGAAACACAAGTCTCGACCCCAGGCGTTGTAGCCTCCGTGGGCCGCGCAGCGTCGGTCTGGCGGCTAATACTAAGTTGCGACCAATGGATGAACGAAAATGACGACGCTTCTGAAAAAAGTATCTTTGAACGCTTGATGATATCAGATTTTATGTGCAGAGGGCAGTCTGAGCGCATCTTTCACGTATGCAATTTTTACACTGATGAAAAAACTGATTGGCCCTTAAAGCACCGCGAAGTGGGGCTGGAATCTGGTGGTTGAAGCGGAAGAGTGAAGGCAGAATCTCTATTTGCCGTGTTTTTGCAGCTATTTATCTATCCAGAAGACAGATTAACACGGCGCCCGCCGTCTGGTGGCACTTGCAGTGAACGAAACTTTTCGGTTTTACGGAAGTTGTAACCCGGACCATCTTTGTCCTTGCTCTCGAGGATGCGGGCGGGCATGTTCAAGCCTTTTGACGTAATTTGTTTCAATAATGCATTTTGAAAAATGAACGTCCTCAGGCAAACATGGCATGACCCTCCTCGTTTTCTTTAAGCTCATTTCGACCCACCCTATCCAACAACAATGAGACCCCCCCCCCCCCCGCCTCTGCTCAACAATAATGAACCCCTTATTTCCTTCTGGGCAAGGGGCTTCTTTAGTAGAACACCAGGACACATCACCGCTTCCGGACAAGGGCTAAAACTGCCAATCTGTCCCATCACGAGTGTATTCTGGCTGTCATTCTGGTGACACGGGGTGGTGGCAACTAGCAGGCTATGGCCCTGGCAGACACGGCTTCGGAAAGCTCTAGTCAAGCTGCATTACATGGATGAGATTGAATATGGATGAACGTAATACTGGACAGATCAGTCAGGTTGTATGGATCTAATTAGGACGCCCAGCTGCCTCCTCCCATGTAAAAACTAAGATTGCTAAGACAATACAGAGGATGGAGTCATATGGGTTCGGAAAGCTTTACCAGAGGAGAAAAAAGTAGTGAAGATGGACAAGTGTGACTTGTGGTGTAGTTTTCGTCACTTGGCTTTCACAGCGCGCTCAGATGCTGAGGCTATGTGGCGTCGCCTGCCTCCCATCCTGGCAGGAAGAGTGGTCACCGCGAAGAATCCAACCCCGTACCTCTGGTTTCCTAGACGCGCAGCCCTACACTATCGGTACCCATGCGATATGGCACGCCAGGCCAAAGCGGGGAAGGCTGTTGTTACATTGACCCACCCGGCGATATTAGGAAGCTTTCATAGCTTTAGCACCATCAAATATCACAAAGAAACACATTCAAAAAGCAAATCTGTTCACAAAAATCATAGCTCGAACTAGCTTGACCTTAGGTGAACACACATGACAAAAGGAACCAGAACGAAATCAATGCACAACAGTGATATCTATATGCGATTCAATGGTCAAAGATCATCGCCATTGTCACTAGCTCAACATTCGCACCAGGACATAAACACTGTCATCTGGTTTGTTGGCTATTCATCCCCTCAAAAAGCACCGTTTACATGGGTGGCCGAAGGTGCTATAAATTTAGGCAGGAAGGATATTCTGACCAAGGACCTCTCATCTGCGTTACTTAGTCAAAACTGACCCTACGTTTGTTTGAAAGCCGGTAGTCCAAACTTGGAGATTTCAGATCGAGGTGCAATTGTGTGGATGACGTGCGTTTTTGAGACAGATGGTCGCAGTGGTGCAGGTTCTGTGCAGATGATGGCTGGAGAGCGTCAGCGTTTGTGCGGAGATCGTGACCAGGTGAATGATGGACCTCGGCAGATCATCCACCAAGCGGCATCGAATGGTAAATATTTTTATTAGTAGATGTTTTGTGCCTATCAGTCTCACAGGCTCGAAGCATGCAGTTGCCTACAAAATTTGATTTTGGTTTTGGTCATTTTTCTGGCCTCTGCTCTGACCCAAGGTCACCTTCTTCTGGAAAGGATAGACCATGGATGAAACTTATCTGCAAACAAACTTTTTGTAAGTTCGGGCACTTATGGTGACCTCTGACCTGACACAAGGACATTAATTCCTGGACAGAATGGCTATCGACCATGGCGAATCGATTGGTACCGGCTTCGTGCCGATCGGTCGCATACGCTCGGAAAATGGGGGCGGCTACAGACAATACTGGAGATATCGGACGTTTTTTGATGACTTTTGACTTGACCAACCGTTATCACGTTTAGAAAAGGAGAGGACTACAACAACGGTGCATCAATAAATGAAAGTTGTGTACTGATCTGTTCCATACGCTTGGAGACATGGATGTTTTCAGATCGATTTTTCCACTTTTTGGAATTTTTGGTGACCTTTGACCTATCCCAGGGTCATCATGTCCTGAAAAGAACAAGCTATCAACCGAGCGGCATCAAATTCTGAAGGTTTCGTATTGACAGGTGCAATAGGTTCAGAGGATAGGATGGTGAACATATGAAATATCTGAAAATGGTAAAGGTTTTCCACTCCCATCGAAAGAAAAGAAATTCACGACGTCCACCTCTACACAGCCTCATTTGCTCTGGTCAGCCTTGGGTTACAGGGCTGCTGTTTAGTATCTATGCGTGCTAAACTCCGCCACTTTTAGTCCGAACTGGTACTAAACACGGTGCCCCTCTTAGCAAAATGCGTACTAATATTCTCTAGGATGTGTTGGGAATATTTGTCGAGTTAGCTCAAACGGTTGACACTGGCGGTATGCTCAGGTGCACGTTTAGATCGATATTCACTTGGCTGTGGAATCTGGATTATTCTCAAAATCTACGCACGGGTGTATCATGACTTGATCGCAATGAGCACACCAGCAAAGACCAACGATTGCCTATCATCTTCAAAAAATACTATCTGATAATATTATAATTTTGGTAGCAAACCAGTAATGTGACTTATCACGCAGACAGCAGACGATTTAAAACATGTACTAAAAGGGTAGCATGCGCACCAAATCGCGGACATACGAGCAATCAAACAAAGTGTCCTAGTTCTTTAATTCCCGCCTCAAATTCTCTTTTGGTGCGTTTAACATTCGTGCATACCATAATTTTCATCATTTTTATCATATATCTGATAACTTAAGGTACATCGCACGCAGACCAGAAAGGCGCATACACTCTTACCTTATTATTGCACTTCTTGCACCTCTTGCCTTATTTCCAGTTGTGAAACGTGAATTGATATTTCCAAATAGGCAACACAGACAAAGAGTCAACAATGTCTGTTGAGCTAAAACACTTCCAGCAATCCTAAAGAAACGGACCAAGGCCCGCGAACCGAAGACCAAAGCAAAGCCAGCATTTTCGGTACGGTACATATACGTCTATCAGCGCAGTGCACCTCATACACGAGTCCGGATAATGCGATTGACACTTATTAGAAATAAACACAACGTGCTGACAATGTCGGTTAAGCTACAACACTTCAGTTCAATTAATATGACTAATACGTTGCCATGAACATCATGTCTTGCGGAGAGACTGTAGTAGCACCCTCTCAAGGTAGTGGACTTCCTGTGTGAGTTCATTGGCGAGACCTGAAAACCACTCCGACATTCAGACACATACTCTACCGAGATAATATGCTAGCAGCAATCCTAAGGAAACTGACCTCCTTTTTATTTGAGACGGATTTTTTTGCTGGTATCATGAGTTTATATGTGGTACCTATCTGAACTTCAATACACCAGCAGTTATATGACGTTATGAAGGTATTATTTGTGTATATTGTGACCACGCCTAACGCTTAAAGGCAGTGCTCAAGGCCTGGGGTTATGAGCAGGGTACGGTGTGACCACAAACGTTGAAATGTGGTCTGTTCCATGACCATTTCTACCGTTTCCTTACCATTTCCACCGTTTTATGACGATTACGAAACGAAACGGAAAAAAGTTGAGAGCGAAGAGCTTTTCCTAAGACAACCTAGCAGTGTTGCGCACGCGCGGCAACTCCGGAGTGTTACCGCGCTCACCTGAAAGTCGACCGGTCCGCTGCTGTTACCTCTCATACTCCTTTGAGATAGACAAAAAAGTTGTACCGATGCAGAAGGTGGTTTACTGACATGGCCAAATAGCTGCCACCTGAAAAGTTTAGGTGGTAAAAGCCTCACAGGTTATAGCATGGAACGATACCAAACCAAAACCAGTCTGCCACATTCCTATCATGGTTTCGATCAATTTACTGTCACATCTTGCCGTGATGATGTCATCGTTTTGCATCTTAGCTGCTATCTAGCTATCGCCAAAATGCACTGAAATAATACGACTTGAATGCATCACAAGAACATCACATGGACTATCGTGCATACCGGGCTTCCCAAGCCACCATATTTCCCACGATGTTCCACATTGAGCGCTACTGCCGCGCCCCCACACGCATACGTGGCGCGGCGCACGTGCAGAGGCAGATGAAGCGTTGAAACGGGTGGTTGCTGGGTGCCTCATCAAATGGCACTACTCCTCACTCTTGCGTAACATTCAGGTGAGTGAACCTGAAGCGACGATTACAGGTGAGTAAGTAATGTTCTCTAGCCAAATCTGCTGACAAAGATGTTGTCCCAAACGAAGTCAAATACAATCCTACACACGCCTATGACACCGCTCAACCGGAGGGGTATTGTCGCGCTGGACGGCTCTCTTCAAGCCATTAAGCTTGAGGATGGCGCCGCCGCTGAAATCATGAAGCGTTTATCTAAGGCGGGGAATTTGAATACAAGCCTTTCAAGTGCCTGGGGAAACACGTTCGGTAGCATCTCCATGCCTGAGGTCACAGCGCTAACTGGATTCGAGCCGGTCTTACCACGCCAGATCCGTGGCTCCATACCATAGGGGTAGGAACGTTTCAAAAAGTGGGGCCAAGCTCAGGGCGTACTTCAGGAACTTTTCTGTTTTTTTGGGGGGAAAGTAAGCCGGATGACCGAGGGGGAGGGGTAGAGATGAAGGTTGTTACCGGTCTTCATTCAGATGTCATGGCTGCTATGCTAGATATGCATCTGGAGCTGTTTCTCATTAGTGCACAATCTTGCCCACTCGACTCATCTATGTTACTCGGCAAATAAGGCTATCCAGCTTCCCATGACGATTCGTCCATTTCAACCTTATCTTTCCTGGCGGGGCGAAATTCCAAGGATTTTTATCTGGGTTCTTCAAACATTACGTACATCGCGAAGATAGATTGTAGATGGATACGTTTGATCGAAATTTGAAGATGAAAATTAGATTGTACATCGAGTGGCCAGCAATGCGTATCAACATGGCCAATCAATGTTTTTCCGGAAAAATTTAACATTCAGGCAGGATCGATAAATGACACAATTTGGTTAACGTGGTGTAACGTGGATTTGCGCGCTCGCAAATCTTAGCAACAAAAACCTCCACGTAAGGCGTTGCAGTCTCCGTAGTCCGCGGCACGTTAGCCTGGTGGTTAATTTTTTCTCCGTGGCCCACCGGTGGACAAAAATGATGGAGCTTTTGAAATAATTACCTCTGAACATTTAAATAGACTATTAGCACAAATTATGTGACGTAATTTTGAGCACGCACGCTCGTAAATCTTAGTAACAAAAGCCTCGACGCCAGGTGTTGCAGTCTCCGTAGGCCGCGTGGCGTTGATCCAGCGGTTAATATTGAGCCCTGGCCGACAGGTGGACGAAAATGATGACACTTTGGAGAAAGCACATTTCAACGCTTCAGGACATCAAATCGTACATTTAGACGGCAGTCTGGGCGCATATTTCACGTGAGTTATGCTTAAAATGATGATAGGGACGGATTGGCGCTTAAAGCACCGCGAAGCAGTGCTGGTGGTGGTGGACCTGGAATAGTAAAAGAAGAATCTCAATTTGTCGTGTTTCTGTGACAATTAATGTCCAGAAAACAGCAACACGGCGCTCTCCGTGTTACTCTGTCTTCCCGTAATACTGCAAGTCTGGTGGCACTTGCAGTGGCCGACGCCATTCAGTTTTACGGAAGCTGCAACCCAGGCCATCGTTGTCCATGCTCTCGAGGTTACGGGGGGGGGGGGGCATGTTCAAACCTTTTGCTGCATTTTTTTAGAAATCCGTTCTACAAAAAATGAACGTTCTCAGGCAAACATGGGATGGCCTTGTTCGTTGTTTTAATTCATTTCGACCCACTATGCTCAACAATAATGAGGCCCCTTATTTCCTTCCGGGCAAGAGGCCTCTTGAGCACAACACCTGGGACACATTACCGGTTCCGGCCAAAGGCTGAAGAGCCATCCCGGCCCATCGCGAAGTGTCTTCTGGCTATTATTCTGGCGACACGGGGCGGGTTTTCCTGGTCGATCCGGAGGCCATTACAATTATACATTATATCACAACGTTCCCTCCCTGACACAAGAGGCCTTCTGATCCGCGCAGTTCACCCCGGATCATCGCATGAACTTGCATTGAAGCCACAACATCCCTAAACACCGCAGGTGGTCCAATAATTGTCACATAGACTCCAATTCCATGTTTTCTGTGTTCTCAAGAGGCGTTGAGAACTCCCTGAACGTAGATTGTAGATGAAATTGAGTCCCAAATTTGTATTTACATGACCAACCCATCTTCGTCTTAAAATGTTCAAGAATTAGTCAGAACTGATAACCGGTAAAAAATATGTGATATGGTTTTGAATATGAGCGCTCCCAAGTCATAGCAACAACCTCGACGCCCGGCGTTGCAGTCTCCATTGGCCGCGCTGCGTTGGCCTGCGCTGCGGCATTAATCGACTGCCAATAAACAAACGAAAAGGGTGATGCACCTTGAGGAAGATGGCTGGTGAACTAGGTAAATCGGCACGCATGTTTGATGTGGTGCAAAAGCAGCAACTTTAATCTGAAAAGTGGGAGAGGGGTGGGGGGATCAGTTAGCACTGCTGGCTCCCCCCCACCTTGAAAAGTGGGGTAGGGCATGGCCCCCCTGGCCCCCCTGTTCCTACGCCCATGCTCCATACAACTGGCAATCACGCCTCCGACGCAAAGGAAGTGCCACCAGCGCTGCACGAGTAAATGCAGACCATGTGCTGCAGTGGCCGACCATTTATTTGGCAATTGTTACCCGACATTGGCAGGCACTCATTGGTAAGCATTGGTTGGAATATAACATAGGTGATGCCTGAAGAGCTAAAGCTCAGCAACCAGAACTATAGAGATGATCTTTACCTGGGCAGACAGGACATGACGAGAGCGTGGTGTTGCTGTTCCTGAGTATTTCCACCTTGATACAATAAGTGGTGTCAATCTTGAGAGAGCATTTTAAACAAAGCTTGCAACTTAGAAATTTTGAACACTTCAAGCATATGTCGTTGGCGTTGGAAAGCGAGCTGGCGTGTAAAAAATATCAGATCAGGCTTTTGACATAAGAGAATGTTTTAAACCCTCCACTGACAGAAAATAAATCAAGTTCTTTCACAATGCCATTTCATAGGAAGAGCGTCCTGCATCATGATCATCACGATTTCACTACATCATGAAGCACCGAAATCCGTAATGTTTTGTAGCAGCATTCGAGTTATATGACCCGGTATCATGTGGGAAACTCATCGCTTCACGAAACGTTCTTGCACGGCGTGCTGGCGTCTAGTAAGCTGGAATGGTATCAGCCGGACTCAGGCTTGGGGTGCACAGCGTCACTCATATTAATGGAGCTGAAGTGTTGCAGCTTAACCGGCATTGTGAACACGATGCGTTTATTTCCAATAAGTGTGAATCGCATTATCCGGACTCACGTATGAGGTGCACTGCGCTAAGAAACGTATATGTACCGTACAGAAAACCTTGGCTTTGATTTTGTCTTCGGTTTCCGGGACTTGGCCCGTTTCCTTCGGATTGCTGTTCGCACATTATCTCGGCAGAGCATGTGTATGGATGTCAGAGCGGTGTTCAGGTCTCGCCGATCAAACTTATGCAAGAGGTGCACTACTTTAAGAGGGTGCTTTTAGTCTGTCCGCACGACATGATGGCATCTCACGGCGTTGCATACATGTCCATGAAGTTAGCGATTTATTCAGCGCTTTTTTCAACGACGACTTCCGATTGACCTAAAAAGGGTCTCAAGGTTAATTGGAGCAAAGGAACCCCAAAAATGACCTTTAATTTGCAATAGCATGTGACCTTCAAGGTCGAAAACTCCCAAAAACTCGAACTCGGGAACTCGAAATCACCCAAAAATTACCGGCCGAATTTCGACTTGAAAGTATCAGAATATTCACCATAAGACACTAGCGTCTGTCAAAAAGTTCTGACCTCTCAAGGTCACCCTTCAAAGTCAAACGCTGGCGTAATGGATGGGAACTCCATATCACCCAAAAATTACCGGCTGATTTGTATCTAACAAACATCAGAACATTCACCACCGAAAGAGCTAGCGTCCATCGAAAAGTTTAGACCTTTTAAGGTCACCCTTCAAGGTCAAACGCGAGCTCAAAGAACGGGTAACTCACTATTAACAAAAAATTACCGGCCAATTTTTAACTTACAAACATTAAAATATTCACCACAGAAAAAAAACTGGCGTCCGTCAAAAAGCCTTGATCTCTCAACCTCACCCTTCAAGGACAGAAGGCATTTCAAAAGACGGGGAACTCAATATCACCCAAAGATTACCGGCCGATTTTTACCTTGGAAATGTCAGAATATTCACCACAGAAAGAGCTAACGTTCGCCAAAAAGCTATGACCTCTCAAGGTCACCTTTAGGTCAAACGCGGGCTCAAAGGACGGGGAACTCCATATCACCCAAAAATTACCGGCCTATTTTTAATTTGTAAACATCAGAATATTTCCCACAGAAAGAACCAGCGTCCACCAAAAAACCTGACCTCTCAAGGTCACCTTTCAAGGCCACATGCGGGCTCAAAGGATAAGGAGCTCCATATTACCCAAAAATTACCTGCCGATTTTTAACTCACAAACATCAGAATATTCACCACACAAAGAATTAGCGCCCGTCAAAAAGTCCAGACCCCTCAAGGTCACCTTTCAAGGTCAAAAGCTGGTTCAAAAAACGGGGAACTCGATATCAACTGAAGCTTACCGGCCGATTTACAACTTGCAAATGTCAAAATATTCACCGCAGAAATAATTAGTTCAAGAACAGTTTCCCGTCCTTTGAGCCCGCTTTTGATATTGAAGGGTGACCTTGTGAGATCAGGACTTTTTGACGGACGCTGGTTCTTTCTGTGGTGGTAATTCTGATGTTGGTGAGCTAAGAGTCGGCCGGTAAGCTGTGGGTGATATGGAGTTCCCCGTCCTTTCAGCCCGCGTTTGATCTTGAAGGGTGACCTTAAGAGGTGTAGACTTTTTGACGGACGCCAGTTTTGTCTGTGGTGAATATTTCAATGTTTGTAAGTTTCAAATCTGCCCGTAATTTTTGGGTGATATAGAGTTCCCCATCTTTTGAGCCCGCGTTTGATATTGACCGGTGACCTTGAAAGGTCAGTTCTTTTTGACGGACGCCAGTTTTGTCTGTGGTGAATATTTCAATGCTTGTAAGTTAAAAATCGCCAGGTAATTTTAAAGTTGCATGGAGTTCCCAGTCCCTTTACCCCGCGTTTGACCTTACAGGGTGACCTTGAAAGGCCTGGACTCGTTGACGGACGCTAGCTCTTTCTGTGGTGAATATTTTGATGTTTGTAAGTTTAAAATCAGACGGTAATTTTTGGATGATGTGGAATTCCACATCCTTTGAGCCCGCGTTTGTCCTTGAAGGGTGACACTGAGAGGTCAGGGCTTTCTGACGGACGCTAACTCTTTCTTTGGTGAATATTCAGATTTTTGTAATCTAAAAATCGGCCGTTAATTTTTGGGTGATATAGGGTACCCCGTCCTTTGAACCCGCGCTTGACCTTGAAGGGTGACCTTGCGAGGTCAGGACTTTTTGACGGACGTTAGCTCTTTCTGTGGTAAATGTTGTGATCGTTGTCCCTTAGAAGTCGGTTGGTAATTTTTGGATGGCATAGAGTTCCTTGTCCTTTGAGCCCACGTTTGACCTTAAAGGGTGACCTTGAGAGGTCAGGTTTTTTGACAGACGGTAGTTCTTTCTGTGGAAAATATTCTGATGTTTAGGAGCTTAAAATAGGTCGGTAATTTTTGGGTGATATGGGGTTCCCCGTCGTTTGGGCCCGTGTTTGACCTTGAAGGGTGACCTTGAGAGGTCAGAACTTTTTGACGGACGCTAATTCTTTCTATGGTAAATATTCTGACACTCGGAAGTTGAAATTCGGCCGGTAATTTTTGGGTGATATCGAGTTCCCCGTCCTTTGATCCAGCTTTTAACCTTAAAGGTCACATGATGTTGCAAAACACATGTCATTTTTGGTGTTCCCATGCTACAATTGATCCGGACAACCTTTTTCAGGGAAATCGGAACTCGTCGCTGAAAATGTCGCTGAATAAATCTCTAGCTTCACGGACATATTGCATGACCCATAGTTATTGGGTCGAAGTGTTGCAGCTCAAGCAACACTGTCAGCATGATGTGTTTATCTCTAATAAGCGGGAATCGTATTATCCGGACTCGTGTATGAGGCGCACAGCGCTAATAGACGTATATGTACCGTACCGAAAACGCTGGCTTTGCTTTTGGTCTCCGGTTCCCGGGTCTTGGTCAGTTTCTTTAGGATTGCTGGAAGTGTTTTAGCTCAACCAATATTGTTGGCTCTTTGTCTGTGTTTCCCATTTGGAAATATCAATTCAAGTGTCACAACTGGGCATATTGTAGGAGGTACAAAAGATGCAATAGTAAGGCAAGAGTATATGCGCCTTTCTGGTTTACGCGCGATGGACCGTAAGTTATCAGATATATGATAGAAATGGTCAAAATTATGGCATATACGAAGATTTAGCGCAGCAACAGAAAATTTGAAGTGCGAATGTGAAGAGCTGGAATGCTTTTCTTGCTTGCTCGTGTCCGTGATTTGGTGCTTATTTTGCCCTTTTAGTACATGTCATAAATCGTCTGCTGTCCGCAGGTTAAAAATCACAACTAGTTTACTGCCGAAATAAATATTGTCAGATGGTAATTTCTGAAGATGATAAGCAATCATACCAGCATTTTGGGTAGCAACAGTCGAGACCTCGAAACGAATAATGATAATTGTCTCATTATTTTTGGTGCTAAGGGCGTCGTTTGGGTTGTATGATTTCAAAGTTGGGCAATTCTGCTGACGCGAGCTGATTATGCCCGTTTCGTGCTGCGCGTAGAATGCTCACGATGAATATTTTTGTTCTTCTAAAAAGGTGAATGACTTGAAGAAGACTGAACTTCCACCTGCGGGAGGTTGAGTGATCGTAGCGGCTGTGTGATAACGGCCCGCCCCGGAGACTGTCCCAGTTAAGAATATCGACCGCGCATACGCTGGCTGGGCTCGGCCGATCAGCCACTCGACCTGGAAGGCCTCCTCCGGTGGTACACGCTCGAGCGTGCAGACACCGGCTGGGATCAGCCGAGCGGCCGCGCATCGGCCCCGTCGCAGGCCGGGACAGGAACCCGTCCCGAGCCCGACCCTGGTAATGTCCACGGAACCGTCAGCTGGGCCCGGGTGAGGGGGGGGGGGGGCACTGTCATCCAACGGAGCGTCAGATGGGCCTGAGGTTGTCCACCAGACCGTCAACTGGGCCCGGGGGCTGTTAATCAACGGAGTGTCAGCTGGGCTTGGGAGTTGTCCACCGGACCGTCAGCTGGGCTGGGGAGTTGCCCACCGGACCGTCAGCTGGCCGCGAGGGTGGGGTGGGGGGGGGGGACTGTCGTTCAACGGAGCGTCAGCTGGCCCCGCGGGGAGAGGGTCCACCGGACCGTCGACACGCTGCGTCTGACCCAAAGAATTATGCCCCAGTCTTTCTTGAACGGACTCGAATATGAAGACCAGTTTAAAACTTGGGTTGTGGTATTCCAATGCCGTCATGGCCTGCGATTGGCGCATCAGTCTATTGCAGCCTGTATCATGTGACTGTGGCATATGACGTGGAAGTTATGGGCTAAACCCTGACGTCAGCACTCGGCGAACCGACCCCCTCCCCTCCTAACTTCCGCGGGCGCGAGAAAAAGGCGCATCTCCCCTGCTGCCCATATTCTCGCCTTATCCTGCATCCTCGCGACGCCCCATTTGTCTGGGGCAAGCTGCATGCACCAGCCACAAGTGGGTCCTCTGGTGGGGCCTCGTCCGAGCCCCGAGCGCATGCCCCGTGTAGGGGTCCCTGGGCGGGCTAAGTGTCGGCGGACGGACCTCAGGTCCATATAGTATTGCCCCACAATTGTTAACACACTATCACCCCATATACCTAAAATTGTCATTACTCGCCGAACGGGCTCTAATTCGAGCCAACTCAACGAGAAAAGCTCCCACTCGGCGACAAACCATCGTCTGAGACGACGCACTAGTTCTCGATGCGCACAGCCGGACGGCTCTCGCGTTCTCACCAGGGTGGCTCTTGAGTCCTCACCAAGGTCGGACTACTCTTGCGTCCTCACCAGGGCCGGGCGACTCTCGGGTCCTCACCAGGGCCGGGCGGCTCTCGCGTCTTCACCAGGGCTGGACGGCTCCCGCGTCCTCACAAGGGGCGGGCGGCTCTCGCGTCCTCACCAGGGTTGGACGGCTCTCGCGTCCTCACCAGGACCGGGCGGCTCCTGCGTCCTCACCAGGGCTGGACGGCTCTCGCGTCCTCACCAGACCGGGCGACTCTCGCGTTCTCACCAGGGTGGCTCTTGAGTCCTCACCAAGGACGGACTACTCTCGCGTCCTCGCCAATGTCGGACTACTCTCGCATCCTCATCAGGGCCGGGCAGCTCTCGCGTCCCCATCAGACCGGGCGGCTCTCGCGCCCTCACCAGGGCCGGGCGGCTCTCGCGTTCCCACCAGGGTGATTCTTGAGTCCTCACCAAGGTCGGACTACTCCCGTGTCCTCACCAGGGCCGGGCGACTCTCGCGGCTTCACCAGGGCTACACGGTAGATAGGCAGAGCATTTATTCATTCAGTCCCCTCTCACCTTCCCAGGTAGCACGGCGGCATCACGCGAGTGTTCGGCGCCGTGGCTAGCGCTGCCGTGCAGCAGGCACCGCTTACCTCAGCACGAGACCTGCCCGCGCTCAGCACGCGGCCAGGACCCACGTGGTCGCGTTGTCCGTCATGTTTCTTGCTTTGGCCGCTCTATTTCTTGTTTTAAGCATTTCCTCTGTCTGCTGCCTGCGGCTGCCAATGGGTCCTGGGCCGCACGGCGCACGTACGTGAGTGTTGGCGCGCCGGGTCACCGCCACTGGTCCCCCTTCCATCACCACACCGCGAGGCACGCATTCGTAAAGGCCGTTCCTTCAAGGAAATATATTATCGAAACGTGACTATCGATATGGCAGTACTTCCACGTCACAAATGCACAGGCAAGCGTACAATACGTGCTCCAGAGAGACATATTCCCTTGAGCGTGCTCACGCACACACGGCTGGATACTTCTGATCAAGCGGCGTGCATGGCAAATGGAATGCAGTTGGGTCTGTGTGTGTGCGCGCGGGCGCGTGCGTGCGTGCGTGCGTGCGTGCGTGCGTGCGTGCGTGCGTGCGTGCGTGCGTGCGTGCGTGCGTGCGTGCGTGCGTGCGTGCGTGCGTGCGTGCGTGCGTGCGTGCGTGCGTGCGTGCGTGCGTGCGTGCGTGCGTGCGTGCGTGCGTGCGTGCGTGCGTGCGTGCGTGCGTGCGTGCGTGCGTGCGTGCGTGCGTGCGTGCGTGCGTGCGTGCGTGCGTGCGCGCGCGCGCGCGCGCGCGTGCGCGTGCGCGTGCGCGTGCGCGTGCGCGTGCGCGTGCGCGTGCGCGTGCGTGTGTGTGTGTGTGTGTGTGTGTGTGTGTGTGTGTGTGTGTGTGTGTGTGTGTGTGTGTGTGTGTGTGTGTGTGTGTGTGTGTGTGTGTGTGCCTCATCCTCACTAAAAATAAATGAAACGACGTGGATCACTATGATGCGATGAGAAATCCTGACAAGTAAAAAACATCGGATAACCCGAATCCTTCAGATAAAGTTCACCGAGAGGCGATGCTGGTGATCCTCCATGCTCAGTATTGCGTGGTGCGGTGAGCAGGCTCACAGCGATACAGCTCGCTCGGCTACGCCTGGGTGTGCACGTCTGTCGTTCTTCAAAACCGCGTTACATATCAAGCCCCGCGTTATATCACATCTAGCAGGAAGCAAAACCGGCAGGCACAGCAATGAAAGTGGTGAAGCCGACACAAAATTCGGGCGAAGCGAGCGCCAGCGATACCCGATTGTTGAAGCATAATAGCTGCTGAATAGCAGGCGAGCTCGACTGAAGCCAGCGTCCGCGGTGGCCAAAAGGCCGCGACGGAGTAATGCGCAGCGGCCGCAGCCCATTCAGAGAAGGGACACTCGGGGATTTCCCAGGAACGCGCGCGGCTGGGGCGGCGCCAGCAGGCCGAGCGAAGACCCGGCAGTCGGCGCCGCGGCCGGCGCGCGGCGCGTCTTTGTCCGCGCCGCCGCCGTCGCCGGCGCCGGATCGTTCACCCGACCGCGTTTGGCCGGCCGGCCGGCGGCGGCGGGCGCCCGGCGGGTGCGCTTGGCCCGGCCGCGGGGCGCCGCCGGCTCGTCCCGCTGCGCGGCGCCACCAGCGCGCGCCGCTTCGTCCAGCTGCCGCCTGCGCTCGACGTGCGGCTGGATCACCTCCAGCAGGCGATGGCCGTACTTGCTGAAGTTGGCGACGGTCACATGCGTGATGCTGAGCATCTGCTCGCGCGTGGTCGGCAGCTGGTCGGCCATGTCGTGCAGCGCCTGCATGTTCATGATGGAGGCCACCGGCACGTCGGCGGCGCGTGCCAGCTCCTGGCACCGCTCCGTCAGCTGGCGCAGACAGAGCTCGCGCAGCGCGGCGCGCTCGGTGGCCTGGCCGGTGGCGGCGCCCGGACGTCCGACACTGCTGCGGCCGCGCCCGGCGCCGGTCGCCCCAGACCTGCGCAGGAACGACAGCTCCACCTGGCCACAGGTCACGTGTCAGAGCCAGCGGTCAGGCGGTCGGCGGCCCTCACTGGCGTCAGCCGTCAGCCGTCTGTGGTCTGGCGCCAACACTGCACGGCACAGGCACACTGACAGCACAATCAATGCCACAAGCACAACTACCGTTAAGGAAATTGGGTCTTACAGAAACCTATTTCGAAGTTCAGTTCGTTCAGGGCAAATTCATTGGCTAATTTTGAGCCATTCTTTTTCCAAGAGGCCCAGCTGGGTCGTAACGCTGTACTCATTTGACCATATGTCGGGCTTAACGTGCAGGAGGCCAGTACGCGGCCGTTGCGAGCGAGACTTAATTCTTCAGGGCGAGACTTAATTCTTCTCAAATACTTCGGGGCGAGTAGACCTTGCTTAAACTACGAGCACATTGTGGGTTCGGAGTTCTCCTTCTGACACTCATCAACCTTTAGTATGCCAGAAGACGTTAGAACCCGGCGTTATCAGGCATTTGATTCACTGACAAAAAAGCAGCCAGAACGCGAGAACAATGGCCGGTAAAGATTTCGGCAAGTTCAATCCGTTAAAATTTGTGCTTTATAAATTGTCACGCATGAGCGTACAGACTGATGCGACATGGCGAGATTTTCCTGCAAAATTGCAACGTTGTCACAATCCTGTCTTTCCTTTTCGATTAACACGGAAAAAAATGTTCTTGATGCGAAAAAAGAACGACGAAAGGGTCGAGTCTGATCCAGATCTGGCCGCCTCGGGATTGCTGCGACACGGGACTAACTGAACTGAACAGAGGACGCAGCAGACAATCGCGCTGCCACGTGTGTTGGCAGATGCGTGCACGACCGCAAACCGGTGCGCCACATCGTGCGCTACCTAATGTATCCGTTCGTTCCGTGTCCGCGTTTTGACGTCAGGTCTCAATGACTAGAGCAGACTTAGGTGTGAACCCAACCGTACCGGTAAGCGAACGTTCTAGCTTCAACTCACTCATTTATTCAAATTCCGATTGTTTCCGATTTTCCAAAACTCCAATTTTACCAAAAATCCCAAAATCCCAACTCCCATGATCATAGGTCAAAATTCCGATAAACAGAGGTGCGAGCGTTTTTCAATAGCTATCCCATATAAAAGGCCTTCGTCGATAAACAAAAAGATCGGGTCCAGAGGACTGTAGGATTTAATCAACATAAAAATACCTTTGTTTTCTCGCCGCAACCCGTATTTGTGACAAAAACGATCACGCGCGTCTTTTTTAAAATTTAGCTGGAGCAATGCTGTCTAAGTTTGAATAATTCCATGGAAGTAGCCAATAGGCTGTATCACACACCAGATGAGAACAGCAAACTGTGAAATTTCGCTTTGAGGCGGAAAAAATAGTATTAGCTCAGCGCAAGTGGTAAAAGCTCTTCTACGAAAAAAAGTGGAATCCAGGACCCACAACACGCCTAGAGAAGCTGGCGCAAGATGTGAAAGATGCCCAGCTATACAAGGCAAAGGCTACACAGAACTGATATAATACTGTATGAAAACCATTATCAACACACAACAACCTAAATGAGACAGACCACAAAGCTCGAATGCCATACGATTGCCGGTTTTTGAGAAGACGCAACAGACCTGCTTATTTCACGATGATCAACCGATTTCCAGCTGGAGCACGTTTTCGTTAGGATGAGTAGGCGAACAGTACCAGAACTCGCAATTCTGGGGCAACAAGCCAGCTCAAGAGGCAGTAGATGCCCTCTACAGCTTCAGACGCACGGCATGGTGTGCAATCACTCCATGAGGCATCAGTGGCCCACTTTAGGCACGGGATTCAGACGGACGACCGCAGCTGTCAGAGCTGCTCAGTGCCGGGAAACCCGGGCAAGAACTTCGAGCGGCCTACAGACTCAGTGCAGGGGCAAACCAGACGAGCTGTCCCAAAGGCGGCTCCAGCGGGATGTGGCACCCGTGGCACTGTCCACCGTGCCAGAGAAGCAAACAGCTGGCTGGACAGTGCATTGATGGTGAGATGACCGCTACCGCTGGCCACCGCGCTCCCCTGACTTGATGCCTCGCCTGTGGCGTCTGTCGTCCGGTGGGGTCACCTCAAGACTAGAGGTCTAGCAGAACAATGCTGGAGCGGTGCTGGACATAAGGAGTCGGCGGTGGCGGTGAAGCATAACCCGGCGGTCTCGTGGCGCGCGGCGGAGGACGCTGCCCCGGGAGAGAACAGCCGGGTGCCTTGTGCTGACAGGGGGCCATGCAGAACTTACGCTACATTGCAATTTTAGAATGTGAGTAAGTTCGTGGTTGTCATGAGACAAAATGTTTATGTGCAATGAATGTTCGCAAAAAAATGCAATGTCTGTGCGCATTCATAATGTTTGCGTACAAGTCTTTTTTAGCAAGAAAACACGTGTGATTTTTCTGAATAATCCGAAACACATGTGAAATGTCCCGTTCCCTGAGACCAGCATCCATTTGAAACATTTGCGTTTTGCGACTTATGTGCGGGCCACAACGGTAAAATCTGAAATCACCCCAGATTCTTCGCTGCTGTCGATAACCAAGCACATGGCATACCAAATGGCTACCGCACGCTATATCATGATGAAAATAAGTTCGCAAAATTGAAGCACTCGGCTTCAGGGTGTGTAACACGCTGTTCAAACATACTGGTGTCGGTTGCGGAAGGTGCCTGACTACAATACACCGGTGGTAAGCGTGATAATAAATGACACCTACGAGACAAAAAATGACAAATATCGCATCTCTTACCGCCTTGCTCGAGCGTCACCTCAAGACGCATCCTAGCGGTGCTACTTCACTACGTCAGCGTTTCCGTCCGTGGTGTGTTACGGCCGAGAAGTATGATATTACAACTTTTGCACTTCGCAAAACTACAATAGCTATGTAATTATTCTGTATTTACTAGGAGTCAGACATGGTTTCGAATCAGACCTTGCCCGTTCCCAGAACATAGGATCAGGTAGCTGTTTTGGCAGGCCCAAATCTCTTCAATCGTGAGCAAGACCACCGGACCGCTGGCCGTGTCTCAGCCACCGCTTACCTTGTGCTGTGTTCCGGCGACGGACAGGCGCAGGCCGTGTCCGAGCCACCGCTCACCTTGTGCTGTGTTCCGGCGGCGGACAGCTGGCACGCGCGCAGGCCGTGTCCGAGCCACTGCTCACCTTGTGCTGTGTTCCGGCGGCGGACAGCTGGCACGCGCGCCGGCCCGGCCTCAGGTACGCCAAGACCACATTCTTGACGCCGGGCACCATGTCCTCCCGCAGGTAGTCCTCGAGGACGAGGTGGTGCATCAGACGCCCGCAGTCCTGGCGGTCCCAGCTCTTGCACTTGCCGTACACGGACAGGCTGTTGTAGCCTGCGGATGGGCGCCGGACGTGACGGCCGGCCGCCCCCTCTGACCACGGACCGGCTTCACGGCACACAGCCAGCCACCACGAGGATATCACGTCACGGACCAAAGCATGCGGCGGGCGTCACCGTCAAGAAACAAAGCTTGCAGCGACTGCCAACGTCACGGACCGCATCCAGAACATGAGGCGTCCCAAAACGGGTTCAAGCACTGTCCGTGGCATCGCGACGCCGTTCCAAGGAGGCACTTCCGCCCACTATCTTTATCCCGGGCAGGAGAATCGGCCCTTAAACCCGTTGCGCTGCCAGATCCTCGTGCTGTTGCCAGATCCTTTGTTAGCGCGTCGGACGCGCGTGCGTAGCCACAGGCTATAAACCGCACATCCGTCCTACTATTGTCGAATGTGTCATACTTTTCGATAGTTATTGACACTGTGCACAGGATATGCTTTCTGCTTTCCATCTCCCGCCTGGTGATGCTGGACGGTCGTTCAGGGGCGAGGAGACCGAGGAATTTTCATTCTATGTTTGACGGCTTAGCACGCAACTTATTTTTGCCATAGTTGTATACGATTACGGGTGACATACCGGGTCTGTTCCCGTCGCCCCTTCATAAAAAAGATGACATTAGTTCCGTGGGAGATAGGAGCACTGAACCAACGTCAATCCCGTTGTTTAGGAAACAGTTCTTTGGAGGGTGTATCAGTTGTCTGCGCGCAACTTAAGCAACCCTCCGCCCCGCCCCCCTCAAATCCGCTGTCAACGAAAACCTTTCCATATCTGGAGGAGTGCATCGCTGTGTGCGCGCAACTTGGGCAAACAGTTTTGGCATACTGACGGTGAATAACATTGAACGTTGAGGCCACTGAAAAAGATATGTTCAAAACACACATCACGAAAAATAATTGCATACCTGTAATGAACATAAACATTTGCATGGGTATATATATATATATATATATATATATATATATATCCTTTAATATATATATATCCTTATATATAAGGCAGAATCCTTTCTTTGATGCATGCTTGATTAAAAATAACTGCTGACTCATCATTCATCAGCTTTTTGACGAATCGTTCTAGTTTCCGGGCCTTTGACTCGGCATCATCGCTTAGATTAAAGATGGTTCGCACACAATTTTTCATATATTCATCACTCATTACATCCTAACGTTTCGAGATCCTATATCACTGTCGGAGAGGACTGAATGGCACAAGAAATAACTTTTGTGTTTTGAAGGATACAAAATTATGCACTTCTGTTGGAAAACGTGTTTTGGTACGGAGAACACAAATGAAACAAACTAACTGAAGTAAGACAGAGACCTATTTTCACTTTCGTACACATCAGAAACACTCATAATAGGAAAACTATAAAGACACAATGTGCACACTATTGCCACAATCACATCAATAGTGCCCAACGTCCACCACCTAATAGTTCAAGAGTTGTACAAGACTGTCTGTTTAGGGGCGGAGAGGGTTCGTTAATGAACATGCTTTCCCTAATTTGAAGGCGTGTTCAAACGTTTTCATTGCGTGTTCGTTTGAAGACGTGTTCTCAATTCAAACGTCTTCGAATTTGGGAAAGCATATTCATTAAAGAGCTTTCTCTGGCCCTCACCAGACCAAGTCTCACAACTCTTGAACTATTAGGTGGTGGGCGGTGAGCACTACTGATGTGATTGTGGCAATAGCGTTCTCATTGTGTCTTTGTAGTGTTCCCATTATGAGTTTCTGATATGCATCAAAGTGAACATAGGACTATGTCTTATCTAACTTAGTTATGCTTGACTTGTGTTCCCCGTACCAAAAGATGTTTCCCAACAGAAGTGCATAATTTTTATCCTTTAAAACTCAAAACTTACTTCTTGTGTCATTCAGTCTCCTCCGACGTTGAGATAGGATCTCGAAACGTTAGAATGTAAAAAACGATGAATACAGAGTAATTTTGCGCGAACCATCATTGATCTAAGCAATGATGCCAAGTCAAAGGCCCGGAAACTAGAACGATGCATCAAAAAGCTCGTCAATGCTGAGTCGGCAGTTACTTTTAATCAAACATATATATATATATATATATATATATATATATATATATATATATATATACGCATATCGTCAACTTTACACAAATGTGTAAAAAAATACACGCCCGTCCTCTGTTTATGCCATGCATCAATAAAAAGCGCAACATAACCATATGGATGAACTGCGCCATTCTCTGCTACGGCCTTTCCAAACTCATACGAAAAACCACCTTTTATTGCAGAGGAGAATGGAGGACGCTGGCGGCGGCCTTGAGAGATTTGATGAGGTCACGGAAAACAGACCCATAATGATTGCAACTTTCTTGTGTGCCTCACTATTCAAGATGATTTAATATCTGGATTTTCGGGCGCATGGAGAACTGCGATCATTTTGCGCCAATTTGTTCCAGATGATTTAAGCGGACATTTGGACGTTAGGCGTGACGTGCATTGCAAAGAGCAAGATGTCTTCGATCATAATTTGAGCGCGCTCGGGTGCGTATTGCACGTCATACCTTTTCTCATGTCACCTGCTCCTGACGCGCGCCCAGCGCGCCGACAAAAAAGCGGTGTGGACGGACTTAAGCGGACACAGTGGGCACCATCTTTTGACAAAACTACCGGACCATTGCGGCCATGGCGGATAACGAACGGTGAAACGCGACACGGGCAGCCCCCAGTCGCCACAAACAACAACGTGGGGTGGAAGACACGCTTGAAACACGGCATGATCGGGTATTTGACGGCAGGGTGGAAAATTATTCGTTGGTCCGGCATTGCACTTATCACTTGATCCATGATACTCGCGCTGGCAACGAAGGTTTCGCACTCACGAAAAAAATTATTCGCACCTTGTGCTAAGCATTGTCCCCGTACAACCGTACTCATAAACACGAGTGGGTGCTCATAAATTCTCTTCTTCCGTCCAGCTCAATCAGCGGTCTCGTCTACACAGCCTGCCAAAGTTCTCGTCGGCGTTTTGTCTTCTGCTGACACCTTTTTCGGGGGGGGAGGGGGGGGGGGGGCGAGGGGAGGGGGGGGGGAGAGGCTGGATAGTCCGGTCACCACTGACCAGCCATCACTCACCGCGGGCGACCATCATCTTGGCCGAGCTGCCCCTCAGAACGTCGACAAATTGGTGCTCGGTGACGTCGCCGGCTTGGCGGCCGCTGCACAGGGTTCGGATGTCGGCCACCACCTCCCGAGCGATGGCCGTCACGTCCTTGACGACGACAGGCTCCTGCGTGGGGTGGCCGAGACCTCAGAGCTGCGCCTCGACACGAATCTCCAGCACGAGGGACAGCACTGCCACAGATGGCCGGTCCAGGGACGGGTCCCATGCAACGGCAAAGGAAGACGATATTGGTGTTGGTAGAAACATTGGTCAAATGCCTAGGAAATCGGCCTCGGAGACCCGAACACTTTCATTTTAATGGTGAAAACATTCGCAGCATACACGCTGAGTGCCTGCAAGAAAAGAACCGACGGAATCCGACCATTCAGTGATCTGAGAACGTAGCGACCAGAGTCACTTGAGAACGTTCCAGTCAAGGCTGACGGCCCCCTAGCCGTCTGAATAACTGACCGGCCATCGCATGACTCGGAGGCTGAACAGCGCCCAACGCCCGCCTCCCTCTCTCAAACCAACTACACAAACCAGTCCAGGGCCGGACCCGTGTCCGGCGCCACCCCGTCGGCAGCCGCCCCCGCCTTCGCCGCCGCCAGCGAGGTGGCGCTGACGGCGCACCTGGCTTCGGCAGTTGTCGCAGGCGGTGCGCGGGTCGCGCCGGCACTCGGCCCGGTCGAAGCGCTCTCCGAAGTGCTGCAGCACGGCCGAGCGCCGGCAGTCGGAGATGTTCTCGGCGTAGCGGCACATCTTCCACGCGTTCGCCTTGCGATTTTCGTAGGCTTCGCCGCGGTTCTCCCGGTCGCCTGCCGGGGCACGCAGCGTCACGGCGGCGACCGGACGCGACGCGGGAACCGCGACGGCGTGGCGAGGCCCCAGCGCGCTGATCGCGGTAGCGTCGATCATGCGTTAGCGAGAGAGAGCGGAGAGGGATCCCGATCCGGCCTCACCGGGTGACCGAGCCATACTGAACCGCCCACCCCACATCACAACGATCGGACGTACATTTCGTTTCAAGCTGACTCCGTGACTTTCATGCTTCCGCTGCGAGTGCTGCGCACAGCATGCCACCACATTACAGGCGGCTTGGCCTGGTGGTGTAGCGCCCGGGAGGATCTCCCTGGCTTCTAGAGGCCCGCAGGCCCGCTCAACCGCGGACGCTCGGGCTGTGCGGTGATGTGGTCAGGCCCGCTCAACTGCAGACCCTCGGGCCGTGCGGTGATATGGTCAGGCCCGCTCAAACGCGGACGCTCGGGCTGTGCGGTGATATGGTCAGGCCCGCTTAACCGCGGACGCTCGGGCCGTGCGGTGATATGGTCAGGCCCGCTCAACCGCGGACGCTCGGGCCGTGCGGTGATATGGTCAGGCCCGCTCAACCGCGGACGCTCGGGCCGTGCGGTGATATGGTCAGGCCCGCTCAACTGCGGACGCTCGGGCCGTGCGGTGATATGGTCAGGCCCGCTCAACCGCGGACGCTCGGGCCGTGCGGTGATATGGTCAGGCCCGCTCAACTGCAGACCCTCGGGCCGTGTGGTGATGTGGTCAGGCCCGCTCAACTGCGGACGCTCGGGCCGTGCGGTGATATGGTCAGGCCCGCTTAACCGCGGACGCTCGGGCCGTGCGGTGATATGGTCAGGCCCGCTTAACCGCGGACGCTCGGGCCGTGCGGTGATATGGTCAGGCCCGCTCAACTGCGGACGCTCGGGCCGTGCGGTGATATGGTCAGGCCCGCTCAACTGCGGACGCTCGGGCCGTGCGGTGATATGGTCAGGCCCGCTCAACTGCGGACGCTCGGGCCGTGCGGTGATATGGTCAGGCCCGCTCAACCGCGGACGCTCGGGCTGTGCGGTGATGTGGTCAGGCCCGCTCAACTGCAGACCCTCGGGCCGTGCGGTGATATGGTCAGGCCCGCTCAACCGCGGACGCTCGGGCCGTGCGGTGATATGGTCGGGCCCGCTCAACCGCGGACGCTCGGGCCGTGTGGTGATATGGTCAGGCCCGCTCACTCGACCTCGGCCGTGCGTTATATGGTCGGCCCGCTCAACCGCGGACGCTCGGGCTGTGCGGTGATATGTCAGGCCCGCTCAACCGCGGACGCTCGGGTGGCGGTGATATGGTCAGGCCCGCTCAACTGCGACGCTCGGTGCGTGTGCGGCGGCCGATGGTCACTCACAGATCCTCGTGATATGGTCAGGCCCGCTCAACCGCGGACGCTCGGGCCGTGCGGCGGCCGATACTCACGGCTCAGCATGGTCAGGATGCGCTTCAGGTCCCGGTACTGGTAGTACAGCACGCACTCGGCGTACGCGCCGTCTCGACCGGCGCGTCCCGACTCCTGGTACAGGCCTTCCAGGCTTTGCGGCATCGAGTGGTGTATGACGAATCTGGCACAGGGCGGACAAGCGCGTCACTACAGCCCGACGACCGGCGGCCCTGAGCCGCGGCGTCGACACACCAGCCGAGCCCTTTGTGCGGGGGACTCTGTTTCAACATTTTCGGCAAGCGATGTTTGCAGCAATGCCACCATCTAACATAAGGAGGCAAAATGCGGGCCCAACAACAGCAGTCCCGCGCAAAATGCGGGCAGCCACGTCCTCGTACCGTGGGACCAGTGAGTGCGGACCCACCTGACGTTTGGCTTGTCGATGCCCATGCCGAAGGCGATGGTGGCGCAAATGACGTGTACCTCGCCTCTCAGCCAGCAGTCCTGCACGTCATAGCGCAGCTGGTCCGTCAGTCCCGCGTGGTACGAAGCAGCCTGGACAACACACGAGCGCCGTTGTTCCACGGACCACACAAGAACATTTTATTCCACCGCACAGCGACTACACTTGGCAATTTGCGTTCTGAAGCGAGGGCTGAACATCCTCTGGCGTTGCAGAAAGCATTAAACCACGTGACGTCACCGGGCATCCGTAGTTCCTAGACAACCACTAACATTGGAGGGCAAACATGAGAGCAGACGTTAATATGCGCCTCCGCTATGGCGGACGAGCATAACGTACCAGAAACATGTGCCTGCTGCCGATGGGAGGCCTCACCATGGCCGATGCTGATCATGCAGAAACGCCAGCTTCCTACTCTGTGTGTTCCAAACACACCAGAGGGGCCAACTGACAGGTATTTGACAAATGGCGTATTGTCATGAGAGATTCGATACAACTCAGGGTGCCTACTGATTCGACGATCCAGGAGGAGGCTTGTGTATGCCGGAGGGAACACCGCAGCACGACAACCCAACCCGGGCCGGCCCGAACAACCGCCGCCATCCAACCCACAAGTTACTACTCATATTCGTTTCGATAATCGCATGTAACCGAAATACCAATACATCTATCTCTCCTTTCTCCTGGTTATTCCACGAGGAATAACACTGATAGTACTGTGTTATCCACTAGCATGCAATGTGCTTTGCTGCTCTGGTTGCTTCACTGGCGTGCGTACTCAGCAGTGCAAGCTTCGGTCCGTTTTTACTAACCAGTAGTTCCCGTCAGCCGGTTTTAACCGGTAAAAACCTGGCTGCTTCAGACGGCGGCGGCCAAACCAACTGCACCATAAGCCACACATCACCTTGATCTTTTCTTTCTGCATAGCGTCGGCCACGTCGTCACAATCCTTCTTGGACAAGCAGTAGATGATGCCCGTCTTGCCAGGGAAGGTCTTGCGAATGTAAGCGGCTATGCTGGCCGTCACGTTGCCTTCCTTGGTGTGTACCGCATAGTGCAGGTTGGGGCGGTTAAAGCTGGACACAAACCTACGGCGGCCGGCAGAGGTCACCACCGACGCTCACCACCTGACTGAGCTGGTCGTCCAGTGCGCCCTCATATACGCCAGCACGCGCTAACAGACCGGCCAACCCAGGTCCGGCTGGCATTGAAGCACAACAGCAAACAAAACGGCGATGGCGGGAAACAATATTGGACTATACGTGGCAAGCAAAAAAGGGAAGTATGAACCGATGGATGTGAAAGCCATTCGTCTGTCTGAACACAAACAAGTTCGTTACATCCTTAACTGTTAAGAGCATGCAACGCAAATCCCTTCGTCTGCTATGTAAGCCTATTTTACCGCCCGTTACAGGCGTGACCGACGTTCTGTCGGCCCCAGCAACCTGGTACTACACCCTCACCACGCATTCGGCCCACTTATTCCGTGCAATGCCACCCAGAATCTGGCCGCGCCCGCTAGCTAGTGAGCCGGGGGAGGTGGGGCCGCCTTCCCACTGCCGTCTCTCGTCTGTAGCGAGCGTCGGGTGCGGCCGGCCGGCGGCCTACCATTTGACGTTGTCCGCCTCCAGTGCCAGCTGCTGCAGGATGTCGGCACGAACGCGCGGCGTGGCCGTGGCCGTTAGCGCCATCACCGGCGTGCCCGGGCAGAGTTGGCGCAGCTCGTGCAGCCGTTTGTAGTCCGGCCTATTGGGGAGGGGGGAGGAGAGGCAGCGTGAACAGTGGGTGGCACCTGACTGGTCCAGGGGGCGGGCCGAGCCGGCCCGCGCTCCGACGCTATCAAACGCTGCGGGCGTGGCGCGGAGGGGCTCAAGCTGATGTTTGGCGGCAAAACGGACACGGGTGGCGCGCTGCTGGCCCGGGCTTAGCTCGGCAGCCACGCAAGTGACAAGTCGGGTTAGTCGGGCTAATAGCTGGGGCTGCTAAAAAAGGGGGGACCACCAGCCACATCCAGGTCAGGGAGGGGAGGCGAAATAGGTACGTAAACAGCGAGGAACACACCTATGTCGTGCGGACCATCCGTCGTCAGAACAACATAATTTGCAATGCGCTAAAATATGTAAACGGTCAAAACCAAAATATTTAAAGCAAAGCCAGTGGATGACAAACGAAAGATGACCATCACTGGATTCCGAGCATCGACATCTACACACTCTTCAAATGCATGACAACCCAAAAGCTGACAAAATATTTAGCCTTTTTTAGATCGGTCCCACAGCCCGATCGTGAGATTCAGCGTCAGCGTCAGTAGTCCGACGCAAAATCTTAACAAGCCGCGATGCTTGACACGGTCTGTCCTGCCCTCTGACGTCATCTGACCTGCGAAGCCGCTATCGGCAGCCGCAGGTCATACTTGCCAGGTGTAATGGCGAGCACCGGAAGCGACTAAACCCCAACTCGCTCCAGTTGGGTGAACCGGAAGGAGGCGTTTTACCCTACTCAGCTATCGGGACGGAGTTGTCCTCACATTGAACCAGTTACGAGGTGTGCCGTGACCAGTCTAGAGGCAATTTCGGGTCATTGACTCTTCCGGAAATGACTTCAAAGCCACCTGAGGTGATGTGAGTGGCCGCGTTTACAATGCAGATCGTACGTACACGGGCATGTGTACCAAGGTCACCAAATTCAGCATTAATCCTCATTTACATGGAAAGCTAGATTGGAAGCGGCAAAAACGCGGTTAGACCCATTTTAACACATCCTGGTAGGTCAGCTGTACCAGACGCTACAAAACTCGCCCAGAAGAAGGCGTGGATTGCACACTCGAGCAACCTTTTTTTCGCTTTTCCTCTGGCACAGCGGGTTTCGAATCGGCAGGGTGCTGCGCTGGGGAAGGTAGCGGGAGTAGCTCTGCGGGGCGCGTGAGGGTCTCCGCCATGCCTCCACCTTGAGCCATCCGCGTACGAACAGCGGAAGCGCCGGCCGCTGACCGAAGCCTTTCGTTAGCGTCTAGCAGGCGTGCAGTCTCGTACGGCGATACGCGGACCGGATCGACTTAAAAATCGGGTTAGTGCTCCCAAACTCTTTCCGAACTTCCCACTGCACCGGTGCCGCACTCTGGGTGATGGCGGGCGCCACGGACTTGAAACTATGTCCTCACAGGGAACAGCAGTGGGCACCACCGACCCAAAGTTGCATCCCCAATGGCACGCGCCCCAAGTCCTGCTGACCACTCAGACCGGGGGGCACACATGCGCCTATCGACCCGGAGTCGTGTATCTTATGGGGGACAGCGCCATGCCGACCTGAATGTGTGTCGCCATTGGGAGACATGTAGGGTCACCCGGCCTGAAGTTGTCCCCAGTGACACACACACAGTGTCCTATCGACCTGAAGTGTGCTCAGAGGGAGACGCACGGGGTCCTACCGACCTGAAGTCGTGTCCCCATTGGGAGACGCAGTGAGCCTCATCGATGACCAGTCGGCTGAACAGACGGCGCCTGTGCAGAGACACGAGCGCCTTCTTCAGGCGTCCGCTGTTAACGACCATTTCCGGGGTGGTGTAGAGCAGCTTGACACCAGGCTTGGACCGCGCCAGCTCGCGGAACACTTGCTCGTTTGAACTCAAGCCGGACATGTGGGCGGCCGGGATCTGGCGGCGCGCGCGGCCAACAGGTCAGGTCAGGTCAGGTCAGGTCAGGTCACCAGCCGCCGTGGCAGCTGGAGCCAAAGTGACCCCCTCGGTCCCAAACAGCTCCTGCTGGGCTGCAACAATACTTGACAGGCAGCGCCTGACAAAAACACGCGCTACTCCAATATCACGCCTCCTCCAGCTCTGGGGGGCGCAACGGAGCACATCGTCCGGGCACGGGCATGTTCGTAATACTGATAAAGGGGAGCGAGTGTACTATGGGATGACCTTTTTCCCTTTCTTGTTCAAATGTCGATTCCCTGCTCCACTCGACGCGTCTTGGCGTGCGGTTCGAATACCAAGCTTGCGTTGCCAAATCGAAAACTTGAGATGGCAGCACGGCAATGCAGTTTTAGGACCGTGCATTTTTTATGCCATCCTCTGTACACATAAACGTTTCTTACACCATCAAAGTACATTCACAATGTTGATTGATGCACCATTCGTGTGCCAACAAAGTTGGACAGCCGTTAGACGCCTGTCCGCTGGCTCCTGTTCCCTGCCCTCTGACCCTCCTCCGCCCACGCTCTGCCCCGCTCCACCTACCTGGGCCTGATAACGGCCTTGGCCGTCGAAGCTGACTTCGTGTTCATACCTGAGTGGCTTCCGGGCGCCTGGGAGAACAATATCATCGCCAAACTGCACGCGCTAAGTCCCTGTCCCCACACCATGACACAAAGCTTCGATTGCGGGCAAGCGCGTCATGCTTATGTTTTAAATGCGGGCATATTCATGGTGCTTTGTGGTGATGCATCTCCTAGCCGCGGGACAGCGCACGTTCATCGTCGGATGCGAAACAAAACGCAACTGAAATATGACAGTGGGCATCATTCCCTGTAAGACGTAATACACAGTCCGCAATCTGACGCGTGCTGGAAACCTGAGACCCGCGTAAGCCGGTTCTGCTCCATAGCAGCATCCAAACAGCATTGCCATGAAGGTCATAGGTTAAGGCACGGGTGAAGGGAGACCGTATCATTTCAAACAGAGAACACTACGTATATAAGGGCCGGAATCTACATCGGTCTGCTAGGCATTTGATGCGTGCTGTTTCTTGTTACAGTGCATTTCATCGCTGTCTGGAATAAAGGGCGTCCTCAGATCCCGGTCCCAAAAATTCCACAACTTTTCACAGCTCAAGGCAAGCGCGAATGCCCAAAGATGCGCGAAAGCGCATCGAGGACGGGCACACGGTAGAAAAACGGCGCCAATTTTTGACTTCGTTGGAAGAGACCTTGTTCAAGCAGATGAGATCGCTTCGAAACGATCAAATGAAGCATAGATGTGAGACTGAGACAATACGTCACAAACGGCGATTATGGATTAGTTACGACAACCGTCTCTTATACTAAATGAGTCTAGAAATGAGGTCATAGATAATCTCGTCTGTATGAGATAAGGCAAGTCTGATCTCATTTCGGAATCTGTTCAGCACACGTGCTCGGCACTTGATTGATTTCGCGTCAGCCCGATTTTTTAGTCTGCACCCTCCCCCTTATCCTCCCACCCCGAGCCTATAAGCAGAGAAAGCCAGGGCCAGGTCACCAGAGATGCAAGCTTCATGTAGTACTGGTGAATGACTTTTAACTTTCCATTTTCGGCACAAAAAGGCATCCCCAATGGCCGGTGTTGACTCGCCTCGCTAGGTACAAGTTCTCTCCCCGGCCCATGAATCGCTCCCACCTTTCTTCAAACGCAAAATATCTGTTTTGGGTATACTTTGGCATAATCGGAACAGCTTAATAGCATGACATACGAGCGAATGCCATTACGACGGCTGTGTAGCCGGGAAGTGGGACAGTTGTCAAAGAAAACCACCGGCATGATCTTCATGTCTCTGCGGGGCCCGCTACGCTCGAAAAATCACTGTGATGACAACGCCCTCTATGATGAAAACCAGCAACAATAGGACATGACATGACTATTAGTATAGAGTACTATGGACTATATGAGAGCGACTAGATGGCCTGCCAAGAACACACGGGTCATCTGAGCGATATCAAATGTTATCTGCACATGAAAAGAACGTCTAGCGTTTTTGGTATACAGATGATGACACACACAAGTGCAATTTTCTAAAAACTTCATAACGGCCAGGCATATGTGACGTCACATCGTTTCAGCTTTTCACCTGTCTTGAAATTTTGATTTTGGCAACGAAAATGTAATATTGGAACTCGAAATTCCATGACAATAGTGCCCGAAAACTGCTGTTCACAAAAAGGGGTGAACGGTCACTCTAATATGCCATTTCCGCGATCAATGGCCACAGCGCCGACGTCTGCCAGACACCACAGCCCGGCCACAGCGGAGGCGAGGGACAGCTGCCCAACTCACGTCCAGGGAGTTCAGCTTGCTGATCTGGTCCTGGATCAGCGATTTCAGGGGAGATATGACGACAGTGACGCCCGGCTCCATCAGCGCCGGCAGCTGGTAACAGAGGCTCTTGCCCCCACCTGCCAACCACGTCCGGCCAGTCAGCGAAAAACCGCCGCGCCGGCTGACACGAGACACCGGCACAAGCATTCATTCCAGGCCAGTCGGTCTGACCCCAGCCCCCCGCGCGCTATGCGGGCGACGATGTGCTGATGACCAACCCCGGCGCCCGCCCGTGTCGACGGCCACCCCAGACGCCCGTCTGTCCGCCGGCCACCCCCGACGTCCGTCTGTGTCGCCGGCCACCCAGACGCCTGTCTGTGCCCCCGGCCACCCAGACGTCCGTCTGTGCCGCCGGCCACCCCCGACGCCCGTCTGTCCGCCGGCCACCCCCGACGTCCGTCTGTGCCGCCGGCCACCCAGACGCCTGTCTGTGCCGCCGGCCACCCAGACGTCCGTCTGTGCCGCCGGCCACCCCCGACACCCGTCTGTCCGCCGGCCACCCCCGACGTCCGTCTGTGCCGCCGGCACCCCAGACGCCTGTCTGCGCGGCCGGCCACCCAGACGTCCGTCTGTGCCGCCCGGCCACCCCCGACGCCCCACCCGCCTGCCGTGTTTCGTATCTATGGCTGCCACCTCACGGGGGCGCAGCCGCCCGGCCAGCCGCCAGCGACCGCCGGGAAGAATGCCGGCCCGCCTCAAGTTCACGCTCCCCCTCAGGGCCCCCCCCCCCCTCCTCCCCCTGGCACCCACCTGTCGGCATCAGGACGAAGGTGTCGCACTTCTTCAGCGCAGCCGTCACAATCTCCCTCTGGTTCTCGCGGAACTCGCGCAGGCCGAACATGGTGCGGAGCACCTACCGCCAGACAGGCGTGTGACGTCACAAAGCAGGTCGAGTACAGTGCGCAGCGTCCGCCGCCAGGCATATGTGACGTCACATCGTAGGTCGAGCAGTGCGCAGCGTCCGCCGCCAGACAAATGTGACGTCACACAGCGAGCCGAACACGGCGTGGCAAGTCCGCCACTAGACAGGCGCGTGACGTCACATAGTAGGTCGAAGATGGTAAAAAAACACCCGTCGCCCGACAGGCGTCTGACGTCACACGGTAGACCGCCGGGTCTTGGACGGGCCACGGACAGGGGCGGGGGCAGGGGTGGACAGAAATAGGGGAGCAAGCGGTGCAGGTGGGAAAAACGAATTAGGAAAGGTACGGGACAGGGCACCCAAGCGGATAGGGGCGGAACAGAAAAACGCAAGATATTATAAAACCTATCCACTGCCTGCAAAAATCGCTTGTAAAGGACTCATCAAAATCACGTGTGTGGTAACCTAGTGACAATCATCGATAACCAATCATATCTTGGTTGCTCGTGCAACAAGTTAACCGACGTACCTCGGTTCAACAAGGCGTCGACATCGGAAAAAAATCACGCTGAAAGAGAATAGCTGACACGGCTCAGAAATTCCGGCAGAAAGGTCGCTGGTTTATTCCCTCGTTGCAGGCCTTTTGAATTCCATCACCGTGTGTCATCACATCATAATGTGGACTGGGCTTTCAACCCATCGCTTTTACATCCAGCACCTCTTCGCCATCTAGACTAATGCCATCCCATGACACTTGTCAAGTCAACTCTGACTGTAACCCGGCAAGAATACAGATTTGCCGACTGAACTTTTCTGATGACATATCGCAATGCAGGCGATGGACATCGCGGGATGCGGAACAAATTCAGGGACCTGAACAGTGAGCAGGATTACTGCCGTAGTTTTCTACATGACAGAGAAGTGACGTGGTGGTCCTTGTCAGCATGGGAGCCTACACCGCGCTCAAAAAGTGTTCTTAAAACACAAAATAGATGCAAAGATTTTTAAGATAATTTTGGGGTCTGAGCAGCGAAAAATGACCACCTGGCCCCAAAATACGCCCACAAGCAGGCTTCTCCCCGGATATTGCTCATTATCTCTCATGAATTGGGGGCTGGGGTGGGGCTGAAACCGGAGTTGGGGAAGAAGGGGGGGGGGGGGCTGAAGCACTCAATCTGAATAGGAAACTACACCTTAAAACAGCATTCGCCTACCTTCATCATCGTACCAAGCTCTAGTCCTCTAGTTCTGTAGAGCTGGACCCTCCAGCGTCAAGTTACTTCACCAAACAGGTATAACGACACAGACCCAATGCCCCACACGACCGCCCACAAACCTAAGCACCAAATATGAGTGCGTGATATGTAGTGATGACGTTTTCGGCAACTTAACTCGCACGCTAAGAACTTGCAATTTTTAATTGGCATGTGCGGTGCCCCATGATCGCTAGTATTAACATGTCTATCCAATTACAGCGAACAATACCACGCCCTCATTCTGCCTTTACACTTATCGTCTTGCATCTAAAAATGCCAATTTTTATTCATTTTTGCGTTCTCCGGGCTTGCAAGTACCCTCGGGCCGTACTGAGCATGTATTAACGCACACTACTGGCTCGCCGTCCCTAATATAATTGATGATTCTCACACTAGTAAACCGAAGGTGGTATTCCGTTGAGGCCCGTTACAGAGAGACACAGTTCAGGAAACTGTGACATTTCACGTTACATGCACGTTGTGGCTGGGAACAAAATGGCACCCATGCATGCTTGCACCCACAAACATACCACAATAAATTTAACAGGATACGCAATTACAGCGAATAGAGTGAGGAGCAGCAGACACATTGCGCGGCCGACGACACGGACACCTGATCTCACCCATGAAAATCCAGAGGTAATTACTCAAATGGTCACTGACACACTCATACACCTGTTTCCCAACAAGGCACAACATGAGCCCCAGCGCCCAAACGAAACCCTCCCCACGACACAAACCGTCAACGACCCCTCAGAGCGATGCAACTCATGCACGTACACCACGAGGGACGTCAAACGCAACTGGTGTCAGCCCGCTCCCCTCTGTCCACGCCGTGACACTCACCTCCCAGACGCGGTTGCTGGACACTTCGGCATTGCCTTCAGTCTCCGCCAGGTGGCTACGGTCAAGGTTGACGGCTTCGTACGAGGCGGGGCCGGTCGCTCTGTTGCCGTCGACCGCCGGTGCTGGCCACGCCTCTGCCCGGCCAGGAAGGCGTCGTCAGCGCGCGCCGGCACCGCCCACTCCAGCACCGCTCAAATGCGGGCCAACTCTGCAGGCTGAGGCCGCCGGCGGACCGTCCCAGCCGACCGGGAGTGTGGGCACGGGTGCACGGGGTCACGGGGTCACGGAGGGGAGTTACGGGGTCATAGGGAGACGAGAGCCGACGCCCGACGCTGTCGGCGCAGCGCCGGGCCCGCGGTCGGTGCGGCCCTGCCTCGGCCTCGGGGACCGGCGCGCGGTGTGAGCTCACTCCCATCAGTCCCCCACCTGCTGTGGCCGGCGCGCTGGGGGGCGGCGGCGGCGCCGGTTCGGCGGCTGGCCGTGTGGCAGGACCTGGCGCGCCAGACCAGGGCGCCCCGGGGTTGTAGTTGCCGGACGGCGCAGTATCGCACGCGGGGCTTGTCCAGCCGGGCGGCGCAGTGGCGCTAGCGCCGCCGGGCGACCAGTCGGCCAGGCGCAGCTTGCGGTAGGCGGCCAAAAGGCGGCAGCACTTGCTGGCGTCCAGACCGCGCACCTGCCGCAGCGCCTCGGCCGGCAGCTCGCCCAGCATGTCGCAGATCCTGGCGGCCATCTTGGCCGCCTGCGGGCTCAGCTCTTGACCACTGGTCTGGAGGAGCGGTCGGAGCGCAGTTCTATACGGCGCACACAGTTCGTTCCCTAGCCCGCACGCGAGCCAGCCGGGCACAGGTTGCCGAGTTGGCTCAGCTGCAACCTTCGGACCTCTAGACTGCAGAGTAAAAACCAATCACTGACGGTCGCATGCAACGTCCGATGGTGTTGCTGATGCTTGATGAAACCTTAGCATCGCTGAGCGTTATACTGCGTCGCAGGCACTTGCGGTATGCAGCGCAAGCCTTGTTACTCGGACTCCACGCGGTGGCGCACAACATGCCGTACCACATGCCACACCATAGATGGACCAAAGACACAACAGACACATATGACTGCAATTTCGGGACTATCCGTCTTCCGAAATGCGTCCGGTACCCCTCCCAGGTGACAGCGTCAGCTGTACCCCCGCTGGCGAATAGACGCCGAAGATTCACCACCCACTGGGGTCAGAGGCGCCGCCGCCGCAGGTGGGATGGTGACGTCACAGCTCGTCCAGGCGGCTGCAGGCTGCGAGGAGGCGATCATCTCGTCTTCACCGTCCACCGGAGCAGGCTGCACCCGGTCGTGGCGCCCGCCTGAAGCAGTGGACGCCAGATGCATCACATGGGGTCTGGCTGGAGGAGTGCAGACCAGAAATGTCACATGGGGTCCGGCTGGAGGAGCACAGACCAAACATTACACAGGGTCTGCCTGGAGGAGTGCAGACCAGAGATGTCACATGGGGTCTGGCTGGAGGAATGCAGACCAGAGATGTTACATGGGTCTGGCTGGAGGAGTGCAGACCAGAGGTCACATAGGGGCTGGCTGGAGGAGTGCAGACCAGAGATGCTACATGGGGTCTGGCTGGAGAAGTGCAGGCCAGAGGTCATGTGGGGTCTGGCTGGAGGAGTGCAGACCAGAGATGTCACATGGGGGCTGGCTAGAGGAGTGCACACCAGAGGCGTGCACCGACACAGCTGGACAAACCACTGCACGCGCACCTGCCGCGGTCTCGTCCGCCTCGCCCTCGTCCGAAGGCCAGTCCGGTGGCAAGTCCGGTGGACCATCATCCACAGCCCAGTCCGGTGGACCATCATCCACAGCCCAGTCCGGTGGACCATCATCCACAGGCCAGTCCGGTGGACCCGGGTCAGGCGGGCTCGGCGACGGATGCTCGATGTGCGCGGCCGGCCCTGCGCCAGAGTCGGCCGGCCGGCCGGACGCCAGCTGCGGGACAACGGCGGCGCTCACGTGACGCGCACCACAAGCCGACGGCAGGCAGAGATCGGCGGGCGCTCGGGCAGGCGCAGCTAACAGACGCGCTACCGGGCTGGGCGGGTTTCAGTTGGCAACACGCAGATGGACAGATCATCAGTGATGCTTGAACACACGCATTTCCCGATGTGCAAATTCTGAAAGCTGCACGACATGCGAAAGCAACACGCAGCCGCACATCGAGCCACCGGCGCACATCGGTCTCACGACCACCAAGAGATGAGAACCCGCGGCTGAGATCAGTCTCCAGCAGCGGGCGAGCGGCCGGGGTGATCAGTCCAGTCCCGGGGTGCCGGCCGTGACCGCCGCCTGCCGCGTCCCACCTGCGCCGAGCGGCCGCCCGTGGCGGCTGGGTCCGGCATGGTGACGCTGACGATCTCGCAGTCACTGTCCCCGCTGCCCTTCGGTCCCGAGCCAGGGCCCTCCCCGGCCGCCGACGCCAGCTGGTGGCCGTCGGCGGCGCGGACCGGCCGGTCGGCAGCGAGGGCGTCCGCCGCCACCGTCTTCGCCGCCCGACGGACTGGCTCAGTGACTGTGAGTGAACACCAGGCAGCACTATGAGGAGGCTCCAGAGCGTCATCCAATGACGAGTGCTGCACATGATGATGCAGCTGCCAGCAATGCCCGGGGAGACGTGGATGGAGGGTCAAAATGTGCTCTGGTGTCACAGGAACCACACACAAGTGTAATGCACAGGCACACAAACTTGGGAAAAAATCTGGACAGGTTTGCAGTGGCCGCATGTGCCTGTAGGCGGCCCTGTGCACGCATCCTCTGCATGCAGCATACATATGCGAACATGCATATCCTGACTCACACTCACTCACACAATGCAGTATCTGCTCTAAACAGGACCACTTACCAAAGCTACTGTTGAGATCAAAGTCATCAATATCATCATCACAACCATCCAGAGGCAGTGAAGGGCGTCGGCTCAGTTGCGGCGCACATGATGTGGAGGTAGCAGGCCGCTCCTGTCTTCCTGGGAGACTGGCAGGCAACGAGGAGCGAGTGGCAGCCACGGGCCTTGCAGAAGAGGGCCATCATTAAAGGAATGCCTTCCCCCTGATTTTAATGGATGCTACTGATGAAGGCTCCACCGATGATCAAGCCACCCATGGTAAATATGGCTGATTTCTTTTGAAGATTTTGGCTGTTCCAAAATCCTGTCAACCTTTTCAGACCACACCAAACTCACTATGACTTGATGTTCTCAGGTCTTTTAATACTTCCAAACATAGTTCATGATTGTCCCAGTCCTTTGACCACTGTGGGGTAACTCAGCTGTCTCTCACTACCTTGCCATGTCAGATGTCTGATATCTGTCACTATATCAGGAGCCATGTCATCTGCAGTGAATGCATTTTTGAGGGCAGGGGAACATGGCTGCTTGCAGTTCTGCCACTGACAGTAAGTCAAAGCCTAATTATAGGCACTACTTGGCTAACCCTGGCAGGATCTTGGCCAGTTCAAGCCCCATTGATCATCTTGGGGTCCCATAGCTATTCTGGAAGGGAGGGCTTCTTTATCTTTGCAGCACATTGCATGTCCTCAGCATCTGTGCCTGTTATATAAGCCCCTGACTGTTTTGAGCTCTGAGTCATTTTGGCCACACATGAAGACAGTTCATGGGGCCTAGAGTTTGTGATATCACACAGTCCCTGTCATAACTGTTTTGGTTGAGCCATGTGTTAAAGCGAGTAAAGAGCTTCATTGCCTTTAGGAATTTGTGGGCTTCCACAAGCCTGTGGATTTAATGCCTCTTGAAACCTAAGGGCATGGTGCCTCAAAATAAAGCATTTGGTGTCCCTGCCCTACATAAGCAGAGCCAGGTCTTCATGAAAGAGGTAGCCTGGACATAGCAGCGCCACTGAAATTTGATGCTTCTTTAATCTATTGATTTGGATTTTTGCTGCTGAAATTTGCATACTTTAGAAAATCAAGGTTGCATAGTTCCCAGATGAAGGTGTAGGTGCTCCCTGCACATTGACATCTTGGTGCCCTGAAATGGCACCAAGACCTCATAAGGGCAAGGGAAGGGGAAGATAAAAAGCAAAAAATTGATGCTATGTCAAACATGTCTGACATAATAGCAGAACCACACCAACAGCTTTGTGTATGCATCATAGATCTGACAACACTGTTTGTCACAGTCAGCATTAATTTCAGCATATAGAGAGCCAATGTTCAGGGCACTATGATCTTGCAATGTTAATTTCAGGCAAAATATTCCAGACATCCTTCAAAAAATACAGGGAAAATTCACACAATTTGGCCTGACCCGTTTGGTGTACACAAATGCAGGATACAGCAGTTCGAGTGATCTCAGGTAAGCATGCAACACCATGAATGTATTTTTGCAGACTGAGAAATGTAGTAGTGCCCGAATTGTTTTGGTCCTGGGACGGGCCAGTCGCACAGTTCACATCAAACAATACCTTGGAACTGTGATTTGTGGAACCACAGGGAGACTGAAGAAATACTGTACAGATGAATTTCGTTGGGGGTCACCTGCTTGAGACTTAATCGCCTTAAACTTGTATGGTCCAGACTTTCTCGCAGACATCTCGACGTCGATTTCGGAAAACATCGATACGCAGGGCGCTCCAATCGGTTCCCCCGGGAAAAAACCCGCCGGGGCACCCGCGTACCTCAAGCGGCAACACATCCTGGAGAATATTTAGTACGAACCTTTTCTAAGAGGGAAAGGGTGCTTAGCACCGATTCGTACTAAAAGTGCGCAGTTTAGGACGATCGATACTAAACAGAGCAGTCCGGTAACACACGACTGAAGAGAGGAAATGAGGCTATGAAGAGATGAGCATCGTGAATTTGTTTTTTGTTTGATCGGAGTAGAAAACCATCATTACTTTGGGATCCCAATTTCCATTTGAATGTGAGTTGCTCGTAGGAGGCGGCGTGGTCGGTTGGTTCGTGGTCAGTGGGGAGCATGGTGGAAGTGATTAGAAAGCGCACCTGGAGACACTTTTGCGCGTTATTTGCAAAAGAGTGTTATCTACCGGCTAAGTATGATACTGATATGTGGGGCCTAGCTGGTGCACGCATCGGACCCGTCCAACGTTTGCAGCTGGGTCCCATGTGGATCCGAGATGGGCAATCAGATAGGGCCCGCCTGGGTTTGCTACTTCGGGCCCATGCGGGCATGCCATGGGCAACCAACTGGGTCCCACATGGAAACCCATGTGGGGCCCTTGTGGGGCTCAGTCAGTACACACATGGGACCCACTTGGGCAGCCCAGATGGGACCCATCTTGGCAGCTCAGTTGGGACCCATCTGGGTAACTCAGTTGGGGCCCACACGGGCAAGTCCAGCTGGGACTCATATGACGAGGCCAGATGGGGCCCATATAGCTATCCCAGATGGGACCTGTTTAACCACCCCAGATGGGCCCCAGCTGGGCTTCACCGATCTGCCATTTCAAATTCTACCTGCTTGATTGATCGCCGTAATTCCAGGTGAAATGCTTCATGTCATGGATAATAAACCTGGTCAAAACTTATCCATCATGTATTTGACCGAAGACGCCTCGGCAACAGCACCATTGCGCAAGACATACACTTCCCTGTTATCATGCCCGATGCGACAATCACTAAACCATTCAACAGATGTTATGTGTCGCCGTTGCCGCCGTTGTTGGTGCGATGTTTCCTGCCGTCGTCGCAGTCTCTCCCACCGAAACCACTTTCCTGGTACCTATTTCGCTTTGTTGTGGGATGTACTGTAGCGCGGTGTGTTGCGCGCATATGTTTTTTTCGTACACGCTTTTCTAGGCAGCCCATGTAAACAACAACAACATTTCTTAGACTGGAACATAGTAGCTGTCAGCTGTCTATACGTGAATACGATATTGTCTCGATAGATCATTTTTTAGCGCGGCTGCTCGGGGATCCACTCACTCACTAAAGAATGAGTTCGGGTCATTTTAGGCACTCGCTCTTTGTCCCTGGAATGGATGGCCTGCGGCTGATGGCAACACAAGCTGTCGTCAATGATTCATACGTGCACTTGTTAAAATGCCTGAAATAAATATTAAAACAGTAAATTCCGGGGAAGTACTGCCAGTCCAGTTTCAAAAAGAATTCTGCCATTTCTTTCTTACGTTACAACTGCAAAACTTGGTTTGCTTATGCTTATCCGGGAAAGTGCTCAGAGAAATGGAATAGGTAAAATAAGTTTGTCTTCGCCTTGTTCATCTTGTGGAATTACCAATAATTGTGGTAAGGAAATCCTCGCTGTAAATTCTAGCAGAATTGTATGTGAAATACGAGCTGAATATTACAAACCCGTATGGTACAATACCTGATTTCCCAAGCATGATGATTCTGGAGCAGCACTAGTTGTCTTTGACGGAAATGTCTTATCGCTGTGCCAGCTTGCTGGCAGACATACTGCTTCCGGGCGACCAGGACCAGTGCTCAAGCAGCGTTCCAGAGCAGAGCAGGAACAGTTCTCAGCAACATTTCAGCAGTACAATAGTAAATCGTTTCTCCATCTAACCAAAGACTGGGGATGCTGCCCATCCCTCGCCCATCCCTCCCCCCCCCCCCCCCCCCCCCGTCTCGAAATTCGCAACAGCGAGCCTCATCCTGCTGGAAAAACACGCAAAAGGGGCGTAAGCTGAAAAATACCAACATTACGTCGCTGGCGTATTGGAAGCAAGCACATCAGGAGAAACAGGCGGTGAGGTGCCGCAAACGTATTATCGCATATGTAAGAAGTCATGCATGTCCAAGGCCTCGTCTAAGACCTTTTCTATGAACGGGGAGGTGAAATATTTCTTGTCCACACATAATTAGCCTCACATGACGCCCTACACAATGACGTGAACCGACTTCATTTAATTATGGTTCATTTAATTAGGGAGGGGGTTTCCACGCCACTGGGTGGGGAGGGATGCATAACACTGGAGGGATTTCGCCCTCTTTTCAGCATGGGTGCACGGCATCCTGCAGGGCACAGCACGGCCCTGCGAGTGTACCGGTCGTAGCAACACCATATCATTTTAAAAGGGACCTTGCCACACGAAAGCCCAAGCAGGAAACGGAAATGATTTCGCACAACGCACACTCACCGGTGCACCCAGTACGCAAACAAAAACATTTCCAGGAGCCGTCCTCCCTGCGCGCCAACCTGTCTGGGGAATGTGGCCACCCTTCCAGTGCCGCGCACCGGAACGGTCCCCCCCCCCCCCCCCCCCGGCCGCCAGCCGCCAGCATAACAACCAGGGCGCCGGGGCGGGGACAATGTGACTAAGCATGGGCGAGGGAACGATCGCGTTATTTGGGGGGGGGGGGGGCTTTGCAGATCGAGCTTACCTCCATACAACTGAGATAATTTAGCACTAGGCTCGCGTCGGTACATGGAACAAAACACCTCAAATGCTTTGCTCCCCCCCCCCCCCGCCCAATTATCGACAACTTCCTTTGCTCCTGTGACCAAGAAGGGGCAAGGGGTGAGTCAGCGCCGGCAGAAGCGAGGGCCAAGATCCAGCGGCGTCAGGCACAGCGGGGTGCAAAGGATTTTTTTTATTCATTGTACAAAGAGCAGGTTTGGACAGCTGGACTGTCGGCGTCCCCGGTGTGGCGTCAGCGAACGGCTCCGTCCGCCGCGTCCGTAGTTCGGTGCAGGGAACATGCCTTGTTTGTGAGGGAATCCCCATGCTCAGTAATATGTATACACAGAGCATTGCCGCTCATCTCCAGGTTGAAGTTACAGCTTAATGTCAGTAACTTTGAATGAAGTCATAACAACATGAGCCAGCAAGCACTGATTGTCAGTTGTGTGCTGCTGTTGCAGGCAGCACCAACGTTGGAAGCCTGTTTTTGGTCACCACCAAGACAAATATTTTAGAATAAAAATGCTCTTGGAAAAAGGACTTGTGAATTAGGCAAATTCATACACAGGTCTCACCCAGCAAATGTGCATCATACGCATGACGAAAGTGCGTTGGGCAAAAGAGCGTGCGAAAGGGCTATTACCAAAGACCTCGTCAGCAAATGTCTGTATGGCTTAGAGAACACCTGCAAAATACTTGTTATCGCAAAGGTTGACGAGGAAGAAAAAGCTCCTAGGCAAAGGGTTCGCATGCGCAAAGTAAGATGTGCTGGAAACATAAACCTGCTTGACGAAAACGCGCACGTAAAAATTCCTAAGTAACGGTGACGCCGCATCGATTGTTTGCATGCAACGCACTCCTATGAAGACGTTTCAGAAAAAAAAAATATATCACCCGATTATCAACTTATTCACGCCACTTCTCCGATGTCGCCTGAATACTGTGTGTGGGAGATGGATTCGTGTCTTACTCATGGAATGAAGCATATCTTTTTTACAGTGAGTGTGTCTAATGCTTTCGGTTTCCTCAATGCACCCCTGAGGGAGGTTTGGCAATTATCCATGGTTAATTTTGGCTGCTTAATGTGCATTTCAATCTGGAAGCAGTTTGCATTTATTTATTCCTATCGATCTCATCGATGGCTGTGCGTGAACAAACACAATCCAAAAAGATAAACCAATCGGCGGGCAGGAAAGGACGAACACAGTGACTTATATGTTGCGAGTAACTGCGCGCCAGAGACATGACCATTATTTTGGTTGCTAGGCAACGTTAACATTATTTTGGTTGTTCGGTCACGTAATG
>NW_023596746.1:7734234-7742598 GCF_011947565.3 Pollicipes pollicipes
CACATTCCCCTGCATTGTCATACCCTCCCGGGCTACCATATGAAATGGACGCCTGTTGACCTTGGAAAAATAATCAACTTCCTAAGGCAACACGTCCTCGAGCTTAGTTAATGCGAATCATTCCTAAGAAGGGAACCGTATTTAGTACCGCTTCGTATTAAAACTGGCGGAGTTTAGCACGCATGCATATTAAACAATGCAGTCCGGTAACCCAGGGCTCAACAGCGGAAGTGAGGCTATTTTAGAGGTGAACCTCGTGAATTTCTTTTCGTTCTATGGGAGTTGAAAACCTTCACCATTTCGGCATCCCAATTCTCATTTGATTGCGAATTGCTTCAAGGACGCGGTCGAGTGGGGAATGTGGGCAAGCGGCAAGGAAACGTGCTCGGAGAAACACTTGCATCCTAATTTACAAAACGGCATTTTCTACGGGATGAGTATGATATTGATACATCCTGGACTACACATAGGCGGATCCTGGTGGGGGGGGGGGGGGGGCACGGAGCCGTGGCCCGCCCAAAACTCTGACAGTATGTTTTGGCCCCTCCAAAACATTCCAAAACAACAACAAACAAACAAGCCATCTTACCAGCTAGGCAACTTGGTCAGCGGTGCCTGCAGTTTGTCCCGCAGCTCGCAGTCGCTGAGGTCTCGCAGCAGAGGCTGTGTGACTGGTCCGTACCAGGGAATCAGTTCGGTGTGCCTCACGGCCTCGAAGTTTGCCGCTGAGATGGCGAAGACCCTGGCATGAAGGAGACCCTCGGTTTGCTGCTCACGAGCGGCGCGACGATTGGGACCGCCTGTTCGCGGACCCTGCGGTTCTCATCCCACACCATGCCCAGCACCAGCTGTTCCGGACGGACCCAGCACCCGCTACGCTGGAGGTCGCGGAGCACCGCGATGCTCCGGAAGAAGCTGCGTAAGCCAAAGTCGCAGCCGCTGTTTTGCCGGATGGCGGACCATACCGGCACATGGTGGCCGACCACGCACTGGACGAGGTCCTTGAGAGCGCTGCTGGAGGTCTCGGTAGATATGTGAACTAGGAGCAGGCGATCGGCCAATGTCAACCATCTAAAAACAAAAGCGAATATATTAGAGCAATTGGCTGCGAACTGAGCATTTAGATCTTTCAAAAATTAGTGTGCCTCTTTAGTGTATGCAATTATGCCGATATCCAGAGGCCTTCAATGTGACGGAATACATATCAACAAATATGCTAGTAAGCATGAACCAACCATCAAATGGTGCGACGTAACACGGGACAAGGTATGATAATAAGTAAATACTCAACAGTGGGCACACGAAATATCAATTATTCTTGACGAACTTAAAAAACTCATCGCTATAAATTCGAGGATAAGGCGTTATCATATTCACCTGACATGGTTCGATGGTCCGATTCGCCGCTGGGCCGCCACATTTCAGACAGAGACGTTTTGAACGCCAGAGGCCAGAAGGTACAGCAGCTGCTGGTTGGTGCTCAGCTGCTGAATCAGGTCGACCGGCAGGTCTGGCACGGGCCCCGACCTAGGCTTGAATGCCACAACGTCCCTCTCCCAGACCTCTCCAGCACAGGTCTTGTCAATGGGTCCAGAAAAAAATTCGATCCCGTGGCCGTGACATCCAGGCTCAGCACCCGAGGGAGGAGGTTCAGCTCGTTGCCGTGCAGCTGGCAGATGAACCAGCGTGCGGGTGACTCGGTGGCCAGCTCAAACAGCCGGAACACGTCGCCTATTGTTTCGGTGTTGACGGCCGCGCCATCCCAGCCGGGCACATTGATGCAGCCATCGCACTGCGAGCTCACGGAGTGTAGCTCGTTGAATAAGTGCAGGGCGCGGCCAAACTCGGACGTAAAATGAGTCACGTAGCGGCTGCCTGACTCAGTGATGACAACCACGTGTTTTTCGACAGCATTCGTCTGGCTCCGTGTGGCTACTGTAGTTTCTGCCTTCACGGCCGTCGGAGTAGAGGATGGTCAAACCTGACCCATGGATTGCTTCAAAATTCTAACGAGCCGTCTCTTTTCTCGCTCTAGCCTTGCGCAGCAGATCCCCCTAGGATCTACAATATTTAATTTGAAGTAGCCGGTCCGTCTTTGCCGTCTTGTTGAAGGCGTTGGTGATGACAGCAACGGCCCGATTCGAGCCACCGTAGCTGTCAACCGCCAGAGTGGTGTTAGATCGCTGTCACCATAATCTGCAGTGGCAGCGGTCTCAACCGGAACTAACAGTTAGCGTCGTCGCCACCTTCTACCATATACGGAACCGTGGAAGAATCCGTGCTCTCGGCTGACTCGCCAGCACTAAGACCACTTGGTCCCGGAGCAGACTCGGGGTCAGCACTAGCAGCCAGCGCTGGTTTAGCAGGAGGCGCGGGCTCAGCAGCCGGCGGGGGAAGCGGCTCAGGCTCAGCAGCAGACACCGCCTCACTGGCGGCCGAGCCACGATGCCCCTGGAGTTGTCTGGCCATGCTCCGTATCTCGCGAGCCCCCCTAGCCACGACCGTATCCCGATCATATGACCCCAGGGTAAGCTTCCGATGCCTGCACTGGTCCTTCATGCCAACCTCCTCCTGATACACTGTGCAAGCAGCTGGGAATGGAAAGCTGCACTGAAGCTTACGCTTGCATTTCGCGACATCAAGAGGCTTGTTGAATTTCGCGATGGTGGCGTTGCTGTGTCACTCTATTTCTTTCGTTGATTTCTTGCTGATAGCTCTGTTGGGATAATATTAATCCCTCTCGATCCATTTTGTTGCTTATTTTATATCATGAACAGAGATAGCTTCGTTGGTCCATAGTTCCCTGATTTCTACCGTCGCGGTCTTGAAGATGGTATTAGTGAGATTCCTGTTCGATTCGCTCAGCCACTTGATGTAGCTCAAGGCTTTCCCGTAGTCGGTAGTTGGTCGTGGGCAGTGGAGTCGGGTGACCTATCACAAAATGTTTTTTTGCACGGCCGTGTAGCCTTCGGCATGCTTATACAAGTTATTGTTCGAAAGAAATGTTTCAGTACCAGCAAAACCAAACTAATAAACCCATATCTCCCACGCAAAAAGCACATAAATTGCAACTCAACATCACAATGATGCGTTAACAATAACAAACTTAAAGCTAACCCGGTCTGCTGGAGCATTATGACTGCAGAGCTTTGGGTTTTACCAAAAATTAATGTTCATTACCAAAAAGTCAGCTTAAAAGCTGTTTGGCAATGTTTTGCTGGTGCTCTTCATGATATCTTTTTCATACTTAATCCACCAGGTACCAGTCGTGTTGAAAGTGGCAGCTTTGAGACGTGTTGATGATTCCAATGCGTAAAATAGGTAACGCTAGTATCGAATGCAGTTTTCTGGGCCCGTCAAAGAAAAAACTACTCTCGCCCCGCGGGTATCACCATTGGTGCGATGCGACAGACCTGAAAGTTAATCACTTATCCGTGTGCCAAGGAAAAACTTTGTTTCAGCCGATTCCAAGACATTCACCCCCTCCCTCGATGAAACGCCTTAATGTAGTGTCCGACGTGATTCGACGACCGACATCATCAGCGCGACATCATGGCTGACCGCGAAACGCGCGCATGTTTAGTCTCTGAAGCATATGTTAGGAAGTGCTCCATATTTCTTTGGGGGTTTGAACTGAAATAGTCTTAAAGATCGGTCTGTGTAGTTAACAGCCCGCCCATGTTAAGGCCTAAACCCCTCTAGTTTCTGAACTGCATGCCCGTATATACAAGGAGCCTTTTTCGGGGAGAGTATTTCAAAATCACCTCGGCATTCGTGACGTCATAATAAAGTCCTTCGAACCCCGCCACTCCATAAGCCGTGCGATGATCCAGGCCAATAAAGATGTAATGGTAGAGTCGTTCAGATCAGGTGTTTGTGAGCACGATTTTCAGATATAACGCCCGTCGATTGGCTCTCAGTGTTGTGCAAGCTGCGATGATGTATCATGATGTACCATCAATGACGTATCAAAGAGTACATTTAAGTTGTTAAGTGCATTTGCGAGGAATATTGTTCGCATAAACAAGACGGTGGTAATAGGCTTATTCCCCGGAGAAAAACGAGGAGAATAGAGATATAGATGCATTGATATTTCGGCAACGTGCCTGTATCAAAACGAACAGCAAAGAGAAGTCACTTCGGCTATCTGTCTGTCACGTACTGCACGACGGTTGAAATCTGAGTTTGCTGGCAGTCGCCCCTTGGCCCGCACTTCTTAGTCACGCAGCCAGTCGCATGTTTCGTAGCCGGCCGGGGCGTCGTGGCCCCCGCGAGACGCGCACTTGCCGCTGAGTGCTATGGCGAGGAGGTTGTGCGAGTCTACTTGCTAAGTCAGATGATGATTTGAAATACAGCATCACCCGACCGATGCGTTTGTCGTGAGTGGATGTGGAGCGAACTGAAATGAAGGAGAACGTGCGTTGGAAAGACCAAAATAGCCCTCGTCGCCCGGTACACGAATGCTTAGTGTTAAACTGTAGGTGTGTCTTGCGGATCAGGTAAGACCGCGATGACGACGCGCTGCATGACATGCAGAGTGAGAGCTGTGTACACCAGAAGTGTGGTGCTGAGTGTGTGGTGAGAGTGCGGTGCTGGACGCTAGTGCTGCCGTCTGTGAGGAAGCTGTCAGACCGACTGGGGACGGGTCGCAAGACGGCGTACCGGTGGCCATAAATCAATCAAAGCGAACCGGCTGGGCGGCGTATCGGCGACAATTAACCCTGCCACCGGCAAGGTCGGCAGCGAGAAGTGAGCTAACTTGCGGTGTAGCACACGAGCTGGGGAGCTGTTGGGCGTCCATAGGTTTGACGGATGGAGGGTGTCTGATGGCTGCATTGAAACGTTGACTGTTAACAGAGGGTGGTCATGCATCAGCTCACAAATGTAAACAATGTGTCGACGGGTGTGTTTCGGGCAGATACGAACTGAAGTTAACATGCGTCGAAGCAAAATAGGTTGAGTTTGTGAAACTTTTAGACATACATAATTATATCCTCGCCCAGCATATTGGGTGCTCCGGTCTTTCTAATGCGTGCCTTCTCTTGGGTTTGCGAGGGTTCCCATGTTTGTAATGTCGCCAACGGTGGATCATTTCGGGCCTCCTGTTGACCAATAGTGGGTGGTGTTGACTGTCTTGAGCCTCTTACAGGTCAAATGCTTTCTCCTACGTGCCTTTACCCTCGCCCTGGTAGGAGGGGGGATCATACCCCCCCCCCCCCCCTGAAGGTCTTTGAGGATGTCTCTCCGGCATGTTGAGCGATAGCGGCCAAGTTTTCAGTAACCTGTGAGGCATCCATTTTTATGTTTTAACACCAAAATCGCGTTCCTAGCTTTCTGGTTTCGTAGCAGTGGCGGTTCTGGGGGGGAGAAACTGCACGGCGATATACGGCCGACGCGTGCGACGGGCAGCAACCAACGAAGCCGAGGAGCGCACGCGGCGAACCGACATTGTTACATTGACATAGCGACATGCCATAAATGTATGCTCAAAACACAAAAATACATCACTGTGCTCAAAATGGAACAAGAAACACGTCTGTTAAAGTTTTGTGGCGCCGCAAAGAACTTCATTGTATGGAGAACGCTGCAAAGCTGAAAAGGTGTAATTCTCTGGATAGTACGACCTTGGACCTGCCATAATGGGCTCAATTGTTAAACCAACAGCTCAGAAACTAGTACCAGTCGCGAGATGCCATTGAGATCAAACCAATGGTGTTTTCTGCCAATTCTGATTGCAAACGCGAGGGAGTTCGCATACCTCGCCCATCAGTCCGCGTTAGAAAAACGGTGAATCAATCAGAGCGTGGATTACGAGCCATTCTTTTGTTTTGATGAAAATCCATACAAGACTCGAGAACGACGTGAACACGCGCATGGTCCGCCGATGACGTCGGCAACGATCCTCTCGTATTAGGCCCACTTGCCGAGGGCATATTTTCAGCAAAGTCGCTCCAGTACCCGGGACCGTATTGCTAGCAGAACACATTTCACACATGGCAGTTCAAGACCCTGAACAAACCGGCTGTCCGAAGAAGCGTTAGTCGTGTAAAGTCTCCAGCGTCAGCAATGCATGGAAGCAACCGCAGGACCAGCAGCTTTCTACTGCAGAAGGGTATAATAATGCGCGCTAATAGTGTCACTAGCAATAATACGCTTTCACGTTAACCAGCGCTGGATGCCATAGTTACAGCGGAGCGGCCGATGATCTTCTGTTAAGAAGCCATCCTGGCCGACTGTGATGATTGATGGTGACCTATGGTGAGGTGTGAGGCTCAGCCCTGGTAGAATTTAGTCCGGCGGCATTTCAAAGCATTTGACTCCCCTCGCCGGATCAGATGGGGTGGGTGATAACCTTGTTTACGACTGTCCTCCCCAACCCTTCACTGCGCCGCGCGGGGGAGCTGCACAGGCCGCCGCGCCCTGGAACGGTCGCGTCGGTTCCCGTGCGTTGGCCGAACACTATGAACAGCATGACTGCCCGCATGCACCAGGAATCTTTTTGAGGTCAAAGTTTTGCTTGTTACCCGGTCAGCTCCTGTCGAATCGAAGCACTAAGACCTAACATTCGAGTCTTTTCTAAATTGGAGATTGATTCGCAACAAATTTTGAGGAAACGCGGTCATTGGTTTTTTATAGATTGATTAATTTGCTACCTTAAATATTCAATGTGATGTTAAGCAATCTTGTGAGAAGACAAACACGTCTCTAGTGTTCATAATGCAGTTGAGCACCAAACGTTTGAGAAGTTAAACATATTATGCGTTCATATTCGTACCACCACATCTCGGCCTATTTCCATTACATCTCAGCTTGTGGTGTCTCAATTTGGTTCGGTATCTGTTGTTTTTTCTTTGATTGCAAGTGAGTTCGGAATAAAATCCCGGAGATTAGAAGTTAAGTAATGGTGTCCTTTCATACAGAGCATATCAAGCAAAGGTAAAAAGTTTAATAACACTTTTCAATTTTTTAAGGAAAAATTTCGAAGCTATGTAAATCACGCTACCAGATTCGTGTGTTGGGTTGTGTTTTAAGTCAGACCCAACGACTGCATTGGCATTGCTTTTGGAAACCTAATATTCTGTGATGACTCGCTCAATTTTGGAGCTAATACAAAATTTTGACCGTGGCTGTAAAGGTCGGCGCAAGTTGTTTATTCCCTATGAGCTATCTTTGGGCGCCAAAAGTGCATTGGTACACGCATCTAGTGAACTCCGATGCTTCTGGGGAAACCAGAGTTACGGGGTTCGAGTTCCTGCGGTGCCCGCCCTTCTTGCCAGGGTAAGAGGCATGTGACGCCATATAGCCTCAGCAGCTAAGTGCGGCTTAAAGCAACAGTGACGATGACAGCGAACTATAACCTATCTTAATGTACATACATGTTTGATGATTTTGCTTCCAGTTGAAGACATAACTGCACCATTTTTGACAAACTCTTACACAACTTTAGCTTCACTATCCAACCTTTATAAACGGTCAACATTGTCAGCGTATGGAGTAATACGTTGAGAAAGAAACGACAATTGGCAAACAGTGCTGAGCAGCGCGTCCAAATATGCATTAAGTGCGTGTCAACGAGTGGCAAGTGAAGCAAATTTTAGAGCTGCCTGCCTTTTTTGGTATACCTCCTTACAATGTTGCTTGTTGGCTAACTCAATTTTGAAACAAGATAACCACTTGCGGTTCATCGTACCTAGTAGGTGCGAGCAATATCTACGTTATGTAAGAAACAAAACAAAAAGCTAAACCGGATCACATAGTAATGTCGAGCTGAAGGTAAGGAGATGATCCTGTCAGATTTCATTTTCCTGAGACACACGACTAAAAAAAGATCGTACGTTGGAGTCCCACATCCTTTTTTAGATGTTAAATACTTCAGACGAAATATTTGGAATACGTGCTTCTGTAATCAACTCGTTGGTTCTAAAAACATTCAAAGATTCCAAGAGTATAGAAAAGAAAACGGAAAAACGAATTTCCTCTCGTGATATAACAATTTTGTCGAATTTTGGTTGCGTTCGTTTTCGTGCATAATGTCTAAGATTGGCCCGTTTGTGGTACCCTGCTAATACGACCCAACCTAGCTTGAAACGTCGACGTACCAATTAATTTTCACAACCATCTTCCTGTAGCCTGTCAAAATTTGTGGCAAATAATTTACAGCAAGTGGAAATCAACGCATTTTTAATGCTGCATGGTACATTTTGACACCAAATGATAAGGTATTATTAAGCTCATAACTAGGCTCCCTTACAAGATGGAATGACACAAATGGTTTCCATCAAATGACAATACAAGGCGCTATCTTTTTTAGGAAAGATGGCTAGAAGTGTTAGATGACTCGCTTTATAATATTCAAATAACATA
>NW_023596746.1:7743598-7764266 GCF_011947565.3 Pollicipes pollicipes
GGTCGTGGCTAGGGGGGCTCGCGAGATACAGAGCATGGCCAGACATCTCCAGAGGCATCGTGGCTCGGCCGCCAGTGAGGCGGTGTCTGCTGCTGAGCCTGAGCCGCTTCCCCCGCCGGCTGTTGAGCCCGCGCCTCCTGCTAAACCAGCGCTGGCTGCTAGTGCTGACCCCGAGTCTGCTCCGGGACCAAGTGGTCTTAGTGCTGGCGAGTCAGCCGAGAGCACGGATTCTTCCACGGTTCCGTATATGGTAGAAGGTGGCGACGACGCCAACTGTTAGTTCCGGTTGAGACCGCTGCCACTGCAGATCATGGTGACAGCGATCTGACTAACACCACTCTGGCGGTTGACAGCTACGGTGGCTCGAATCGGGCCGTTGCTGTCATCACCAACGCCTTCAACAAGACGGCAGAGACGGACCGGCTACTTCAAATTAAATATTGTAGATCCTAGGGTGATCTGCTGCGCAAGGATAGAGCGAGAAAAGAGACGGCTCGTTAGAATTTTGAAGCAATCCATGGGTCAGGTTTGACCATCCTCTACTCCGACGGCCGTGAAGGCAGGAACTACAGTAGCCACACGGAGCCAGACGAATGCCGTCGAAAAACACGTGGTTGTCATCACTGAGCCAGGCAGCCGCTACGTGACTCATTTTACGTCCGAGTTTGGCCGCGCCCTGCACTTATTCAACGAGCTACACTCCGTGAGCTCGCAGTGCGATGGCTGCATCTATGTGCTCGGCTGGGATGGCGCGGCCGTCAACACCGAAACGATAGGCGACGTGTTCCGGCTGTTTGAGCTGGCCACCGAGTCACCCGCACGCTGGTTCATCTGCCAGCTGCACGGCAACGAGCTGAACCTCCTCCATCGGGTGCTGAGCCTAGATGTCACGACCACGGGATCGAATTTTTTTCTGGACCCATTGACAAGACCTGTGCTGGAGAGGTCTGGGAGAGGGACGTTGTGGCATTCAAGCCTAGGTCGGGGCCCGTGCCAGACCTGCCGTCGACCTGATTCAGCAGCTGAGCACCAACCAGCAGCTGCTGTACCTTCTGCTTCTGGCCTCTTGGCTTTCAAACGTCTCTGTCTTGAATGGTGACGGCCCAGCGGCGAATCGGTACCATCGAACCATGTCAGGTGAATATGATAACGCCTTATCCCGCGAATTTATAGCGATGAGTTTTTTAAGTTCGTCAAGAATTATTGATATTTCGTGTGCCCACTGTTTGAGTATTTACTTATTATCATACCTTGTCCCGTGTTACGTCGCACCATTAGATGGTTGGTTCAGTGCTTACTAGCATAATTTGTTGATATGTATATCCGTCACATTAGAAGGCCTCTGGATATCGGCATAATGCATACACTAAGAGGCACACCAATTTTTGACAGAGATCAAATGCTCCAGTTTCTCAGCCCATTGCTCTAATATATTCGCTTTTGTTTTAGATGGTTGACAATTGGCCGATCGCCTGCTCCAAGTTCACATATCTACCGAGACCTCCAGCAGCGCTCTCAAGGACCTCGTCCAGTGCGTTGGTCGGCCACCATGTGCCGGTATGGTCCGCCATCCGGCAAAAACGCGGCTGCGACTTTGGCTTACGCAGCTTCTTACCGGAGCATCGCGGTGCTCCGCGACCTCCAGCGTAGCGGGTGCTGGTCCGTCCGGAACAGCTGGTGCTGGGCATGGTGTGGGATGAAAACCGCAGGGTCCCGCGAACAGCGGTCCCAATCGTCGCGCCGCTCTTGAGCGCAAACCGAGGGTCTCCTTCATGCCAGGGTCTTTCGCCATCTCAGCGGCAAAACTTCGTCGAGGCCGTGAGGGCACAACGAACGAACTGATGTCCCTGGTACGGACCAGTCCACACAGCCTCTGCTTGCGAGACCTCAGCGACTGCGGAGCTGCGGGGACAAACTGCAGGCAACCGGCTGACCAAGTTGCCTAGCTGGTAAGATGGCTTGTTTGTTTGTTGTTGTTTTGGAATGTTTTGGAGGGCCAAAACAACTGTCAGAGTTTGGGCGGCCATGGCTCCGTGCCCCCCCCCCCCCCCCACCAGGATCCGCCTATGTGTAGTCCAGGATGTAACAATATCATACTCATCCCGTAGAAAATGCCGTTTGTAAATTAGGTGCAAGTGTTCTCTCCGAGCACGTTTCCTTGCCGCTTGCCGCACAGTCCCCACTCGACCGCGTCCTTGAAGCAATTCGCAATCAAATGAGAATTGGGATGCCGAAATGGTGAAGGTTTTCAACTCCCATAGAACGAAAAGAAATTCACGAGGTTCACCTCTAAAATAGCCTCACTTCCGCTGTTGAGCCCTGGGTTACCGGACTGCATTGTTTAATATTCATGCGTGCTAAACTCCGCCAGTTTTAATACGAAGCGGTACTAAATACGGTTCCCTTCTTAGGAATGATTCGCATTAACTAAGCTCGAGGACGTGTTGCCTTAGGAAGTTGATTATTTTTCCAAGGTCAACAGGCGTTCATTTCATATGGTAGCCCGGGAGGGTATGACAATGCAGGAGAATGTGAATGCATTGCTGGGATACATAGACACCACAATATGGTATATAGTGGTAAACATATATTACATATATATCCCTCTAGCATGAGCATTCTAAAAAAATATTAGTTCACATTCAGGATGTGAACATATGACTCAACTCAAATCTAGTTGGAGCGTCAAACATGATATGTCAAATATTTTTGAAAACACAACGTGCCAAAATAATCCCAGCCAGCATTCCCAAATGGGACCTACGTGGGCTAAACGTGGGGCAGCTGGGTTAATGTGGCCATGGGCTACAGGTGGGATTTTAACTGGGCTCCAGCTGGGTCCCACGTGGGGCGCCCAAATCATTTTATTTCATCGTATGCACCGGAACTGTTCGTGTCTTGTATTGCTCCTCCTCGCAATCCATCACGTCGTGAAGAAGTAACTCACCAGGAGGGAATGCTTGCATTGGTGGGATCTATGCGGGCCATATGTGGGCAAGCTGGGCTCATGTCAGCATGGGCTGCTGGTGGGCTGGCATCTAGGCTTAATCTGAGGTCCAGATGAGCTGCCCTTGTTACATTCGCAATAAAATTGCCACACACATAATATTGATGTGTATACCAATCGCTTCTATTGTCTGGGTTTTACCATATCGTGTTTTATCATTCTAAAACATGGGACTGCTGCCTGGACTGGGGTCCATATGGGCTGAGTACGGGCTAGCTGGGCTCATGTCCATGTAGGTTTCGGGGGTGGCCTGGCATGTGGGTTCCATCTGGTACCCAGATGGGTTGCCTATACGCCACTATATGTGGTGCAGGTGCATTACGCTTGTTACATTGTGTTCCCGTGCTGGATTTTTCCTTATCACGTACAAATGAGCACATAACAAAGGAGAACAGCACGGGTTGGGGCTCATATGGGATGTGTGTAGGTAAGTTGGGCTCATGTCAAAGTGGGCCGTGCATGGGCTTGTCTTTGGGTTTCATATTGGGCCCAGATGGGCTTTCCATATGTTATATACGCAACAAAGTTGCAAAATATACACAATTTGTGTATATCAATTGCTTTTATTGTTTTGAGTTTTTACCACACCGCGTATAATTATTTTACATGTGCCACTTCCATGCTCACGTCCATGTAGGTTGCCGGTGGGCTGGTATTTGGGCTCCATCTGGGACCTAGATGGGCTGCCCATGTGTCACCATATTTGGTACAGGTGCATTAGGTCTGCTACCTTGTACTACTGTGTTGAATTTTTCCTTATCGTGTACAAATGAGTACATAACAAAGGAGAACAGCGCAAGTTGGGGTTCACATGGGATGCATATGGGCGAGTCGGGCCCATATCAACATGGGTTGCAGGTGGGTTTATCTTCGGGCTTCATGTCGGACCAGACAGGCTGCCATATGCTGTCATCTTTAACACCAGTGCGTTAGTTTTCGGACTTCGCTCTCCGTGGTTGGATATTTTCTGATCGTGTACGAGCTAGTTTGCATGCAACAAGGGTGAACAGCATGCACCCAGATCCAAACGGGCCGCAGGTGGGCTAGCTGGCCACATACCAGCATGGGATGCAAGCGGGCTGATGCCTGGGCCCCGTCTGGGACCCAAATTGGCTGCCCATATGCCATCATATTGACCATGTGCATAATAATTTTCGTACCGTGTGCTTCCTGGTTCGGTTTTACCATGCCACCCACTTATAAGAGGGACTGCTGGCATGGATCTCATCCACATGGACTGCGCGTGGGCGAACGTAGCTCACTTCAAAATTGCCTGATTCACTGTCATGTCACTTGAGGCGGTGGCTGTGTCCCGTGTCGGAAGTTTGCGCGCTGAGGGCATGGAGTGAGCCCTCTCTTTACACTTCACTGGTTGATTGTGCATTGCTCGCGTTTGGAGCTCCCCCGGTAATTGCGGGTGTCCCGCTGACCGGTCGTCCGCTGGGATCCAGACAGCGGCGGGCGAGTGGGGGTTTCGCATGACCGGCCCACTGACCGGCACCCCCGCGCTCCTGGATAGGGCGCGGAGATGCCGGTCAGCGGCCGGCTGGCGAGGCGGCCGCCTGGCCAGGTGGGCCGGCAGCACCGAACACAACGCTAACCGTTGTCTTCTATTACCTTGGTCAGAATTTTTAGCGGTTGCATGCGACTGATCAGACACAGTTTCTTTCAGCTGCTTGGTGTTCAAAGGGCACAGACACAGAAGGTCATGTTTGAACTTATCGACAGCCTTAGTGACAGAAGTCCGACAATGGTGACTCGACGCAATTATTTCACTATTTAGAAGCTAATATTCTAGTTACCAATAATCTATAAAGGCTTTCAGCATGTGGAGAGTCGTTGTCCGTCCATGGCATTGGTGGTTGGTTGGTGCGATTGGCAGTATTCCATTACGCGCTATGTCTCCTCAATGCAATAAGCCTGGAACCAGTGCTCCCAGCTGACAAAGGCTGCCGGATCATTTCGTTCCTTACGATTTGGCTGTACCACCAGTTTTTATGAGCTAGTCGACGTGTTTGTATGCAACAGCATTTGTAAACCAAGAGAATATTCGGATGCCGCATCGTATTGCGTCGTTTCACCTTCGCCCCAAATTCCATGCCTTTTCATGAAGAAGGGAAGCGGTGAAGGTGACAACGCGGAGCTTCCAGCGGATTGACCCCGACTCTCTTAACCTCAGCGGGCTGGTCCACATTTTACCCCACTAGGACAAATCAAATGTCAATTTCTCCTGGCAACGACGTTCTTCAGATTTGCATACGCATGTTTGCGTAACAATGCAGCTTAACAGCATGCACTTACACAAACGTTCTTTTTGTTTGATTTTGACTACCATCATGATGCAGAGAGAGAGAGGAGAGAGAGAGAGAGAGAGCGGAGAGAGAGAGAGGAGAGAGAGAGAGAGAGAGAGAGATAGAGAGAGAGAGAGGAGAGATATAGAAGAGAGAGATAGAGAGAAGAGCGAGATCTCGAGATCTCTTCTCTCGCGTCTCTAGCTCTCGTAGCTCTCTCCGCTCTGCTATATCTCTCTCTCTCGCTCTCTCTCTCGCTCTATCTCTCTCATCTCCTCCTCTCTCTCTCTCTACTCTCTCCTCGCTCTCTCCTCTCGCGCGCGCGCTCGCGCTCTCGCTCTCCCATCTCTCCTCTCCTCTCTCCTCTCTCTCTCATCTCTCTCTCTCTCTCTCTCTCTCTCTCCTCTCTCTCTCTCTCTCTCTCTCTCTCTCTCTCTCTTCATCTCTCTCATTTCTCTATGCAAATATATACATATCCATGTATATGCATAGATATATTAGATGCGTTTTGATCATACCTTTATCATGCATGGATCTGTTGACGTAAAAGTGTTAGCCGCCGTGCGCCATCGGCGGATCCGTCGGTTGCCGCCCGCCGCCTGCGCCGGCCGTGGATCACTATGCACTGTTCCGACAAAAACTTGACTTTCCAGAAATCAGACTAGTAGGGAAACGTTTTTGGTGTAAAAACGCCCATAATGAATAGTGATAACATGGCGAAACATTCGACGCAGTTGCACGTTCCAGAGAGATATCCTCAGAGAATTCGGGAGGAGATAAGGGTGCATCGCCCTTCCCCTTGCCGGGAAGAGGGTTAAAGCATATAACTGTGAATCCATATGAAACTGTGCAATGCAACATACGACATGAACGTGTCGAAAAACATTTATGGGTAGCTCCTATGCGGCATGATTGAAAAAAGAAAAAGGGATGATGATCATGGTTTGAAGTGTTTGTCACTTCAAAGCTGTATGTCGTTCTGAAAGAGTGCTGGTGCGTTATTACAGGTTTAGAGTCATAAATCCCCAACATGGCTGCACCAGAGGGCACAGAAAACACGAAGTGGACGTTCATGTGCTTTAACAGGTTATCTATGTTTTTTGTGGTTTTGAGCTGTTGCAAACCTAACAAGGTTTGCTACAGCTCAAAGCCACAAAAGAAACATAGATAACGTGTTAAAACACATGAACGTCCACTTCGTGTTTTGAAAAATAAAATCGGCCAGAAGCTTAACGTCATTGTGTAACGGCGCAGGAAGATAAAAAGACCGCCGCTTCATTTTTTGTGCAATACGAAGTCCAGAAATTCACAGTTCTTTGTCGCTGTCAAGCTCAACACCTAAATGATGTTCTGACAGAGTTTTTTTTTCCACTTCCAGGGTTTTTCATTATAATTTTGTTTGAGGACTGACGAACATTTCCCAAAGCTGTAATATTTAAACGGAACACCGGATAGTTAAAGGGGGTGTGTATAGTCAAGTTAAAATTTTTGACTGTGCACGTAAGATGGTAGGGACTCTTGATTTACAAATCGTGGTGCCATTGTCTTCCACAAGTTTGTCTCCACGGATGAGATATGGTCGCAGCCCACAAATTGTCTTCGCTTTGTATGGAAGAATGAAGTTATCGGATAGCCCCCAAGCAATAATCACTACTAAGCATATCGACATCATTGAGTAGGCATTGTTAGCTCTAGCCAATGGCTTTTCGAGAATGTTGCTTGTCAGCGCTGACGGCAGCTTGCGAATGCGGCGACGGCGGTGGCCATTATGTTGTTCCTTTGTTGTTGTTTAAATTCAACTGAGGGGTGCGAGTGTGTAGGTTTGGACGTATGGTAAGGCTGGTCAGTTCATACGCACGAATTCATGTCGGCCTACGATATACTAAGATGAGGAACAAGCATTGTGTCGTATCAATCGGCTGCACCAGGCTCTAGGGAAATGTGATCGCATTACGTAACCGAACAACCAAAATAATGTTAACGTTGCCTAGCAACCAAAATAATGGTCATGTCTCTAGCGCGCAGTTACTCGCAACATATAAGTCACTGTGTTCGTCCTTTCCTGCCCGCCGATTGGTTTATCTTTTTGGATTGTGTTTGTTCACGCACAGCCATCGACGAGATTGATAGGAATAAATAAATAAAAACTGCTTCCAGATTGAAATGCACATTTAGCAGCCAAAATCAACCATGGGTAATTGCCAAACCTCCCTCAGGGATGCATTGAGGAAACCGAAATCATTAGACACACTCACTGTAAAAAGATATGCTTCATTCCATGAGTAAGACACGAATCCATCTCCCACACACAGCATTCAGGCGACATCGGAGAAGTGGCGTGAATAAGTTGATAATCGGGTGATCTATTTTTTCTGAAACGTCTCCATAGGAGTGCGTTACATGTAAACAATCGATGCCGCGTCACCGTTACTTAGGAATTTTTACGTGCGCGTTTTCGTCAAGCAGGTTTGTGTTACCAGCACATTTTACTTTGCGCATGCGAACCCTTTGCCCAGGAGCATTTGCTTCCCCGTCAACCTTTTGCAATAACAAATATTTTGCAGGCGTTCTCTAAGCCATACAGACATTTGCTGACGAGGTCTTTGGTAATAGCCTTTTCGCACACTCTTTTGCCATACGCACTTTCGTCATGCGTGTGATGCACATTTGTTGGGTGAGACCTGTGTATGAATTTGCCTAATTCACAAGTCCTCTCTCCAAGCGCATTTTTATTCTAAAATATTTGTCTTGGTGGTGACCAAAAACAGGCTTCCAACGTTGGTGTTGCCTGCAACAGCAACACACAACTGACAATCAGTGCTTGCTGGCTCATGCTGTTATGACTTCATTCAAAGTTGCTGACATTAAGCTGTAACTTCAACCTGGAGCTGAGCGGCAATGCCCTGTGTATACATGTTACTGAGCATGGGGATTCCCCCACAAACAAGGCATGTTCCCTGCACCGAACTACGGACGCGGCAGACGGAGCCGCTCGCTGACGCCACACCGGGGACGCCGACAGTCCAGCTGTCCAAATCTGCCCTTTGTACAATGAATTAAAAAATCCTTTGCACCCCGCTGTGCCTGACGCCGCTGGATCTTGGCCCTCGCTTCTGCCGGCGCTGACCCACCCCGTGCCCCTTCTTGGTCACAGGAGCAAAGGAAGTTGTCGATAATTGGGCGGGGGGGGGGGGAGCAAAGCATTTGAGGTGTTTTGTTCCATGTACCGACGCGAGCCTAGTGCTAAATTATCTCAGTTGTATGAAGGTAAGCTCGATCTGCAAAGCCCCCCCCCCCCCAAAAATAACGCGATCGTTCCCTCGCCCATGCTTAGTCACATTGTCCCCGCCCCGGCGCCCTGGTTGTTATGCTGGCGGCTGGCGGCCGGGGGGGGGGGGGGGGGGGCCCGTTCCGGTGCGCGGCACTGGAAGGGTGGCCGCATTCCCCAGACAGGTTGGCGCGCAAGGAGGACGGCTCCTGGAAGTGTTTTTTTTGCGTACTGGGTGCACCGGTGAGTGTGCGTTGTGCGAAATCATTTCCGTTTCCTGCTTGGGCTTTCGTGTGGCAAGGCCCTTTTTAAATGATATGGTGTTGCTACGACCGGTACACTGGCAGGGCCGTGCCGTGCCGTGCAGGATGCCGTGCACCCATGCTGAAAAGAGGGCGAAATCCCTTCAGTGTTATGCATCCCTCCCCACCCGGTGGCGTGGAAACCCCCTCCCTAATTAAATGAACCATAATTAAATGAAGTCGGCTCACGTCATTGTGTAGGGCGTCATGTGAGGCTAATTTTGTATGGACAATAAATTTTTGCACCCCCCGTTCATAGAAAAGGTCTTAGACGAGGCCCTGGACATGCATGACTTCTTACATATGCGATAATACGTTTGCGACACCTCACCGCCTGTTTCTCCTGATGTGCTTGCTTCCAGTACGCCAGCGACGTAATGTTGGTATTTTTCAGCTTACGCCCCTTTTGCGTGTTTTTCCGGCAGGATGAGGCTCGCTGTTGCGGATTTCGAGACGGGGGGGGGGGGGGGAGGGGGAGGGGGAGGGATGGGCAGCAGCCGCAGCCTTTGGTTAGATGGAGAAACGATTTACTGTTGTCCTGCTGAAATGTTGCTGAGAACTGTTCCTGCTCTGCTCTGGAACGCTGCTTGAGCACTGGTCCTGGTCGCCCGGAAGCAGTATGTCTGCCAGCAAGCTGGCACAGCAACAAGACGTTTCCGTTAAAGACAACTAGTGCTGCTCCAGAATCATCATGCTTGGGAAATCAGGTATTGTACCATACGGGTTTGTAATATTCAGCTCGTATTTCACATACAATTCTGCTAGAATTTACAGCGAGGATTTCCTTACCACAATTATTGGTAATTCCACAAGATGAGCAAGGCGAAGACAAACTGATTTTATCTATTCCATTTCTCTGAGCACTTTCCCGGATAAGCATGAGCAAACCAAGTTTTGCAGTTGTAACGTAAGAAAGAAATGGCAGAATTCTTTTTGAAACTGGACTAGCAGTGTTTTCCCGGAATTTACTGTTTTAATATTTATTTCAGACATTTTAACAAGTGCACGTATGAATCATTGACGACAGCTTGTGTTGCCATCAGCCGCAGGCCATCCATTGCAGGGACAAAGAGCGAGTGCCTAAAATGACCCGAACTCATTCTTTAGTGAGTGAGTGGATCCCCGAGCAGCCGCGCTAAAAAATGATCTATCGAGACAATATCGTATTCACGTATAGACAGCTGACAGCTACTATGTTCCAGTCTAAGAAATGTTGTTGTTTACATGGGCTGCCTAGAAAAGCGTGTACGAAAAAACATATGCGCGCAACACACCGCGCTACAGTACATCCCACAACAAAGCGAAATAGGTACCAGGAAAGTGGTTTCGGTGGGAGAGACTGCGACGACGGCAGGAAACATCGCACCAACAACGGCGGCAACGGCAACACATAACATCTGTTGAATGGTTTAGTGATTGTCGCATCGGGCATGATAACAGGGAAGTGTATGTCTTGCGCAATGGTGCTGTTGCCGAGGCGTCTTCGGTCAAATACATGATGGATAAGTTTTGACCAGGTTTATTATCCATGACATGAAGCATTCCGCCTGGAATTACGGCGATCAATCAAGCAGGTAGAATTTGAAATGGCAGATCGGTGAAGCCCAGCTGTGGCCCATCTGGGGTGGTTAAACAGGTCCCATCTGGGAGAGCTATATGGGCCCCATCTGGCCTCGTCATATGGGTCCCAGCTGGACTTGCCCGTGTGGGCCCCAACTGAGTTACCCAGATGGGTCCCAACTGAGCTGCCAAGATGGGTCCCATCTGGGCTGCCCAAGTGGGTCCCATGTGTGTACCGACTGAGCCCCACAAGGGCCCCACATGGGTTTCCATGTGGGACCCAGTTGGTTGCCCATGGCATGCCCGCATGGGCCCGAAGTAGCAAACCCAGGCGGGCCCTATCTGATTGCCCATCTCGGATCCACATGGGACCCAGCTGCAAACGTTGGACGGGTCCGATGCGTGCACCAGCTAGGCCCCACATATCAGTATCATACTTAGCCGGTAGATAACACTCTTTTGCAAATTACGCGCAAAAGTGTCTACAGGTGCGCTTTCTAATCACTTCCACCGTGCTCCCCACTGACCACGAACCAACCGACCACGCCGCCTCCTACGAGCAACTCACATTCAAATGGAAATTGGGATCCCAAAGTAATGATGGTTTTCTACTCCCATCAAACAAAAAACAAATTCACGATGCTCATCTCTTCATAGCCTCATTTCCTCTCTTCAGTCTTGTGTTACCGGACCGCTCTGTTTAGTATCGATCGTCCTAAACTTCGCACTTTTAGTACGAATCGGTGCTAAGCACCCTTTCCCTCTTAGAAAAGGTTCGTACTAAATATTCTCCAGGATGTGTTGCCGCTTGAGGTACGCGGGTGCCCCGGCGGGTTTTTTCCCGGGGGAACCGATTGGAGCGCCCTGCGTATCGATGTTTTCCGAGATCGACGTCGAGATGTCTGCGAGAAAGTCTGGACCATACAAGTTTAAGGCGATTAAGTCTCAAGCAGGTGACCCCCAACGAAATTCATCTGTACAGTATTTCTTCAGTCTCCCTGTGGTTCCACAAATCACAGTTCCAAGGTATTGTTTGATGTGAACTGTGCGACTGGCCCGTCCCAGGACCAAAACAATTCGGGCACTACTACATTTCTCAGTCTGCAAAAATACATTCATGGTGTTGCATGCTTACCTGAGATCACCCGAACTGCTGTATCCTGCATTTGTGTACACCAAATGGGTCAGGCCAAATTGTGTGAATTTTCCCTGTATTTTTTGAAGGATGTCTGGAATATTTTGCCTGAAATTAACATTGCAAGATCATAGTGCCCTAAACATTGGCTCTCTATATGCTGAAATTAATGCTGACTGTGACAAACAGTGTTGTCAGATCTATGATGCGTATACAAAGCTGTTGGTGTGGTTCTGCTATTGTCAGACATGTTTGACATAACATCAATTTTTTGCTTTTTATCTTCCCCTTCCCTTGCCCCCATGAGGTCTTGGTGCCATTTCAGGGCACCAAGATGTCAATATGCAGGGAGCACCTACACCTTCATCTGGGAACTACACAACCTTGATTTTCTAAAGTATGCAAATTTCAGCAGCAAAAATCCAAATCAATAGATTAAAGAAGCATCAAATTTCAGTGGCGCTGCTATGTCCAGGCTACCTCTTTCATGAAGACCTGGCTCTGCTTATGTAGGGCAGGGACACCAAAAGCTTTATTTTGAGGCACCATGCCCTTAGGTTTCAAGAGGCATTAAATCCACAGGCTTGTGGAAGCCCACAAATTCCTAAAGGCAATGAAGCTCTTTACTCACTTTAACACATGGCTCAACCAAAACAGTTATGACAGGGACTGTATCATATCACAAACTCTAGGCCCCATGAACTGTCTTCATGTGTGGCCAAAATGACTCAGAGCTCAAAACAGTCGGGGGCTTATATAACAGGTACAGTTGCTGAGGACATGCAATGTGCTGCAAAGATAAAGAAGTCCTCCCTTCCAGAATAGCTATGGGACCCCAAGATGATCAATGGGGCTTGAAATGGCCAAGATCCTGCCAGGGTTAGCCAAGTAGTGCCTATAATTAGGCTTTGACTTACTGTCAGTGGCAGAACTGCAAGCAGCCATGTTCCCCTGCCCTCAAAAATGCATTTACTGTGGATGACATGGCTCCTGATATGGTGACAGATATCAGACATCTGACATGGCAAGGTAGTGAGAGACAGCTGAGTTTCCCCACAGTGGTCAAAGGACTGGGACAATCATGAACTATGTTTGGAAGTATTAAAAGACCTGAGAACATCAAGTCATAGTGAGTTTGGTGTGGTCTGAAAAAGTTGACAGGATTTTGGAACAGCCAAAATCTTCAAAAGAAATCAGCTATATTTACCATGGGTGGCTCAATCATCAGTGGAGCCTTCATCAGTAGCATCCATTAAAATCAGGGGGAAGGCATTCCTTTAATGATGGCCCTCTTCTGCAAGGCCCGTGGCTGCCACTCGCTCCTCGTTGCCTGCCAGTCTCCCAGGAAGACAGGAGCGGCCTGCTACCTCCACACCATGTGCGCCCCAACTGAGCCAACGCCCTTCACAGCCTCTGGATGGTTGTGATGATGATATTGATGACTTTGATCTCAACAGTAGCTTTGGTAAGTGGTCCTGTTTAGAGCAGATACTGCATTGTGTGAGTGAGTGTGAGTCGGGATATGCATGTTCGCATATGTATGCTGCATGCAGAGGATGCATGCACAGGGCCGCCTACAGGCACATGCGGCCACTGCAAACCTGTCCAGATTTTCTCCCAAGTTTGTGTGCCTGTGCATTACACTTGTGTGTGGTTCCTGTGACACCAGAGCACATTTTGACCCTCCCTCCACGTCTCCCCGGGCATTGCTGGCAGCTGCATCACCATGTGCAGCACTCGTCATTGGATGACGCTCTGGAGCCTCCTCATAGTGCTGCATGGTGTTCACTCACAGTCACTGAGCCAGTCCGTCGGGCGGCGAAGACGGTGGCGGCGGACGCCCTCGCTGCCGACCGGCCGGTCCGCGCCGCCGACGGCCACCAGCTGGCGTCGGCGGCCGGGGAGGGCCCTGGCTCGGGACCGAAGGGCAGCGGGGACAGTGACTGCGAGATCGTCAGCGTCACCATGCCGGACCCAGCCGCCACGGCCGGCCGCTCGGCGCAGGTGGGACGCGGCAGGCGGCGGTCACGGCCGGCACCCCGGGACTGGACTGATCACCCCGGCCGCTCGCCCGCTGCTGGAGACTGATCTCAGCCGCGGGTTCTTATCTCTTGGTGGTCGTGAGACCGATGTGCGCCGGTGGCTCGATGTGCGGCTGCGTGTTGCTTTCGCATGTCGTGCAGCTTTCAGAATTTGCACATCGGGAAATGCGTGTGTTCAAGCATCACTGATGATCTGCCCATCTGCGTGTTGCCAACTGAAACCCGCCCAGCCCGGTAGCGCGTCTGTTAGCTGCGCCTGCCCGAGCGCCCGCCGATCTCTGCCTGCCGTCGGCGTGTGGTGCGCGTCACGTGAGCGCCGCCGTTGTCCCGCCGCTGGCGTCCGGCCGGCCGGCCGACTCTGGCGCAGGGCCGGCCGCGCACATCGAGCATCCGTCGCCGAGCCCGCCTGACCCGGGTCCACCGGACTGGCCTGTGGATGATGGTCCACCGGACTGGGCTGTGGATGATGGTCCACCGGACTGGGCTGTGGATGATGGTCCACCGGACTTGCCACCGGACTGGCCTTCGGACGAGGGCGAGGCGGACGAGACCGCGGCAGGTGCGCGTGCAGTGGTTTGTCCAGTTGTGTCGGTGCACGCCTCTGGTGTGCACTCCTCTAGCCAGCCCCCATGTGACATCTCTGGTCTGCACTCCTCCAGCCAGACCCCACATGACCTCTGGCCTGCACTTCTCCAGCCAGACCCCATGTAACATCTCTGGTCTGCACTCCTCCAGCCAGCCCCCATGTGACCTCTGGTCTGCACTCCTCCAGCCAGACCCATGTAACATCTCTGGTCTGCATTCCTCCAGCCAGACCCCATGTGACATCTCTGGTCTGCACTCCTCCAGGCAGACCCTGTGTGATGTTTGGTCTGCGCTCCTCCAGCCGGACCCCATGTGACGTCTTTGGTCACTGCTCCTCCAGCCAGACCATGTGTGATGCATCTGGCGTTCACTGCTTCAGGCGGGCGCCACGACCTGGTGCAGCCTGCTCCGGTGGACGGTGAAGACGAGATGATCGCCTCCTCGCAGCCTGCAGCCGCCTGGACGAGCTGTGACGTCACCATCCCACCTGCGGCGGCGGCGCCTCTGACCCCAGTGGGTGGTGAATCTTCGGCGTCTATTCGCCAGCGGGGGTACAGCTGGCGCTGTCACCTGGGAGGGGTACCGGACGCATTTCGGAAGACGGATAGTCCTGAAATTGCAGCCATATGTGTCTGTTGTGTCTTTGGTCCATCTATGGTGTGGCATGTGGTGCGACATGTTGTGCGCCACAGCGTGGAGTCCGAGTAACAAGGCTTGCGCTGAATACCGCGAGTGCCTGCGACGCAGTATAACACTCAGTGATGCCAAGGTTTCATCAAGCATCAGCAACACCATCGGACGTTGCATGCGACCGTCAGTGATTGATTGGTTTTTACTCTGCAGTCTAGAGGTCCGAAGGTTGCAGCTGAGCCAACTCGGCAACCTGCGCCCGGGTGGCTCGCGTGCGGGCTGGGGAACGAACTGTGTGCGCCGTGTAGAACTGCGCTCCGACCGCTCCCCCAGACCAGTGGTCAAGAGCTGAGCCCGCAGGCGGCCAAGATGGCCGCCAGGATCTGCGACATGCTGGGCGAGCTGCCGGCCGAGGCGCTGCGGCAGGTGCGCGGTCTGGACGCCAGCAAGTGCTGCCGCCTTTTGGCCGCCTACCGCAAGCTGCGCCTGGCCGACTGGTCGCCCGGCGGCGCTAGCGCCACTGCGCCGCCCGGCTGGACAAGCCCCGCGTGCGATACTGCGCCGTCTGGCAACTACAGCCCCGGGGCGCCCTGGTCTGGCGCGCCAGGTCCTGCCACACGGCCAGCCGCCGAACCGGCGCCGCCGCCGCCCCCCAGCGCGCCGGCCACAGCAGGTGGGGGACTGATGGGAGTGAGCTCACACCGCGCGCCGGTCCCCGAGGCCGAGGCAGGGCCGCACCGACCGCGGGCCCGGCGCTGCGCCGACAGCGTCGGGCGTCGGCTCTCGTTTCCCCATGACCCCGTAACTCCCCTCCGTGACTCCGTGACCCCGTGCACCCGTGCCCACACTCCCGATCGGCTGGAACAGGGTCCGCCGGCGGCCTCAGCCTGCAGAGTTGGTCCGCATTTGAGCGGTGCTGGAGTGGGCGGTGCCGGCGCGCGCTGACGACGCCTTCCTGGCCGGGCAGAGGCGTGGCCAGCACCGGCGGTCGACGGCAACAGAGCGACCGGCCCCGCCTCGTACGAAGCCGTCAACCTTGACCGTAGCCACCTGGCGGAGACTGAAGGCAATGCCGAAGTGTCCAGCAACCGCGTCTGGGAGGTGAGTGTCACGGCGTGGACAGAGGGGAGCGGGCTGACACCAGTTGCGTTTGACGTCCCTCGTGGTGTACGTGCATGAGTCGCATCGCTCTGAGGGGTCGTTGACGGTTTGTGTCGTGGGGAGGGTTTCGTTTGGGCGCTGGGGCTCATGTTGTGCCTTGTTGGGAAACAGGTGTATGAGTGTGTCAGTGACCATTTGAGTAATTACCTCTGGATTTTCATGGGTGAGATCAGGTGTCCGTGTCGTCGGCCGCGCAATGTGTCTGCTGCTCCTCACTCTATTCGCTGTAATTGCGTATCCTGTTCAATTTATTGTGGTATGTTTGTGGGTGCAAGCATGCTTGGGTGCCATTTTGTTCCCAGCCACAACGTGCATGTAACGTGAAATGTCACAGTTTCCTGAACTGCGTCTCTCTGTAACGGGCCTCAACGGAATACCACCTTCGGTTTGTTAGTGTGAGAATCATCAATTATATTAGGGACGGCGAGCCAGTAGTGTGCGTTAATACATGCTCAGTACGGCCCGAGGGTACTTGCAAGCCCGGAGAACGCAAAAATGAATAAAAATTGGCATTTTTAGATGCAAGACGATAGGTGTAAAGGCAGAATGAGGGCGTGGTATTGTTCGCTGTAATTGGATAGACATGTTAATACTAGCGATCATGGGGCACCGCACATGCCAATTAAAAAGTGCAAGTTCTTAGCGTGCGAGTTAAGTTGCCGAAAACGTCATCACTACATATCACGCACTCATATTTGGTGCTTAGGTTTGTGGGCGGTCGTGTGGGGCATTGGGTCTGTGTCGTTATACCTGTTTGGTGAAGTAACTTGACGCTGGAGGGTCCAGCTCTACAGAACTAGAGGGCTAGAGCTTGGTACGATGATGAAGGTAGGCGAATGCTGTTTTAAGGTGTAGTTTCCTATTCAGATTGAGTGCTTCAGCCCCCCCCCCCCCCTTCTTCCCCAACTCCGGTTTCAGCCCCACCCCAGCGCCCAATTCATGAGAGATAATGGTCAATATCCGAGGAGAAGCCTGCTTGTGGGCGTATTTTGGGGCCAGGTGGTCATTTTTCGCTGCTCAGACCCCAAAATTATCTTACAAATCTTTGCATCTATTTTGTGTTTTAAGAACACTTTTTGAGCGCGGTGTAGGCTCCCATGCTGACAAGGACCACCACGTCACTTCTCTGTCATGTAGAAAACTACGGCAGTAATCCTGCTCACTGTTCAGGTCCCTGAATTTGTTCCGCATCCCGCGATGTCCATCGCCTGCATTGCGATATGTCATCAGAAAAGTTCAGTCGGCAAATCTGTATTCTTGCCGGGTTACAGTCAGAGTTGACTTGACAAGTGTCATGGGATGGCATTAGTCTAGATGGCGAAGAGGTGCTGGATGTAAAAGCGATGGGTTGAAAGCCCAGTCCACATTATGATTTGATGACACACGGTGATGGAATTCAAAAGGCCTGCAACGAGGGAATAAACCAGCGACCTTTCTGCCGGAACTTCTGAGCCGTGTCAGCTATTCTCTTTCAGCGTGATTTTTTTCCGATGTCGACGCCTTGTTGAACCGAGGTACGTCGGTTAACTTGTTGCACGAGCAACCAAGATATGATTGGTTATCGATGATTGTCACTAGGTTACCACACACGTGATTTTGATGAGCCCTTTACAAGCGATTTTTGCAGGCAGTGGATAGGTTTTATAATATCTTGCGTTTTTCTGTTCCGCCCCTATCCGCTTGGGTGCCCTGTCCCGTACCTTTCCTAATTCGTTTTTCCCACCTGCACCGCTTGCTCCCCTATTTCTGTCCACCCCTGCCCCCGCCCCTGTCCGTGGCCCGTCCAAGACCCGGCGGTCTACCATGTGACGTCAGACGCCTGTCGGGCGACGGGTGTTTTTTTTTACCATCTTCGACCTACTATGTGACGTCACGCGCCTGTCTAGTGGCCGACTTGCCACGCCGTGTTCGGCTCGCTGTGTGACGTCACATTTGTCTGGCGGCGGACGCTGCGCACTGCTCGACCTACGATGTGACGTCACATATGCCTGGCGGCGGACGCTGTGCACTGTACTCGACCTGCTTTGTGACGTCACACGCCTGTCTGGCGGTAGGTGCTCCGCACCATGTTCGGCCTGCGCGAGTTCCGCGAGAACCAGAGGGAGATTGTGACGGCTGCGCTGAAGAAGTGCGACACCTTCGTCCTGATGCCGACAGGTGGGTGCCAGGGGGAGGAGGGGGGGGGGGGCTGAGGGGGAGCGTGAACTTGAGGCGGGCCGGCATCTTCCCGGCGGTCGCTGGCGGCTGGCCGGCGGCTGCGCCCCCGTGAGGTGGCAGCCATAGATACGAAACACGGCAGGCGGGTGGGCGTCGGGGGTGGCCGGCGGCACAGACGGACGTCTGGGTGGCCGGCGGCACAGACAGGCGTCTGGGTGGCCGGCGGCACAGACGGACGTCGGGGGTGGCCGGCGGCACAGACGGACGTCTGGGTGGCCGGCGGCACAGACGGACGTCGGGGGTGGCCGGCGGCACAGACGGGCGTCTGAGGTGGCCGTCGACACGGGCGGGCGCCGGGGGTGGCCGGCGGCACAGACGGGCGTCTGAGGTGGCCGTCGACACGGGCGGGCGCCGGGGGTGGCCGGCGGCACAGACGGGCGTCTGAGGTGGCCGTCGACACGGGCGGGCGCCGGGGCTGGCCATCAGCACATCGTCGCCCGCATAGCGCGCGGGGGGCTGGGGTCAGACCGACTGGTCTGGAATGAATGCTTGTGCCGGTGTCTCGTGTTAGCCGGCGCGGCGGTTTTTCGCTGACTGGCCGGACGTGGTTGGCAGGTGGGGGCAAGAGCCTCTGTTACCAGCTGCCGGCGCTGATGGAGCCGGGCGTCACTGTCGTCATATCTCCCCTGAAATCGCTGATCCAGGACCAGATCAGCAAGCTAAACTCCCTGGACGTGAGTTGGGCAGCTGTCCCGCGCCTCCGCTGTGGCCGGGCTGTGGTGTCTGGCAGACGTCGGCGCTGTGGCCATTGATCGCGGAAATGGCATATTAGAGTGACCGTTCACCCCTTTTTGTGAACAGCAGTTTTCGGGCACTATTGTCATGGAATTTCGAGTTCCGATATTACATTTTCGTTGCCAAAATCAAAATTTCAAGACAGGTGAAAAGCTGAAACGATGTGAACGTCACATATGCCTGGCCGTTATGAAGTTTTTAGAAAATTGCACTTGTGTGTGTCATCATCTGTATACCAAAAACGCTAGACGTTCTTTTCATGTGCAAGATAACATTTGATAATCGCTCAGATGACCCGTGTTGTTCTTGGCAGGCCATCTAGTCCGCTCTCATATAGTCCATAGTACTCTATACTAATAGTCATGTCATGTCCTATTGGTTGCTGGTTTTCATCTTAGAGGGCGTTGTCATCACAGTGATTTTTCGAGCGTAGCGGGCCCCCGCAGAGGACATGAAGATCATGCCGGTGGTTTTCTTTGACAACTGTCCCACTTCCCGGCTACACAGCCGTCGTAATGGCATTCGCTCGTATGGCATGCTATTAAGCTGTTCCGATTATTCCAAAGTATACCCAAAACAGATATTTTGCGTTTGAAGAAAGGTGGGAGCGATTCATGGGCCGGGGAGAGAACTTGTACCTAGCGAGGCGAGTCAACACCGGCCATTGGGGATGCCTTTTTGTGCCGAAAATGGAAAGTTAAAAGTCATTCACCAGTACTAAATGAAGCTTGCATCTCTGGTGACCTGGCCCTGGCTTTCTCTGCTTATAGGCTCGGGGTGGGAGGATAAGGGGGAGGGTGCAGACTAAAAAATCGGGCTGACGCGAAATCAATCGAGTGCCGAGCACGTGTGCTGAACAGATTCCGAAATGAGATCAGACTTGCCTTATCTCATACAGACGAGATTATCTATGACCTCATTTCTAGACTCATTTAGTATAAGAGACGGTTGTCGTAACTAATCCATAATCGCCGTTTGTGACGTATTGTCTCAGTCTCACATCTATCATTTGATCGTTTCGAAGCGATCTCATCTGCTTGAACAAGGTCTCTTCCAACGAAGTCAAAATTGGCGCCGTTTTTCTACCGTGTGCCCGTCCTCGATGCGCTTTCGCGCATCTTTGGGCATTCGCGCTTGCCTTGAGCTGTGAAAAGTTGTGGAATTTTTGGGACCGGGATCTGAGGACGCCCTTTATTCCAGACAGCGATGAAATCACTGTAACAAGAAACAGCACGCATCAAATGCCTAGCAGACCGATGTAGATTCCGGCCCTTATACGTAGTGTTCTCTGTTTGAAATGATACGGTCTCCCTTCACCCGTGCCTTAACCTATGACCTTCATGGCAATGCTGTTTGGATGCTGCTATGGAGCAGAACCGGCTTACGCGGTCTCAGGTTTCCAGCACACGTCAGATTGCGGACTGTGTATTACGTCTTACAGGGAATGATGCCCACTGTCATATTTCAGTTGCGTTTTGTTTCGCATCCGACGATGAACGTGCGCTGTCCCGCGGCTAGGAGATGCATCACCACAAAGCACCATGAATGCCCGCATTTAAAACATAAGCATGACGCGCTTGCCCGCATCGAGCTTTGTGTATGTGTGGGGACAGGGACTTAGCGCGTGCAGTTTGGCGATGATATTGTTCTCCCAGGCGCCCGGAAGCCACTCAGGTATGAAACACGAAGTCCAGCATTCGACGGCAAGGCCGTTATCCGGCCCAGGTAGGTGGAG
>NW_023596746.1:7765266-7845838 GCF_011947565.3 Pollicipes pollicipes
AAATCCCGTAATACACCATGCATTTGCAAAGTATCAGCCAGAAACTCGGGATGTATATTCACTACACACCAGTCGGTTAGAAAACTTGACGTTTCCTGATGTAATGTATACCAGGAGATTTTGTGCTCCAGGATTGTGACTGGGTAACATGAAATATTTTGTACTCTATCACGATGCAACAAGAACAGCTTTTGGAAAAAAACTCATTTTACCTCTTTGTGTCAGGACAAAATAAAACCGGAAGGTGCAGCAGGTTGAGACTTGCTGCGTCCATCAGGAGCCATGTATTGATATCTGCGAGAGCACAAATCTTGCACCCACCAGACTAAGATGCCCAATAGCAAGCAGCCTGTGTTGCCACCTAGGTATATGATAAACCATGAATGGAAATGTGAAAAATAAAGCGTGTGAATGTTGACTGGAATCGCCTCAGAACAATACCGGGAAATGAGAAACGAGTACCAGAATCGCACCGGTCTGCAGATTAACAAAGCTCTCACTTCCTATGCCCTACGCAGACCAACTCAAACTTAAACATGACTTAATCTACCATCGACGACAAACCGCATTAATTGTCAAGGATGCAACGAACATTCGTGGGACACCGCACGCCCAACCACCTAACGCAGACGACCGCCCACTCACGCACCAACAATGTCATGGCAATGCAAATCAGAGAATCACTCGCAGTTCAGCATCGGAAACTTCTTAACTATTCAGCAGCTTGAGCCCGCCTCCAAGCTCATGTTGGAGGTTGAACATAGCAAAACTCTCCAATTAGGTTTTAATGATTCGCCTCCTCGTGATTGATTTGTCAAGAGCATAAGTATTCTGCTCGCGCTCATGCCTTGAACAGATTTGTAAACATTTAGAGGGAAGCTATATAGAGATGGGCATCACGATTATGAAGAGGACTTATTGTACTCATCCAGATCGGCCAATCTATCTATCTATCTATCTAATCTCTCTCTCTCTCTCTCTCTCTCTCTCTCTCTCTCTCTCTCTCTCTCTCTCTCTCTCTCTCTCTCTCTCTCTCTCTCTCTCTCTCCTCTCTCTCTCTCTCTCCCTCTCTCCTCTCTCCTCTCTCTCTCTCTCTCCTCTCTCTCTCTCTCTCTCCCTCCCTCCTCTCCTCTCTCTCTCTCTCTCTCTGTGTGTGTGTGTGTGTGTATACATACCTATGCATATAAATGAGCCAGACCTTTATATTTGATTTTGCAATCTGCATGAGTCATGCATCAAGTGTTCCAATGTAAATATGGTCTGAACTTAGTCAAATGAATGCAACAGCTGAGTCACTGAGCTGAGTCGGATTCCACAATCTCTGAGCCAGTCTGGAGCTGGTTCAAGACATTCGAGTCAAACCCAAGTCTGATGCTAACCACATCTCGAGACTAGTATCCCATTCTTTCTACTACCCGGATGACAATATCTTTTCCAATGCCCTGTCGTCCAGGACATATCATTATCATACTCAGCCGGTAGGTAACACTCTTCTGCAAATCACGTGCGAGTTTCTCCAGGCACGCTTCCCAATCACTTCCACGATCCGCCCACTGACCACCAACCGACTGACCCCGCCGCGCACTAGGAGAAACGCGCATTCGAATGGGAATTGAGACCCCAAATTGAGAAAAGTGAAGGTTTATATTCTTATCGAAAGAAAAGAAACTCGCGTCGTCCACCTCCACGCAGCCTCACGTCCTCTGGTCAGCGTTGGAGTTACCGGGCTGCTCTGTTTAGTATTTGTACGTACTAAACTCTGCCACTGTTAGGACGTATCGGTACTAAACACCGTTTCCCCTCTTAGCACCAATACGTACTAAATATTTTCAAGGATATGTTGGAGGATCCTATATTTGTGCCTGCGGCACTCAAGGCGTTCGAGAAACGTACCATATGAAATGATGTGGGGTCACTTAGTTTTTGGAAGGCGTTTTTGATGGGCGATGTCCTGCCCTTGCGAACTATGTGCTGCTGAAATTATCGTGTAATATGTGCAGGTATGTTGGGTCTAGCGCTGGAGTCTGAAAATGCTACCCAACGAGCTCATGTCTATGTCACTGAAACCAGAAGTTATGTTCTATCATGCGCTGTGGCGGCACCGAGTTGAATATCACTGTGATGAAGTTGTTCGCCAAGATAAACTTGTTTGCTCTGATCTTCGTCCAAACTTGCGCTCCCAACAGGCAACAAGCTGTCTTAGGTATTCCAGCATACAATGACTTGTGACAACTCCTTGCATCTGTTTTTCTGGCGGAAATAAACAAATAACCTAAATTTAGAATGTCCAGATAAACCATTATGCTGCTGAAACTTTAAAAACTGCTTAGAAGGAACTTCATCAGCATGGATTTAGTTGTTAAATTTTCTGGTGCATTGGACCTGATTGGATTGGACTGAAAAAATATAGTGTAGGCGAATTGGCAGGCAAATGAGACCTGGACTAGCTGGACTGTACTGGACGGGGTCTTCAAAATTCAGTCTGTGAAGTGCTCTTGCTGCGACATGGGCGATTTTGACATGGACAGTCTGGAAGCAAATCTGATGTCATAAGCATGTTCCGTTCATTCAGTGAAGCAATCAAAAACATTTAAGGACAATTAATGAAGGACTCTGGACTTCATTGAAAGGACTTAAAGGACTTAAGGATGAGGAAGGACTTAAAACCTGGATTTGTCCCCAGATTTAGGCCACTAGGTTGTGTTTCCTGTGTCAACATAACACTTGTTTTGTAAACAGATGTAGAGTTGCACAGCTCATACCCTGTTGGAATGCTGCAATCATACACCTTAATACCTAATTTGTGCCATGTTCTGAAATTGGTCACATCTTGGATAAGTTCCATCCACCCTACTCTTTAAAACAGTGGTGCAGGCAGAATATGCTGTAGAATTCAGTTCTCTTTAACCCAAGTATACTGTTGATGTTCACAAAATCACCCAGAAAGCTAGAAAAACAGAAAATCAGTGGGCCATACATACTTAACAGTTTTGGTCTTGCTATGATACAAGAAAAGGACAATTTTTGACTCATTTCTAAGTAGGTGGGCCATTTCGGCCGAACTCAGTCTGCATGATGGAGAGGTGCAGGAATGATGACCCGTTTGCATGTGATTGCAGTTTAAGCACACCAGCTTTAACTTAAGCACGAGCGAGTCGACCACGTGCTCCACGTTCAAAACCTCTGATTGGCGAAGCTCTCGGAGACCGACCAACTGGACGCCGCGGCCCTCCTGACGTCTCGGCATTACGATGCAGTCCCCCTCACCGCTAGGCCGACGTCTCCACTCGCGCAAAATGCTTCGTTACTTGGTGTCCCTCCTGTTCGTCACCGCTGTCTTCCTATTCTTATTGCGGCTTTGGTTCGGTCCGCCACCCTCTGGCATTGCCGGATCCGCGGGCAGCGCCGCCTACCGGCTGCCAGGGTGCGCTTGCGAGCGTCACTATGACCCGGCGATCCCTCGTAGTCGCTCCAGCTGCGGTGGGTTTGCCGACCTGCGCGGCGCTGGCCAGCGTGTGATCGCCTTTAGCTTCTTTGGTGAATTGGTCAACGACTTCTTCCGCGGGATCGAGAAGAACGCGGAGCTCGCGCGGCAGTTCTACCCGGGCTGGGTGATGCGAGTCTATCACGACATTGACCTGCGCACGCCAGCCGGCAGGGACGCGGTGTGCGGACTGCAGTGCCGGTAGGTCAGAGCCCTAGGGATAGGGGGAGAAAATGTCAGATGCACTCTTTTTAGTTCCATGAAGTGGGACCGAATTGCAGAATCTATTGTCAGCCTCTTGACTCGGTGCGAGGGGGCACGCCCTCTCCCATCGGCCCTCGCCTTGGCTACGTCCCTGCGTGCACGACCTTCGAAGTGTATGGGGTTTGTGTTGTTCGGTGTTAGTGTGTGAAATTTCTATTGTTTCCAAATATGGTGGTTAACCGCAGTCATAGAAATTTGCAAAGTTGGAATAGTAAGACGTTCCCGATCGCCCCAAAATTCTCTGCACGTGATTATCGACTGATGTTGGCTGAAGATCAGAAGAAATTCTGTGTGGGGAATTTCTTCCAATGGGGTGTGCACCACTTCTTACGGCATGCAGCGCTGAGCTCGGAGTCCTCCGCCGCGCAGGTACGACCACTTGGACTTTTGTGGCGTACGCCATGTGGCGGGCCTAGGTGACATCAGTCAAAAGCACTTCTCCGTTTGGAGGTTCGTCGTTCTGGCGGACGACTCGGTCCGCAGGTTCATCGTGCGTGACCTGGACTCTCTGATGAACCAGGTGAGGTCACCACTCCGATCGGATGGGGCGTGATACGAGTCATATCTCGTAACAAAGCTGCAGAGCATTTGCGTTGTCTCCGGAGATAGTTTGCGCAAAATGAATGCCCGAAATGATTCGCGTCAGTAAGCGCCTTTCTATCGAGCTATGATGTCTCTGAAATGTTGAACGGTATGAAGAGAATTATTGCAGGTGTTCGGCATATATGGCGCGTGTACACAAACGCAAGGCGATGGAGCGCAGATGATTCCGTTTCACTATGACCGTCGTCTTCAAGCTAGACGTCAAAAAGAGCCCGACGTGGTTCTTAGAGACTTCCTCGTGATGTCAGCCCGTCCCGACCTAACCTTACCTGATCCGTTCCAGCGCGAGAGGGACGCTGTGGATGAGTGGCTGGCGTCCAATCGGACCTTCCACGTGATGCGGGACCACCCCGAGCAACAGATAGAAATTCTTGCAGGGATGTGGGGAGGCTGGAACCGCTACAACAGCGTTTACCGACCCGTCCTTCGGAAGATAATGAACGCCACAACACGGCTGGTTAGTAGACCACTCGCGAGGGCGCATGTGGGTGAAAGGCTCAGGCGGATGTAGCATATCCTGTGGATGATTGGGCAAATCCAGTGGTGCGATATAGCCCGAGTGTATGAGGGTTGGTGCATGATCATTCTGGGTACCACACAGTGATCTTTGATCTTGCTATAGGAGTGTGAGCAGTATGAACAGCAGGATTTCTTGTGAGAGCCTCGAGATCTTGAGTTCGGCCCCGGACCGCGTCGTGATTTGCTGGGATTTCTCAGGCATTGGACGAGCGGGGCAACATTACTGACATCGCTGACAGCCGACGCTCGTGCCCATCACCAACCCAGTGATTTCCTTTGCATATATTTATGAATGCCGACTGGCATTCCCATGTTGATAACCAATTAAATCCAACCAGCCATAAAATATTTCTGATAAAGCCTGGATTTCCAGTGAACGTAGGTGAAAGTCGTAATGTTTGTGCTGCATGAGCGAAGCTTGACTGGAACCTGGCTGTCCGACAGGAGTCCAAGATGTCACATCACTCGAAACCCGTGCTCAAAAAGCTCGTCAACCAAGGTGCAAGCCGCCCGCCCCCCCCCCCCCCCCCTCACCGGTGTGCCCCGTTGCAGTGGAAAGATGAGCAGACGCTTCGGGCGGTGCTCTGGCCGGAGATGCTGCGCCGGCGGGACGTGCTGGCGCATGACAGTTACACGTGTCAGAAGTTCCCACACACCAAGCCGTTCCCGTCCCAGCGACGAAACCGCGAGTTTGTGGGTGCGAAGCTGCTGATCTTGAACCAGACGGTGCCGGAGCCGTGTCCGCCGCCCTGCCGTCCCCCACAGCACCAGGACTGGCTGTGGTGCTGATACTGGGTTGCTGGTCACCAGGTCATATATGCATCTGATCTGTGGCACAATAGTACAAAAAAGAACACTGCTGCAGCGTTCGCAGAGCAGAGGGATTGCTGCATAATGGACCGCCTGAATTGTAGCACCTATGCCCATCCAACCTAGCTATGCTATTCAAGGCTGCTGCGTTGGTGTGAAAGTCCGACTTAACGTCGTCAACACTCCGCTGCTCTGCCATGTTCGCCACACGAATGCCGACGCACAGTCACTGGTCGAAGCGGCCAGTCATGAGAGTCTTCCGAAAGTATAGAGCTTTTTTGCGACCAACGGCGGTGCTGAGGCTGGTGCGGCGGAAAGTCTATCGAGAGAGTCGGACGTGTAGAGATAAACCATTGAGTGCTTCGGAAGTGCTATGTTTGTGAATAGTCATGTCCTGTGCTGGTGGTGTTTGGGGCCATCCTGATTTTAAGTGTTGGTGTTTTCTGAACTGTATCCGCAGATGCGTTGTGAGCTTTGGAATTTCTGTATCTGGTACTGGTGGGCGCTTAGAGGCATAAGCATGTTGGGGGTTTGGCATTTATCTGTTTTTTATAACCTTGCAAAACGGACTGATTCCGTGGAGGTGGAACTTGTGTTGCTGATACCGTGGTGACGGGGCTCGCTGTGCTGATACCGTGATGACGGAACTTTCCATGGTGCTGATACGGTGATGATAGAGCCCGCTTTAGTGTTTATGCCGTGGAATGTTGAACTGGCTGTGGTGCTGAGGCTGTGGGAACCGAATCGGTTATGGTGCTGACACTCTGATTGCAGTCAACATTATCCCTCGGCAGTCACGCGGCCCGCAACGGGCAGGGTCCATCGCAAGGACCGGCTGTCGCACGAGGGCCCGCGGTGGTGCTTGCAACATTAAATCCAGTGGGCCTGACCCGATTTCCCGGCTTTTCCGCGGTGTTCGTCGGTTCACCACGGGTGAAACGCATGTGTGGCGCGCGGCGGTGACGGGGGCTGGTGCGGCGGCGCCGTGACTCCGCGCCTGCTACCTTAAATTACCTTTCCCATAAAATAACTTGCGTCGAGGTGCGCTGTCATTTGCTGTAAGTTATCGGTTTAAGGATCACGGTGTGTCATAGGGCAGGAAAAATGGCTTTGCCTCGGCGGACGGCATGTGCTGCCTAGTTCAACGTCAATCCGGCAATTTTTCAGCAAAGTTCTTGCAAAGGAAAGTTGTTCCAATGTAATCGAAATAATTCTGTAAGATATAGCGTGGATTACCACATCTCATTCGCCAACTCGTCGAAGTGTTACTTACGTAGCCCTTTCCTCTGCTGCTTTTGGCCTGTGTCGCTCTTTAAATGAATGGTCCACATTTGAAGATACCGAAAAGAGTGTCGGGTACATGAATAAGCCCACTTATCATCAACGATGCCTTTAAATGGAAAAGGCTGTTTTAGTCAACGCGAGTTTTCCTTTTAATGGAATGTGTTTCTCAATGGACACTTGTTTTTATTACGTTATGGTAGCTGATACAACGCTCAAGGAGAGCCAATTAACGGCCGTTTTATCTGGAAGTAGCGCTCACAAACGCCAGATATACACGACTCGGCAATTATATTTTTCTTGGCCTTGACCGCCGCATGATTAAGGAAAGCACAGGATCTGGATGGCATCATGGTGTCGTGAATGCCAGGATGATCTCGAAGATATCTGCACATCTTCACGAGCGTGTAGCTCAGAAATAGATAGGTCTTGAGGAATGCAGGGCTGTAAATTGCACCGATTGGTGTTAAATGTGGGCATTTCAGTTCAAAACTCCATAGAAGGGTGAAGCTCTCCATTTAAGACTATGGAAAAACTTGCTTCGCGCGACTGACTTTAAAATGGCTCGGTACACTCTGAACTGACAAAACACAGAGGCTTTGCTGAATTTTTGTCTGTGGATTCTCAAGACCACGAATTTCGGTGATCTCAATAAAAGATCGGTCGGTAATTTTTAGTGACGTGGTTCCCAGTCATTTGAGCATGAGTATGACCTCGAAAGGTAACCTTGAGTGGTCAGGAGTTTTTTTAAGGACGTTTGTTTCTTTTGTGCTTGGCACATATAATATTCTGATACTGGAAGATTTTAGATCGGACAGCAATTTTTTGGTGATAAGGAGTTCTCCGTAATTTGACCTGGCTTTACACCTTAATCGTCACAGGATATTGTAAAATAGGTCATTTTTGTCTTATTTGGCTGTAATTGAGCACCCAACGTGTTTTCAGAGAAATCAGAACTCTTCGCTGAATAAATCGCTTCAGAAATCCCTAACCTCGCGGGCATTATCAGCGCGATGGTGAAAGTTCCAGGTAGGCATGGATCCATCTGGATTTTTACGTCTTGGCTTTTTTGTCCTTCGACCGTTTCTGATTCGCCATTTGTCCGATAATGCTCTTATCCCGTCGACTTTCATCTCCTCCGACTATTTTCGTTCGATGTTTTTGTGTTCCCTTTTCCTATTTGGCTTTTCATTGGACTTGGAGATCTGTGTTGACTTGGAGACTTATGTCCGGCTATCCGTCTGTCACTGCTGGTCACTGGAGCATGCATGTGAATAAATACCGAGAATGAAAAAACGAAAATATACACGTAAGAGATATGGAATGAAAATATCCCCATGTTGTCATCCTGAATGCAGGAGAACTCACTCGCCTGCGTCGCGCTAAACCGTGTCAGCTAGTCAATTATTTTGACCTGTGCTCTCAATGCGGAATCATGTATTCCTCTGCCTGTTCAGACGCCTCCGTACGGCTGTACGCGGAGCAAAGTTCGGCTGCCTCACAGTAATCCAGGGGGCACACCACCATGTCTTGACGAGGGGACGAGGGCGTACAACAATAGGAAAGACACTTAAATAGAAGACAAAATGGGTGAGAATCATGTTTTTAACTAGTGGTGTTTTCGTTTCGTCAAGCGCTCTGTTGCCACGTTAGATTGAATAATTCCCAAGAAATTGCCTTCGCCGACAGCCACGGCCTGACTTTGACCTGCTAGGTTCAACGACCTTACACTGTGCATGTGCTTGTTATATTAAGGGATCTACTATTCGATTTCCTGCAGCTAATTAAAACAAGGCGCGGCTGCGCCGTGGCTGTTGAAGATCATTCATGAAAAACCTTCGAGGTTCAAACTGACCCTTCACTCGAACGCATATTAACCTTCCCACGGGGCCCGAAGCAAGTCACCAGTATTCTACTGCGCCCAGGGTGCGTGAAAAATTGCGTAACCCGTGTTTATCAACTGGACCGTTTGGTAAAGCGCAAGTCCGTCCAAGCGTTTCAGACTAGGGTTGAATGGTCTACAGGTATGACGGACATTTCCCAGGGGCCTGAAGTCCCATCTGACCCCCGCTCTGGATTCCCCTCGGACCTCACTTTGGACTGCTCGGAACGCCAGGCTCAAGACAAACGGTCCGTGAGATTTTCCGGGGTCTGTCGGTCCCAGGAGCCCTCCAAGGGATCTCGAGCCATGTCCTGAGCTCCAGTGGGCCCCTGAGCAGCCAGAGAGGTGCATTAGTTGCCGAGGGGTTTCTTGGTGGACAAAGTGGCCCATCACTGGCTAGCCAGGCCCCTGAGCGGCAAGATGGACACTGCAAAGAGAGCCTGGAACGTTTGCTTCAGCCACTGTTCGTCCAGAGGGCCTCTGAACTGTCAGGACGGCTAACAAGCAGCCAGAAGGCCACGCGAGGAGTCAGAAAGGCAACTTGAGCGGAAGGAGCGATCGAAAGCGCTCTGAACAGCTGAGGAGACTCCGAGTGTCCAGGCGATCGCGAGTGCACAGTTAAATGACTGGTGACCAAACGAACCGCTGAACGGCCAGTGGACTCTGAGTCAGGGAGCTAGAATCGCAAATTCCACCGCAAAACGACCGTGCGAGAGTGAAAAAATCCATTCACAAAAGAAATAATTTATGAGCTCGTGACTGATGCTTTAGCAAGGGGGAACTGACTCCCAAGGCCTTTTTCCGAATAGTCCTTGCACGGCGCGGCGTAGCCGCGCCATATTTTTCATAGCTGTAGAAAACTGCATGGCGGATCGTTTGACATACAAATTTTAGATGTATCTTGTAAGGTCGCTGACCTATGACAGATCAAAGTCAGTCCATGGTTTTAGCGAAGGCAATTTCTGGAGAATTGTTCAATCTGATACAACAGCGGAGTGTTTGACGAAGACATACATATCTGAGATGCTTTCTTAGGCACCGCAAATATTGAATGCGCAAATTACGTTGACCTAAGGTCAGGTATGATGGTCAGACGAAGGTCAAAACCAACCTGATCTATTACTCTAAGGGTTGCTGTATGGGCTAATTGCCGGTGCTCACTTCGAATTTATTGACAGAAGGAACCGCATTATACATTTTCAATTGACTTCTTAGAGGTCAGAACAGGCCATTGACCTAAGACGACCCGGGTCCAACCTTTTGTTTTAGGAACATACTGCCTAGTGTGATCTTTGTCGCTTATTCAAATGAAAACGCAGAGCAGTCTTGTATCACTTTGGTCACCATGACCTTCAAAGGGTCAAACAAGGTCAATGACCTCAAACGGGCTTGTGACCTTTTGCTTAGAGACAGTTGCATAGGTTCTGGGGGTGGTTTGGAGACCAACCTGGAATTTGACCTTGTTTGACCTTATTTGACCTGAAGGCCATGACCTAGGAAGCTGAAACCTTAACCTAAGTGAGTTCACGTATAGGTCAAGACACCCTGTAAATTTGGTGTATCTACCTTTTTTAGTTCCCGAGATCTCAGAGGGGGAGGGGGGTCAAATTGATCCCCTCCCCTCACACCCGAGCGAAGGGTATCTAGCCGGCCAACCGGGCGCGTGTTAAAGCCTAGTAATTTCATGACACTACTATGAGCATAACAAATTACTAACACCAATAGTTTGATGCTGCACTTTTCAATTACGTATCACAGCACTTTTAAAACAAAACAAAGCAAAGGAATTCAATAACAATATAACAACAGAAAATTCAACAAGCATAAAACACTCAAACCAAAAAACATTGGACTTCTACACATCAGTCCATCACCAAGTCAAACACAATAGACATACTTCTGGCTTCTGTTAAGGTGGGGTCAGGGAAAACAAACATTTTGTTACTGTTTCTTACAAAATACCAGCGCTTATTTCCATGAAAGTAGCCTATGCCTAACCTAAAGAGGCCTTACATCATCTCATCCTGTATAGCCTGTTTGTATCACAGCAGCAGTTGTGAGTTGCTGGTTCTTGCACAATGCCTATTGCCACTTGCCATGCACTTGACCAACTTAACCTAACTTAGAGTAGCCCATATGATGAACATCATCTCAACTCACCTGTCTGTTGACAGCAGCACTTGTGATACAAACAAGATATTTACAGCTAGTTTTTGGCTCATTTCAACTTGCATTTTTATTCGGTTCATTTGTGCATGCTTGTTGACATCAAAGTTGACAACACACAAACTAAAACACTTTAAATCACTTTGAACAACTTATTTTGATTGTCATGGTTAGCCTATGTCAAGGGCAATAATGGGTATGCTCCACAAAGCAATCTCTCTTCTCCAAAAATAACATCAATTTTAGATGACCATGCCAGTATTGCTACTGGCCTTTTCAGCTGGAGCAAATGCATCTATTTGGGCTTGTTTATTCCTATTTAATGACGTAAGTTTGAGGTGTTGGCTTCATCTTTCAAATGGGGTGGTCTGACAATTTGTTACATAGCAATATTTAACTCATATTATAATTGCTATGCAGCTTAGAGTATCCCTGTGTTAAAAATATAGTGCATATATACAATACAGTCATTTGGCAGTCAGCAAACCATGCCAACTATAGAAAACATCTGGTTAAAGCAGCCATGAGGGGCCACTTGAAGAAATTTGGGGCAAACAACCAAGCATATGGAACAAAATAAGCCCATTACATGCCTTGCGGCATTATAATTTGTCTTATGGCAAAACTCGATGCATTAAAACAGAAAATGGCTAACTCTGTTTACCAATCCATGCGTTGAAAGCAGGTACGGTAAGCAATTACTTGGTCCACACTAGACTTACCGGCTTCTTCCTGCTCCCTCAAAAACACAAATTCAGTGCCTTTTGCATGGTCTGCTGGCAGTCAGAGTCGTCCGAGTCACCCCCCAAATACAAATATCACTCATCCCCACCAACCTTCGAGATTAAAGTGCGAAATAAGTAAGAGGTGCGCATGATAAACATCTCCACAAGGCAGAATTTCTCCATTAAACACTTCTGTATTAGCTGCGCCAGGTCTGTCCCAAGGCTCTGTATGGCAGCATTAGAATATGCTGCCATATTGAGGCAGCTTTAGGCAGGGCTATTTTAAGGCCTTGCGAGGTGGCCTGGTAAGCAAGACACTCGAAAGCTTTGGATTTATCCTTATTGAGCACCGCCATGAACCAAAAAAACAGTTAACCGAAGGCTTAAGGGGGCAAAAATGGCGGTAAAAATAAGTTCCGTGCTTCAAGATTGTCTCCTTCATTCCCTGTGAATTGTTCACGCTTGGGTGCGTATCAAACATGTTTGGGCGGCTGGCGAATTTATCCAATTTATGCTATGAAATACGTACAAGCTTGCAGCTGGATCATCTTGCAGAAAAATTGGTCAACATTTTAAGCAGCAAATAGTACCTCCACAGGCAATCGAAAAGGAAGGGAGAATAAAGTGGTATCACACTGGTATGATATCAAGAAAAACAAAAGTAACTAAATAAACATAAAGACTGGTACTTTTCTCACAAGAGTCTGTCATCAGCTGATTTCACTTAAAATCTGTTAATATAAATGCTCAAATGGTGATATTCATCTTGTAAGCATCATTTAAAAGACATTTCTTGAACTTTTCACTCATGCATTTCGGGAGTGATGCATTTAGTGGTCAAGCTTCCTCGGGGAAAAAGAAGTACGTGGAGTAAAATTCTCTACCAGGTTTTGCTGGTGTTTGCACCAGGCTCTGTTTCCGTGGTGTGGCGGTGAGACCAAAAAATAGGGGATGCGTGAAAACCTTGTATTTGGCGTACAGCTGCAGATTGTGATGCATTTTGTAAACAAACCAAACTTCATGCGTGCAAGCGGCTGGGGTCGCTGGGGTACTTGCGCTTGGAGGTAGCTGGCGCTTTTGCTCTGTCCATACATGGACATGATTCAGATGTAGGTGAGGCAGGACATAGCCATAGGTGTCCAGGTTCTGCGGAGCCTCGTTTGTGCTTGGTGGTTTCAAGGTGAGCTCGGCTTTGGATGACATCTGAAAATCTCAGAAAGGAAAATAGGGGTTTGGCATGTGACGATTAGAGAATGTCAGGCAGGAGTGAAAAAACACCTAAAATATAGGGGACAAGGAGTGAAAAATTCCTCCTCATAGGGTGCTGCTTTACACCCAAAGTCGGCCATTCTAGGACACTGCTCTGAGTAGCCAATGGACTCTGAGTAGGCAGAAGAGCACTTAGGTAGTTAGAAGGGCTCCTGCGCAATTAGGGGTGCTCATTGAAGACCGGAAGAACCCCGGGTGGTCCGTGAAGCTCAGAACTGCTCAACAGTTACCAAATCTCCCTTGATTTCATCATCAGGGGACCCCGACCAACGCGGGGGGCCCTCTGCCGTTCGGGGTTCCGTCCAGGCCCCCCATTCAGCAAATGTATCATCGGCCAACTCGGGGTTCCTTGCAGAAACAGGAACCCCTGATGGCACTGTTGGCCCTGACTGACACAGGCCCCCGCTCCGCCCCCCCCCCCCTCCCATTGTTTCAGGGGCTCCGACCAATGCAAATATCGGGCGCACGCCTGATCCATGCTTGTGAAATGGTCCCACAAGGCTCAGACTGATATGGAGCCGACTGTTTGGGTAAGGATTTGGGAAGGCCTTCATCGACGCCGAGGGCCCCGATTGGCACAAAAGGCCCTTTGACTGGCATCGGATGGCCCGGCACTATTGACCGGGCCCCTTAGCACAACCGCCAGCCAGCCCCTTGGACCCCTCGAACACTCGGGTCCTGATCGTCGGTTGCGAACGGCCCTCCGGACCCCTCGTCCGGTCCCCTCGAAAGCTTAACCTGACGCACGTGTGGTCAACTGCCAACATAGGATCATCCGTTACGCACTCTGGGCACCTGGCCGACAAAAGGGTCCGTCATCGAGTCAGGGGCCCCGATCAACGTAAATAGGAGGCTCCAGCCTTGTCTTTGCGTGGAAATGGGCGTTCAGACCAAACCGACACGGAGCCGGCTGTTCGGTATTGGGGGTGCCTGATCGATGGAGGAGGCTCTCATCGACTCTGACAGGCATTTAAGGGCCACAGGGCTGGCCACAGGGCTGGCCCTGTGGGCCGGGCTCCTTAATGAGACCTCCGACGAGCCCTTCGGTACCTTCGGAACCTTAAATCGGGCCCTTGATCGCTTGTCCCTGGGATATCAAAATGACAAACTTTAAAGTCTACTGTGGTGGAAAACAAGCTCCAAAAGCAAATTTTCTAGGTCAAGGGACGGGCTAGCGCTGCATTGCCACTATATGGTACGGAGTTGTACAAATACGGTGTCATTAGAAAGCCTACTGTCTATTCCAGCCTGGGCTTCCAAAAACACCGCAGCCAGAGCCAAAACCCATGGTCAAATTCGAGATCAATGGACGAGATAATGCCACGCTGCCGCTGTATGACACGAATTTGTACAAATAAGGCGTCATTAGAAAACCCATTGTCGATTCCAGCCTGGGCTTTCAGAGACACCAGTGTTAAAGTCGAAACCCAAGTTCAAATACAATACCTCAAATTGACTTTAACTTCGGCATAGGTTTTGGCGTGAGCTCTGGTGTTTTTACGAACCCTGGGTTGGAATTGACAACGGGCTTCTAATGACGTCTTATTTGTGTTATGAGCACCCCCAGCTGGCCCGGCGGCACAGCATGCCGTCCCTGCCGTGTCGCGGCGCGGCCTCGGCCGCGCGGTGGAATGCGACCTATCGCCGCGGGCGGTGACCACCGTCCCGTGGCGGGCCGTACGGGACGCATGATAGGTGCGTGCATGCAAGCTGACTTATGAGTGGTAGTTCACCCGAACTAAATGTTGGGTCGTGCCTACCTGAGATAGCAGGGACAGGGCGCCGCTGGACTTGGTCCAATACAGACCGCCGCATCACTACACGCCTCTCTCTCTCTCTCTGACCGAGCTGAGCCGAAGCGCCGGACGAAGACATCACATGACGCAGCCGACAGTTGAACCTTCTGCGAGAGACTCTTGATACTTCTACTCTGCATGGCCTACAATCTTCGATCAAGTTGCAAGATGGGTAACACTGAAGAGAACACTGAAGAGAACACTGTTCCACCGTGGCTGACAAAGTTGCTGGACGGCCTTCAAGACCAGCGCCGGCAAGATCTCCAAGGGCAGCAAGAACAACATTGGCGTGACCTCAATCTTTTCAGGTCAGAGATACAAAATATACACCGGCAGCTAACGCTCTTAGAGACTCCGGCATTTGAAGCGACCGAGCGGGAAGCCCGGTGCAATCTGCCGCTGACGTCCACTGGTACCGCTACTGTAGAAGCAAGGGCTCCACTAGAACCATCGAACCCACCGAGATCACTGATGCCTTACGGTGCCGTAAGACCGCCCACAGCAGCACCGCCAAGCAAGCTCTCCGTGTCCATCAGTCTACGCGAATTCCGAGCATGGAAGTCATCTTGAAAAGACTACAACAGGCTCTATTATCTCACCACATTCAGTCGTGAAGACCAGCTGTCCTACCTGCGCTCCTGCTTCACTGAAGACATACGTGCAACATCTCAGCACGCTATCGGCATCGACGAGGAGTCTGACACGGTTCAGTCAGCGTTGGAAAAGATAGAACATCATCTTCGCCAGCAGTGCAACATCGCCATCGACCGAGTGAAGTTTGAAGAGAGGCAACAGGAAGAGGGCGAGCCCTTCGATGCCTTCTTGGTTTCAGTGAGAGAGCTGGCCGCTGATGCTGAACTATGCAGCATATGCATAGACCAGCGTCTCACTATCCGCATTATGTCAGGACTTCGCAACCAAAAGACCCGGCGCAAGCTTTTGACAGTGTGCCCATTCCCATCACTGGAACAGATCATCGACACATGTCGTTCCGAGGAAGCGGCGCAGGCAAACAACGAGGTGCTACAAGACGTCATCAACAGAAGCCACAACGTGTCCAGAATCTCCAACCACCGTGATCGAAGTCAACGTAGTCCTTCGCGAGGGCGCCCAGGCCCACCATGCGGACGTTGTGGCAGGTCTAGCCATCTGAGAGGAGCATGTCCTGCAGCAGACCAAGCGTGCTTTTCCTGTGGTGTCAGGGGACACTTCGCCATTGTCTGCTGTAGAAGGCTCTTGTCCCAGAAACTACAGGCTGAGCCTGACGCATCACGGCGATCACGCCGCAGACAGCGTTACCCGTCACACCAGACAGCTGTTACCCAAGTCTTCGTCAGCAGTCTACATCGCAGTCTACAGGCCCCCAAGATTGCCATCAAGCTGGAAGATCCCAGCGGGACGTTCTTTGGCAGCATCAACGCAACCCCAGACTCGGGGGCCGTGGTCACAATGATGAGCTCAGACACTGCACACACCCTGGGTGCACAGGACAGTGCCCTGACCAAGCCGCCAAGCACCGACGTCACAGCTGCCAATGGACAGTCCATGCACTACATTGGCACCTTCAGGGCCATCAGTCGCCTCAACGAGATTGCGGTCGAAGACACAGTCTACGTCTTCATTGAGTCACGGGGACTTCTTCTGGCCTGGTATACTGCCCAGAAACTCGGCATTTTCCCAGACCACTACCCACAGCCCGCTGATGACTTCCAGACTCGAAGCGCAAGCAGTCACTGCGTGCCGTTAATACGCTCAGCGAAGGACACCGGCCAACAGCAACAGCGCAAACAATTAAGCAGTGACATTCTCAAGGAGTTCGCCGACGTCTTCACATCTGATGACAGCAATGCATCTCTTAAGCCAATGGCAGGCCCACCAATGGCCATTCATGTCACAGAAGATGCCAAACCCTTCGCAGTACGCGCTGCCCGCCCTGTGCCGTACGCATGGAGAGGCGACGTGGGGAGCCAGCTGGAAGAAATGGTTCGACAGGGCATCATCGCCCCTTGGGTGACGAGCCATCAGATTGGTGTCATCCACTGGTGCTGGTCACAAAGTCTGATGGAGGAGTGCGGATATCCGTTGACCTCACCAAGCTCAACAAGTTTGTAAAAAGGACTCTGCATCCACTCTCCGAGAGAGGCCGTCTCTGGTATGCCAGTGAGCGCGAAGATCTTCTCCACGCTGGATGCCAATTCAGGATACTGGCAGCTCCCTCTTCAAGAAAGCAGCCTCGCAGCCAACACCACCAGCAGCCAACATCTCGCAACGTTCATCACCCCCCGGGGGCGCTCCAAGTTCCTCCGAGCGTCCATGTGCCTGGTCTCAACAGTGGACGAGTACTGCCGACGTGGAGTCTCATCTTTGAACGATACGAATTACCTGTAAGAGTCGGAACCAATAATTTCGACGGTCGTTCTCGCGCACGCGGCCCCCGCCGCTTGGTGCTGCTTGCAGCGGCCGAAACCGTTCGGTTTTATGGAATCTTTAACCTAGACCGCCGCTGTCCTTGCTCCCGATATTTCAGGCGCGCAGGCTCAAAGCTTTTGATGTGATTTGTTTTACCAATCGATCGTGCAAAAGAATGAACGTCCTCAGGAAAAATTGAATGGCTTTACCCGTTTTTAACTCACTTCGACCCACTCTCTTCAGCTCTAATGAGACACCTTGTTTCTTTCGGGGATCTCTTCAGTAGAACACTTGGAAGCACATCGTTATTCCCGTTCGGAGCTGAAGGGCCATTTCGTTCCACCGCAGGGTGTCTTCTGATTGTCATTCTGGCGACACGAGGCGGGATCGTCTTGTCGATCCGGAGGTCTTAAAGAGGAGTACACCATATCACGCTGGTCCCTTACTGACATGGGGCGCATCCTGACCGCACATTTCACCCCGAATCGATGCAGGAACCCTTATTGGCGCAACAACATCCCTGATCGCCGCAGCTGATCCAATACTTGGTGCCTAGAATCCGGTTCGGCTGAACGGGCTCATGCTGGAATTGGGTTGGAAGGCCTTCCATTCGGTATTGTGAGCCCTGACTGGGACAGGAACCTTTCATTGTATCGATGTGAACACTCATCATAGGTCATAATGTTTCCTTTCATCGTCAGAGGGCCCCAACCAACGCAAGAGGTCCTCTGTTATTGGGGGTCCCGTCCCTATCTCTGTTGAGCAAATGTTTCCCTGACTGATCCGAGGCCCCTTGTTTTGACACAAAACGCCCTGTTGGGCGCTGTGCACCTACGACAGATACAGGCGCCCGGCATTGTTGCAGTGACCCCGACTAATGTAAATCACGGGCTCGGTCTTGGCCCTGTTTGGGAAATGAGCCTCAAGAGCTCAGACTGATACGGAGTCGAGTGTTCGGTGTTCGTGATCTCTGGCCCAAATGGACGAACGGTCTGTCTCAGGACTCCCAATCGGTACAAGAGACCGTCTAACTGGTATTTGAGATCACGGCCCTACGGGCGGGGGGCCATGATATGACCTGCAGTCGGCCCTTTAGGCCCTTGATCCCCTTCAGCCTGTCAATCGGGCCCTTGATCTTCGGTTTCGAGGGGCCCTTGGGCCTCTCCTTGGACCTCCTCAAACAAAACCCTCGACCGACTCGGGGACACTAGGTGACAGATGACCCCCTGTTTGGCACTGTGGGCGCCGGACCGACACAGCGGCTCCAACCATTGCTCCATGAACCCAAACCAATGCAAGTCGTGGCCCCCAGCCCTGCTCCTGCTTGGGAAATGGGCCCCCAGGGTTCAGACTGACAGTGGTGAATTGTTCGGTGTTCGTGGTCTCTGGCGGCACGAGACAACGGCATTGTTACAGGGATCCTCAAACGGTGCAAGAGAACCTATGACTAATATTTCGGGCCACGACCCCACGGGCTGCGATTCTTTATGTTACTCGGCCCTTTGGGCTCTTGTGCCCTTCAAACGAGCCCTTGATCATCGGATCTGCTGGGTCGCTGAGCCCCTCTTTGGGCCTCATGGAACACTGCCCCTGGTCGGCTCGGGGTCTCCTGCCAACACGGACCTCCTGTAAGGCACTGCGTACCCCTGACGGATACAATCGTCCCGACCAATGTAAACCGTTGGCTCCGGCCCTGTGGCTGATTGGTAAGCAGGCCCTCAGACCCATTGGTAAGCGGGCCCTCAGGCCCATACCGACACGGAGCTGACTGTGCGTTATTGGTGGTGTCTGACCAACATATTGGCACTTATCGACTTAGGGGGCCCCTGATCAGCGCATAATGCCCTCCAGATGGCATTGAAGTCCCGGCTCTGCAGGCCGGGCTCCTCAATATGACCTCCAGTCGACCTTTCGGGCCCTTAAATTGGGCCCTTAATCTTAAGTTCTGAAGGGCCCTTCGGGCCCCTCGGAACCTAAGGGGGTCAGGTGGTGCTCCTGTGCCCCCCCCCCCCCTCCACCCGCGCTACTTCAATGGAGTAAAACGTTTGACGTTTTGACATATGGGGCTGGAACCGATAACTGGCTACAAGTCATACAGTGGCCGCACGGCACGCTCACTTGGATAGTTGGCCTCGGGAGGTCAATGTGGTCGAGTTAGGGAAGAATGGACCTGATTTTCGTGATGATGATTGGTATTTTAGGGCGCGCCGACTTCCGAGTCATTTTGCGCCGGGATCTGATTTTCGTTATCAGCTGGTTGCGTTTGACCGAATCACCTGCGTGAGGCGTAATCGGTATTGACGCTGAATTCGAATACCAAAACGTCGCTAACTTAACCTTCTTAGCACGGTAATGCCTTCCGAATGCCAACATGGTGACACAAGGATGGAGTCCCCTGGTCGATCCGGAGGTCTTTAGAGAAATGCATTATGCATGGTCCCCTCCCTGGTGCGATAGGCCCTCTTACCAGGGAAGTTGGCCGCAGATCAAAGTAGGAGCCCTCACTAATGTAGCAGTATCCCTTATTGCCTCAGCTTGCCCACTAGATGGTAAAGATTCCAGTTCGACTCTGTACGCCCTTAGCTGAAATGGGGCGAAGGGCTCTCCTTCCGTACAAAGGTCCTTACAGATACAAGCCCCTTTCGTTGTTCCATTGTTGACTCTCATCGTAAGCTCTCATATCTCTTTTCAATGTCAGAGGGCCCCGGCCGACGCAAGAGGCTCCTGACATTCGGCGTACGGTCCGCGTCCGTGTTCAGACAATGTTCCCCTGGGAGACTCGAGACCCCTTGCCGACACAGATCCCTGTAAGGCTTTGTGGGTCCTGATTGACACAAGGCCCCCCATTGTTTCTAGGCCCTGACCAATGCAAAGTGCGGGCCCCAGCCCCGTCCCTGCTAGGGAAATATACGCCGCGGCTGAGACTGAGATGGATCCGCCTGCTCGGTGTCGGTGGACTCTGGCCGAAAGAGGGACCTGCATTGTCCCAAGGGTCTCCCTTCAAGCAAGACGTTGAACCTTTGTCGTTTTAAGTCACGGTTGTATGGTCAGGGATTCTTAATGTGATCTACAACTAGCCCTTCGGGCCCCTTGCTTCTTCAGTCTTCCAATCTGGTCCTTGATCGTTGGTCCGGGAGTTTGCATCAGGCCCCTCTTCCCGCCCCCTAGAGCACTGCCCCTGATCGACTCGGGGCTCCTTGCCAGCACGAAACCCCCTGCTAGGCACTGTTGGCCCGGCCAAGACGGAGAGTCCCGCATTGACTCAGAGGCCCGACCAAAACAAATCGCGGGCCCCAGCTCCTTGTCCATGCTTGGGAAATGGGCCGTCAGGCTTAGACTGACACAGAGCTGACTGTTCGGTGCTCGTGGTACGTGACCGACATAGAGGCCCTCATCAGCTAAGGAGCCCCAGTCAGCACAGAGGGCCTTATGACTGGCATTTTAGGGCCCGGCCCACAGGGGCAAAACTCCTAATACGACCCCCGGCCAGCCTTTCGGTCCCCCAAATCAGGCCATTGATAGTCAGTCCCTATTGGCCTAAGGGGAATGGGGGACGCGTTTCCCCTCTTCCCCACCTGTCCCTTCCCCTGGCGGGACCGCCTCTGCAATCGTCATAGTATTACACAATTCACTTCACGACATTGTAATAACGATAAGGATAGCGTTACTTGAGTATTGATAGTCAGAAGTTAGCTATTTGTTGATCGTTCCCATCATCTGTTTTTTGTTGTCTGATTGATTTGGTGTTAATGACGTCATATTAAACACGCTTGTTATTATTTGGAACAAATCAGCTGACGGTGGTTAATCGACTTCGGGTACGATGTTCTTTGGAGCTGACCTGCACGCTTGAAGAGGGTCCTACTCGTGGTAGGGTCACCCAGGGGATGATCATTGAAAACTGGTGACCACTGAGCGTTCGTTGCTATAGCAGTTTATTACATTAAGGTATGTATGTAAGTTACGGCTATTTGCTGTGCAGTCCGTATTTCCATAGTCATTATTGTTGTTTTATGAAGTTCAGTGTGTATTAGAACTGGAAAGCCTATGGCTCTGGCAATTATTTTTAAAGTTTGGGGATGATAGAAAAGGTTTGAGTGATTACCTTGGTTGAACAGGCATATTTTGTTGCATGTTGTTATCCCAACAAAAATATCACGATTGCCCCTTTTTGTATTTTGTAATGCTTTGATGTTACTAAATACCATGCTGTCAAGATGATTTTAACATGAAAAGGAAAATTGGCAAATAAAATGTGCCTGATAAATGTAGAACATGGTCCATGGCTATGCGTACAGTGCAAATTGCATAAAATCATAAAGTTGTGTGTTGTGTTTTACCCTTAACCTTCCCTTTCTCAACCCTATCCTCCTATATTGCAACTAGAATATCATCTTGCTTAAGGCCAATTTCATTGTGGCAGTTAGCCTACAGCAAAGTGGAATGCTAGCTGTTGGCTTATGAAGACACTGCTCAATGAGACATGAACATATGAAGGGATGATGGTGATTAGACATTACCTAGTACCGTTATCATCGGGGTTTCAACACCCACTCAGCTGCTCAGGCTATATAATGTCACCTGCCTGTCACCCTGGCAGGAAAGGTGGCATTTGGTCATTTCCTAGAAGATGCTTCAGTGCAGGGAAGGTGATGGTATGTGGTTTATAGAGGCACTGGATAGGTTGCAATAAGTGGGTTCTATACAGTGTGGATATGCACAGGACTACAGGCCTTTTTCAATATTTTGTCTAACCCAAGGGGTGCTAATAAAGCAGGGTTGTGCTAGCATTGGTTATGAACAGAACCACAGGCAGAGAAAGCACAGAGGATGCATACTCCTCCCATAGGTTCCTTATGATTAAGTGCCCAAAAGGCTGGTTGGAGATTGTTTTCAGCAGCCTCAGCTCACAGGGCCAGGCACTCCTCTGCCAGCCAGGGGCCCTATGTGATGATTAAGAACCAACTGAGCCATCAAAGATCTATTGTTAGTAAGACACCACCAGTAATGCACAGTGTGCTCCTGGAGGCGATGGCCTGAGGGCCCATTTCCCAAGCAGGGGCAAAACCAGGGCCAGCAATTGGAAAAGGGCCCTGTGTTGGCAAGGGGCCTGAGTGAGCCTAAGGCAGTGTTCAGGGAGAGCTGAAGAGCCTGGCGGGCCTGCAGTCTTACAGTCAAGGGCTGAATTAGAGGATTTAAGGGCACTAAAAGCTGGATTGAGCATTATTCAGGGGCCCCAGCCTGTAAGGACAGGCCTTCAAATAATAGAGGACCCTTGAGTTGATGTGGGCTCATATGTTGATCAGGCACCGCCAGTACCATTCAGTCATCTGCATGCCAGTACAGGTCTGGAGACTCACTTCCCAAACAGCTACAAAGCCAGAGCCAGTGATTTACACTGGTCAGGCCCCTTGCATCTGTCAGGGGCCTAAAGCACTCAACAGAGGGTTCTGTGCTCACAAAGGGCCCCAAGCTGACCAACAGCGGTGTTTGATGAGTCCTGAAGAGGTGTCTGGCAGCCCAATGGATTTGACTATCAAAGGTCTGGTTGGCGGGCATAAGAGCCAGAAGGAGTGGCGGGGGGTCAAATCAAGGTGATGACCCCCCTGAGACAATGCGGATGTTCGAGTCCTCCGAAGACCTCAGACACCAAGCAGTTGGCTCCCAGTCAGTCTGAGCCCTGGTGTCCCATTTCCCAAGCAGGAGCAAGGCCACGGGACACAATTTAATTGGTCCTCGTCCTGAAAACAGTGGTTGGGTCCCAGGGTCGGTCAGGGTTCACAGTGCATAACAGGGGATCAGGTGTCGGGTAGCGGCCCCTAGTCAGTTACGGGCTTTGAGGAGGTCTACAATGTGATATGATGCATCCCTCTAAGGGCCTCTAGACCGGCTAGGGGATCCCGCCCGGTGTCGCCAGAGTGGTAGCTGGAAGCCACCCCGCGGTTGGAAGAATGGCACTTCAGCCCCTGACAGGGGTCAGTATGGGCTCCCTAGTGTTCTACTCAAGAGACCATTGCCTGGAAGGAGATGTAGGATCCCATCAGTATTGAATAGAGTGGATCTAAATAGGTTCAAAAACGAACAAGGCCATCCCATGTTCGGGAACTTTTATTGTTTTGCTGAATCAACCAGTGAAACAGATCACATCAAAATGTTTGAGTTTGTGCTCCCGTAATCGGGAGCAAGGACAGCGATGGCCTGGGTTGCAGTTTCCGTAAACCGAACGGCGCTGACCACTGCAAGCAGCACCAGGCGGCGGGTGCCGAGCGCGCGAGAACGACCGTCAAAATTCTGGTCCGACTCTTAAAGGTAATTCGTACCGTTCAAAGATGAGACTGGGCGCGTCTTTTTACATCTTTGGGACCGTCTACGAGATAAATTAGCTTTTGCTGCAATACGATAAACAGCGATTCTACGTTTACTTTTCCAGTTCCACCACCAGATCCCGGCACTTCTTCGTGTAAATGCTTAGCCGTTCTTATCATAAATGTTGCAACCGTATAGGTGAAGCATATACCCAGACTCCCTTCTAAATGCGCGATTTGATGTTCTAAAGCGTTCAAAGATGCTTCTTTCAAAAGCGTCAGCATTTTCGTCCACCCGTTGGCCACGGCTCATTGTCAGCCGTGGGGCTGCTAGGCACCGCGCGGGCTATGAAGACTGTGACGCCTGGCATGAGGTTTTGTTGTTAGGATTTGCGAGTGCGCATGCTCAAAACTGCGTCACATAATTTACATGGGTCATCAATTCTGACTGAACTTTTGAATATCTCTAGACAAACGTGGCTTGGTCATGTCAGTACAAATCGATTATTGACCCCTTTCGAGCTGCATTCGTGGGTTCCTTAAAGGGAATGTTTCACATTTGAAGATACTGGGACAAGCGTCGAAGATGTTGAAACAAGCTCACTTGTAACGATTGGTATACTTTTTAAGTGGAAAAGACTGCTGTAGACAGCACAATTCTCTTTAGCAAGCACGCTCCCCCAATACGTGATGATTGGATTACGCCACCGTACCTTGCATAACATTGATTGAGAGCCAATTGAGTAGGCGTTGTGCCTGGAAATTGCGCTTACGAACGCCAGATATGAAAGCCTCGACAATATTTTTTTTGCGTAGATCGCCGCGTGGCGTGTGGAATGACAAGATTTAAATGACGTTATGATGACATGAATGCCACGGTGGCTTTGAAATATTCTCGTCGATATTCCTTTGCCCATTTTTGAGGACATGTAGTTCAAAAACTAGACAGAGTCCACAGGACCATTGTAACATGAAGAGGCACCGGTGATTTATTTCATGCCGTCGCTTAACACATATTTCTTCAGTATGTGGACTATAAAATTCTGACAGAATTGATCCCGCTGGAGCTTTTGGCTTCTATTCCACTCATAGAAGGTAAAAATGAAGGGTACCAAAAAAAGATGCCCTCATTAACAAACGGGCCATATCCAGCGATTCTGTTTTCGGGGGGGGGGGGGGGTTGCCTTTTACCATCAGGGGCCCTTTGTGAACCCTCCGCCCCTCCTTACCAATGCTCTGGCTGCGTGCGTGCTTGTGAAAATACGTCCATGTTTGCTGTCCACAGAGCCTGCAGCAGCACAGGAGTGGCACTATCCGCCTTGATGTGCCGTGATTGCGCCAGCTGAAGTGCTGCTCTGCGGAACTGGAGGCGTCCGCCATGTCGTGGAGCATGTTCTCGCGGCCGCCGGGCTCGGCGTCGCGCAGCGCCAGCGGCCGCCGCTCGGTGGAGTCGACCGGGCCGGACCAGCAGCCGGACGAGCTCGACTGGAAGATTCCGGTCTTCTTCCGCCAGGGCCGCCACCTGGGCAAGATCGAGGGGACAGCTGGTGCAGAAGGAGTGCTGGAGGATGAAGGAGCGGGTATGTGCCATGGCGTGGACGTGTTGTGGCTGCCCACAGCATGCCCAGGACGGTTAGGATTGTCGTTATGATGATGGGCATTGTTTGAACCTGTAGCCAACCGCATTGACCATGCAGAAATTAAAGCTGGTTAATGTAGCGGTATGTCATGGTCATCACTTGTGTACCAACACTGGCCAATGTGGCAGTGTTATATGATGGTATATCAATTGCCTAATTTTTTGTTATTTCGTTATTTGGATTAGAGCCCTTTCGACCAGAAATGATCATTTCAGGGCTATCAGATGAATGCGAATGAATAACGGTGGGGGAGGACTGCAGGCGCCTGGGGAGTCAAACGCCGAGTCTTAGCCCACGCAGGGACCCTTCCGTGGGGCATGCGCTGGGCGCCCGGTCGGGGTCCCTCCCCAGGGGCCTCTCGGGCCACTCGTGACTGACGTATGCAGCCTGCCTCGGACAAGCGGGGCGCCGCTGGGACGCAGGATGAAGCGAGAAAGAGGATTGGAGGGTTGGGAGAATCGTGTACAAAACTATTTATGTAATTGGCCTCGCCATCGGCACAACCAATAGAGGAGGCTGTGACGCTAAGGACCGATGCTCCGTTATGGCCTCACTTTTGAGGGATATTTGTACTCATTATGTCGCAATTCAACGTTTTTTGCCATCCCTGTCGGTTGTGGCGACGAAAACCGTGACGTAAAGACTTTGGAGCCGCATTCTAGCAGCTGCTACCCAGCACTATGCAATCCGCAGTTGTGGAATGACGGCCGTTTCTTTGCGCTCCCTCGGGGACCCCTGGCGTGATTTCCCGCCCGTTCGCACCGAGTTTGTTGCGTTGACGCACGGTGACGAAAGATGGATTAGTCGGCGCTACGCTGGAATATGTTGATGTGCAGGCAGAACTAAACATCAGCATATAAACATCCCCAGCGTGTATTGCGCGACTTAGTACCCTTCTCCCCTTGGCTCCGCCTCCCCCCCCCCCCCCCCCACCTCCACACCTCACGGTGGTTTGAACTGATACCGGATGATGGTAGGCTCTGTTTGGCTCGTGATGCCCTGGGGCCGACAACATCTTAGCTACAGGGCCTATCGGCTGCTTGTTTTCAAGACGCTTATGTTTTCGGGCCCCTTGATATGGTAGCGATGGCCGTTTGTTTTCAAGACGCCTATGTTTTTCGGGCCCCTTGATATGGTAGCGATACGTGCAATCCGAAGTTACGCTCCTAGGGTCCTGAAGTCCTCAAACGCTCATCCAGCCGGGACATACGAAAGGAAGCCTGAAACCAAGCATGCACCACGAAATCTGCCATTTTCCACTGAAGCCGGCTCAGATGGATGCATGCTGGCCGGTGCACTGTTGGATTAGTTGAGCATAAAATGCTGGTGTTTTTGCCGATACCCTACAATATTTTGTATTTTCCGCGGCTTCCGCCCATCCTACCAGGACGAGAGTCAGGTGGCGTCTTATAGCATCAGCGGCTGAAGTGCGTCGCAAAGCCAACAAAAACCCTACGATATCTGTATGTAGGTTGACTGTGGTGATTCTGGACCCGCGAGAGCGGCGTGGTCGTCTCGTGCGCTAGGTGCGCTAACGGCCGGCCGGCTGCTGACGGTCGGCAGGTCGGCTGCGTGTCGCTCCAGGGCGGGCCTCCGAGTAGGCCGCCGTCGGGCCTCTGACTGGCCCTCGGGCCTCTGGTGGGCCTTCGGGCCTCTGAGTGGGCCCTCGGGCCTCTGACCGGGCTTTCGGGCCTCTGAATGAGCCATCGGGCCTCTGAGTGGGCCATCGGGCCTCTGAGTGGGCCCTAGGGCCTCTGAGTGGGCCTTCGGGCCTCTGACTGGGCCGTCGGGTCTCTGAGTGGGCCCTCGGGGCTCTGAACTGGCGCGCTGTGTTGGCAGATGAAGACTGTGAGCGTGGCGCTGGTGCTGTGCCTCAACATCGACGTGGACCCGCCCGACGTGCTCAAGACGAGCCCGTGCGCGCGCCTGGAGACCTGGGTCGGTCAGTAGCCGCGCCGGCCGCCGGGTCCGGCCTGCCTCCGCTGTGTCGCCGCCGACACGGCGCACACCCACCTCGTAGCGCACGTACTGATTGTCTGTCGCCTCAGTCCCGTCCTGCAACTCAGATGCAGTAGCACACCAGCGTAGCACGTGTGGTGAGCGGCTTGTGTATCATTCTATGGTTCAGACAGTGCCTTTGGTCGTGAGGGTTCTCAGTGTCCCACGCCGGTAGAAGCGGAAGGGCGACGAAACCCCGAACCAGTCCGAATGTGACCTTTGACCTTGCTTATTAGCCGGATAATCGTATAAACACAAACGGTTGCGCATATTGGGAATGTTGGCGGTCGTGGTATTGTTCTGAAGCAATCCCTAGGCTGTGGTTAGTTTCGTAAAATGAATGTTCAACTTCCGCCGGTTTGAAATTGCACTGTGTAATGGTATGGACCCGAAAAAGATAGGGGTTTCTCAACGTTTGGGTCGTCATCCATATGCCTGTATATCCATATTCTGTAAGCTTTCATTAAAGGGAGTGTTCCACATTTGTATGGACGTTTGAGCTGCAATAGCCGTCTGAAAGATCATGCGATGCAGTTCACAGCTCTGCCCCTCATAAAGCCTAAACCCATCTAGTTTCTAAGCTGCACGCTGGCGAAGACATGCGGACTGTTAGGGGAGACCATTTCAAGGTCACCCAGGCATCCTTACGGGATGATAACGTCATCCAAATCTTCGCCATTTCATTTTAGCGATGCGACGATCAAGGCCAAAAACAGAATGGTTGAGTCGTTCATATCTGGCGTTCCGGCACGATTTCCAGAGATAGCGGCCGCCAGTTAGCTCCCAATCAATGGTGCGCAAGGTGTGATGACGTAATCAAGCAACGACGTATCGAAGAGCGCATTTGTGAAACAGAGAAATTGTGTTGTCTAGAGCAATCTTTTCCACTTAAAAGTATGCTAACGTTTTTGAGTTAGTTTATTTAATCATGTCGGATGCTTGCTTCAATATCTGCAGCTGTGGAATATTTCCTTTAAGTGGAACAAACCATTGCAAATAAGCAGCATCTGCACTGCTCTGCACACTTACACAGCTTAAGTTAAAGCCGGCATAATTTGCGCTGGCTGCTGTTTATGGAACATGCTAAGTGCCCATCATACACCGCTGTCACGATCGTTTGGGGGTAGGCATGTGCGAGTCTGATTAACTTTACACGCATGTAAAGTACCTTCAGCCTATTTTTGTGTGTGCGTGAGTGCTGAATTAAGCGTCTGTCACCCGGCGGACGTTGGCTTGTGTGTTTGTCACCCGGCAAGACGTTGACTTGTGTGTTTGTCGGCCGGCGGACGTTGACTTGTGTGTTTGTCGGCAGGCGGACGGTGACTTGTTTGTTTGTCGGCCGGCGGACGTTGACTTGTGTGTTTGTCGGCGGGCGGACGGTGACTTGTTTGTTTGTTGGCCGGCAGACCCGCGTACGACGACCAAAGCGCTGGAGCTGATCGCCGCTAACCTGCAGCAGCAGTACCAGCGCTGGCAGCCCAAGGCCAGGTGGGTGCCGCCCTCTGACGGACGGCTAGCGCCGGCAGCCAAAGGCGTGGTGACTACCGCAGTGGTGTTGCCGTGCGGCCGGGTCACCGGAGTAGCACGGACTGGGAAGATACTCAGGCGACTAACAGGAGGGTCTCCGAGTATACTGTATATAGCTGGACGTTTAGAATGCGCAATAGTCGTTCTTTCGGAACCGCGTCGGAGTTTTCGCCAGAGGTCTGATGCGAGTGATGTGCGCCTTTGTTGTGGTGGGGAACGTTTGCTTATTGTCGCCCATGACACGGCCAAGCACTGAACAAGCAGCATGAATACCCAGATATGTGCATAGATATCGTAAATGGTTTCCGGGATGTGGATGGCCAATTTTAGCTTTTGCCGAAGTGTCGCACGACCGCAAATTCATTTTAGTATTGCGCAAGGATCTGCCAGAATAAAAGCTACGTGCCGAGCTTGGCAAAGGGCATTTGAGGATCAAGGCTCTATTTTCAAGTTTTGTAACAAGATCTTTCAGGATCTATTTTGGCAAAATTTGTGCAGGGACTCGCCAAAAAAATGATGCTAGGTTGGATTGCCCCTCGTAAAACTTGGCGCCCAAGTTACAAGAGGTGCTCTGACTGTGGTAGCGCTGCCATGCCTCCTATCCTGCACCAGACCCTGAAGAATTTCTCCTTGGTGACTACCCAGTCCTCACAAACAAAGTTTAGATGGGTTGGGTGGCTAAGCATGCTCAGTGACAGGTTGAACCTGATCTGTCCCGTGTTTTGGATGTCGCAATTGAAGCGAAAGTTTGTGAGTAACCGGAGAACCGGAGGTGTGTGGCTGGATCGCCACGATCAACATTTGTACAGTCTGGTACTTCTTCAGCTTTCTGAAGAATCTCCAGCATTTAGGGCCTTTTAATGCACTGTTTCTGAAGATTTCTTGCCGCCGAGGGTCGGGCTGCGATAGCCGGGCAGATTGCATCAGCAACATGGGGGGGGGGGGGGGGTCAGAGTGGACTCTGGTTGGCGCCATTGCCACTGGGCGCTGTAGTGATCACCGTATTCACTGGCGCCACGTGTAAGGGCTTGGACTGTGTCTGTGTTTTTTATCATTCGTCTTGGATTAGTATTCAGATGTTCCGTCTAATGGACTCCGTAGAACTGGAATTCGTGGTAAATGTTGGGGAAATGTTATTCCGGCCTCCAGGTTGGTGTGTCGAAGATCCTGTACGGTCCAGGATCTACGGTCGGGCGCGCGTTGAAGGCTCTGCCGGTGGCCTGAGCGAGTTTGCCAGTGCAGCTTGCCAGTACAGGCTGTGTTGCTCCGCCGCAGGTACAAACATGCTCTGGACCCGACCACCGAAGCCGTGAAGAAGCTGTGCACGTCGCTGCGGCGCAACGCCAAGGAGGAGCGCATCCTCTTCCACTACAACGGCCATGGCGTGCCGCGACCCACCCAGAACGGCGAGATTTGGGTTTTCAATCGGGTGAGTGCACCTGCTGGGGGTTAAGCGGTTGGACTCACTTGCGGTTTTCTGTCTTCACTTTTCCTCGTATGAGCAGTAAACTCGAAAGTAAAAAACCAGGTGTTCAGCCCCAACAAATTCAGGACAACTGAAGTATTGTCGTTTGCGCTTTGTCGTGACCCATAAGGCTATCAAATCGCTGTCACACTGGTGGTACCACTACCACCCGCTCGCCTTCCACTGGGTCCACACGGAGTTCAAACCTTTTGTCATCTTATCTCAAAAAGTGTTGTGTTTAGTTCCCCCCGAAATGCCGTTTGCAGCTTCAGAGAACCGCAAGTACCCTACTTTTTATCCCCAAGTAATGAAGTTGGGCAGATTTGGGAGGCTTCTGGTTGACAGGAAGAGGTCAACCGGTTATTTAGGTATTTTTTATTTAGTTGTTTATTATTATTAAAGGTTATTTCTTTAACATCGAGCTGTCTACTGATTGCTCTGGCCGTAGCGTCAGGTGTATGCCAAATAGCGAGAAATGCCCACCAGCCGTCGCGTGGCATGCAAAGTAGACCCTCCCGCTTGGTGAGGCTTTACCACATCTGGTGGTGACGAATTTCTATGCATATCCGACGAAGTGGTGAGAACCACAACTATTTATGTGGACAACGAGTCAGCAATTGTGATGATATAACCGTGGTTCAGCTGCATTGTACGGTGAAATGCTTGGAGTTATCGGAGCTAAAGGCTCAACGAAGGTCGTTATTAAGGAGCTAGATGTCGACGTTGCCCTATTTTTGTTTCTACATAATCTCGAGCAACTAGTAATCATAGTCTACTTGCAAAAAGAGGCTAGAAAAGAAACAGTCAGTAAATGCTATTTCTTGCGCCATGTTGGCTTTGTGAGTTGTGTTTGATACGGTGGATACGGTAGGGTAGGGGTAAGGGTGCACCGTGCGAGGCCCGTCTGTCAACGGTGTCCGGCAGACCTACTCGCAGTGGATACGGTAGGGGTAAGGGTACACCGTGTGAGGCCCGTCTGTCACCGGTGTCCGGCAGACCTACTCGCAGTGGATACGGTAGGGTAAGGGTACACCGTGTGAGGCCCGTCTGTCACCGGTGTCCGGCAGACCTACTCGCAGTGGATACGGTGGGGTAGGGTAAGGGTGCACCGTGTGAGACCCGTCTGTCACCGGTGTCCGGCAGACCTACTCGCAGTACATTCCCCTCTCCATCTACGAGCTGCAGACGTGGATGGGCGCGCCCTCCATCTACGTGTACGACTGCTCCAGCGCCGGACAGATCGTCGACTCCTTCAACATGTTCGCCTCGCAGCGGCAGGTGTGTGGGCGACGGCTGGCTGGCTGGCTGGCTGGCTGGCTGGCTGGCTGGCTGGCTGGCTGGCTGGCTGGCTGGCTGGCTGGCTGGCTGGCTGGGCTGGCTGGCTGGCTGGCTGGCTGGCTGGCTGGCTGACTGGCTGGCTGGCTGGCTCTGAGGTGATGGGCGACAGGCCGAGTGGAGGGCGCCTGGCAGACAGCGGGTCGGGAATCCGCAGTTCTGGCGAACAGGTGGATGCATCCCACTTTCTGGTCGCGTATGATCGCGTTGGGACCCATGTGCTCTTCGAAGAATATAGAGCCATCGACTGAGTTTTTGCTCGGTTGATAGCTTAATTATTCGTCTATTTACCGTATTTGCGGGCCTGCAGAGTCAGTATGAGGCAAGTCAGTAAGACACCAACTGTTGGCTAATCTCGAGCCATATAGTGTATTTGTGTGTGCTTCCGTCTGGCGTCTGCCGGGTGTGGCCCTGCGATGGTGTGCCCGCACTATGACGACGTACCCGATCGGACCGCTCAAGTGACCTGGCACGGGCTACCCACTCCAGGCCGAGTACCACACGGTCGCCGAGGGGGGCATGGCCTCCCTCAACAGCTGCATCCAGCTGGCGGCCTGCGGCGCCAAGGAGATCCTGCCGCAGCACCCGTCGCTGCCAGCTGACCTCTTCACCTGCTGCCTCACCACGCCCGTGCGCATGGCGCTGAGGTGGGTCCTGCGTGCTGTAGTGCGGCAGCGGGTGTGGACCGGGGCGCTGCTCCGACCCCAGGGCTGGCGGCGGTCAGACGAGCCGCCGTGACATGGAGGGTCAGAGGTCTTTTAGGCAAGTTCAAGAATCGCGCCATTTAAAATACGGATGATGCTTGGTGCTAAACGTGCCTCCCAGTTATAATCGACGCAGTGCTTTCAACAGATAGCGACCCCGACTAGTGTCTTAAAAGTTACAGCGATTAAAATGCACGCCCCGCCCCTGGCAAAAATGTTGAGGCGTTTCCCCTTAAGCTCCTTTTAATCTCAAGTACTGGTTCAATGCACACTCCGAATGATTCTCGCAAGAAAGCTTACCATACTTGCACAGACCGCACCAAAGTCGAAGACAGGTGACTGCGTCCTGTCAGAGGTGTCATATACACGTCATAAGCCGTCAAAATCAGCTACAGGTTATCTCATGCTCCGAGTGTTCCGTGACCGATCTTAGCCAGACCATCACGCTTCCTATGATGATGTTTTGGGCTTTAGGGCGCTGTGCCATAGTCGGTATCTTATCCTTCGAAGACTGCGTTGACCTTGGCTGAGGTGAGCGGGCGTCACAAATGTCCCAAGCCGCCAGATTTACGTGCATGTCATCCTGTGCTCCGATTCGTTGGTCAATGACTTTACCCGTCCCCAATACGGTGACCTTGCGTTAGGTCAAGGCCACCAAAAACGCCCCAAACCGCCAACTTGAGGTGCCGGTGATCGTACGCTCTGGACTTATCATACCGACTGTCACCATATCAGAACCATTCGACGTGTCTCACTGACTTCTCGTTTTTAGAATATGTCGACAGTGGGTCAGACCAAAGATCACCAAACAAACGTCAAAATCGGAAAAATTAGTTGTTGATGATGCCATGCTCCAGCACTATGGAGCGGGTCACCACGAAACGTCCACCATTCGATGGGCCACCGTGGATGACATGCACTGTTTCGAAATGTGGCGACCTTTGGCTCGAGTCAAATGTAACCAGAAGCGCCCCGGACCACCAAAATCTGCTGAACGTGATGCAAAACTCAGTCTCTGGAGCTGATTGCCACCGAGCCTTCATCATTCAGTGCGCGGTGATCAGCTCAAGCTGGCCTGTTCAGGACGTGGTGACTTTGGACGAGGTCAAAGCTCACCTAAAACGTCCAAAGTCTAATGGACTTTGGTCCTTCTAGGCCCCAATCCCCACTAGACGTGTGCTGACCGCTGCTGACCCCGATCTGGCCCGTCCTCACGCGCACCCGCTGACCTACCACTGACGCTCCGCTGCCGACCGGGCCTCGCCAGGTGGTTTGTGATCAGCAACCAGAACCAGCTGGTGTCGGGCGTGACGCTGGACGAGCTGGAGAAGATCCCCGGCCAGCTGACCGACCGGAGGACGATGCTGGGCGAGCTCAACTGGATCTTCACGGCCATCACAGATACGATCGCCTGGAACACGCTGCCGCGCGGTGAGGCGACGCACTGGCCCGTACATGCCGCGCGGTGAGGCGAGGCACTGGCCTGTACATGCCACGCGACACACTCAACTGTGCACGCCACGCGGTGAGGCGACACACTCACCTGTACGCGCCGCGCGGTGAAGCGACGCACTCGCCTGTACATGCCACGCGATACACTCACCTGTACACGCCACGCGGTGAGGCGACACACTCACCTGTACACGCCGCGCGGTGAAGCGACGCACTCGCCTGTACATGCCACGCGATACACTCACCTGTACACGCCGCGCGGTGAGGCAGCATACTCACCTGTACACGCCGCGCGGTGAGGCGAGGCACTGGCCTGTACATGCCACCCGACACACTCAACTGTGCACGCCACGCGGTGAGGCAACATACTAACCTGTACGCGCCGCGCGGTGAAGCGACGCACTCGCCTGTACATGCCACCCGACACACTCACCTGTACACGCTACGCGGTGAGGCGACGCACTGGCCTGTACATGCCACGCGACACACTCAACTGTACACGCCACACGGTGAGGCGACACACTCACCTGTACACGCCGCGCGGTGAGGCGACACACTCACCTGTACACGCCGCGCGGTGAGGCGACACACTCACCTGTACACGCCACGCGACACACTCACCTGTACACGCTGCGCGGTGAGGCGACGCACTGGCCTGTACACGCCACGCGATACACTCACCTGTACACGCCGCGCGGTGAGGCAGCATACTCACCTGTACACGCCGCGCGGTGAGGCGACGCACTGGCCTGTACATGCCACGCGACACACTCAACTGTGCACGCCACGCGGTGAGGCGACATACTAACCTATACAGGCGCGAAATGCTAATGGACTTGAAGTTTGCCTAGAGCTGTTCTGAATTGTCACGTGATGTTGCGAGAACACGAGTTGATTTTATTGCATTAGGTGCGACCTGTGTATTGCTTTTCAAGGACAGCAAATACGTCATTTTGGACACTTTTGATAGGCTTCATCACGTGTTCCAGACGTGTTCCAACGATTGTTTCGCCAAGATCTTCTGGTCGCTAGCTTGTTCCGCAACTTCCTCCTGGCCGAGCGAATCATGAAGTCGTACGACTGCAACCCTGTGTCGCATCCCTTCTTACCCAGCACACACAAGGTAAGCACACTGCCTTGACCTTAACTGCCTGCACAACTGTCAGCCGTTAGCGCCGCTGGAGAACGGCGGCTTACGGGGACTTAGTAGCGCTCCTAAGTGGTAGTACTATATAGCTATTGGTGTGCCAACGGTCAGCTGCGATTTGGCGCGGGCTGGACATGTGGAAGTTTGTTGCAGAGCTGCGGTGTCGCGCGACCCTGAAATGTGATCGTTGAACCTTTCCACGGAAGCTCCGCGAAGTACCAGCCAATGTGCCCTGCAGCCGTGGGTTGACATCTAACGTGCGGTCGTCAGGCTGTGCACGGGTTTCATTTCCGGTGTGCTGTGATGCCGCTTCGCGACGCTCGGTTGTGCTGAACATGCGGTCGGCTCACTGTTCGTGGATCGGCAGTGGTGGCGATGCTGGCGGGAAATTTGTTATGACGTAAGGACCGGCACAGGGACCAGTTTTCACCGGCAAGTTTCACGCTCTTCAATTATTCCACGACGCCAGGCTGGCCGGCGTGCGCTGTTGGTGGCGACAGAACGGGGCGCGGTCGCTGGTGGTGCGCGAACGCACGCCATGTCTGGTCATGAGTGTGGCCTCTGCCGATACCGTGGCTTGTGGTGGGGTCGGTAGCACAGCATGTGGTCGTCCTGGGACCTGGCGGTGGACGCCTGCCTCCTGCAGCTGCCGGCCATCATCCGTGAGAACCGACAGACGTACAACCACTCGTCATTCTTCGAGGAGGAGCTCACTGCCTTCCAGGTGCGAGCGGGGCGACGGCCAACTGAGCTGCAGCTGCGTTACTACGGCGGGGAGCGGACGGGATCGGTGTGACACGGAGCGTAATGTTCCCCTGGAGTCCGAGCGAGCACCAGTCCGAGCTGGGAGAGTGGGCTCATTGTCGGGACGCAGGCCCATGTGCGTTGGACGCATGTGAGAGTAACTGGCATAGGAAGCGGGTGACCTCTTCAGTCCATGACGCTGAACTGTGTGGCCGATACGTTCCGTCATAATGAAGCCCCAGCTAGCCCCGCCGCATTACACCGGACTCACGTGGAGACAGCATGCATGCCGGTGGTTTGTGTGTGCGTTTACGCGGGGAGAGCTGTGGCCGGCCGCCGACTGAGCCGCCGGCCGACCTGCCCCAGGTGTGGTTGAGGTTCGGCGTGGAGGTGAAGCGGCCGCCCGAGCAGCTGCCCATCGTGCTGCAGGTGAGTCCGCGTCCCGTCTGGCCCGCCGCCGGCCGGCGCACGGCACTGGCGGCGTGCCGAGCCGGCGGGCGACTGGCCGAGGGTGCTCTGCCGTGCGCAGTCGGGCGCGCCCCGCCCTCCAGCGTCACTCTTTGGGCGGCAGCCAGGCGTGCGTTGGTCGAACCTGATCGCACTCAGCCTGCTGTCGCTTGGCAGCTGATCCGAGCGAGTGCGATGAAATCCGGGTGGAGTTGCGCTGGTGGACCGACCGGAAGCGAGCCGACGTCGCCTGACGCGACCGGACCACTGACCTGAGCGGCCGTGCCGCCGCGCGCCGCCGCCAGGTGCTGCTCAGCCAGGTACACCGCGTGCGCGCGCTGGACCTGCTGAGCCGCTTCCTGGACCTGGGCCCGTGGGCGGTGAACCAGGCGCTCTCGGTCGGCATCTTCCCGTACGTGCTGAAGCTGCTGCAGGCGTCGGCGCGCGAGCTGCGCCCGCTGCTGGTCATCATCTGGGCCAAGATCATGGCGCTGGACCCGGTGAGTCCGCCGGCGGCCGGCCGGGCTCCCACCGCCCGGCAGCGGTCGTCAGACGGTGCGTCGGCCCACCTGGTGCCTGCCCGGTCCCTGCGGGGGACGCCCGCAGCACCTGCAGGTGCTCAGGCGGGCGGAGCCGCACACGAGGTCGTCGCGTCACCTGCCGGTGGCGCGGCCGACGTGCCGACCCGTCACCGCTTGGCTAGCTCCACTGCAGACTTTGGCTCAGACGCCGGAGACTGGCCGGTATTTGTGCACCGAATACGGGAGGGTTCGGCTCAGCCGCCGGAGACTGGCCGGTATTTGTGCACCGAATACCGGAGGTTTTGGCTCAGACGCCGGAGACTGGCCGGTATCGAATACCGGAGGCTTCGGCTCGGTCGCCGGAGACTGGCCGGTATTTGTGCACCGAATACGGGAGGGTTCGGCTCAGCCGCCGGAGACTGGTCGGTATTTGTGATGAGCCGGTGTCAGCCGGCCGTCTGCGTGCAGTATGTCACCCTCTGTGTCATTCTCTCGCATCGACAGCTAACCACCCGCAGGTCTCAAGATATGCACGGATCTTAGGGAATCCTTTGAGGGTCAGGCGTGGGTAAGGGGAAGTTTCCCCACCGCTGCCTATGGCGGTGCCCCTGCTGTGCAGCTTATGTCGTTTTGGCGCGGCTGCGGGCCGCTGGACTGACGGCCGCCCCGTGTGCAGTCGTGTCAGGCGGACCTGGTGCGGGACAGCGGCCACAGCTACTTCCTGGAGGTGCTGGCCGACCCACACATGCCGGCGCAGCACAGGACCATGGTGAGAGAGGCAGAGCGCGGAGGCCGGACCAGCCGCCCGGCCGTGCGTGCAGTCCGCCACCGGCCCGCACCGGCGCGCCGGCGGCGACGGCGGACTGGTGACTCCGTCCGAGCCGCTGCTGGGCTCGGCCGCCTCTTCGGTCTGTTGATTCGCTGTTTGTTCTTCATGCAGTTGGTGCCGCCCGCCTGCTGGTAGTCAGTTGTTTCAGTCCGTTCTTTAGTGTGCTGCAAGCGGCTGGACGTGTTTGCTGGACGTTTTCCGCCGTTGTCGTCAGGCGGTGCCTGAAAGTGGTTGGCGTCTTGAGAGTGTTGGCGAGCCGCTCCGCGGCTGTTGGCTGCCGGGTGATGGGCGGCGGTGTGTCGCACCCTACAGGCGGCGTTCGTGCTGGCCACCATGGTGCGCAACTACCGGGCCGGCCAGAAGGTGGCGCTGCAGGGCAGTCTGATCCCGTACTGTGTGGAGCAGATGGAGGACCCCAGTCCCCTGCTGAGGTACTGCACCCCCTCACCCCAGACAAGTCCCGTGTAGAACAGGGGGAGGACTCCGGCCCCCTGCTGAGGTACTGCACCCCCTCACCCCAGACAAGTCCCGTGTAGAACAGGGGGAGGACTCCGGCCCCCTGCTGAGGTACTGTACCCCCTCACCCCAGACAAGTCCCGTGTAGAACAGGGGGAAGACTCCGCCCCCTGCTGAGGTACTGTACCTCCTCACCCCAGACAAGTCCCGTGTAGAGCAGGTGGAGTGCTCCGGCCCCCTGCTGAGGTACTGCACCCCCTCACCCCAGACAAGTCCCGTGTAGAGCAGGTGAAGTGCTCCGGCCCCCTGCTGAGGTACTGCACCCCCTCACCCCAGACAAGTCCCGTGTAGAACAGGTGGAGGACCCCGTGCGAAGGGGGACGGAGCGCCTTTCGATCCCTGATACTCCAGTTCCAGAAAATACCGCCTAGTGTCAGGGATTGTGTGGAACTGGACTGTGTGGAGCATGGGGAGCTATCAGGGCTGTAACGAGGGAAGGGAACGAATCGGCTCTTCAAATTAAATGAAGGCCGCGTCGCCGATTTCCAAGTTCGCGAATGCCCGTTTCACTGCTCTTTGCCGCTGTTGTTTCGCGGAGTCATTAATAGACCAGTGGCGGAGGACGGCCTCCGTTCCCCCCCAGAGCCGCGTCCATCGGGGTGGGCTGGGCGTCACGTGATCGGCTGGTGGCCGTCGGCGGCTGATCCCCGCTGTGGCGTGAGCAGCCGACGGCGGCGCCCCTGAGCCCAGCTGACTGGGACCGGGCGCGCGTCGGCAGGAGCTGGCTGGCCATCACGCTCGGGCATCTGTGGCTACACAACGACCAGGCGCGCTGGTCGGGCGTGCGTGACCTGGCACACGAGAAGCTGCTCACCCTGCTGGAGGACGAGGTGCCCGAGGTAGGCGGCCCCCGCCGGCCGGGTGCCGCGCCCGCCGCGCTCGCGCCTCGCTCCCCACGTCCGGTGTGGGGTGGGGCGCGGTCTTCGACTGGGTCACGCAGAAGTCTGATGAATGCGTTTGATGTGCTGCTGGGTGTACCTGTGTACTCAAATCCTTTTTTAATACAGGCATCTGATGCGCAAAATATACTGGAAATCACAGATGGCGATGAATTAGAAAATGAAAAAACTTGATCAAGATATTTCGTCAAGGCGTTGTCCTATATAATTCACTTTGACTTTGGCCATAATCACTCAGCGATCGCTGAACTTTCTGGTTTAAAACCTAGCAACACGTTTCGTGGCGTCTCAAGATCATTCTCCTGCATCGTGTCCCGTGAAGTGGTCGTAACATTTGGTAAGCGCAGTGCAGATTCATGCGTTTGATTAACTGGTGTCATTCAGCGAAATAAAATAACTTGATAGCGTCGCCAGGTCTGACAACTGCCTGCTGACGTGACCGGTCATCGTGTGTTTGTGTGTGCCGTGTCTCAGGTGCGGACGGCGGCCGTGTACGCGCTGGGCACCTTCATGAACGCCGTAGTGGAGCGCACCGAGCACGCCAACACTGTGGACCACTCAGTGGCCATGGCACTGCTAAAGCACTCACTGCGGGACGGCAGTCCGATGGTGCGCCGGGTGAGTACCCCTGGCGACCGGTGGGACCCGCGCCGACAGGGGCTGGGCAGGGTCCCGCCGGCCAGGGACGGCAGTCCGATGGTGCGCCGGGTGAGTACCCCTGGCGACCGGCGGGACCCCCGCCGACAGGGGCTGGGCAGGGTCCCGCCGGCCAGGGACGGCAGTCCGATGGTGCGCCGGGTGAGTACCCCTGGCGACCGGCGGGACCCCCGCCGACAGGGGCTGGGCAGGGTCCCGCCGGCCAGGGCGACGCGCCGGGTGGGTGCCCCCGTCGGCCCAGCTACCGACCCACAGGTGGCACGGCATGTGGAGAGCCCAGTCGGGGCGGACCTGCCGCCGCAGCACGTACAGTGAGCTTAGATTGCTGTGCGTTGCTGCGCTGTGCTGTGCGGTATGTTCTGGTTGATCGTGCGTAGTTCTAAAACCGTCACTGCAGGGTGGCTCTGTTGATGTAGGTTTGACACTTGGCTGGTGCAGCCTCGGGCTGTGTGGTATGGTGTAAGCTGCCGCCTGTGTCTGCCGAGCTGCCTGTGACAGCTGACCCCAGTGTCTGTCGAGCTGCCTGTGACAGCTGACCCCAGTGTCCGTTCAGCTGCCTGTGACAGCTGACTCCAGTGTCTGTCGAGCTGCCTATGACAGCTGACCCCAGTGTCCGTTCAGCCGCCTGTGACAGCTGACCCCAGTATCTGTTGAGCTGTCTGTGACAGCTGACCCCAGTGTCTGTCAGGCTGCCTGTGACAGCTGATCCCAGTGTCTGTCGAGCTGTCTGTGACAGCTGACCCCAGTGTCTGTCGAGCTGTCTGTGACAGCTGACCCCAGTATCCGTCGAGCTGCCTGTGACAGCTGACCCCAGTGTCTGTCGAGCTGTCTGTGACAGCTGACCCCAGTATCTGTTCAGCTGCCTGTGACAGCTGACCCCAATGTCTGTCGAGCTTCCCCTGATAGCTGACCCCAGTATATGTCGAGCTACCTGTGACAGCTGACCCCAGTGTCTGTCGAGCTGCCTGTGACAGCTGACCCCAGTGTCTGTCGAGCTTCCCCTGATAGCTGGCCCCAGTATCTGTCGAGCTGCCTGTGACAGCTGACCCCAGTGTCTGTCGGGCTGCCTGTGACAGCTGACCCCAGTGTCTGTCGAGCTTCCCCTGATAGCTGGCTCCAGTATCTGTTGAGCTGCCTGTGACAGCTGACCCCAGTATCTGTCGAGCTGCCAGTGTCTGACGGCTGACGCGGTCGCCACAGGAGCTGATATCGGCGTTCAGCAGCTTTGTGCAGCAGTTTGAGAGCAAGTTCGTCTCGCTGGCCGCGCAGGAGGAGGAGCAGTCGGCCGCGGCCCAGCGCGAGGTGCGCTCACTCCCCTGCCGGGCCGTGGCCATGTCTCGGTGGCTCGGCGGCCACCGCTGGGCAAGGAGCCACAGCCTGTCTTTCAGTTATCGTCTCCGGTGACTGGGTCGAGCAGCAACATTGGTGTACGACTGCAGACCTTTGAGGGCCTGGTAGTTTCTCGTTTACGTACTGCTAATGTGTCAAGTACTCTGAGTCTGTGAACGTGTGGAGAATGTGTGTGCGTGAAGATAATACTCAATTTGCATCGATTTTACCAAATGGCCTCTGGACGACAGGCCGTCTCAAGTCAGGACACTTGAGCTGTGAGCTCCAGCCGTTTCTGAGGCATGATATTAAATCCAACAATCATGACGTGCGAGTTGCGTGTGCAGCCATGGCTTCCTTACATGGATGGCGCGCGACTTGACACATTTGCTGACACTTTTTGTCACTGGCGCTGCAGCGAAGCGAACCATGACCCTGTATCATGTTTAGGTGCATATCGTGGCCGGTGCCGGCCCAAAGACTCGACGAATGACGGTAGGCCGAGTTGGAATTATCTCGGAAGTCGGGACATCGCTCGGCAAAAGAGCCTTGGCGTCAAAGTGGATCTTACGTTGTCCATGCTATGTTGGGAAACAATTTTAAATAGGAAAAAATGAAGTAGGTCGAAAGCTTGGTTCAAAATACCAAATTTGTCCGCATTAAGGACTGATGGAAACCATTCCAAAATAACCTCGTCATGCTTAAACTCCTGGTTGTTTAGTTTTATGGAAATAGCGCGAAGGCTGCACTCATAAAAATACAAAAAACTACAAGCGACACCAGCGCTGGGCTTTGGTTGGCTGTAGTATTGTGAAATGACGTGATGTGCGGCCGCGGTCGGCAGAACTACCTGACCGTGTCGGGCGCCAGCGACTCGGCCCGGTCCCCGCAGCCGTTCAAGCGCGTCTCGTCGGCCAGCTCCCTCACCAGCATCAGCTCGCCGGGCTCGAAAAACCGCACCAGTAAGCGCCAGTCCTCTGTGTGTGTGTGTGTGTGTGTGTGGGTGTGTGTGTGTGTGGTGGGTGTGTGTTGTGTGTGTGTGTGGGTGTGTGTGTGTGTGTGTGTGTGTGTGTGTGGTGTGTGTGTGTGTGTGTGTGTGTGTCTGTCTCTGTCTCGTCTTTGTCTCTCGTTCTCTCTGTCTCTCTGTCTCTCTGTCTCTCTGTCTCTCTGTCTCTCTGTCTCTCTGTCTCTCTTCTCTCTGTCTCTCTGTCTCTCTGTCTCTCTGTCTCTCTGTCTCTCTGTCTCTGTCTCTCTGTCTCTCTGTCTCTCTGTCTCTCTGTCTCTCTGTCTCTCTGTCTCTCTGTTCTCTGTCGCTCTGTCTCTCTGTCTCTCTGTCTCTCTGTCTCTCGTCTTCTGTCTCTTGTCTCTCTGTCTCTTGTCTCTCTGTCTCTCTGTCTCTCTGTCTCTCTGTCTCTTCTCTGTCTCTCTGTCTCTCGTTCTCTGTCTTCTGTCTCTCTGTCTCTCTGTCTCTCTGTCTCTCTGTCTCTATGTCTCTCTGTCTCTCTGTCTCTCTGTCTCTGTCTCTCTGTCTCTCGTCTCTGTCTCTCTGTCTCTCTGTCTCTCTGTCTCTCTGTCTCTCTGTCTCTCTGCTCTCTGTCTCTCTGTCTCTCTGTCTCTCTGTCTCTCTGTCTCTCTGTCTCTCTGTCTTCTGTCTCTGTCTCTCTGTCTCTCTGTCTCTCTGTCTCTCTGTCTCTCTGTCTCTCTGTCTCTCTGTCTCTCTGTCTCTCTGTCTCTCTGTCTCTCTGTCTCTCTGTCTCTCGTCTCTCTGTCTCTTGTCTCTGCTCTCTTCTTGCTCTCTGTCTCTCGTCTCTGTCTCTCTGTCTCTCTGTCTCTCTGTCTCTTGTCTCTGTATCTCTGTCTCTCTGTCTCTCTGTCTCTCTGTCTCTCTGTCTCTGTCTCTCTGTCTCTCTGTCTCTCTGTCTCTCTGTCTCTCTGTCTCTCTGTCTCTCTGTCTCTCTGTCTCTCTGTCTCTCTGTCTCTGCTCTCTGTCTCTCTGTCTCTCTGTCTCTCTGTCTCTCTGTCTCTGTCTCTCTGTCTCTCTGTCTATCTGTCTCTCTGTCTCTGTGTCTCTCTGTCTCTCTGTCTCTCTGTCTCTCTGTCTCTCTGTCTCTCTGTCTCTCGTCTCTCTGTCTCTGTCTCTCTGTCTCTCTGTCTCTCTGTCTCTCTGTCTCTCTGTCTCTCTGTCTCTCTGTCTCTCTGTCTATGTCTCTCTGTCTCTCTGTCTCTCTGTCTCTCTGTCTCTCTGTCGCTCTGTCTCTCTGTCTCTCTGTTCTCTGTCTCTCTGTTCTCTGTCTCTCTGTCTCTCTGTCTCTCTTTCCTTCTCTCTGTCTCTCTGTCTCTGTCTCTCTGTCTCTCTGTCTCTCTGTCTCTCTGTTCTCTCTATCTGTCTCTCTGTCTCTCTTGTCTCTCTGTCTCTCTGTCTCTCTTGTCTCTGTGTGTCTCTCTGTTCTCTGTCTCTCTGTCTCTCTGTCTCTCTCTCTCTCTCTTCTCTCTCTCTCTCTCTCTCTCTCTCTCTCTCTCTCTCTCTCTCTCTCTCTCTCTCTCTCTCTCTCTCTCTCTCTCTCTCTCTCTCTCTCTCTGTCTCTGTCTCTGTCTCTGTCTCTCTCTCTCTCTCTCATTCTCTCTCCTCTCATTCTCTCTCTCCCGCAGTCATTTTTTTCTCAGCTTTGTTTTGTGGTGCCTGCTTTTGGAGTGAGGCATTAGTGGTGCTAGCTGCCGTTTCCAGACACCCATCGGTAGCCGGATGTGGACGTGAGCCGCCGTTGGTGCCGCAGGTATCTCAACGCACATGAGCCTGTCGTTCGGCAGCGTCTACTGGAAGGTGTGGCACGCGCTGGGCGCGCTGCAGCGAGACCCGGACAGCCAGGTGGCGGACATGGTGCTGCAGCTGACCCATCAGGTCCGGCAGAAGGTCAGTCAGCGCCACCCGGCGCCCTGTTGTCAGCTGGCAACAGCGGACCCATGGCTCTGCTTGCGACCTGCCGCGGCTTTAACATTGACTCTGTAACCAGCCGTCCTGGTAGTCAGTCTCTCATTCGATGCGCTTGTTGGGTACGGATGCTGTGCTAGGGGGGCGAGGGGAGGACGCCTGGTGGGATGTGGACAGTGTGCTGGGGACGCGAGAGGAGGACGCTTAGTGCGGTGTGGACGGTGTTCTGGGGAGGCGAGAGGAGAACACCTGGTGGGATGTGGACGGTGTTCTGGGGAGGCGAGGTGCAGGCGCCTGCCCGGGGCGGGCCCGTGCCGTTCCGCCTGGCAGCTGACCACGTGGTCTGGCTCCAGGCGGCCCAGATGAAGCTGAACACGCCAGTGATGAGCGACACCGCATCTGCCGGCTCCCCGCAACGGAGGTAACGACGCGACGCGCGCTGTGTATTTCGTGTCTGGTGGTTCAGGGTTCAGGCTCAGGTTTATTTCGCCGGTTCAGGGTTATTTCGATTTCGAAAGTATCGACTTATTTGGCGTCATGGGTTAAGAGTGCCATCATGCTGTGTGTGCTAGTGCTTATAGTGTGCTGATAGTTGTCGGTCTTCAGTATACCCGGAGGTACCGGTTAAACGACGTCATCCAGCAAACATTGGTTATGCTGCCCATACTCGACCCGTAATGCCCACGGGTGTCGGACCTCAGGCATCTGTCGCGTGAGAGTTCCCTGCGTCGTCGCTCTGTCGGGCCGACCGGGCCTCGGTCGTCGCCTGTGTTATCATTACGAGGGGCGTGCTGCGACGGCGGTCGGTGCGTCCGCCACGGTCTCGGCCGGGTCGGACGGGTGGAGGCCGTCGCCCGCGTACCGGCCGCCTGTGTGGTGGGCCGCGCCGCCGTCTGACGGTGTGCGCGTTGGCAGCCCGTCGGAGCCGCGCTCGCCGGCCTGGTCCCCGCTGCTGCGCAGGACCTCGCGCTCATCGGCCGACGGCAGCCTCTCCGAGATCCTGCCGGCCGGACACACGTGAGGGGACGGCGCCACCGCGGCCGGCCGTCGGGGCGTTGGTAGCTTATGTTGTGGACCGGTGCAGTGGTGGCCGTTACCAGCAACCAGTGGTACGGCATTGACATGCAATATGCGTGGTCAGGTGCGGTTGTTTTGCAGCATTGTAGTGTGATCATAATACAGCATTGCCGATTGGACTAGTACGGAAAGCGTGGAACGTGTTACAAAGACGGTTTTGAATTGCCATATATCAGTGAAGGTTCACGGCAACCGGCTGCTCCGCGGCTTCTGCCAGCCGGTTTTGACCAGTTTAACCGCGGACGTAAGATGTCAGTGGCAAAAATTGGCAAAAACTCAACTAAAGCAAGCCATGCCATTCTTATTGTAAACAAGTGGAGTCGAATGGAACGGCAACATAATGTGAATTACGTGTGAGGAACTACGGGTGCTTACGTGACACCTGCCTTTGGAATATTACAGTAAGATGAAGGACTGGCCGACAGTCGCATGCCATCTCGATGAGGCAGATCGTTTAAGCAAGTTTATGAGGGATAGTTTAAGCAGAAATATCCAGTAATGAAAGGCGCGATCAAGTCAGGTGGCTCCACAGTGACATCAGTCGCAACATTATCACGGACTAAGGCCGCCAAATTTACCTTCTGGGAAAGTTGATGCATGTAACGAAGGCTGTTTCGAGGGCATACGTATCCCGTCAATGTGGGATAGTCGTGTTTTGTTGTACATAGTGCACAGCGGCAGTGTTTTCTCTGATTTTTGTTAGATCTCGGCAGCGAGAGCGAACACAGGCGAGGGACACATTGCACGTTGTAAGCTGATGATGTAGCGTTTGCAAACCTCCGTGAATCTCAATGTTGTCCGCAAAGGCAGCCTAGATGTCGGTGTGAAAGCGGCCATCGTTACCTTTTCGTAACCGGTCTCGAGCGTCATGTGTTCTGGTTTAAACAGGGAGAGGTGTGGTCGTGAAATAACAGGGATGTCTGCTCCTGTTGAAGTGCCACCAATATCGAACCAAAATTTTGGCAAAACATCATTCTTGACAAAATCATCCACTTCGTCGACTCAACCTGCCAAGGTGGGCCAGACTCGCATCCAGACAGTTTTGAACAATATACTACATGAATTGGCGCTCACACGCCCATCAGGAAATACGCTGTGTAACATAATCCCTGTTAAATGTTGGTGTAAGGCCCGTGAGATGATGTTTCGTCTGGTCCCGGTTGGTGCGCTCTCAAGTACCAGTCGGCGGCACTGTGTGATCCAGCTGCCGCTGGTTGCAGCGACATTCCGCTGCGCACGTGCTTCGTCGACTGGATGGACCACTTCTACGCGCGCCCTCTGAACCTCTTCACCGAGCACTCGGAGGCGACCGAGGACGACGACGAGGCCTACGCCAAAGAGTGCAGGTGGGCGGCCACTGCGGCCGCACCCTGTCGGCGTCGGTCGGGCCCCGGTGCGGCGTTTACGCGTCCGCCTGCGAGACGGAGACCACTGGCGGCAGGTCTCCCAGCCCCAGTCTCGCGGGACGGGGACTGCTGGGGGCAGATCTCCCAGCCCCAGTCTCGCGGGACGGGGACCACGGGCGGCAGGCCTCTCAGTCTGATGGGGACCACTGGCGGCAGGGCTCCCAGCCCCAGTCTCGCGGGACGGGGACTGCTGGCGGCAGATCTCCCAGCCCCAGTCTCGCGGGACGGGGACTGCTGGGGGCAGATCTCCCAGCCCCAGTCTCGCGGGACGGGGACCACGGGCGGCATGCCTCCCAGTCTGATGGGGACCACTGGCGGCAGGGCTCCCAGTCCCAGTCTCGCGGGACGGGGACCGCTGGCGGCAGGTCTCCCAGCCCCAGTCTCGCGGGACAGGGACCACGGGCGGCAGGCCTCCCAGTCCGAAGGGGACCACTGGTGGCAGGGCTCCCAGTCCCAGTCTCGCGGGACGGGGACCACTGGCGGCAGACCTGCTAGTCCCAGTCTCGCGGGACGGAGACCACGGGCGGTAGGCCTCCCAGTCTCGTGCATGTACTTGTCAGGTGTCGCTAGCTCGGGCGGGCTGTTACAGCAACGTCGAGACGCGTCACATCTGACGTTGTTCGCTCCTGGTTTGGCGCATTCTTGTGGTCCTGGGAGCGTGCTTCCTGCTTTCTTGACATGCTGACGTGCGCGTTGCTGCGCTTTCGCCAGCTGCGATGGATGCGTTCGTTTGTTTGCGGCCCGGTCTCCGAGGGGCTCTGACCGGGCGGTCCGCCTGCCGTGGCGCAGGTTCGCAGAGAACGCGCGCGCGCGCCGTGAGGGCGAGAGAGAAGTGAGCCGGCTGCACCAGGACCGGCTGGAGCACCAGCTGATGCTCTGCAAGCACGGTGTGGCCCCTGCCCAGCTGCGCTTCAGCCCCTACACCGGACACCTGGTGGTGGCCGACAAGAACCGCTTCAGGTCAGCCGCGGCGCCGAGAGGGCCGCCGCGCGGGCGGGGCGACACGGCCGATTTGTCCACCGGCAGCTGTTCTCTTGTACCTAGAGCAGTGCCCTGCAGCTTCTCGCGCACAATGACGTCGCTTGGCACCGGGTGTGTCGCTGACTGCCGCTGTCGATGGGCGTCGGCAGTGTGATCGACTACAGCAAGGGCCAGCAGCTGACGCAGCACGTCAACCACATGCCGGGCAAGGGCAGCACGACGCGCATCACGGGTCTGGAGTTCATCAACCCCCAGCATCAGACGCTGCTGCTAGTGGCGGCTGACGACGGCACTGTCAGGTCAGCTTCGTCCCGCACTGCCTCAGGTCACGCTCCGCTCCTGCACACTGCCTCAGGTCATGCACCGCTACTGCACACTGCCCCAGGTCACGCTTAGCTCCTGCACACTGCCTCAGGTCATGCACCGCTCCTGCACACTGCCTCAGGTCATGCACCGCTCCTGCACACTGCCTCAGGTCTTGCACCGCTCCTTCACACTGCCTCAGGTCACGCACCGCTCCTGCACACTGCCTCAGGTCATGCACAGCTCCTGCACACTGCCTCAGGTCATGCACCGCTCCTGCACACTGCCTCAGGTCACGCACCGCTCCTGCACACTGCCTCAGGTCATGCACCGCTCCTGCACACTGCCTCAGGTCACGCTCAGCTCCTGTATACAGCCTCAGATCACGCTCCTTAGCTCATGCTCCGGTCCTGCACACTGCCTAAAGTCACACTCCGCTCCTGCACACTGCCTCAGGTCATGCACCGCTCCTGCACACTGCCTCAGGTCATGCACCGCTCCTGCACACTGCTCAGATCACAACCGCCCCTCCTGCACACTGCCTCAAGACACCGCTCCTGCACACTGCCTCAGGTCACGCTCCGCTCCGCACACTGCCTCAGGTCATCACCGCTCCTGCACACGCTCAGGTCCTCCACAGCCTCTGCCGCTCTGCAACTGCCTCAGGTCATGCACCGCCTGCAACGCTGGTCAGCTCCGCTCCTGCACACTGCCTCAGGTCACGCTCCGCTCCTGCACACTGCCTCAGGTTATGCACCGCCTGCACACTGCCTAGTTGCACCGTCATGCACACTGCCTAGGTCATTAGCAGGTCATCACCGCTCCGGCACACTGCCTCAGGTCAGCGTCTCCGCTCCTGCACACTGCCTCAGGTTGATGCACCGCTCCTGCACACTGGCTCAGGTCATGCACCGCTCCTGCACACTGCTCAGGTCATGCACGCTCCTGCACACTGCATCAGGTCATTCACCGCTCGCTGCATACACTGCATCATGTCACGCTCCGCTTCCTGCACACTGCCTCAGGTTTAGGCAACCGCTCCTGCACACTGCCTCAGGTCAATGCACCGCTCGCTGCCACTGCCTCAGGTAGTGACCGCTCCTGCACCTGCCTCAGGTCTGCACCGCTCCTGCAACACTGCTGCAGGTGCACGCACCACTCCTGCCCACTGCTCAGGTCATGCACAGCTCCTGCACACTGCCTCAGGTCATGCACCGCTCCTGCACACTGCCTCAGGTCATGCACCGCTCCTGCACACTGTCTCAGGTCATGCACCGCTCCTGCACACTGCCTCAAGTCATACACCGCTCCTACACACTGCCTCAGGTCACGCACCGCTCCTGCACACTGCCTCAGGTCATGCACCGCTCCTGCACACTGCCTCAGGTCACGCTCCGCTCCTGCACACTGCCTCAGGTCACGCTCCGCTCCTGCACACTGCCTCAGGTCATGCACCGCTCCTGCACACTGCCTCAGGGCACGCACCGCTCCTGCACACCGCCTGCACACACTGTACAGATCACCTTCACAGCACACCGGCACACTGCACATATGTCGTACTTACACCGCACAGATAACTGTCCCATAAACTGCAAGTTGCACAGCCGACTCTCCTGCACACTGCACATATCACTGCTCCTCATACTGCACAGATCACTCCCATACACTGCATAGCTGACTCTCGTGCACTGGATGGATCACTCCCGTACACTGCACAGCTGACTCTCTCGTACACCGCACAGATCACTGCCCCTCATACTGCACACATCACTCTCCCGTACACTGCACAGGTCACTCTCCCGTCCACGACACAAAGCACTCCCATATATATAGCACAGATCGCGCCCCCCCCCCCCCCACCGTGCAGAGCGACTCCAGCCTCCCACGCAGCGCTCAGACCAGTGAGAATGGCCGTTGTCCACTCCGGGGAGGGGGGGGGGGGGGGGGACACGGTCGGCAGTGCGTTTGGCTTAGGTTCATGGCTTGAGTCCGGCGCATGGTACATGGCGCCGTTGTGAAGATCACTCTCCTAGAATACGGGTTTAAGTGGGACCGGAATGTATTCGTGCGCCTCAAACCCAGAACACCCGCGTGCATGCGTGTCGCACATTTAGTGTGGAGCACACCAGCAGGTGACATCGCAGGGAGCCGGCCGGCCGCTTCCGTGGCGGAGCTCGGCGTGTGCTCCGTGTGGTGGCGGCCGTGCGGCCCTCCGAGTGCGGCCGCGGCTGGTGCTGACCGCGAGCGCGGCGCCGCCAGGGTGTGGTCCGACTACAGCGAGCCGGCCACGCGCGCGCCGCTCTGCGTCACCTCGTGGTCGGCGCTGGAGGCGACGCGGGTGGCGGCGCTCTCCGTCACCTGGCTGCAGGCGAGCGGCCGGCTGGTGGCCGGCGGCGAGGAGCGCTCGCTGCACGTCTGGGACCTGCAGCGCGAGCGGCGCGTCGCCGAGCTGCCGTGCGGCGCCGACACCTCCGTCACGGCGCTGGCCTCCAACGAGTCAGGTCGGTGGTGGCCGGCGCGCCCCGTCCCTCGCATGCTCTGGCTGGGGACTCTTTTCTGACTGGCGTTAAGTGTAGGTAAGGGGAAGGGGGGGAGGGGGGGACACACGCCGTACCCTCCGGTCGGCCTGGCGGTGCGCTGGTGCAGTGCCGGTGCTCCCAGGCGTGTTCGGTGCTTGACCCGTGCCGGCCTGTCGTCTCGCCCCAGCGCCATTTTTTGACGCGCCCTGTCTTCTGACGCGCCCTGTATGCTGACTCGCCCTGTCTTCTGACGCCCTCTCGTCTGACGCGCCCTGTCTTCTGACGCGCCCTCTCGTCTGACGCGCCCTGCCTTCTGACGCGCCTTGTCTTCTGACGCGCCTTGTCTGCTGACGCGTCCTGTCCCCTCCCCCGCGGCACGCAGAGCCCCACCTGGTGGTGGCCGGCTGCTCCAGCGGCACGGTCGGCCTGTTCGACACGCGCCTGTCGGGGCCGCAGTCGCGGGTGGGCTCGTGGCGCGAGCACCAGGCGTTCGTGGTGTCGGCTGAGCTGCGCGCCGTCGGAGGACACACGGTGGCCGTCACGGGAGAGTGAGTACCGCCGCCGGCAGACGGCCGCTCACGACCAGGGCGCAGCGGAGCCGCTGTCGAACCCGATTACAGGATACCGACGTCTCTGGTGCTGAAGTTCACAATGTTGCCTCTGTTTATCCCTGCGAGGTGGCCGTGGTGTCATGGACACAACCGTTTCACGTCCAGTCCTGCCTGGGAGCCCATAATTGCAGTGTGGAGGCCGCCGGCGGGGCCCACGTCGCCATCTACCGAGCACGTGTCAACTGTCCACCCGCGTTTGGGCCGTGTAGCTGGATGAGGATGAGATGCGGTGATGCAGCCGGGTTTAATCCGGCCGGCGACGGTCGACGTCGGTCGCTGTGCTGCTGGCCGGCGGCGGTCGGCGTCGGTCGCTGTGCCGCCGACCGGCCGGCGCCTGACGCGGGCCGACTCGGCCTCGCCTGCAGTCAGAAGGGCGACGTCAAGCTCTGGGACGCCCGGCGGCCCTCCTCCGTCAGGACGTTCCACACCGTCTCCGACGTGATGACCATGGCTGTGCACCCCACCGCCGACCTGCTGGCCTGGTGAGTGTGCGCCGTGGTCGGGCGAGCGCTGGCTGCGCCCTGGGGAAAAGCGTCGGACTAGTCTGGTGTGAGCGTCTTCTATGGTTTGGAGGCGATTTATGGGCGGAGTGCCGCCTAATGTGCATAGTATTGACTGTGGTTTGTTGAGTAATGTCTGTGGTCTGAGGAGTGTTGTCTGCTCTTGGTATGTGTCTGTAGGCTGTTGAGTGGTGTCTGGCCTAACGACAGTGGAGCGGATTGTCCGTGGTCAGGTGACATGGAGCGGATTGTCCGTGGTCTGGTGACATGGAGCGGATTGTCCGTGGTCTGGTGACAGTGGAGCGGATTGTCCGTGGTCTGGTGACAGTGGAGCGAATGGTCCGTGGTCTGGTGACAGTGGAGCGGATTGTCCGTGATCTGGTGACAGTGGAGCGGATTGTCCGCGGTCTGTGGCCTGGAGACAGCAGCGAGTGCTCCTTTGATCCTGCGAGTCATCTGTTGTATGAGGAGCAGTGCGTGAGGTCATGACTATGAGGGTTGTCTCATTTGGGGACGGTGGACGGTGTTGCCCGTGGTCTGAGGACATTGGTAAGAGTTGCAGGAGGTCTGAGAAGGGTTGTCTGCAGTCTGAGAGTTGTCTGCAGCCTGAGAAGGGTGTCTGCAGTCTGGTGAGTGTGGTTTGTGTACGGATGCCGTCAGTGGCATGTTGAGCCGGTGGTCTGGTGAGTGCTGTGCGTGGTCCGCGAGATGTGGCTGGCCTCAGAGGTCGGGTTTTGTGAGTATTGACCTCAGTCTGTGGAGTGCCTGCTCGGCTCCGCTGACCGCCGCTCGGGTCGGGCGCGTGCTTTGTACCGTACAGGGTGTCATGACGAACCCCGTGCAATATCCTGCGCTGACATCTCTCCGGCTCCGGTCGTCACTGGAGCGTGTGCGGCTGGCGCGGGCTGGGCGACTGCGATGCCTGTGCTGCGTGCCGCGGAACCTCGCACACGTGTGACCGGTGTGCGTGTGCCCTGCCGCAGCGGGTCGGTGAACCAGTACATATCGCTGTACACGCTGACGGGCGAGAGCCTCAACACCATCCGCTACCATGACGGCTTCATGGGACAGCGCATCGGTGAGTGGGCCGCGCTGACACACACACACACGCACGCACACACACGCACGCACGCACGCACGTACGCACGCACGCACGCACGCACGCACGCACGCACGCACGCACGCACGCGCACCCCACCCGCGGCTGTGGCGACGGCACAGGCCTCGCGCTGCCCTGGCCAGGTCGCCGCGCTGACACACACACACACGCACCCCACCCGCGGCTGGGGCGACGGCACAGGCCTCGTGCCGCCCTGGCCACGCCGCCTGTGCTGGCGGAGTGGGCAGGAGGGGACTGGGAGTGAGGCGGTCAGGTTAGGCGCGCCTCCCTGAACCAACGCGTAAACAGATGAAAAGCCAGCTGAAGTCTGGCCTGACAGACGGTCAACATGCAACGAAGTGGTCCTTAGTGTCGTTTTGCATGGCTCAAATACCGAACAGATAGATAGACGACCCTTTTGTTCTTCATGGTTGTTCGTGACTGTTCGAGTTCAGAAGCCACATCGTCCCGCGCCACGATCCGGAAGTGCTCAGCTGCGTGTGCGTTGTTGTTTCGTGCCCCGAGTGGGCGGCTGGTCGTCTGGCCTCGGGGCGGCGCCCGGCGGACGGGTCGGCTGACTGGGTGGGTGGCGCCTGTCGGCAGGGCCCGTCTCCTGCCTGGCGTTCCACCCAGTGCGGGTGGCGTTGGCGGCCGGCAGCACCGACTCGCTGGTCTCCGTGTACGGGCTGCCGCGCAGCTGATGGGCCTGGCGCCGGCCGCTCGCCGCCGGCCCTCGCCCGGCCGAGCCTCGGTCGGCGCGTCTGCCGCGCAGCTGATGGGTGTGCCGGCACGGGCGTAGGGGCGCCGCGACTGCGCCGCGACGCCGTCACCGGACGCCGCTCGACGCAGGGGGTGTGAGGCCGCGTGCAGAGTTACCGGGCCGCGGAGCCGGCCTGCGGGCGGCGGCGGCCGGTATTTTATCGGGATGACCTCGAGCTTCAAGCCCCGCACCACTGAGGCAACTTACTCGTTTTGCTAGGGTACTTGTGCGCGCGCCAGGGATCAGGCGGGAGCGGCTAGATGCTGTCATTGTGTCCACATGTTCAGATTTGTGTAGTTACGGCGTCTTGCGCGGTTTCGCGTTCGTGCACTGCCATCTGCTGGTGACCGTGCGAAGTGAGTGGGCCCGTCGAGCGGCGCCTGCTGCCACGGCGGTGCGTCTGGTCGTGATGGGGCCTGCCGGGGCGAGGCGCCTCTTGCCACGATGGTGCCTGCTGAGGCGGCGCCTCTTGTCACGATGGTGCCTGCCGAGGCGGCGCCTCTTGCCACGATGGTGCATCCCAGGACCGTCAGTTGGTGCGATCGGGTGGACATGGTCGGGCTGTAAGATGGCTGTCGTAAAGTGGCCGCCACCAGCGTCCCGGCGAGTGCTGCGACGAGTTGCTGGGGGCTTTGCGCGGGGCTCCCACCAGCTGATGTCGCAGCACGGTGCAATTACGTGGCAGCGCAGTGTAATCGCTTTGGTGTATTCGCGCTCCGTGTCGTGCATTATACAACCTTGTGTGTCGGTCCGGTAGCTGCAGCGTTTGACACTACGTGTGGTACTATGATGCTTGCTTCTGCTGCCACTCCGTTATTTGTGTTGTCCCGTCTGTTCTCTCCGTTGCCAGCTGCCTCGACCAGTGTTACCAGCGACCAGTTGCCAGCATCAACTGCTTCAACCGTTGCCACGACGTTTGAGCTATCTACGGGTGTCCGCGAGCGCGGCTGGCGTCGCGATGCTCCCACGCATTTGGCGGAGCAGGGCGCGCGGTTCGCCATAGATCGGATTCACCGCGGCGTGGGGCGCTGTGGCGCTCGTGCTCGCCTGCCTTCTGCGCTGTGCGGAGGCTGCGTACGGACACCAAGCCGTCGGAGTGCACACCCTGTGCGCCCGAGCTTGCCGTCGGACGCGTACCCACCGGCTTGTGATTTTTTGGAGAAGGGTCGTCGACGCTTTGGTTCATGTGAAATTCAAAAAGCTAGCCACAACACAGTGTGTGATTTTTTTTTAGAAAAGCGCATCGGACAGCAAATGCAGATTTTCTCCATAGACCACGACGCTTCGGCGCGACGGAAGCCGCCGCAGGGCGGGGCCCGGCGTTGCCGCTGCGGAGTCAGCCAGGTGGTCTCGACCTGGCTGGTCTACGACCAGTTCCATGGGGCCTTGTGAGGCCAGAGTTGGGATCGGTAGAGCCTCTGTCCAGGCCGGATCTGAGGATTGCATTACGGCCTTCTGAGAACATCTGTGTATGCTGTCGGATCTTGAACCGACCTCAAAAATGGCGACAGACGACCGCCAAAAACGCAATGGGGTTTGACGTTTACACCAGGCATGGACGCCGGGCGTGCCGCGACCTGGGCGTCACAGGGACGGCGCAGGGTCGCGCGGCTTGGCAGGCGCTCAGCGGCGCCTCCGCCGGCCGCGCGAGCGACTCAAGTGCCTCCCGGGCTGTCGACACGCGTCAATTGTGGAAATATACGAATGCGCAAATCAAATCCAGAGTCCTGGATGCCGGTACAGAATGTGTGGCCTGCACGCGGGCTGGCGGCCACCGAATGCTGCCACGAGAAGGAGCTAGTACCGGCTGGGTAGGTGGACGAGAAATGCCACAGATGATTAGACTGCAAATGACGGTACGTGGACGTCGTATTCGATCTCGGGCCTCTCCCAGGGAATCGTCATTTAATCTCGATGAGTCTTTCGTTTGAGCAACGAACATTAGTCATGCCACATCCCAAGTGGCCCTGCCAAATTACAACTGGATGTAGCTGACTTGTGAGCTTCATTGTGCTGTTTTCCCAGCCGGCGTTGGAAACGCCTCCGTTATCGCCTGCTCGAGACTAAGCCGTGACAGCCACGTTGTGTAAAACCCAACAGGCCACTTCCAGGCCGAAGGCTGGAACATTAAGGACAAAACATTTTTGATTAAAAGGCCCACTGAAACCAGGTCAGTTCGCTTTGGGCTCTACTTTCGTATGAAAGTGAGGCTATACTTCACACAGCTTTCTAGCCCACGTGACCCCAGCGAAAGAACGTCAAGGTCTACAAATACTTGCGCACTTCCGCACGAAATTAGCCCCCGAAGCAAGCAACTAGCAGCAAGCAGTTTGACTTCATTCGTTACTGTGGCGAGCGTGCAGGTTGAAAGCAGCCACGCCCGGCTGCGCTGCCAGCAGGCGCGAGGGCCTTTTATGGAATCGTGAACACTCGAGCCTCAAAAGGACGTTGTTGATTGCCAGGGCAGATATGCAGTATGTATTGACAACGAAATCCGGCATGCTGCCGGTCCTGCCAGGTCTCTGGTGCGACCCGATAACGAAAATCGTCAAAAGGTCCGGTTGACAGGGGTCGGCCGGGGTACTCAACTATAGTTAATGCCCCCTTCCCCTTAAAATAAACGAGTGCAACACGTGCCTACATTCCAGAGGTGGCAGTTCCGTTAATTGAATACATGACTTCACTTACACCAGCAAGCAGTAACACAATGTCGAGTTTTCTAGTTAGATATTTCCGACAACGGATCGGTCTCTGGATCTCGGGCCACGCCGCCCACATGTACACTTCCAGCGGGCCCGGGGCGTCTGCCAACAGCACCGCTCACTGCCACCCGCCGGTGCCATCGCACCGCGCGATCGCCTTCGCCGCTGGCAACCGAGCTGGACCCCGCCGTCTTCGGGTGTCCGCTGAGGTGTCCGAGGCTGCGCTCGCGACGCGGACACCGGCGTGGCGCGTGGCCCTGCCGAGGCCCGCCGCGGCACGGGCTGACAGGTCGGAAGACGGTCACAGACACGCGATCAACGATGTACAGACAGGCCGCGAACGAGTTGCAAAAGGACACAGATGCAAGATTAAAGGACGATGTCTTGCAGACACCACAGACCACTACCGCGGCTGCCGGCCGGTGCGCAGTAAATACGCTACAACGAAGAAAATATATCGGATTCCATAGATTCATATGCGGTATGGTCACTTCTGTGCGCTGTTGTACCGGCCGCTCACACACACACACACACGCACACCTCCCACACACACACACGCTCACACACAATGTCTTTGGCTTAACATGAAATACTGACCAGGCACGTGCGAGACTACTAGGACGCAACTAAAATGATATCAGCTTGAAATTGGGGCTGAATCACCTGACCAGAAATGGGCAACCCCAATGACGCACGCCCGGTGCCTCGCTCTCCCAGAAACGCAACAGCTCAACATGGACGCTTTCTCGAGGGAAGCACGGCTGGAATCAGTCAGTACAGGCGAGGTTTACTTGTCACATAACCGAGAAGCGAGTGTGGACCGCGACCAAGGCAACAGCGTCCACGATGAATCGAGAAGTATTTCCCAATGCCAAAGTATCACAAGTGCGGTCGAAGTGTCGCCAGCTGACTCATGAGGCGAGGCACTGACAGTCCCCCCCCCCCCCCCCTGCCGTACGGTCAGCGCAGGGTCCTGGGGATCCCCTCCACAACACGCTCCAGCGCAGCGGCCGCGCAGTGAGGCGCCGCTCGAAACCCGCCATCACACGACAGGACTCGCGCAGGCAGGGACTGCGCCGGACCGGCGACAAACACTGGGAACGACCAGCCCGACGAAGGGGCTCCCAGAGCGAGACCCTCCACACATCTCGTCTCGTACAAGAGGCGGTTATCAAAGGCGCAGAGACTTCCACGGAGACCGGCCACTCTACACACAAGGAACGGTGCCACCGACTGACGAATGAGGGACACGAGTGATAACCGGGAACGGGGCGCTTGCATTTTAATGTTCATCTTTCCAAGACACACCACGCCGTGATGCCAAATCCAAGGGGTGAAGGATGAAAGACGTGTGGCGAGGGGGGGGGGGGGCAGGACGCAACGTGGTCTGCATGGTACCCCAGGCTCCGACAGAGTTTGATGATTGGTAGGGAAGTGACTTGCACGGGAACGACCATTCCATCTCCGCCAGGACTCATACAGGACTATCTTGATGCCTGGACTCGCACACCTTCAGCTCGTACGAAGGACAGCTGCAGCAGGTTCTAAACGCATAACAGGACGGCCATTCTAGAACACACTCACACGATGAGAGGAGCCACCCAGACTTGACACCGCTGGCACGTCGCACCGCACTCGTCAGACCTAGACTTCTGTGAGGACGCCCGGACACAGCCCCGTCCCAATGGCGGGCCTGCGTCCTCGGCAGCGGCCGTCGGGTGCCGTCGCCAGTCTCGTCGTCAGTGGCAGGGCGCGCACCCCGCAGTGCTACAGACGCGTCCACCAGTTGGCACCTTCACGTCGGAGCGCCAGCCGCCACTCGCACTCCCCCGAAGACGGCGGCCGTCACGGCGCCGCGCGCGGCCGGCGTCTGCGGCGCAGTTTCCCGGTCCGGCCGCGCGGAGCGCACCACACGCGGCGCGACGCCGCCGCGCTCTTAACACGCGCGCGCGCGCAGTCAGACTGGTACAGCGGGTTGGGCGCCATACATGTGCGTCGCGGCCACGGCACTGACCACGACCGTTGATCGCGCTCCACACGGGCACACGCTGTCCGGGCCGGCGCAGGAAGCGCCATCTGCCAGCGGCGCCGTACCCGTCCAACGTCCGGTGCGGTACGCCGCGGCCTAGCTGACGCTCGCACCACTCGCAACACGGTACCGTGACCACCGCGCGCCGGACGCCGGGCGCCACAGACACGAGTCAGTTCGGTCCAGCCACGGCTCTCGTCCTCCCAGCCGTCCAGGAGTGGCGGGCGACGCCACCGGCCTGTGGTGCTGGCATCCGTCCCCACTCGGTCGCCACCGAGACTCACACGCCTGCGGTGCGTCTCTCGGCGACGTAGCAGCTGCCCGCTGGGCCGGCCAGCACGCGCCTCCCGGCGCCTGGGGGCGTCCGGCCCGCCGGCGCCGGGCCACGCCGACCTCAGGCCGGACCGACCCTCAGCCGCCCCGGGCCGGGCCGGGCCGGCGACCGGCGCCGGGCGCCGACGGAGGCCGTGCCGCTGCGACCCGCTCCCGCACACGGCGACCCAGCAGAGCTCGCGGCCCGGCGCGCGGCGCGCCGGCGTACCCGGTGCCGCCTCAGTCGGAGTCGGCGGCGGAACGCTCGGCCAGCAGCTGGACGGCGGCCACCTCCTCGGCCGTCAGGTAGCCGCGCGACACCGCGTAGTCGGCCAACGCCGTGTGGCAGAACACAAACTGGTCGGGCATCTGGATGCTGTGCGCCCGCTGGGAGCGCACCTTCTCCACGGTGCCCTGCACATCCACCGTGCCCACGTCCTCCAGCCGGCGGATGCAGATGTCCAGCGTGCAGAACGTGCCTGTCGGACACGGCGGGCAGTCAGGCAACGGGTCGCGCCGACACCAGCCAACCAACCGGCCAAATGAGCGTCAGCCACTGCCCTCTCACGCTTCCCCGAGTGAAGAGTTCGACACAAGCACGCACGCACCCGCCAGCGCGCACGCCACCCTCGGCAGCGGTCGGGGGCGTTCCACAGGGAACACAGTTGGCGCTCCATACCTGTGCGTCCGATGCCGGCGCTGCAGTGCACCAGTATGGGCGGGCCGAGCGGGTGGCCGCTCCAGGACGGGCTGAGCTCGGCCAGGCGCCGCTCCTGCGTCTGGCGCACGGCCGCCAGGAAGCGCAGCATGGCGTCCGCCGAGTGCGGCACGTTGTAGTCGGGCCACGCCGTGAAGAGGAAGTGGGTCACCTGAACGGACGGGGAGACGGCCGGTCAGGGATCAGAGGTTGGAGGTCAGCGACGCTCCGGGCGTCGCGTCACGACGGCCGACGCTGGACGCGGCTTCGGCATCCGTCCTGCACCAGTCTAGCGACGCCAAACATCGGGTGAAACGAAAGTGACCGCTCTTGAACAACAATTCTGGCCACCTTTCAAGGGAATGTTCTACATTTCAAGATCGCAGCTGCTATCTTCTGAGAGATGGCAGCACGGGCTGGAAGTATTCGCTAAGCTCAATATCGTTATGCGCTTGGTCTTTGGCCCTTTCTCGTGGTGTTATTGCATAATTTATCGGTAAGTTTAAGACGTTTCCTTGCATTCAAACGCTCGGTTAAAGCGATATTCTTAAATTATTTGATTAAAAGTCTGAATTCTGTTGTAGCTAGGGAGAACGTATAACTTCTTATACACGTAGGACAAAACGTAGTTTATGTAAGGCTCTTGAATAATCATCACAGCACTGATTTACTCGATCAAGAGCCGTCGTATCTGGCGGGCGTGCTCGCGAACGCCAGATATGAACAACTCAACAAATATATTTTTATTGGCCTTGATCGCCACATGGCTTATGAAATGGCAGGATTTGCATGACGTTATCATGACGTCATGAGTGTTAACGGAACTTTGAAAGACTCTCCACGATATATCTTTCCACATTTTCGCGGGCGTGAAGCTCAGGAACTAGATATTTTTACGATGGTAGGGCTGTGAACTACACCGAATGATCTTCGAGAGGGCCATTTCAGCTCAAAACCCCGTACAAACATGGAACGCTTCCTTTAACGGACGAATGAGCCTACGACGCAGCCTTCCCATTTGAGAAAAATGGCGATCGGTTTGGAGAACCAGTCCCAAATACACACTGAGCGCATGCGCCCCGCCGATTTACGCCAGACCTAGCCTACGGTCCGCGCCCCGCGTGGTGGGACGGGAGCGGCCGCCGCGCCGAGCGCCGCCTCACCTGGCGCGTCTGCGACGAGCGCGTGTCCGTCAGCAGCAGCTGGCTGACGTTGTAGCAGTCCTCCTGCGTAACGCCCAGGTTCTCGATGGTGAAGAAGCCGTGGCGCGTCTCGTGGCCCAGCTCGAGCGGCCAGTACCGGCCGCACTTGGTGCGGCCCTGCTCCACCAGCCGCGTGGTCATGACGATCAGCAGCACGCGCTGCTCCCACACCATCCGCCAGAAGTCGGCGAACGTACCCGGAATCGGACCTGCCCGGCGCGCGCGCGCTCAGTCACACGGTGACACACAGCCAGACGTGCGGCGGTGCACACGGCACGAGGCGCTCACATCCGGTTCACACAGCGTCACCCGCCGTCGATCTCACACGTGTTCACCTGACACACACGGCCACCGGACTGACGCGGCGGTGCTCACCGCCGGAGACCAGCACCACCGGTACATACGGCGTCCCAAAGGAGAACACGCTCGGACGGAGGCGGCGGCCTGCTCCGCTCGCCGGGTCGGGTCGGGTCGGGTCGGGCTGGGCCGGGCCAGGCCGGCCTGCTCCCCCCCCCCTTCCCCTCCCCAGGGCGGCACCCACCTTGGGACGAGATGAAGGCGTTCTTCTGCTTGTAGCCGTCCACGTAGTTGGCGTTGATGTAGTCCGAGTTGGGGTCGTCGTCGACCTGGGAGAGCGTGACCCGGCTATGGTCGTAGCACAGCACGTCGCTGTACCGGTTCTTGCCGCGGTTGGCCGGTACCCTGGCGGAGCGCAGGGTCGGGTCAGGTCGGGTCGGGCCGTCAGCCGCGCGGTATGGCTCCGACGCCAGGCGCGGCCGCCGCCGCCGGTCAGAAGTAGGTCGAACACCACGCGCATGATGGACAGTTAAATGGCGCAAAAGGGCCCAAGTGACCTTGAATAACGTCAATCACCAGTAAAGATCCCGCCGGCAGTGGGACCCCACAGGACGGGAAGAAAGTGGGGACTGGTGAAAACCTCCAACCCCACTTTCAAAGAGTCGTCCTAACCACCGAACTACGAGGCGCTCAATCCATCCGAGCTTTTTTGCAGGTGAAGATGTGCTCCATGAAATATGGCATATCCGTGTATGGATGCAATTGATAGACCAACATCTTTAGGCTTGTTGGTGTTTACTGTAGAACCCCAACTTCTTTCATCAGAATCCCAACACAATTTCTGAAGAGCTGTACTGCGGCGGTTTTGTTTAGCTAATGACATACAGTAGCAAATGCCAGCAAATGTTACAGTGAAGGCCGCCAGCACAGTGCGTTGGACGCTGGGTTTTCGATAGCCGTCCAGGGACTGTGATGAAAGGACAACTGCTCTACCAGATACAATGGTCGGTAACCCGTGCGCACAGCAGATTGTCAGACTACAGTCTTATATTGATGGCGTGCCTGCAAAAAAAACACATGTCCGAGCAGCCTAGCACATATTACGGATTTGGCTGATTTTCAAGCACATGAGCTGTAAAAGCGAATTTTGAGATCCAGAAGCAGCATTGTTATAATTTGTATTTGTACAAGACCGTTTATCAGACCAGAAGCGTTCATGAACCAGGCATTGCTCTGGATAGCTACCATAAATCGTACCATAGCCAGGTACTGGCCAGGAATTAGAAGCGAAGTTGCATCATGCTCAGAGATAATGGTGACCAGGCACATAGTGCGGCAGTGACTTCACTTCAGGGGACGAAGTTGTGCGGGCAAGACGGGGCTGAACTTTATGCAAATGTGGGCAGACGAACCCCAATATTGAGGATCACATGCACCAATTTGGTGCATGGGCACTCAATGTTAACGGAAGATTTGAGTCGGATTGAGACACCAGGTTGGATCCCCATCGGCTCCTTCCAGCTGCAGGGACGCTGGATGCCAACGCTCAGCAGAAGGCAGCTGTCTCCAACTTAAGCCGGAGCGAATTTCGCCGCCGGTTTTGGACCAGAAGTGAAGGGTAAGGCCAGCCCACTGCCTCACGGTCAGCTGTTGCGGACAGTGCGGTGACGTAGGATGACGCCAGCAGCAGGCGGGCTGTCCGAGGGGACTGTTGGACTGCTGGTCCGTACGTGAAAATCGGGCTAGAGAGCGACAGCGTGCGCAGAGCGTTATGCTGCATCGCGTGTCAGTTTAAAAACTAATGTGCCAATTTCGGAGCACAGTTGTACGACAAATGACCCAAATACGTCTCAGCAGCTAATCCCGGTCGGCGTCTCAACGAACGGCATTGTCTCCCCACATGGGCGATCGGGCTCCAGTGGCACTCACATGGAGTGGTTGAAGGTGCCGGCCGGCGCCTGGGCCTTGATCTCCCAGTAGTCGTCGTACAGCTGTCTGCGCCCCTTGGCCTCCAGCTGGCCGAGCAGCTCCTGCAGCGTGGCGCCGCGGCCGTCGTCCATGTGCAGCGAGTCATCGTCCGAGAAGCCGGAGCTCTCGGAGCAGGCGGCCGGCTCCGGCGAGTGCGAGCCGGCCGGCGGCGGCGTGGCGGCCGCTCGTCGCACGTTGCCGTCGCCGTCCGACGAGAAGGACGCCTCTGACACCTCGCTGGCGCCGCTCGCCTCCGCCGACGAGTTGGCGTTGGCCACATCGTCCACCGTCATGCCGACCCGCTCGCAGTCCAGCTGCACGGACCGGGCAGGTCAGGTCAGGTCAGGTCAGGTCAGGTCAGGTCAGGGGAGCGGAGGCGGAGCGGCCGACCTCATCAGCTCGCTGGCGGCGGCAGATGCCGGGCACGCTAATCCCGCCGGCAGGGGACCACTGGGACCTATGACGTCACTGGCAGGGCATGATATGGTGACAGGCGTGAAACACTATCTGGGAACTCGATTTACCTATGTCGTAGTAACCAGAAACGAGTAAAAATATTTCGACAAGTGTTGTGGCAGCCACACAACTCACTCCGGCAACGCATGCCCAAATTACCTACGTGATTTTGCATCATGGTCCTTATATTCTAAAGCATTCCACAACTCACACCGACGTAACTATGGCGGTTATGATCATGGTTCCGATAGTCATCACATAATTACGGTTACCTATCAAGGTATGAACTAACAAGACCTCTGAAGCCTTCATGATCACGGTAGACTTTCGCGATCTCCCCCCCCCCCCCCCCCTCCCCACACGGCTCCCGCATCCCTTCGATGTTTTTACCCATCCGGACCTTAATGTGACATCTGATGCTCGTGTACCTTGTGCCCCAGACCTTTGAGGATCAATGAAGGCCCTTTCTTAAACGCCTTTTTCCTCGTGCTCATGTGTCTCCAGTGTTTTGGGGGCAGTGATGCTTATGGTCACGTTACATTCTGGGTGTCCCTGTCTCTGTGGCACGTTTGTTTCCGTGTTTTTCCTGATGTTTCTTAGGTTCCAATGCTTTAATTACTCCTGGTATTTCTCAACCGTTCGTTCTCGCGGTCGGCAATATCCCCATGAAGCGGGTGATCCTTGGACGGAGGGAGGGGACACAAACACAGGACCTTTGGGCCCCTGTGTCTTTGGAGGCATCAGCTGCGGCGTTACATTCCACACGGATAAGCAGCGGTCTGCAGCTGGCGCTGAGCTGCGAGCTTCTAGGAGTTTCGGACGCGTTTGGACCCTGATGATGTTATGCCTCTAATGCTTCTGGGAACGATGACCATCTTGAGTACATTCTGGTGGTTCTTTCTACTGGACCTTGCTTTTTGGGGTCAGATATTTTTGGGCTCTCGCTGCGTGTGGGTCTCTAGCGTTTCTTGGGGCCCGGTGTTTCCATGTTGCCTTATGATGGTCCTGAAAGTACTTTACATATGGTTTTGGCCGCAATGTTTTTTGTTGTTTTTTTTTGCTCTCTGTTTGTGTTGGCTATGAACCTTCTGTGGGTTCCAATGTTTCCGAGACCATCCTGCTAGTTCTGTCGGCCCGTGATGTTTCTGCAAACCACTTGACATCTCTTGAGACGCTATAATGTTTCTGGGGCCAGACAGTTTTGTGAATATTTCCGAGCGTACTAACAGTTTGCGTTGTTGGAGCATCACTGCTTTTGCAAACCACTGATGTTGGAGGACCCCATTCCTTCAGGGGACTTATGATTCCAAACCAGATGAGACACCGTAATCAGGGGAAGATCAAAATGCCGGGGGGCTCGCTAGTTCCAGGAGACGTAGATACATCCGGATAGCCACACAGACTCCAAATAGTCAGAGGGCACAGAGCTCTCTCAAAGCCGTCAGTGGCTCCAAAGAATGTCAGGAAGCCTGAAAGCCTGAAGCCTCCAGAAGCGCCCGTGACTCCCTCCCCCATGCCTTGAAACTTAGCGACGTACCCAGAGTTATTGAGGGCGGCAAGGTTCCGTCAAACCAAAACACAACGGACCAGAGACCACAAGGGTCTATAAATTAAATAAAAAACGGGGTTCGCAAAACAGCAGCGTCGCCAGGCCATCGATCCCAGCCAACAGGCAGACTCATGGAAATATCTCAGAAAGATTGAAGGGAGTGCTCCACATATGAAATTGAAGCAAGCAGCAGATGTGATGAAATGAGCTACTTGTATCAGATCGTATGCTTTTATGTGGAAAAGACCGCTCTAGGAAACCAAATGTCTGTACTTAGTTAATATGCTCCTCAACACGTCATTGTTTCATTGCGTCATCGTACCTTGTACAACAATGATTGAGAGCCAATTGACGGCCGTTTCTGGAAATAGTGCTCACAAAAGCCAGGTATGAACGACTGGACAATTATATTTTACTTGGCCTTGATCGCCGAACGACCAACTAACCGGCAGATCTTGAATGGTGTTTGTAAGGCGTCATGCATGCCTGGGTGACCTTGAAATAGTCTCCACATATTTGCGGACGTAAGTTCAGAAACCACAGGGGTTTACTTTCAAAGAACGGCACGACTGTGAACTGCAACGAATGATATTCAGGACGGCTATTTCAGTTCAAAACCCTGTACAAATGTGGAACACAACCTAAACGTCCCACAGAAACATCAGGGCCTTCAGAGACATCAGGCTCTTAGGCGCCAAGGGTCATCAGAGGCGCACACACCACAAATATCAGACCGCCAAGGTATCCAAGACATTATGGACACGAATGACATCAGCGGCCTAACAAGCACCCCCGGATCGAACACGTCACGGTGGCAACGGGCACCAAAACATGGATGATTGCATCACACTGATGTCCTACGTCGCATCAATTAAAGTGGTCTTTCAGTTCACGTCTCTGTCAGCGAGCCACCGGCTCGTCAAAGTCGGAAACTTTGACGTGAAATTGCGGACTAGTTATCACTGTACATGATGCTGGACGGTTCACATGAGCTCTCCAACAACAGAATTCATTTTGATTAAATATAAAGCGTAGGACGCCTGTCAAAGCAGTGAGCTGCACTCACGTCCCTCAACGACCACGACCAAAATATCCAAGTGGCCAGCCAATCCGTTGGAACAGTGCCGCCGAGTTCCCGGCGTCATTGAACGTACGTTACAGTTGCGTTCGACAAAAAGCAGCGGCTAGTTTTCACCACCTTCGTGAGCTGCCAGCCCCATCGCCAGGTGAATTGTCATAATCTTTCAACAAGCAGCGGCAGCCCTGGCGTGGCCCTCACCTGGGTGAGGCCGCCGCTCTCACCTGGGTGAGGCTGATGTCGCAGAGGTCACCATCCGTCCTGTTACTCATCGACATGTGGCATTCGCGCAGCCACTGGGCATGGTCGGCGTGCAGCGTTCCGCCAAACTGCACCGGCAGCGACTCGCGAGCTATGTGCAGCGACAACTGCAGCAGGACACGCCAACCCTCACTTGGCGCCGGCGCCGGCAGATGGCAGGGCAGCACCACGCAGCAAAACAACGGCGGGCCTCAAACCAAAAACGGCCTACGCCAACCAATCTGGATACCAGGTGAACAAACACAAACAAGCGTGGTAAGCTTGAACCAAGCACCTAGCGTCACACCATACCGCGCGTGCTCACAGCCAAGATGGCGCGCCAGGACGCCGTCGGCGCTCGGCCGGTCGCCGGCACCCACCTGAGGCCTGCTGACAGTCCACACTCGGTCGCGGAGCTTCTCACGCACGAACAGGCGCAGGATCTTGAAGGGCGCGCGGAACCAGAGCGGCGCCGTCACGATCAGCACTTTCTTCAGTCGCGCCGGGTAGCCGCCCTGCCGGCGGCAGAGGCGGCCATCAGCTGAGCCGGAGCCAACGCCGGGCCGCGGCACGGCACGGCACGGCAAGGCACAGGCACAGGGCGGCCCTCCGCCGGTGGCAGAGGAGGCCATCAGCCGAGCTGGAGCCGGAAGTGACGCCGGGTCGAGGCACGGCACGGCAAAGGCACAGGGCGGCCCTCCGGTCGCGGCAGAGGCGGCCATCAGCCGAGCCGGAGCCGGAGCCGGGTCGCAACACGACATGGCACGGCACGGCACAGGCACAGAGCGGCCCTCTGCCGCACGCCGACATACACGGGCGAGACACAGCCAGCACGTGGCGCGCGTGTGTGCGTGGCCACGCCGGAGCAGGGTTTGGCGCTGAGTGGATCGATAGCGCGGATTGCTGGCGGGTAGGAGACTCCACTTCCAATACATGCTGGATTGGACGTCTGTGGCGGGACACGCAATTCGCATGGCGCTTAATTGGCCGCACCTTCACTCAGCCACGGCGTCGCATGCATGCTTGCAAGCGTGTTGACATCAACACAGATTCCATGGGAGGCATCGTGCCAGCGAAAAATGTTCCAATTTTTGTGGTCTCTGACAAACATCGACAAGAAGTTACCTTTGGTTTTGCGACGGCTGAAAAAACTTTCCATCCCCCAGCATACAAAAGCACCAACTTTCGCGTTCACTCATTAAAAGTTCTACTAATTGCGTAGAAACACTATGGTACGACTACTGGAGCCGCATAGTGATAAGCTACTACTACGTTTGGGTCTTCTACAGTCTGACAGTGTCTGGGCCTTCTCGGGTCCACTCAGGGCAACAAAAACCGCAAGGTTACGATCGATAAAACGACTGACAAAGAAAATGACAATGATTCAGGAAGACATGCAGTAACTTTCTACGATGTCTGTGCTTCATGGCGCCGGAGGCAGCGTACGCCCGTGGCCCGACTTCCAGTCACTTCTATCTGACGATACTCGAGTGGTGTCTGTGCTAACAGTGTCGGAGCTTGGCCAGCATCCAAATGTTAGTCTGCACTGCCCGAGATTACACCTGGTGTCTACGTCAGTACCCACCATGATTTGCTGGCGCCCATGCATTTAGGGCCATGCTGGTAGGTTTCCGCCGCTAGGGCATTGTTTGCGGACTAACGGCATCCCAATTTTTTTCCCATTCGCAAAGCAAAAGGCGACCAGCCAAATCATCCAATCACTGTGTTTACGGATATTGAACCACTCACTGGTTTTCTTACTGGTTTTACGATAGCCAGCCACTCACTGGTTTTGAACAATGGGAATCGTGGGTTGAGACCAGCATACCATGACAGAAAAGTCGGAGTTGTACACACTCCGCAGTGGAGACCAGAGGATACAGTGACAGGAGGATGGTGAGCTTAGCCAAGGGTACCGTTCTCACACGTGCCATTGCGACTGTTGCCATCTTGGTGTCCTCACGGACTGTCGTGAGAGATGGCCACGGATCGCCTGCGCTCAGCGGCCCTGTGCCATCAGGTCATTGGCTGGGAGCCGCCGGCCGCCAACGCCATTCGGTGCGGACCTCAGCAGGTGCGGGGCCACAGCCCTGGCACGCTTGTTCAGTGAGACGATCGCGCTTCAGAACCAAGGAATCGCTTCGCATGACGGACGGGCTGCGTTCGAGAAGCATACATCTTATAAGACTGGTTTTCTCCGGGGGTCTCGTCCTAGTGAAACTTCCAAAAAAGGGTTGAAAAAGGTCTTTTTCAATTTTTTCAAGTCAATTTTTCCAATGCCAAGCTTAAGGCCTCGCCTAAATTTTATGAAAGTTGAGGGTGCTGCCACAGCTTCCCAAAACAGTTCAGTACGGGCCATGCTTGTCGGCATAAGCTCCCTCGATAGATTCGTCGCAAACAGCAACATTCCTAAGCAATCCTTATTAAGGTTTTGTGTAGACTTATGTAAGATAAAACTCATTTCGCTTCTTGCTTGCTACTGCCACGTGAGCCAACATTGCAGTGCTACAGAAATAATGGTCAAAAGCGTTTAGAACAATTGTTTTGGGTGGATCAGCAGATTTTTGACAGTACAATGGTGTAGCCAAGCGAGAATTTTAAGTGGCCAAAATGGGCCCATGGCCCCATGGCCGCATGGGCCAAAAACTTTGGCAGTTTACGCAGCTTGCCGTTCAAAGCTCCTAGCATTCTTTAGCAGTTTAAGACGCACACTGGGCTTTTTTAGCATCGAAAACAGGAGCTCGATGCCTCAAACTAGGGTCGCGAGCCTAAATACCCCCTTCCGACTAAACCATCGGGACCCTCATGTAGCAACGAAATGGGGCTACTCTTGCCTGAAGTGACCTCATGCACCGATTTGGCCCTCTTTTGGACAAAATCCTAGCTACACCAATGGATATATATATATATATATATATATATATATATAAATGCATGTATATGTATGTATGTATATGTACCATTGTTTGGATACTATGCCTAGACTTTCGCCGGTACGCGAGACCACTCACCAAATGTTTTTGGAAAGAGCAGATGCCACGCAGATTTTGTCTAAAGTTTTGGAGGAATTACACCATGAATGCCTAAATGTACCCCGACATGAAGAGCCAAGGCATCATTACATTTAAATATGCAGTATATCACAGTTGAGCGATGTCTCGTTCAAGGCTATCTAACGATCTCGTTCAGCCCGCGCACATTTCGTCTCACTTGGTCCAAAGTCATTTTGCGGCATCGATGGACTACTGGTAGCTGCGTCAATATGCCAGAACCTGGTAGCCACAGGTTACCACGGCCGTTTGTGGCAGCGACATCCAGTGTATCAGTCTTCCTAGCGCCGCGCTGTGGGGCAAGATGCCTGGGTGGTTGAACCAGGTCCTCTACAAATAGCCATAATCGTTATTGACAACACAAAACTGGTTACTACGCTAGACTCCCGATATGCTAGTGAGCTCAAAACACATAGACTTTACACGAACAAGCAAATTAAGAAAATTTCAATCGCGCCCAATGTCATACGTACCTCGACGATGCGTTTATTTTTGCATTTCAAAGATTACAAGGGCGATATTAATTTTGGCATCCCCCGACCTTTTCGTACTTTGAATCGACAGAACTTACAAATCAAATGTGAGAAATGCGTAAATATTCGACATACGTGGCGAAGCCATACATAAAGGATGGCTACTACAATAAATGCATTGTATTGTTTCTATAGCCTTGCATATCACCACAACGCACGCAGAAAAACTGAACTCGTCGGTGCCAGATTAGCTAGGGCACCTCGGCCGTCGCTGACCGTTTCGTCACACCGGCGACTGCGCGGCCGGAGCAGCGGGATAGCGGCGTCATGGCGGCCCGTGCAGGCCGGCTCGGCGCCGGCGGTCGGCCCGGTGCCGACGCCGCTCACCTGGCTGACGTCGCGGGCGGGGGCGGGCGGGCCGGGCCAGGCCGGAGCCGGGGGCGGGGGCGGGCGGCCGCCGGGCCGCGGGCCGCGCCGCTCGGCGACGGCTCAGGTCCCCGCGGGCGGGCGGCGGCGCGCGGCGAGCGAGCGGGCCGGCCGGCGGCAGAGGGTGGCCCGCACTGGCCGGCCGCCGCCGCTCAGCTGTCTCCGGCCCGTATCGACCAGACATCGGCGGCAGCGGCGGCGGCGGCGCCGGCGGCCGCCTAGGGGCACGCACCAGCCGCCGCCAGCCGAGGGGAGCCCCTTTGTCCAGCCGGGACGGCTCCCCTGAGCTGCGGTCGATGCCGGCCGCACGGACGGGTGCCATTCGGAGCGCCCGCGGCGGCACGCACTGCTCGGGGCTCAGCCAGGCTGGCGCTGTCGCCAGCCCCGCCGCTGGCTCCGGCTGAGGCTCCAGTCCCGGCACGCGGGGGTGGGCCTCGCCGCGGACCGGCTCACCGGCGTCGGATCACCGCGCCACCGCCGGGCAAGGGACCCAAGTGTGACGCGGCGCCCCTCTTCAGCAGGTCGGAGGCGTCCGTACCCGGCGCCACGGCAGATCGACTGCATTATCACCGTCCGGCCATACGGCAGTCGGCTTTGCCAAACAAATGAATATATGTCAATTTTTCATCGGCCAATTCAAGAGAAAGAAACGAGATTTCGTCACGGACCTTTCTGCATTCAAACGGCGTTTCCAGAGACGATCAGTGCTTGCTGATATTAAAATAAGCACGTATGGATAAATGCGGCCTTTGGTCTCAGGAAAAACGAGGCTTCTGCTGCTACCAGTCCGATAACGAGGAAAACAGGCCATTCCAAAAAGAGGCTTTCAACCCTACAAAATATCGAATCATCGTCTAGCGGAAATATCGCCGCTTTGTGTCTTTCAACAGACCCGTCATTGGCTACAACTTTGGCATAGCTGTGGGAATCACCTACTCGCCTCCCGTACAGCGCATGTTCAAGTCTAACCGCTGCAGAACTGTTATGGTGTAAATATTCGGAGAGACACCAAATAGGAACATATAAAACCACCACGTTCTACGTCTTTAGCTCCAAAACGACTTTTGGAGAGGACTTATTCCTCAAACCTCCTGCTAGGCGCATCCCATTCCACAGTGCGACAGTGAGCCGTCTGACGGCCCGCACTGTCTTCATTCACCTGGACATGCTATCGCGTCACTGTATGACAAGTTTGCACAAATGGTATAGCTAATACCCTTTTGAAAACAGCGTCATTCGTCGCATGCCAGCTCCTTAACACGCGCTCGGGTGGGGAGTCGATTTGACCCCCACCCCACGAAGTTTTTTTCCGGAATGGTTTCCGAACGGCGTGGCGTAGCCGCAACACATTTTGCCTGGCAGTACGCAAGTGAATAGCAGATTGCTTGGTATCAAAAATTTACATGTACCTTGTAAGGTCGCTGACCTACAGCAGGTCAAAGTCAGGCCGCAGATTCAGCGAAGTCCATTTCTAGAGAACCGTTCAATCTCATGCAACAACGGAGAGTCAGACGGAGCCATACATCTCTGAGATACCTTCTTACGGCAGCACAACGTTTGAATGAACACATTCCATCGACCTAGGATTACGTGTGGACGTCAAACCAAGGTCAAAACCAACATGCTATATGACTCAGGGGCTTGCTGTATGAGGTGGTTTCTGGTGCCCATTTCTAATTAATTGAAAATAGGAACGGCACTATACATCTTCAATGGACTTCTTATAGGTTGAAGAGGTCAATGACCTAAAGTAACCGAGGTCAATATTTTGGTTTGCAGGACGTGCTGCCTAGCGTAATCTTTGTTGCTTATTCAAACACAGAACCCAAAGTAGTCTTGTATGATTTTGGTCACGATGACTCTAAAAAGGTTAAACAAGATCACTGAACTTGAATGAGCATGTGACCTTTTTACAACAGATATCTAGGTTGTAGGGGTACTTTGGAGACCAACCTGGAGCTTGACCGTGTCTGCCCTTGTTTGACCGGAATGTCATAACCTAGGAACCTCAAACTTTGACCTAAGTGAGTTCACGTACAGGCCAGCACACCCGTAAATTTGGCGCCTCTGGCTCTCTTAGTACCTGATACCTCAGGGGATCCAAATGACACCCCAAACGAAGGGTGTCCAACCGGTCACCCGGGCGCGTGTTGACATGCAATATACATACATACATACATACACACATGTATATATATATATATATATACATTATATATATATATATATATATATATATATATATATATATATATATATTGTGAGAGCAACAGGCGCCTGCCGCGGTGAACAGTCGCCGACTGAAATGTAATGCGAAGGCGGGGACAGGAGTGGCACCATCAGTATGGCGGACCACTCAGAAACCTTCAGCCTGGCAGCGACCCCGACAGTGACGGCACTGGGGCGAGTCAAGGGATCCACTTAGCGCCTTCAACACGGGGCGAAAGCGGGGACACGGCGCGGTTCTGTGAGGCACGGAGGGTCTCCGCGGTCAGCTGTTCGTTCGCTGATCTGCTGGGCGGACAGCTGGACGGACGGACCGGCAGGACACTCCAGTCGGGCGGACGGCCAGGGCAGCGAGCCGCGAGTCCGTCCAGGGGTACTCGGGTGCTTGGAACAGCGCTGGACGTGAACAATGTGAAAGTGGCATTCACCACGACGTCGTTCAGTACGGAAGATACCCGACAGCACTTTACCCGACGCCGAGTCCGAAACAGTTTTCACCAATGCGGATGGGGGCTAATAATATGACCCCAACAGTCAGCCAGCTTCGTCTGGTGGCAAACAATAAAATCTCTCGCTGGCCATCCGTCTCAAAGACGATCGGGGCGGCCCATTTGAACGGGACCCATCCGGCTAACCGTCACAAACAAGCGAGCGGAGCTGCGGTGAGTACAGCCGGAGGTCGATTAGACGCCGGTAAGGACCATACAGCCAAAGATCGACGACTGTACCGACCGCGTGATCTAACTTTTCGAAAACATTTGAAGCGTTCGAAAAGGTCTGACTTATAGATACTAATCTCGTCGAGCGAAAGTGAAAACTGAACGGGACCGAAGGAAAAATACCAGCACCGAAGTCGTAGTGTCGCGCTGATAGAGCAGCTAGACGGGCAAAACTAACCGCAAAAACAATCACTTTATTTTCACCTGTAAGAGACTTCGAGCCTCCCGAACGCGACAAAAGCAAAAACCACGGCGCTGAAGACAATTAGTAAGCACTTCAGACGGAAAGAAATCTCTCCACCGGTGAAATGAGGACTGCAAGCCGTAAGCAAAACGCGACAAGGCCATCTGTAGGTTTTTCAAGCCGACTTGCACAAAACACGATCTATGAGTGCCAGCTGAACAGCAAACGATCAGAGGGGCATGATGAGAACAAATTCGACGTACACATCGGTGCTCTCTCGCATGGCTGAAGAGAAATTACACAATATGCCGCTGGAGGCCGCAACAGCAGAACTCCCGCTCCAAGTTTTCCACGATGAGCATCGTTCTCATCTAGTTCCATGAGCAATCGAGACCGATTGGCGTTGACGGCACCCCCTAGCGAAGCCGCTCCAGAGCTCATGGTTAGTGGATCATGGTTCTGTGGCGGCACCGGCTGATCGCGACGCCGCACCTGGACGGCGCGGCGGTGGCGCCACCTAGACGGTCTCAATAGAAAACTGTCGGCTCGAATGGTGCAAGCACGATCCAGTGCGGTCTGAATAGAAACGGCATAGCGCTGTAAACCAAATCTTGGAAGATCTTTGCGAAAATCTTAATTCAGCGGTGAAACAACCCACAGATCCGAAAACTTTTCCTCATAAGTGCAGTTGAGTCGCCAGGCGCGTCCTGCGACATGTGATGCATGCTAACGACATCGTTGATGTTTGTCGAATAAAACCGGAAGAAATGGGTTGCATGGTTTCATGGGACATTTGACACCTTAGCACAGCTAGGTGTTTCTTAAAAGTGGGTTCCTTCTCCCCTTCGTTCATGCATACGGCATTCAATGTGCCCTCAGGTCTGATCGTTCAATAATTTCTCCCAGTGTAACGCAGACGAATGTTTATGGCCAAGTTTAAGCACGTTCAATATCCCATGATTGAAAAATCGTCAGCATGTAAAAATAATAAAAAAGATAGATGTAGACACTGTTCACCAGTATTCAGCCCCTCTTGACGCAACCAATCTCGGACAGAATAACAAGGTGTACGGCTCATAGAAAACGATAAGCTCTTTGTTACATACGATAAGTAAGCACACGAGACAAAACAGCGCATTACAATTACCCAGATGAGCGGAGACAACAGTTATTGTAAAAGAGGTAATGAAGGAAGAAGATGACAGCAACGAATGGAGGCAAAACTGAACTCGACACAGTTATGGATGAGAGGCAAAGATGCGATACATACATGCAAAAATGAGTAGTATCAAAAGAAAGAAAATATATGGACGGAACGAACATGATACCTGGACGCTCCCAGCATGGACAGGGAGAAATATGTTTACATTGTAAGTAGCACTGACATTTACACTTTGTTTAAAGATGTTGACAGCTTGGAGAACAAGATATGGAGAAACCAACAAATTTCAGTTTTTAATGAAGGAGATACATTAGCGCTGGCAAGAGATACAGATTCGCAACACCTAGTAGAACTCTTCCCAAACACAAGTAAAGAAAACAGTAGTCATATTGCGATAACATTAGCGATCTTAAAACATCTTTCGGAGAATATTAGGCGACGCTTAACGGTCCAACAGGGAAGATCACAAAGATCTATAAGCCAGCAAGAATGCTAAAGCTCTGCAGAAGATGGGAAATCATACATCAATCGCTCTGAACCCAAATCATTCAGAAAAAGATCAGGAGCCAAAGGCCACTCTTGCTTGCATCAATACACCCAGACCCGCCATGATTCAGTTCCGAAAAGCTTAGGTTTCCTGCCCACACGTACAAGGTATCTAAACTGAACATGCTAAGCTACCCAGCGAGGTAGCGCGGCGCATTGTAACGACTGCGCCGAGCTTCAGCCACCCCGACCAAAGGACATATACAAAAGACCCTTGGACTCAGACCACTGCCTGGGCGAGCACGTCCGTATCTCGGACGTTACACGTGAGACGTTATTCACTGCGGTTTGAGTAGGCCCTTGGACCCACCTTGTGTTGTTTCCATAAGCGGGACCATATAGGAAAAGCATTGCTTGAAAGCGCCTGTCGTTGAAAACCCACAGCGTGGAAGTAAGCTAGGCTTCTATTAACCACTCTTCGTCCAATTTCATTTGATGCCTTATGCATCAATAAGAAATAACGTGTGTCTTAAATTAGACTTTCCTTCTCGTACCCATTCATTTTTTTCCGCAAAAACACGCTTCCAGCAGCCACAATAGCCCTCGGCTACAATGAAATGCGAATTATGCAACAGGTCGGCACGTTTGCGGCACACGCCACCGCGCTCCCTGCACCGAATGAGACCAAACTGTAACCAGTAGTACGCTCCCGCAATTCACAAACGACGGTACTGCAGCCTAGCTACGGATGGTTCCGAACATCCGCCACCCCCCGCCACCGCGCCGCCGCTCTGCCCACCTTGAGAAGGTTGAGTATCTTCTGACTGAGGTCGTAATCAAAGTTGGAGTATTTAGAGTCGGACATGTCGTAGATGAAGACGAGGCCGTTGCGCTGGGCGTCGATGTTCTCCATGGCCACGTCCAACTGGTACACGATGCCCTGCCGAGCCGAGCGCGTCACACCGGTTATCAGGCGCCACTCCCCGCTCCGGGACGCCCCCCCCCCCCTTACGCGATGCCCCCCCCCCCCCAAACGCGATGCCCCCTCCGGGGCGCCCCCGGACACCATGGGCGTCGCAGAGATATCTCCACGCCATAGATTGTGGATAGCTTCAGGGAATGACGATGGCTGCATTTATTGACGTCACCGGACATTACAACACTGCACAGAAGTTCACTAAACTGGCATCTTGTTGCTTACAGGAGCACTACACCTCGTCGGTAATATGCGTGTGGTTCTGTACTCGCTTTCAGCTTAACGTGACAAACATGGGAACTTACGAGTTTACCGCGTCAAATCCTCTCCGTATCAACGGCATTACACCTACGTAAGCCCAACAACCGGCCAGGGACAAACTGAACGCCCAGCCAACGAATAGCCACCGCTTGCGTCCGTCGCTCTCTACATGGACAGAACGGGATGCTTCGCCTAATTCATGTGATTGTTATCGCTGGTTATCGCAAAACACATTGAAAATGGCTTCAACCAAAGGCACCTGACGTTTCCACTTGGCCACCCGCATGCAAATATAACTTCGCAAATTTAGCTACGGCCGAAACATCCAGTGTCTTGACATGCCAACTTCTCCAACCAGCCCATGCAACAAGTCACTACCTCCGTGTTACAGATCGGTACAGCATGCGCCCGTAAAACACCCGTCTGAGCGAATACGTAACGACGAGCTCACTGCAGTGGACGTCGTTGGCCGTTCAGATGGAAGACCAAAGCAGTCTGAGAGTGGGTAGACACCGAGCGCGCCGTCGGACTGACCTGCAGCGTGTCCTTGTGGGTGGAGAGGTGCGGGTTGTGCAGCCGGGCCGTAAACAGGGCGATCGAGGCGCCGCAGCTGTCCCGCACCGGCTGCACCGGCACAGAGTCAGATGCGGCACAGCCGGGCACAGGGCCGACAACGGCACAACGCCAGGGCGGAACGATGGCGCAACGGCACGCAGGGGAACACAGCGGGACAACGGTGCAACGGTACGTGACGAGACGACGGTACCCACAATCAGAACGAAGAACACAGGTGTATGAGATCAGACGGTGACACAGCCGTACAGAGCGCAGGACGGTGGGGAGACGGTACACACCAGCAGACGGTGGGACCACGGTATGTAGGGCAGACGGTGGCGGTACACAGTCAGGCTGCGAGACAGCGTCATAGTCCCAGGTGGCGGGACAATCATACATAGGGTCAGGTCGTTGGAATACGGAACATAGCACCAGGAGGTGGGGCAACGGTACAGAGGGTCGGATGGTGGGACAACATTGCAGAGGGTCAGGTGGTGAGACAAGAGTGCGGAGGGTCAGGTGGTTTAACGACAGTGCATGGGGTCAGATGGTGGGACAACGGCGCATAATGCCAGGTGGTGGGAACACAGAACACAGCCTCCTGTGGCGGAACAACAGTACAGAGGGTTATACTATGGATGGTGATGCATCTGGGGGTCGTGTGATAAGACAACAGCACTTGAATTAAGAAATGGAGGGGGGAGGCAACAGTTATCAGGGCCAGACAAGGAGACAACAGTACACATGGTCCTACAGAATGATGGCGGCACACCAGGTGGGGGCGGCGCATCACTGATCCATACGACCACACCATATACAAGATCAGGCGACCGCGCACTGGTACCAATGGTCAACGTACAGCTTCAGATGGGACCCAACAGTACACAGGGCCAGAGGGAGAGACAAGAGTGTTCTGGGTACCACGACAGGACTGCAGCACACGGTCACATAACGGAAAAACGGCTCGAAAACGGAAAACGACAATCCCGACCGACGACATGACAACCGCGGTGCGTGGGTGCCGTTGTCGGGGGAACGGTGGACAGGAGGCAGGGCGGCGAGGAAGGCGGATGGTGCGCATGGCTGAACAGGGGACAGAGGTACACATACCAGATGAAGGGACAGGAGAACAAGTGGTCAGGCAGTGGCACAGAGGTAGAATCTGATAAGATAATGGCGCACATGGTCACAGGGCGGCGCAACGGTGCGCAGGGTCTTAGAATGGCGCAATGGTACACAGGGTCACAGGACAGCAAAATGGTGCACAGGGTCACAGGACGGCGCAGTGGTACACACCGTCACACGGCAGGACAGCGGTACGACGTTTTGGTGGCGGGACAGTGGCACACAGGGTCAAGCAGTGCTGCAATGGTAAACAGGGCTCGACAGCAGGACAACAGCAGGTGAATATGAAGCACATTACATCGCATAAACACCGTAGCCTATCATGCGACATGTGACGACCCAGCCGGCCGCTGCATCAAACGATTCGCTGCCAAACGCCCTGCTGCTATGATTGTCACCTACTTACCAACAGAGTGAACTTTTTCATCTCGAGTTCACTTTTCAGCGGGTCTTCATGGGGGTGAAAGTCGGTCAGGTTTTCCATCAGCCGTGTCCGTTCGTGCTGCTCGTAAAGCGTCAGTGCCCTGGCAAAACAAAGAAGTCGACACGAACCAATTATGCGTCGGGCGGGTACGGCCGAAGTTGCGAAATAAAGAAAAAAATGCAAATGGTGTGAATTACACTAGCCCTGGAAGAGGAAAATAAATATTGCCTGAAGAAAGAAATGCACAATGAATCTAAGGGCATACAACTTTGTGAGTCTGTATCAGGTCTTAGTGTTTAACAAGTCACATATCAGCGATTAGAGAATGGTTTATGTGCATGCTGTTAAAATAGCTGTGGCATTATTTTGACATATTTAGTCATTTTGCATTTCAGTGAGCCTGATTCCAGGGATGTCTTGTGTACAATCCAGTATCAACTGACTCAGGGATGGGTCAAAACTTCTCCAAGTCAACTAACAACTTTTCGAGATTACAAAGATACACAAGGTACTGCAGAGCTGCCTCAAAACAACATAGTTTGTTACATGTAAAAACAGTTTATTGTTCCTCAAGTGTTGTTTGATTTTGATCAGAATAAGAATGGGCATAACCTTGCCATTCCAAGATGTTGCCTGCTCAGCATGGCAACATTGGTTGCAATAGGTACCTCAAGATACAGCATCCTCACCAAAAACCTATTTTTACTCAACCTTACGACAATCATATCCTAACCTTCGCCATAACTTGTTTTTCACCACCCACTTATCCCTTAATTCATCCCACATAACTATGTGCATAAAAGTGGGAAGAATGTGACCGAGACTGTACCGCGAAAACGTGTCTGAAAGTCAAATATGAACACTGCTTGTTCCCAATTCATGATTAGCTTTGCTCCCGGTCAACCAGCTCCACTGCTGTTACTTGCCTATCCACATCAAACTTGCGAGCCATGAGGAACTTGACAGCAGTTTTCCACGTGATAGGGACCAGCCTCCCTTCCTGTTGCGAGCCTTGTTCACAAGTTCCAAGAACTTCTGTGTGGCCTGTGGGCAAAAGCAGTTGGGGTCATGTTCTATAACAAATCCAGGTGAGGGACCCTATGTCTTTCAATAGCTTTCTTGCTACATCATTTCATTTTATTATATTTCATTTCTGTAAGTAGTAACCCATCATCATCATTCTGAAGAATCTAGAACAAAGGAGCATGCAACTAAACTTATTTTTGGCAATGTAGCCATGATCAAACACTCCTATGTATCCAACACACAAACCTAAAATATAAGAACATTCAAAAGAGTATGGCTGACCACATGTCCCAGAAGAGCAGACTGTGGGAACAGAGCCCCTACCCCATACCTGTATGCATAGTTTGACGCAAAATGGCATTATCTACTTACCACTTCCTCATCATTTGACAAGGGTGATGCCATCTTCATTTCCAATGCCTGTGTTATCTTCATAGAACTGTGGAATGATACATGCAAGTGAACAGGTGCACAGCAGCAAACCAGGAGATATTGCAGTGCTGGAAGAATGTGCAAACATGTGGCAACTGCCTTTCAGTGAGAAACTGCACATAGCCCTGTGTATTCGGCAAAAAAATCATCAACATAAGTGCACCATGGAAGAAAGTGCATCAAAGCAGTTAGTGTAGTTTAAGAACCCCAAAAAGCATTGGTGCTGATTGGGCTGTCCTTTGCTCTGTTACTCAGATATTTGGCAGGCCTTACTATAAATTCATTCATAGACATTGGGTCTCTGCCTTTGCTGTGCAAAGCTTTGGAAGGGTCTTACCTTAAATATGGCAATTGCATGTGAGGCTCAATGTAATGTGGAAACCAATACTTTAAAACAGTAAAAAAGACATCAACCAAGCTGTTTTGGAGAGTGACAAACCTTGAGTATGAGGAGAGGCTTATGGCATACAAACTACTAAGCATGTGCTAACTGGGGAGAAGTAGGGGAAACATGTTCATAGAGTACCAGAAAATCACATGCAAAGATTCAACCCTGAAAAAACTATTCCAGCATGACACAATCAAAGACACCCTCACAGATCACAACACTCAGACACCATAAAGCCCAAGAAACCCACCATAGTCTTTATTGCCACAATATATGTGTGTGGTGTGTGGTAAATGAATGGGATATCATGCCAACTTAGGTTCTTGAATCTCCTAGTGAAAATACCTACAAAAAGTGTTAGGAAAAGCCCTAGACACATACAATCTACAGAACCAGGCCCAGACAGCCATAATGCAAGTTCTGACCATCATGTCCTGCTGGAAGTACCTGAAAGCTATCAGTACAAACCTTCAAAGGAGCAGCACTGATCAGGGTCTTTCAGGTCCTTTTGGAACTTTCCTTCCCAAATGTTATTTGCCAATCTGCCAAAAATGGCAGACCAGTAGACCAATGCTTAGGGCCAGGCTTGATCCTCTGCTTGGGGGTGGGGGCCAGTGATATCTGATGATCAGGGGAAAGTCAAGGTTTTCCTGAGAATCAAACTCACATCTAATGGCTACTTTTATTTCCACTGCTATGTTTATAAATGGTCAAAATAGCTCCAGATCCTCCATCCAATATTTGGCATGTGTTTCGGTCACCTTAGAGTAATTAAATAGTAGTTACAGCAGTTAAAAAGGAGTCTTCTTTACCTTAGAGCATATAGGTATGCATCTAGATGACTGGTTGGTTAATTTGTCCCTCCCCTTAAACCTCAATTACTTAAAGAGCTGGAGACACAATTCACCAGGCATATACAGCTGTATGTGAGTTTACTTGCATCAAATTTTGAGGTTCCTTGGTCATGACCATGAGTTCAAATAAGGTTAAAAGGTACCCAACTTCAGATCAGATGAGCCTTTAGATTGCTTTGATTTTTAATTTCCAAACCATCAGGGATTAAGCTAGGTAGCACATTTTTCAACCAAGATTTACCAGTGTAATTTAAATCAGTGACCTCTAATTTTCATTAGGGACCTCCAATTTTCATCAAGTCCAAGTAACACATCTGTCCATGTCCCTGTCTCAAGAAATCTGAAAAGACCACCAAAAACACATGTA
>NW_023596746.1:7846809-7926925 GCF_011947565.3 Pollicipes pollicipes
GTCATACACCGCTCCTACACACTGCTTCAGGTCACGTACCGCTCCAGCACACTGCCTCAGGTCATGCATCGCTCCCGCTCACTGCCTCAGGTCACGCTCCGCTCCTGCACACTGCCTCAGGTCACGCTCCGCTCCTGCACACCGCCTGCACACACTGTACAGATCACCTGCACAGCACACCGGCACACTGCACACATGTCGTACTTACACCGCACAGATAACTGTCCCATAAACTGCAAGTTGCACAGCCGACTCTCCCGCGCACTGCAGATATCACTGCCCCTCATACTGCACAGATCACTCCCGTACACTGCATAGCTGACTCTCGTGCACTGCATGGATCACTTCCGTACACTGCACAGCTGACTCTCTCGTACACCGCACAGATCACTGCCCCTCATACTGCGCACATCACTCTCCCGTACACTGCACAGGTCACTCTCCCGTCCAGGACACAAGGCGCTCCCATATATATAGCACAGATCACGGCCCCTCCCACCGTGCAGAGCGGCTCCAGCCTCCCACGCAGCGCTCAGACGAGTGAGGATTGCGGTGGTCCACTCCGGGGAGGGGGGGGGGGGGACATGGTCGGCAGTGCGTTTGGCTTAGGTTCATGGGAGCCCGGCTTGAGTCCGGCGCATGGTACATGGCGCCGTTGTGAAGATCACTCTCCTAGAATATGAGTTAAAGTGGGACCGGAACGTACTCGTGCGCCTCAAACTCAGAACACCCGCGTGCCTGTGTGTCGCACATTTAGTGTGGAGCACACCAGCAGGTGACATCGCAGGGAGCCGGCCGGCCGCTTCCGTGGCGGAGCTCGGCGTGTGCTCCGTGTGGTGGCGGCCGTGCGGCCCTCCGCGTGCGGCCGCGGCTGGCGCTGACCGCGAGCGCGGCGCCGCCAGGGTGTGGTCCGACTACAGCGAGCCGGCCACGCGCGCGCCGATCTGCGTCACCTCGTGGTCGGCGCTGGAGGCGACGCGTGGTGGCGGCAGCTCTCCGTCACCTGGCTGCAGGCGAGCGGGCCGGCTGGTGGCCGGCGGCGAGGAGCGCTCGCTGCACGTCTGGGACCTGCAGCGCGAGCGCGCGTCGCCGAGCTGCCGTGGCGGGCGCCGACACCTCCGTCACGGCGCTGGCCTCCAACGAGTCAGGTCGGTGGTGGCCGGCGCGCCCCCGTCCCTCGCATGCTCTGGCTGGGACTCTTTTCTGACTGGCGTTAAGTGTAGGTAAGGGGAAGGGGGGGGGGGACAACACGCCGTACCCTCCGTCGGCCCTGGCAGTGCGCTGGTGCAGTGCCGGTGCTCCCAGGCGTGTTCGGTGCTTGACCCGTGCCGGCCTGTCGTCTCGCCCCAGCGCCATCTTTTGACGCGCCCTGTCTTCTGACGCGCCCTGTATGCTGACGCGCCCTGTCTTCTGACGGCCCTCTCGTCTGACGCGCCCTGTCTTCTGACGCGCCCTCTCGTCTGACGCGCCCTGCCTTCTGACGCGCCTTGTCTTCTGACGCGCCTTGTCTGCTGACGCGTCCCTGTCCCCCTCCCACCGCGGCACGCAGAGCCCCACCTGGTGGTGGCCGGCTGCTCCAGCGGCACGGTCGGCTGTTCGACACGCGCCTGTCGGGGGCCGCAGTCGCGGGGTGGGCTCGTGGCGCGAGCACCAGGCGTTCGTGGTGTCGGCTGAGCTGCGCGCCGTCGGAGGACACACGGTGGCCGTCACGGGAGAGTGAGTACCGCCGCCGGCAGACGGCCGCTCACGACCAGGGCGCAGCGGAGCCGCTGTCGAACCCCGATTACAGGATACCGCCCGTCTCTGGTGCTGAAATTCACAATGTTGCCTCTGTTTATCCCTGCGAGGGTGGCCGTTGGTGTCATGGACCAACCGTTTCACGTCCAGTCCTGCCTGGGAGCCCATAATTGCAGTGTGGAGGCCGCCGGCGGGGCCCACGTCGCCATCTACCGAGCACGTGTCAACTGTCCACACGCGTTTGGGCCGTGTAGCTGGATGAGGATGAGATGCGGTGATGCAGCCGGGTTTAATCCGGCCGGCGACGGTCGACGTCGGTCGCTGTGCTGCTGGCCGGCGGCGGTCGGCGTCGGTCGCTGTGCCGCCGACCGGCCGGCGGCCGTGTGAGCGGCGCCTGACGCGGGCCGACTCGGCCTCGCCTGCAGTCAGAAGGGCGACGTCAAGCTCTGGGACGCCCGGCGGCCCTCCTCCGTCAGGACGTTCCACACCGTCTCCGACGTGATGACCATGGCTGTGCACCCCACCGCCGACCTGCTGGCCTGGTGAGTGTGCGCCGTGGTCGGGCGAGCGCTGGCTGCGCCCTGGGGAAAAGCGTCGGACTCGTCTGGTGTGAGCGTTTTCCATGGTTTGGAGGCGATTTATGGGCGGAGTGTCGCCTAATGTGCATAGTATTGACTGTGGTTTGTTGAGTAATGTCTGTGGTCTTAGGAGTGTTGTCTGCTCTTGGTATGTGTCTGTAGGCTGTTGAGTGGTGTCTGGCCTGATAACAGTGGAGCGGATTGTCCGTGGTCAGGTGACATGGAGCGGATTGTCCGTGGTCTGGTGACATGGAGCGGATTGTCCGTGGTCTGGTCACAGTGGAGCGGATTGTCCGTGGTCTGGTGACATGGAGCGGATTGTCCGTGGTCTGGTGACAGTGGAGCGGATTGTCCGTGGTCTGGTGACAGTGGAGCGAATTGTCCGTGGTCTGGTGACAGTGGAGCGGATTGTTCGTGATCTGGTGACAGTGGAGCGCATTGTCCGTGGTTTGGTGACAGTGGAGCGAATTGTCCGTGGTCTGGTGACATGGAGCGGATTGTCCGTGGTGTGGTGACAGTGGAGCGAATTGTCCGTGGTCTGGTGACAGTGGAGCGGATTGTCCGTGATCTGGTGACAGTGGAGCGGATTGTCCGCGGTCTGTGGCCTGGAGACAGCAGCGATTGCTCCTTTGGTCCTGCGAGTCATCTGTTGTATGAGGAGCAGTGCGTGAGGTCATGACTATGGGGGTTGCCTCATTTGGGGACGGTGGACGGTGTTGCCCGTGGTCTGAGGACATTGGTAAGAGTTGCAGGAGGTCTGAGGAGGGTTGTCTGCAGTCTGAGAGTTGTCTGCAGCCTGAGAAGGGTGTCTGCAGTCTGGTGAGTGTGGTTTGTGTACGGATGCCGTCAGTGGCATGTTGAGCCTGTGGTCTGGTGAATACTGTGCGTGGTCCGCGAGATGTGGCTGGCCTCAGAGGTCGGGTTTTGTGAGTATTGACCTCAGTCTGTGGAGTGCCTGCTCGGCTCCGCTGACCGCCGCTCGCGTCGGGCGCGTGCTTTGTACCGTACAGGATGTCATGACGAACCCCGTGCAATATCCTGCGCTGACATCTCTCCGGCTCCGGTCGTCACTGGAGCGTGTGCGGCTGGCGCGGGCTGGGCGACTGCGATGCCTGTGCTGCGTGCCGCGGAACCTCGCACACGTGTGACCGGTGTGCGTGTGCCCTGCCGCAGCGGGTCGGTGAACCAGTACATATCGCTGTACACGCTGACGGGCGAGAGCCTCAACACCATCCGCTACCATGACGGCTTCATGGGACAGCGCATCGGTGAGTGGGCCGCGCTGACACACACACACACGCACGCACACACACGCACGCACGCACGCACGCACGCACGCACGCACGCACGCACGCACGCACGCACGCACGCGCACCCCACCCGCGGCTGGGGCGACGGCACAGGCCTCGCGCTGCCCTGGCCAGGTCGCCGCGCTGACACACACACACACGCACCCCACCCGCGACTGGGGCGACGGCACAGGCCTCGTGCCGCCCTGGCCACGCCGCCTGTGCTGGCGGAGTGGGCAGGAGGGGACTGGGAGTGAGGCGGTCAGGTTAGGCGCGCCTCCCTGAACCAACGCGTAAACAGATGAAAAGCCAGCTGAAGTCTGGCCTGACAGACGGTCAACATGCAACGAAGTGGTCCTTAGTGTCGTTTTGCATGGCTCAAATACCGAACAGATAGATAGACGACCCTTTTGTTCTTCATGGTTGTTCGTGACTGTTCGAGTTCAGAAGCCACATCGTCCCGCGCCACGATCCGGAAGTGCTCAGCTGCGTGTGCGTTGTTGTTTCGTGCCCCGAGTGGGCGGCTGGTCGTCTGGCCTCGGGGCGGCGCCCGGCGGACGGGTCGGCTGACGGGGTGGGTGGCGCCTGTCCGGCAGGGCCCGTCTCCTGCCTGGCGTTCCACCCAGTGCGGGTGGCGTTGGCGGCCGGCAGCACCGACTCGCTGGTCTCCGTGTACGGGCTGCCGCGCAGCTGATGGGCCTGGCGCCGGCCGCTCGCCGCCGGCCCTCGCCCGGCCGAGCCTCGGTCGGCGCGTCTGCCGCGCAGCTGATGGGTGTGCCGGCACGGGCGCAGGGGCGCCGCGACTGCGCCGCGACGCCGTCACCGGACGCCGCTCGACGCAGGGGGTGTGAGGCCGCGTGCAGAGTTACCGGGCCGCGGAGCCGGCCTGCGGGCGGCGGCGGCCGGTATTTTATCGGGATGACCTCGAGCTTCAAGCCCCGCACCACTGAGGCAACTTACTCGTTTTGCTAGGGTACTTGTGCGCGCGCCAGGGGTCAGGCGGGAGCGGCTAGATGCTGTCATTGTGTCCACATGTTCAGATTTGTGTAGTTACGGCGTCTTGCGCGGTTTCGCGTTCGTGCACTGCCATCTGCTGGTGACCGTGCGAAGTGAGTGGGCCCGTCGAGCGGCGCCTGCTGCCACGGCGGTGCGTCTGGTCGTGATGGGGCCTGCCGGGGCGAGGCGCCTCTTGCCACGATGGTGCCTGCTGAGGCGGCGCCTCTTGTCACGATGGTGCCTGCCGAGGCGGCGCCTCTTGCCACGATGGTGCATCCCAGGTCCGTCAGTTGGGTGGACATGGTCGGGCTGTAAGATGGCTGTCGTAAAGTGGCCGCCACCAGCGTCCCGGCGAGTGCTGCGACGAGTTGCTGGGGGCTTTGCGCGGGGCTCCCACCAGCTGATGTCGCAGCACGGTGCAATTACGTGGCAGCGCAGTGTAATCGCTTTGGTGTATTCGCGCTCCGTGTCGTGCATTATACAACCTTGTGTGTCGGTCCGGTAGCTGCAGCGTTTGACACTACGTGTGGTACTATGATGCTTGCTTCTGCTGCCACTCCGTTATTTGTGTTGTCCCGTCTGTCCCTCCGTTGCCAGCTGCCTCGACCAGTGTTACCAGCGACCAGTTGCTAGCATCAACTGCTTCAACCGTTGCCACGACGTTTGAGCCATCTACGGGTGTCCGCGAGCGCGGCTGGCGTCGCGATGCTCCCACGCATTTGGCGGAGCAGGGCGCGCGGTTTGCCATAAATCGGATTCACCGCGGCGTGGGGCGCTGTGGCGCTCGTGCTCGCCTGCCTTCTGCGCTGTGCGGAGGCTGCGTACGGACACCAAGCCGTCGGAGTGCGCGCCCTGTGCGCCCGAGCTTGCCGTCGGACGCGTACCCACCGGCTTGTGATTTTTTGGAGAAGGGTCGTCGACGCTTTGGTTCATGTGAAATTCAAAAAGCTAGCCACAACACAGTGTGTGATTTTTTTTAGAAAAGTGCTGTTAACATCGGACAGCAAATGCAGATTTTCTCCATAGACCGCGACGCTTCGGCGCGACGGAAGCCGCCGCAGGGCGGGGCCCGGCGTTGCCGCTGCGGAGTCAGCCAGGTGGTCTCGACCTGGCTGGTCTACGACCAGTTCCATGGGGCCTTGTGAGGCCAGAGTTGGGATCGGTAGAGCCTCTGTCCAGGCCGGATCTGAGGATTGCATTACGGTCTTCTGAGAACATCTGTGTATGCTGTCGGATCTTGAACCGGCCTCAAAAATGGCGACAGACGACCGCCAAAAACGCAATGGGGTTTGACGTTTACACCAGGCATGGACGCCGGGCGTGCCGCGACCTGGGCGTCACAGGGACGGCGCAGGGTCGCGCGGCTTGGCAGGCGCTCAGCGGCGCCTCCGCCGGCCGCGCGAGCGACTCAAGTGCCTCCCGGGCTGTCGACACGCGTCAATTGTGGAAATATACGAATGCGCAAATCAAATCCCGAGTCATGGATGCCGGTATAGAATGTGTGGCCTGCACGCGGACTGGCGGCCACCGAATGCTGCCACGAGAAGGAGCTGGTACCGGCTGGGTAGGTGGACGAGAAATGCCACAGATGATTAGACTGCAAATGACGGTACGTGGACGTCGTATTCGATCTCGGGCCTCTCCCAGGGAATCGTCATTTAATCTCGATGAGTCTTTCGTTTGAGCAACGAACATTAGTCATGCCACGTCCCAAGTGGCCCTGCCAAATTACAACTGGATGTAGCTGACTTGTGAGCTTCATTGTGCTGTTTTCCCAGCCGGCGTTGGAAACGCCTCCATTATCGCCTGCTCGAGACCAAGCCGTGACAGCCACGTTGTGTAGAACCCAACAGGCCACTTCCAGGCCGAAGGCTGGAACATTAAGGACAAAACATTTTTGATTAAAAGGCCCACTGAAACCAGGTCAGTTCGCTTTGGGCTCTACTTTCGTATGAAAGTGAGGCTATACTTCACACAGCTTTCTAGCCCACGTGACCCCAGCGAAAGAACGTCAAGGTCTACAAATATTTGCGCACTTCCGCACGAAATTAGCCCCCGAAGCAGGCAACTAGCAGCAAGTAGTTTGACTTCATTCGTTACTGTGGCGAGCGTGCAGGTTGAAAGCAGCCACGCCCGGCTGCGCTGCCAGCAGGCGCGAGGGCCTTTTATGGAATCGTAAACACTCGAGCCTCAAAAGGACGTTGTTGATTGCCAGGGCAGATATGCAGTATGTATTGACAACGAAATCCGGCATGCTGCCGGTCCTGCCAGGTCTCTGGTGCGACCCGATAACGAAAATCGTCAAAAGGTCCGGTTGACAGGGGTCGGCCGGGGTACTCAACTATAGTTAATGCCCCCTTCCCCTTAAAATAAACGAGTGCAACACGTGCCTACATTCCAGAGGTGGCAGTTCCGTTAATTGAATACATGACTTCACTTACACCGGCAAGCAGTAACACAATGTCGAGTTTTCTAGTTAGATATTTCCGACAACGGATCGGTCTCTGGATCTCGGGCCACGCCGCCCACATGTACACTTCCAGCGGGCCCGGGGCGTCTGCCAACAGCACCGCACACTGCCACCCGCCGGTGCCATCGCACCGCGCGATCGCCTTCGCCGCTGGCAACCGAGCTGGACCCCGCCGTCTTCGGGTGTCCGCTGAGGTGTCCGAGGCTGCGCTCGCGACGCGGACACCGGCGCGGCGCGTGGCCCTGCCGAGGCCCGCCGCGGCACGGGCTGACAGGTCGGAAGACGGTCACAGACACGCGATCAACGATGTACAGACAGGCCGCGAACGAGTTGCAAAAGGACACAGATGCAAGATTAAAGGACGATGTCTTGCAGACACCACAGACCACTACCGCGGCTGCCGGCCGGTGCGCAGTAAATACGCTACAACGAAGAAAATATATCGGATTCCATAGATTCATATGCGGTATGGTCACTTCTGTGCGCTGTTGTACCGGCCGCTCACACACACACACACACACACGCACACCTCCCACACACACACACGCTCACACACAATGTCTTTGGCTTAACATGAAATACTGACCAGGCACGTGCGAGACTACTAGGACGCAACTAAAATGATATCAGCTTGAAATTGGGGCTGAATCACCTGACCAGAAATGGGCAACCCCAATGACGCACGCCCGGTGTCTCGCTCTCCCAGAAACGCAACAGCTCAACATGGACGCTTTCTCGAGGGAAGCACGGCTGGAATCAGTCAGTACAGGCGAGGTTTACTTGTCACATAACCGAGAAGCGAGTGTGGACCGCGACCAAGGCAACAGCGTCCACGATGAATCGAGAAGTATTTCCCAATGCCAAAGTATCACAAGTGCGGTCGAAGTGTCGCCAGCTGACTCATGAGGCGAGGCACTGACAGTCCCCCCCCCCCCCCCTGCCGTACGGTCAGCGCAGGGTCCTGGGGATCCCCTCCACAACACGCTCCAGCGCAGCGGCCGCGCAGTGAGGCGCCGCTCGAAACCCGCCATCACACGACAGGACTCGCGCAGGCAGGGACTGCGCCGGACCGGCGACAAACACTGGGAACGACCAGCCCGACGAAGGGGCTCCCAGAGCGAGACCCTCCACACATCTCGTCTCGTACAAGAGGCGGCTATAAAAGGCGCAGAGACTTCCACGGAGACCGGCCACTCTCCACACAAGGAACGGTGCCACCGACTGACGAATGAGGGACACGAGTGATAACCGGGAACGGGCGCTTGCATTTTAATGTTCATCTTTCCAAGACACACCACGCCGTGATGCCAAATCCAAGGGGTGAAGGATGAAAGACGTGTGGCGAGGGGGGGGGGGGGGCAGGACGCAACGTGGTCTGCATGGTACCCCAGGCTCCGACAGAGTTTGATGATTGGTAGGGAAGTGACTTGCACGGGAACGACCATTCCATCTCCGCCAGGACTCATACAGGACTATCTTGATGCCTGGACTCGCACACCTTCAGCTCGTACGAAGGACAGCTGCAGCAGGTTCTAAACGCATAACAGGACGGCCATTCTAGAACACATTCACACGATGAGAGGAGCCACCCAGACTTGACACCGCTGGCACGTCGCACCGCACTCGTCAGACCTAGACTTCTGTGAGGACGCCCGGACACAGCCCCGTCCCGATGGCGGGCCTGCGTCCTCGGCAGCGGCCGTCGGGTGCCGTCGCCAGTCTCGTCGTCAGTGGCAGGGCGCGCACCCCGCAGTGCTACAGACGCGTCCACCAGTTGGCACCTTCACATCGGAGCGCCAGCCGCCACTCGCACTCCCCCGAAGACGGCGGCCGTCACGGCGCCGCGCGCGGCCGGCGTCTGCGGCGCAGTTTCCCGGTCCGGCCGCGCGGAGCGCACCACACGCGGCGCGACGCCGCCGCGCTCTTAACACGCACGCGCGCGCAGTCAGACTGGTACAGCGGGTTGGGCGCCATACATGTGCGTCGCGGCCACGGCACTGACCACGACCGTTGATCGCGCTCCACACGGGCACACGCTGTCCGGGCCGGCGCAGGAAGCGCCATCTGCCAGCGGCGCCGTACCCGTCCAACGTCCGGTGCGGTACGCCGCGGCCTAGCTGACGCTCGCACCACTCGCAACACGGTACCGTGACCACCGCGCGCCGGACGCCGGGCGCCACAGACACGAGTCAGTTCGGTCCAGCCACGGCTCTCGTCCTCCCAGCCGTCCAGGAGTGGCGGGCGACGCCACCGGCCTGTGGTGCTGGCATCCGTCCCCACTCGGTCGCCACCGAGACTCACACGCCTGCGGTGCGTCTCTCGGCGACGTAGCAGCTGCTCGCTGGGCCGGCCAGCACGCGCCTCCCGGCGCCTGGGGGCGTCCAGCCCGCCGGCGCCGGGCCACGCCGACCTCAGGCCGGACCGACCCTCAGCCGCCCCGGGCCGGGCCGGGCCGGCGACCGGCGCCGGGCGCCGACGGAGGCCGTGCCGCTGCGACCCGCTCCCGCACACGGCGACCCAGCAGAGCTCGCGGCCCGGCGCGCGGCGCGCCGGCGTACCCGGTGCCGCCTCAGTCGGAGTCGGCGGCGGAACGCTCGGCCAGCAGCTGGACGGCGGCCACCTCCTCGGCCGTCAGGTAGCCGCGCGACACCGCGTAGTCGGCCAACGCCGTGTGGCAGAACACAAACTGGTCGGGCATCTGGATGCTGTGCGCCCGCTGGGAGCGCACCTTCTCCACGGTGCCCTGCACATCCACCGTGCCCACGTCCTCCAGCCGGCGGATGCAGATGTCCAGCGTGCAGAACGTGCCTGTCGGACACGGCGGGCAGTCAGGCAACGGGTCGCGCCGACACCAGCCAACCAACCGGCCAAATGAGCGTCAGCCACTGCCCTCTCACGCGTCCCTGAGTGAAGAGCTCGACACAAGCACGCACGCACCCGCCAGCGCGCACGCCACCCTCGGCAGCGGTCGGGGGCGTTCCACAGGGGTTGGCGCTCCATACCTGTGCGTCCGATGCCGGCGCTGCAGTGCACCAGTATGGGCGGGCCGAGCGGGTGGCCGCTCCAGGACGGGCTGAGCTCGGCCAGGCGCCGCTCCTGCGTCTGGCGCACGGCCGCCAGGAAGCGCAGCATGGCGTCCGCCGAGTGCGGCACGTTGTAGTCGGGCCACGCCGTGAAGAGGAAGTGCGTCACCTGAACGGACGGGGAGACGGCCGGTCAGGGATCAGAGGTCAGAGGTCAGCGACGCTCCGGGCGTCGCGTCACGACGGCCGACGCTGGACGCGGCTTCGGCATCCGTCCTGCACCAGTCTAGCGACGCCAAACATCGGGTGAAACGAAAGTGACCGCTCCTGAACAACAATTCTGGCCACCTTTCAAGGGAATGTTCTACATTTCAAGATCGCAGCTGCTATCTTCTGAGAGATGGCAGCACGGGCTGGAAGTATTCGCTAAGCTCAATATCGTTATGCGCTTGGTCTTTGGCCCTTTCTCGTGGTGTTATTGCATAATTTATCGGTAAGTTTAAGACGTTTCCTTGCATTCAAACGCTCGGTTAAAGCGATATTCTTAAATTATTTGATTAAAAGTCCGAATTCTGTTGCAGATAGGGAGAACGTATAACTTCTTATACACGTAGGACAAAACGTAGTTTATGTAAGGTTCTTGAATAATCATCACAGCACTGATTTACTCGATCAAGAGCCGTCGTATCTGGCGGGCGTGCTCGCGAACGCCAGATATGAACAACTCAACAAATATACTTTTATTGGCCTTGATCGCCACATGGCTTATGAAATGGCAGGATTTGCATGACGTTATCATGACGTCATGAGTGTTAACGGAACTTTGAAAGACTCTCCACGATATATCTTTCCACATTTTCGCGGGCGTGAGGCTCAGGAACTAGAGGTTTTTAGGATGGTAGGGCTGTGAACTACACCGAATGATCTTCGAGAGGGCCATTTCAGCTCAAAACCCCGTACAAACATGGAACGCTTCCTTTAACGGACGAATGAGCCTACGACGCAGCCTTCCCATTTGAGAAAAATGGCGATCGGTTTGGAGAACCAGTCCCAAATACACACTGAGCGCATGCGCCCCGCCGATTTACGCCAGACCTAGCCTACGGTCCGCGCCCCGCGTGGTGGGACGGGAGCGGCCGACGCGCCGAGCGCCGCCTAACCTGGCGCGTCTGCGACGAGCGCGTGTCCGTCAGCAGCAGCTGGCTGACGTTGTAGCAGTCCTCCTGCGTGACGCCCAGGTTCTCGATGGTGAAGAAGCCGTGGCGCGTCTCGTGGCCGAGCTCGAGCGGCCAGTACCGGCCGCACTTGGTGCGGCCCTGCTCCACCAGCCGCGTGGTCATGACGATCAGCAGCACGCGCTGCTCCCACACCATCCGCCAGAAGTCGGCGAACGTACCCGGAATCGGACCTGCCCGGCGCGCGCGCGCTCAGTCACACGGTGACACACAGCCAGACGTGCGGCGGTGCACACGGCACGAGGCGCTCACATCCGGTTCACACAGCGTCACCCGCCGTCGATCTCACACGTGTTCACCTGACACACACGGCCACCGGACTGACGCGGCGGTGCTCACCGCCGGAGACCAGCACCACCGGTACATACGGCGTCCCAAAGGAGAACACGCTCGGACGGAGGCGGCGGCCTGCTCCGCTCGCCGGGTCGGGTCGGGTTGGGTCGGGTCGGGTCGGGTCGGGTCGGGTCGGGTCGGGCTGGGCCGGGCCAGGCCGGCCTGCTCCCCCCCTCCCCTCCCCAGGGCGGCACCCACCTTGGGACGAGATGAAGGCGTTCTTCTGCTTGTAGCCGTCTACGTAGTTGGCGTTGATGTAGTCCGAGTTGGGGTCGTCGTCGACCTGGGAGAGCGTGACCCGGCTATGGTCGTAGCACAGCACGTCGCTGTACCGGTTCTTGCCGCGGTTGGCCGGTACCCTGGCGGAGCGCAGGGTCGGGTCAGGTCGGGTCGGGCCGTCAGCCGCGCGGTATGGCTCCGACGCCAGGCGCAGCCGCCGCCGCCGGTCAGAAGTAGGTCGAACACCACGCGCATGATGGACAGTTAAATGGCGCAAAAGGGCCCAAGTGACCTTGAATAACGTCAATCACCAGTAAAGATCCCGCCGGCAGTGGGACCCCACAGGACGGGAAGAAAGTGGGGACTGGTGAAAACCTCCAACCCCACTTTCAAAGAGTCGTCCTAACCACCGAACTACGAGGCGCTCAATCCATCCGAGCTTTTTTGCAGGTGAATATGTGCTCCATGAAATATGGCATATCCGTGTATGGATGCAATTGATAGACCAACATCTTTAGGCTTGTTGGTGTTTACTGTAGAACCCCAACTTCTTTCATCAGAATCCCAACACAATTTCTGAAGAGCTGTACTGCAGCGGTTTTGTTTAGCTAATGACATACAGTGGCAAATGCCAGCAAATGTTACAGTGAAGGCCGCCAACACAGTGCGTTGGACGCTGGGTTTTCGATAGCCGTCCAAGGACTGTGATGAAAGGACAACTGCTCTACGAGATACAATGGTCGGTAACCCGTGCGCACAGCAGGTTGTCAGACTACAGTCTTATATTGATGGCGTGCCTGCAAAATAAACACATGTCCGAGCAGCCCAGCACATATTACGGATTTGGCTGATTTTCAAGCACATGAGCTGTAAAAGAATTTTGAGATCCAGAAGCAGCATTGTTATAATTTGTATTTGTACAAGACCGTTTATCAGACCAGAAGCGTTCATGAACCAGGTATTGCTTTGGACAGCTACGATAAATCGTACCATAGCCAGGTACTGATTACAAATTAGAAGTGCAGTTGCATCATGCTCAGAGATAATGGTGATCAGGCACATACTGCGGCAGTGACTTCACTTCAGGGGACGAAGTTGTGCGGGCAAGAAGGGACTGAACTTTATGCAAATGTGGGCAGACGAACCCCAATATTGAGGAGCACATGCACCAATTTGGTGCATGGGCACTCGATGTTAACGGAGTTTGGGTCAGATTAAGAGACCAGGTTGGATCCCCATCGGTTCCTTCCAGCTGCAGGGACGCTGGATGCCAACGCTCAGCAGAAGGCAGCTGTCTCCAACTTAAGCCGGAGCGAATTTCGCCGCCGGTTTTGGACCAGAAGTGAAGGGTAAGGCCAGCCCACTGCCTCACGGTCAGCTGTTGCGGACAGTGCGGTGACGTAGGATGACGCCAGCAGCAGGCGGGCTGTCCGAGGGGACTGTCGGACTGCTGGTCCGTACGTGAAAATCGGGCTAGAGAGCGACAGCGTGCGCAGAGCGTTATGCTGCATCGCGTGTCAGTTTAAAAACTAATGTGCCAATTTCGGAGCACAGTTGTACGACAAATGACCCAAATACGTCTCAGCAGCTAATCCCGGTTGGCGTCTCAACGAACGGCATTGTCTCCCCACATGGGCGATCGGGCTCCAGTGGCACTCACATGGAGTGGTTGAAGGTGCCGGCCGGCGCCTGGGCCTTGATCTCCCAGTAGTCGTCGTACAGCTGCCTGCGCCCCTTGGCCTCCAGCTGGCCGAGCAGCTCCTGCAGCGTGGCGCCGCGGCCGTCGTCCATGTGCAGCGAGTCATCGTCCGAGAAGCCGGAGCTCTCGGAGCAGGCGGCCGGCTCCGGCGAGTGCGAGCCGGCCGGCGGCGGCGTGGCGGCCGCTCGTCGCACGTTGCCGTCGCCGTCCGACGAGAAGGACGCCTCTGACACCTCGCTGGCGCCGCTCGCCTCCGCCGACGAGTTGGCGTTGGCCACATCGTCCACCGTCATGCCGACCCGCTCGCAGTCCAGCTGCACGGACCGGGCAGGTCAGGTCAGGTCAGGTCAGGTCAGGGGAGCGGAGGCGGAGCGGCCGACCTCATCAGCTCGCTGGCGGCGGCAGATGCCGGGCACGCTAATCCCGCCGGCAGGGGACCACTGGGACCTATGACGTCACTGGCAGGGCATGATATGGTAACAGGCGTGAAACACTATCTGGGAACTCGATTTACCTATGTCGTAGTAACAAGAAACGAGTAAAAATATTTCGACAAGTGTTGTGGCAGCCACACAACTCACTCCGGCAACGCATACCCAAATTACCTACGTGATTTTGCATCATGGTCCTTATATTCTAAAGCATTCCACAACTCACACCGACATAACTATGGCGGTTATGATCATGGTTCCCATAGTCATCACATAATTACGGTTACCTATCAAGGTACGAACTGACAAGACCTCTGAAGCCTTCATGATCACGGTAGACTTTCGCGATCTCCCCCCCCCCCCCCCCCTCCCCACACGGCTCCCGCATCCCTTCGATGTTTTTACCCATCCGGACCTTAATGTGACATCTGATGCTCGTGTACCTTATGCCCCAGACCTTTGAGGATCAATGAAGGCCCTTTCTTAAACGCCTTTTTCCTCGTGCTCATGTGTCTCCAGTGTTTTGGGGGCAGTGATGCTTATGGTCACGTTACATTCTGGGTGTCCCTGTCTCTGTGGCACGTTTGTTTCCGTGTTTTTCCTGATGTTTCTTAGCTTCCAATGCTTTAATTACTCCTGGTATTTCTCAACCGTTCGTTCTCGCGGCCGGCAATATCCCCATGAAGCGGGTGATCCTTGGACGGAGGGAGGGGACACAGACACAGGACCTTTGGGCCCCTGTGTCTTTGGAGGCATCAGCTGCGGCGTTACATTCCACACGGATAAGCAGCGGTCCGCAGCTGGCGCTGAGCTGCGAGCTTCTAGGAGTTTCGGACGCGTTTGGACCCTGATGATGTTATGCCTCTAATGCTTCTGGGAACGATGATCATCTTGAGTACATTCTGGTGGTTCTTTCTACTGGACCTTGCTTTTTGGGGTCAGATATTTTTGGGCTCTCGCTGTGTGTGGGTCTCTAGCGTTTCTTGGGGCCCGGTGTTTCCATGTTGCCTTATGATGGTCCTGAAAGTACTTTACATATGGTTTTGGCCACAATGTTTTTTGTTGTTTTTTTTTTTTTGCTCTCTGTTTGTGTTGGCTATGAGCCTTCTGTGGGTCCCAATGTTTCCGAGACCATCCTGCTAGTTCTGTCGGCCCGTGATGTTTCTGCAAACCACTTGACATCTCTTGAGACGCTATAATGTTTCTGGGGCCAGACAGTTTTGTGAATATTTCCGAGCGTACTAACAGTTTGCGTTGTTGGAGCATCACTGCTTTTGCAAACCACCGATGTTGGAGGACCCCATTCCTTCAGGGGACTTATGATTCCAAACCAGATGAGACACCGTAATCAGGGGAAGATCAAAATGCCGGGGGCTCGCTAGTCCCAGGAGACGTAGATACATCCGGATAGCCACACATACTCCAAATAGTCAGAGGGCACAGAGCTCTCTCAAAGCCGTCAGTGGCTCCAAAGAATGTCAGGAAGCCTGAAAGCCTGAAGCCTCCAGAAGCGCCCGTGACTCCCTCCCCCATGCCTTGAAACTTAGCGACGTACCCAGAGTTATTGAGGGCGGCAAGGTTCCGTCAAACCAAAACACAACGGACCAGAGACCACAAGGGTCTATAAATTAAATAAAAAACGGGGTTCGCAAAACAGCAGCGTCGCTAGGCCATCGATCCCAACCAACAGGCAGACTCATGGAAATATCTCAGAAAGATTGAAGGGAGTGCTCCACATATGAAATTGAAGCAAGCAGCAGATGTGATGAAATGAGCTACTTGTATCAGATCGTATGCTTTTATGTGGAAAAGACCGCTCTAGGAAACCAAATGTCTGTACTTAGTTAATATGCTCCTCAATACGTCATTGTTTCATTGCGTCATCGTACCTTGTACAACAATGATTGAGAGCCAATTGACGGCCGTTTCTGGAAATAGTGCTCACAAAAGCCAGGTATGAACGACTCGACAATTACATTTTACTTGGCCTTGATCGCCGAACGACCAACTAACCGGCAGATCTTGAATGGTGTTTGTAAGGCGTCATGCATGCCTGGGTGACCTTGAAATAGTCTCCACATATTTGCGGACGTAAGTTCAGAAACCACAGGGGTTTACTTTCAAAGAAGGGCACGACTGTGAACTGCAACGAATGATATTCAGGACGGCTATTTCAGTTCAAAACCCTATACAAATGTGGAACACAACCTAAACGTCCCACAGAAACATCAGGGCCTTCAGAGACATCAGGCTCTTAGGCGCCAAGGGTCATCAGAGGCGCACACACCACAAATATCAGACCGCCAAGGTATCCAAGACATTATGGACACGAATGACATCAGCGGCCTAACAAGCACCCCCGGATCGAACGCGTCACGGTGGCAACGGGCACCAAAACATGGATGATTGCATCACACTGATGTCCTACGTCGCATCAATTAAAGTGGTCTTTCAGTTCACGTCTCTGTCAGCGAGCCACCGGCTCGTCAAAGTCGGAAACTTTGACGTGAAATTGCGGACTAGTTATCACTGTACATGATGCTGGACGGTTCACATGAGCTGCCCAACAACAGAATTCATTTTGATTAAATATAAAGCGTAGGACGCCTGTCAAAGCAGTGAGCTGCACTCACGTCCCTCAACGACCACGACCAAAATATCCAGGTGGCCAGCCAATCCGTTGGAACAGTGCCGCCGAGTTCCCGGCGTCATTGAACGTACGTTACAGTTGCGTTCGACAAAAAGCAGCGGCTAGTTTTCACCACCTTCGTGAGCTGCCAGCCCCATCGCCAGGTGAATTGTCATAATCTTTCAACAAGCAGCGGCAGGCCTGGCGTGGCCCTCACCTGGGTGAGGCCGCCGCTCTCACCTGGGTGAGGCTGATGTCGCAGAGGTCACCATCCGTCCTGTTACTCATCGACATGTGGCATTCGCGCAGCCACTGGGCATGGTCGGCGTGCAGCGTTCCGCCAAACTGCACCGGCAGCGACTCGCGAGCTATGTGCAGCGACAACTGCAGCAGGACACGCCAACCCTCACTTGGCGCCGGCGCCGGCAGATGGCAGGGCAGCACCACGCAGCAAAACAACGGCGGGCCTCAAACCAAAAACGGCCTACGCCAACCAATCTGAATACCAGGTGAACAAACACAAACAAGCGTGGTAAGCTTGAACCAAGCACCTAGCGTCACACCATACCGCGCGTGCTCACAGCCAAGATGGCGCGCCAGGACGCCGTCGGCGCTCGGCCGGTCGCCGGCACCCACCTGAGGCCTGCTGACAGTCCACACTCGGTCGCGGAGCTTCTCACGCACGAACAGGCGCAGGATCTTGAAGGGCGCGCGGAACCAGAGCGGCGCCGTCACGATCAGCACTTTCTTCAGTCGCGCCGGGTAGCCGCCCTGCCGGCGGCAGAGGCGGCCATCAGCTGAGCCGGAGCCAACGCCGGGCCGCGGCACGGCACGGCACGGCACGGCACGGCACGGCACGGAACAGCACGGCACGGCACGGCACGGCACGGCAAGGCACAGGCACAGGCACAGGGCGGCCCTCCGCCGGTGGCAGAGGAGGCCATCAGCCGAGCTGGAGCCGGAAGTGACGCCGGGTCGAGGCACGGCACGGCAAAGGCACAGGGCGGCCCTCCGGTCGCGGCAGAGGCGGCCATCAGCCGAGCCGGAGCCGGAGCCGGGTCGCAACACGACATGGCACGGCACGGCACAGGCACAGAGCGGCCCTCTGCCGCACGCCGACACACACGGGCGAGACACAGCCAGCACGTGGCGCGCGTGTGTGCGTGGCCACGCCGGAGCAGGGTTTGGCGCTGAGTGGATCGATAGCGCGGATTGCTGGCGGGTAGGAGACTCCACTTCCAATACATGCTGGATTGGACGTCTGTGGCGGGACACGCAATTCGCATGGCGCTTAATTGGCCGCACCTTCACTCAGCCACGGCGTCGCATGCATGCTTGCGAGCGTGTTGACATCAACACAGATTCCATGGGAGGCATCGTGCCAGCGAAAAATGTTCCAATTTTTGTGGTCTCTGACAAACATCGACAAGAAGTTGCCTTTGGTTTTGCGACGGCTGAAAAAACTTTCCATCCCCCAGCATACAAAAGCACCAACTTTCGCGTTCACTCATTAAAAGTTCTACTAATTGCGTAGAAACACTATGGTACGACTACTGGAGCCGCATAGTGAAAAGCTACTACTACGTTTGGGTCTTCTACAGTCTGACAGTGTCTGGGCCTTCTCGGGTCCACTCAGGGCAACAAAAACCGCAAGGTTACAATCGATAAAACGACTGACAAAGAAAATGACAATGATTCAGGAAGACATGCAGTAACTTTCTACGATGTCTGTGCTTCATGGCGCCGGAGGCAGCGTACGCCCGTGGCCCGACTTCCAGTCACTTCTATCTGACGATACTCGAGTGGTGTCTGTGCTAACAGTGTCGGAGCTTGGCCAGCATCCAAATGTTAGTCTGCACTGCCCGAGATTACACCTGGTGTCTACGTCAGTACCCACCACGATTTGCTGGCGCCCATGCATTTAGGGCCGTGCTGGTAGGTTTCCGCCGCTAGGGCATTGTTTGCGGACTAATGGCATCCCAATTTTTTTCCCATTCGCAAAGCAAAAGGCGACCAGCCAAATCATCCAATCACTGTTTTTACGGATATTGAACCACTTACTGGTTTTCTTACTGGTTTTACGATAGCCAGCCACTCACTGGTTTTGAACAATGGGAATCGTGGGTTGAGACCAGCATACCATGACAGAAAAGTCGGAGTTGTACACACTCCGCAGTGGAGACCAGAGGATACAGTGACAGGAGGATGGTGAGCTTAGCCAAGGGTACCGTTCTCACATGTGCCATTGCGACTGTTGCCATCTTGGTGTCCTCACGGACTGTCGTGAGAGATGGCCACGGATCGCCTGCGCTCAGCGGCCCTGTGCCATCAGGTCATTGGCTGGGAGCCGCCGGCCGCCACCGCCATTCGGTGCGGACCTCAGCAGGTGCGGGGCCACAGCCCTGGCACGCTTGTTCAGTGAGACGATCGCGCTTCAGAACCAAGGAATCGCTTCGCATGACGGACGGGCTGCGTTCGAGAAGCATACATCTTATAAGACTGGTTTTATCCGGGGGTCTCGTCCTAGTGAAACTTCCAAAAAAGGGTTGAAAAAGGTCTTTTTCAATTTTTTTCAAGTCAATTTTTCCAATGCCAAGCTTAAGGCCTCGCCTAAATTTTATGAAAGTTGAGGGTGCTGCCACAGCTTCCCAAAACAGTTCAGTACGGGCCATGCTTGTCGGCATAAGCTCCCTCGATAGATTCGTCGCAAACAGCAACATTCCTAAGCAATCATTATTAAGGTTTTGTGTAGACTTATGTAAGATAAAACTCATTTCGCTTCTTGCTTGCTACTGCCACGTGAGCCAACATTGCAGTGCTACAGAAATAATGGTCAAAAGCGTTTAGAACAATTGTTTTGGGTGGATCAGCAGATTTTTGACAGTACAATGGTGTAGCCAAGCGAGAATTTTAAGTGGCCAAAATGGGCCCATGGCCCCATGGCCGCATGGGCCAAAAACTTTGGCAGTTTACGCAGCTTGCCGTTCAAAGCTCCCAGCATTCTTTAGCAGTTTAAGACGCACACTGGGCTTTATTAGCATCGAAAACAGGAGCTCGATGCCTCAAACTAGGGTCGCGAGCCTAAATACCCCCTTCCGACTAAACCATCGGGACCCTCATGTAGCAACGAAATGGGGCTACTCTTGCCTGAAGTGACCTCATGCACCGATTTGGCCCTCTTCTGGACAAAATCCTAGCTATACCAATGGATATATATATATATATATATATATATATATATATAAATGCATGTATATGTATGTATGTATATGTACCATTGTTTGGATACTATGCCTAGACTTTCGCCGGTACGCGAGACCACTCACCAAATGTTTTTGGAAAGAGCAGATGCCACGCAGATTTTGTCTAAAGTTTTGGAGGAATTACACCATGAATGCCTAAATGTACCCCGACATGAAGAGCCAAGGCATCATTACATTTAAATATGCAGTATATCACAGTTGAGCGATGTCTCGTTCAAGGCTATCTAACGATCTCGTTCAGCCCGCGCACATTTCGTCTCACTTGGTCCAAAGTCATTTTGCGGCATCGATGGGCTACTGGTAGCTGCGTCAATATGCCAGAACCTGGTAGCCACAGGTTACCACGGCCGTTTGTGGCAGCGATATCCAGTGTATCAGTCTTCCTAGCGCCACGCTGTGGGGCAAGATGCCTGGGTGGTTGAACCAGGTCCTCTACAAATAGCCATAATCGTTATTGACAACACAAAACTCGTTACTACGCTAGACTCCCGATATGCTAGTGAGCTCAAAACACATAGACTTTACACGAACAAGCAAATTAAGAAAATTTCAATCGCGCCCAATGCCATACGTACCTCGACGATGCGTTTATTTTTGAATTTCAAAGATTACAAGGGCGATATTAATTTTGGCATCCCTCGACCTTTTCGTACTTTGAATCGACAGAACTTACAAATCAAATGTGAGAAATGCGTAAATATTCGACATACGTGGCGAAGCCATACATAAAGGATGGCTACTACAATAAATGCATTGTATTGTTTCTATAGCCTTGCATATCACCAAAACGCACGCAGAAAAACTGAACTCCTCGGTGCCAGATTAGCTAGGGCACCTCGGCCGTCGCTGACCGTTTCGTCACACCGGCGACTGCGCGGCCGGATCAGCGGGATAGCGGCGTCATGGCGGCCCGTGCAGGCCGGCTCGGCGCCGGCGGTCGGCCCGGTGCCGACGCCGCTCACCTGGCTGACGTCGCGGGCGGGGGCGGGCGGGCCGGGCCAGGCCGGGGCCGGGGGCGGGGGCGGGCGGCCGCCGGGCCGCGGGCCGCGCCGCTCGGCGACGGCTCAGGTCCCCGCGGGCGGGCGGCGGCGCGCGGCGAGCGAGCGGGCCGGCCGGCGGCAGAGGGTGGCCCGCACTGGCCGGCCGCCGCCGCTCAGCTGTCTCCGGCCCGTATCGACCAGACATCGGCGGCAGCGGCGGCGGCGGCGCCGGCGGCCGCCTAGGGGCACGCACCAGCCGCCGCCAGCCGAGGGGAGCCCCTTTGTCCAGCCGGGACGGCTCCCCTGAGCTGCGGTCGATGCCGGCCGCACGGACGGGTGCCATTCGGAGCGCCCGCGGCGGCACGCACTGCTCGGGGCTCAGCCAGGCTGGCGCTGTCGCCAGCCCCGCCGCTGGCTCCGGCTGAGGCTCCAGTCCCGGCACGCGGGGGTGGGCCTCGCCGCGGACCGGCTCACCGGCGTCGGATCACCGCGCCACCGCCGGGCAAGGGACCCAAGTGTGACGCAGCGCCCCTCTTCAGCAGGTCGGAGGCGTCCGTACCCGGCGCCACGGCAGATCGACTGCATTTTCACCGTCCGGCCATACGGCAGTCGGCTTTGCCAAACAAATGAATATATGTCAATTTTTCATCGGCCAATTCAAGAGAAAGAAACGAGATTTCTTCACGGACCTTTCTGCATTCAAACGGCGTTTCCAGAGACGATCAGTGCTTGATGATATTCAAATAAGCACGTATGGATAAATGTGGCCTTTGGTCTCAGGAAAAACGAGGCTTCTGCTGCTACCAGTCCGATAACGAGGAAAACAGGTCATTCCAAAAAGAGGCTTTCAACCCTACAAAATATCGAATCATCGTCTAGCGGAAATATCGCCGCTTTGTGTCTTTCAACAGACCCGTCATTGGCTACAACTTTGGCATAGCTGTGGGAATCACCTACTCGCCTCCCGTACAGCGCATGTTCAAGTCTAACCGCTGCAGAACTGTTATGGTGTAAATATTCGGAGAGACACCAAATAGGAACATATAAAACCACCACGTTCTACGTCTTTAGCTCCAAAACGACTTTTGGAGAGGACTTATTCCTCAAACCTCCTGCTAGGCGCTCCCATTCCACAGTGCGACAGTGAGCCGTCTGACGGCCCGCACTGTCTTCATTCACCTGGACATGCTATCGCGTCACTGTATGACAAGTTTGCACAAATGGTATAGCTAATACCCTTTTGAAAACAGCGTCATTCGTCGCATGCCAGCTCCTTAACACGCGCTCGGGTGGGGAGTCGATTTGACCCCCACCCCACGAAGATTTTTTCCGGAATGGTTTCCGAACGGCGTGGCGTAGCCGCAACACATTTTGCCTGGCTGTACGCAAGTGAATAACAGATTGTTTGGTATCAAAAATTTACATGTACCTTGTAAGGTCGCTGACCTACAGCAGGTCAAAGTCAGGCCGCAGATTCAGCGAAGTCCATTTCTAGAGAACCGTTCAATCTCATGCAACAACGGAGAGTCAGACGGAGCCATACATCTCTGAGATACCTTCTTAGGCAGCACAACGTTTGAATGAACACATTCCATCGACCTAGGATCACGTGTGGACGTCAAACCAAGGTCAAAACCAACATGCTATATGACTCAGGGGCTTGCTGTATGAGGTGGTTTCTGGTGCCCATTTCTAATTAATTGAAAATAGGAACGACACTATACATCTTCAATGGACTTCTTATAGGTTGAAGAGGTCAATGACCTAAAGTAACCGAGGTCAATATTTTGGTTTTCAGGACGTGCTGCCTAGCGTAATCTTTGTTGCTTATTCAAACACAGAACCCAAAGTAGTCTTGTATGATTTTGGTCACGATGACTCTGACAAGGTTAAACAAGATCACTGAACTTGAATGAGCATGTGACCTTTTTACAACAGATATCTAGGTTGTAGGGGTACTTTGGAGACCAACCTGGAGCTTGACCGTGTCTGCCCTTGTTTGACCGGAATGTCATAACCTAGGAACCTCAAACTTTGACCTAAGTGAGTTCACGTACAGACCAGCACACCCGTAAATTTGGCGCCTCTAGCTCTCTTAGCACCTGATACCTCAGGGGATCCAAATGACACCCCAAACGAAGGGTGTCCAACCGGTCACCCGGGCGCGTGTTGACATGCAATATACATACATACATACATACACACATGTATATATATATATATATATATATATATATATATATATATATATATATATATTGAGAGCAACAGGCGCCTGCCGCGGTGAACAGTCGCCGACTGAAATGTAATGCGAAGGCGGGGACAGGAGTGGCACCATCAGTATGGCGGACCACTCAGAAACCTTCAGCCTGGCAGCGACCCCGACAGTGACGGCACTGGGGCGAGTCAAGGGATCCACTTAGCGCCTTCAACACGGGGCGAAAGCGGGGACACGGCGCGGTTCTGTGAGGCACGGAGGGTCTCCGCGGTCAGCTGTTCGTTCGCTGATCTGCTGGGCGGACAGCTGGACGGACGGACCGGCAGGACACTCCAGTCGGGCGGACGGCCAGGGCAGCGAGCCGCGAGTCCGTCCAGGGTACTCGGGTGCTTGGAACAGCGCTGGACGTGAACAATGTGAAAGTGGCATTCACCACGACGTCGTTCAGTACGGAAGATACCCGACAGCACTTTACCCGACGCCGAGTCCGAAACAGTTTTCACCAATGCGGATGGGGGCTAATAATATGACCCCAACAGTCAGCCAGCTTCGTCTGGTGGCAAACAATAAAATCTCTCGCTGGCCATCCGTCTCAAAGACGATCGGGGCGGCCCATTTGAACGGGACCCATCCGGCTAACCGTCACAAACAAGCGAGCGGAGCTGCGGTGAGTACAGCCGGAGGTCGATTAGACGCCGGTAAGGACCATACAGCCAAAGATCGACGACTGTACCGACCGCGTGATCTAACTTTTCGAAAACATTTGAAGCGTTCGAAAAGGTCTGACTTATAGATACTAATCTCGTCGAGCGAAAGTGAAAACTGAACAGGACCGAAGGAAAAATACCAGCACCGAAGTCGTAATGTCGCGCTGATAGAGCAGCTAGACGGGCAAAACTAACCGCAAAAACAATCACTTTATTTTCACCTGTAAGAGACTTCGAGCCTCCCGAACGCGACAAAAGCAAAAACCACGGCGCTGAAGACAATTAGTAAGCACTTCAGACGGAAAGAAATCTCTCCACCGGTGAAATGAGGACTGCAAGCCGTAAGCAAAACGCGACAAGGCCATCTGTAGGTTTTTCAAGCCGACTTGCACAAAACACGATCTATGAGTGCCAGCTGAACAGCAAACGATCAGAGGGGCATGATGAGAACAAATTCGACGTACACATCGGTGCTCTCTCGCATGGCTGAAGAGAAATTACACAATATGCCGCTGGAGGCCGCAAACAGCAGAACTCCCGCTCCAAGTTTTCCACGATGAGCATCGTTCTCATCTAGTTCCATGAGCAATCGAGACCGATTGGCGTTGACGGCACCCCCTAGCGAAGCCGCTCCAGAGCTCATGGTTAGTGGATCATGGTTCTGTGGCGGCACCGGCTGATCGCGGCGCCGCACCTGGACGGCGCGGCGGTGGCGCCACCTAGACGGTCTCAATAGAAAACTGTCGGCTCGAATGGTGCAAGCACGATCCAGTGCGGTCTGAATAGAAACGGCATAGCGCTGTAAACCAAATCTTGGAAAATCTTTGCGAAAATCCTAATTCAGCGGTGAAACAACCCACAGATCTGAAAACTTTTCCTCATAAGTACAGTTGAGTCGCCAGGCGCGTCCTGCAACATGTGATGCATGCTAACGACATCGTTGATGTTTGTCGCATAAAATCGGAAGAAATGGGTTGCATGGTTTCATGGGACACTTGACACCTTAGCACAGCTAGGTGTTTCTTAAAAGTGGGTTCCTTTTCCCCTTCGTTCATGCATACGGCATTCAATGTGCCCTCAGGTCTGATCGTTCAATAATTTCTCCCAGTGTAACGTAGACGAATGTTTATGGCCAAGTTTAAGCACGTTCAATATCCCATGATTGAAAAATCGTCAGCATGTAAAAATAATAAAAAAGATAGATGTAGACACTGTTCACCAGTATTCAGCCCCTCTTGACGCAACCAATCTCGGACAGAATAACAAGGTGTACGGCTCATAGAAAACGATAAGCTCTTTGTTACATACGATAAGTAAGCACACGAGACAAAACAGCGCATTACAATTACCCAGATGAGCGGAGACAACAGTTATTGTAAAAGAGGTAATGAAGGAAGAAGATGACAGCAACGAATGGAGGCAAAACTGAACTCGACACAGTTATGGATGAGAGGCAAAGATGCGATACATACATGCAAAAATGAGTAGTATCAAAAGAAAGAAAATATATGGACGGAACGAACATGATACCTGGACGCTCCCAGCATGGACAGGGAGAAATATGTTTACATTGTAAGTAGCACTGACATTTACACTTTGTTTAAAGATGTTGACAGCTTGGAGAACGAGATATGGAGAAACCAACAAATTTCAGTTTTTAATGAAGGAGATACATTAGCGCTGGTAAGAGATACAGCTTCGCAACACCTAGTAGAACTCTTCCCAAACACAAGTAAAGAAAACAGTAGTCATATTGCGATAACATTAGCGATCTTAAAACATCTTTCGGAGAATATTAGGCGACGCTTAACGGTCCAACAGAGAAGATCACAAAGATCTATAAGCCAGCAAGAATGCTAAAGCTCTGCAGAAGATGGGAAATCATACATCAATCACTCTGAACCCAAATCATTCAGAAAAAGATCGGGAGCCAAAGGCCACTCTTGCTTGCATCAATACACCCAGACCCGCCATGATTCAGTTCCGAAATGCTTAGGTTTCCTGCCCACACGTACAAGGTATCTAAACTGAACATACTAAGCTACCCAGCGAGGTAGCGCGGCGCAGTGTAACGACTGCGTCGAGCTTCAGCCACCCCGACCAAAGGACATATACAAAAGACCCTTGGACTCAGACCACTGCCTGGGCGAGCACGTCCGTATCTCGGACGTTACACGTGAGACGTTATTCACTGCGGTTTGAATAGGCCCTTGGACCCACATTGTGTTGTTTCCATAAGCGGGACCACATAGGGAAAGCATTGCTTGAAAGCGCCTGTCGTTGAAAACCCACAGCGTGGAAGTAAGCTAGGCTTCTATTAACCACTCTTCGTCCAATTTCATTTGACGCCTTATGCATCAATAAGAAATAACGTGTGTCTTAAATTAGACATTCCTTCTCGTGCCCATTCATTTTTTTCCGCAAAAACACGCTTCCAGCAGCCACAATAGCCCTCCGCTACAATGAAATGCGAAGTATGCAACAGGTCGGCACGTTTGCGGCACACGCCACCGCGCTCCCTGCACCGAATGAGACCAAACTGTAACCAGTAGTACGCTCCCGCAATTCACAAACGACGGTACTGCAGCCTAGCTACGGATAGTTCCGAACATCCGCCACCCCCCGCCACCGCGCCGCCGCTCTGCCCACCTTGAGAAGGTTGAGTATCTTCTGACTGAGGTCGTAATCAAAGTTGGAGTATTTAGAGTCGGACATGTCGTAGATGAAGACGAGGCCGTTGCGCTGGGCGTCGATGTTCTCCATGGCCACGTCCAACTGGTACACGATGCCCTGCCGAGCCGAGCGCGGCACACCGGTTATCAGGCGCCACTCCCCGCTCCGGGACGCCCCCCCCCCCTTACGCGATGCCCCCCCCCAAACGCGATGCCCCCTCCGGGGCGCCCCCGGACACCATGGGCGTCGCAGAGATATCTCCACGCCATAGATTGTGGATAGCTTCAGGGAATGACGATGGCTGCATTTATTGACGTCACCGGACATTACAACACTGCACAGAAGTTCACCAAACTGGCATCTTGTTGCTTACAGGAGCACTACACCTCGTCGGTAATATGCGTGTGGTTCTGTCCTCGCTTTCAGCTTAACGTGACAAACATGGGAACTTACGAGTTTACCGCGTCAAATCCTCTCCGTATCAACGGCATTACACCTACGTAAGCCCAACAACCGGCCAGGGACAAACTGAACGCCCAGCCAACGAATAGCCACCGCTTGCGTCCGTCGCTCTCTACATGGACAGAACGGGATGCTTCGCCTAATTCATGTGATTGTTATCGCTGGTTATCGCAAAACACATTGAAAATGGCTTCACCCAAAGGCACCTGACGTTTCCACTTGGCCACCCGCATGCAAATATAACTTCGCAAATTTAGCTACGGCCGAAACATCCAGTGTCTTGACATGCCAACTTCTCCAACCAGCCCATGCAACAAGTCACTACCTCCGTGTTACAGATCGGTACAGCATGCGCCCGTAAAACACCCGTCTGAGCGAATACGTAACGACGAGCTCACTGCAGTGGACGTCGTTGGCCGTTCAGATGGAAGACCAAAGCAGTCTGAGAGTGGGTAGACACCGAGCGCGCCGTCGGACTGACCTGCAGCGTGTCCTTGTGGGTGGAGAGGTGCGGGTTGTGCAGCCGGGCCGTAAACAGGGCGATCGAGGCGCCGCAGCTGTCCCGCACCGGCTGCACCGGCACAGAGTCAGATGCGGCACGGCCGGGCACAGGGCCGACAACGGCACAACGCCAGGGCGGAACGATGGCGCAACGGCACGCAGGGGAACACAGCGGGACAACGGTGCAACGGTACGTGACGAGACGAAGGTACCCACAATCAGAACGAAGAACACAGGTGTATGAGATCAGACGGTGACACAGCCGTACAGAGCGCCGGACGGTGAGGAGACGGTACACACCAGCAGACGGTGGGACCACGGTATGTAGGGCAGACGGTGGCGGTACACAGTCAGGCTGCGAGACAGCGTCATAGTCCCAGGTGGCGGGACAATCATACATAGGGTCAGGTAGTTGGAATACGGAACACAGCACCAGGAGGTGGGGGAACGGTACAGAGGGTCGGATGGTGGGACAACATTGCAGAGGGTCAGGTGGTGAGACAAGAGTGCAGAGGGTCAGGTGGTTGGACGACAGTGCATGGGGTCAGATGGTGGGACAACGGCGCATAATGCCAGGTGGTGGGAACACAGAACGTAGCCTCCTGTGGCGGAACAACAGTACAGGGGGTTATACTATGGATGGTGATGCATCTGGGGGTCGTGTGATAAGACAACAGCACTTGAATTAAGAAATGGAGGGGGGAGGCAACAGTTATCAGGGCCAGACAAGGAGACAACAGTACACATGGTCCTACAGAATGATGGCGGCACACCAGGTGGGGCGGCGCATCACTGATCCATACGACCACACCATATACAAGATCAGGCGACCGCGCACTGGTACCAATGGTCAACGTACAGCTTCAGATGGGACCCAACAGTACACAGGGCCAGAGGGAGAGACAAGAGTGTTCTGGGTACCACGACAGGACTGCAGCACACGGTCACATAACGGAAAAACGGCTCGAAAACGGAAAACGACAATCCCGACCGACGACATGACAACCGCGGTGCGTGGGTGCCGTTGTCGGGGGAACGGTGGACAGGAGGCAGGGCGGCGAGGAAGGCGGATGGTGCGCATGGCTGAACAGAGGACAGGGGTACACATACCAGATGAAGGGACAGGAGAACAAGTGGTCAGGCAGTGGCACAGAGGTAGAATCTGATAAGATAATGGTGCACATGGTCACAGGGCGGCGCAACGGTGCGCAGGGTCTTAGAATGGCGCAATGGTACACAGGGTCACAGGACAGCAAAATGGTGCACAGGGTCACAGGACGGCGCAGTGGTACACACCGTCACACGGCAGGACAGCGGTACGACGTTTTGGTGGCGGGACAGTGGCACACAGGGTCAAGCAGTGCTGCAATGGTAAACAGGGCTTGACAGCAGGACAACAGCAGGTGAATATGAAGCACATTACATCGCATAAACACCGTAGCCTATCATGCGACATGTGACGACCCAGCCGGCCGCTGCATCAAACGATTCGCTGCCAAACGCCCTGCTGCTATGATTGTCACCTACTTACCAACAGAGTGAACTTTTTCATCTCGAGTTCACTTTTCAGCGGGTCTTCATGGGGGTGAAAGTCAGTCAGGTTTTCCATCAGCCGTGTCCGTTCGTGCTGCTCGTAAAGCGTCAGTGCCCTGGCAAAACAAAGAAGTCGACACGAACCAATTATGCGTCGGGCGGGTACGGCCGAAGTTGCGAAATAAAGAAAAAAAATGCAAATGGTGTGAATTACACTAGCCCTGGAAGAGGAAAATAAATATTGCCTGAAGAAAGAAATGCGCAATGAATCTAAGGGCATACAACTTTGTGAGTCTGTATCAGGTCTTAGTGTTTAACAAGTCACATATCAGCGATTAGAGAATGGTTTATGTGCATGCTGTTAAAATAGCTGTGGCATTATTTTGACATATTTAGTCATTTTGCATTTCAGTAAGCCTGATTCCAGGGTGTCTTGTGTACAATCCAGTATCAACTGACTCAGGGATGGGTCAAAACTTCTCCAAGTCAACTAACAACTTTTCGAGATTACAAAGATACACAAGGTACTGCAGAGCTGCCTCCAAACAACATAGTTTGTTACATGTAAAAACAGTTTATTGTTCCTCAAGTGTTGTTTGATTTCGATCAGAATAAGAATGGGCATAACCTTGCCATTCCAAGATGTTGCCTGCTCAGCATGGCAACATTGGTTGCAATAGGTACCTCAAGATGCAGCATCCTCACCAAAAACCTATTTTTACTCAACCTTACGACAATCATATCCTAACCTTCGCCATAACTTGTTTTTTCACCACCCACTTATCCCTTAATTCATCCCACATAACTATGTGCATAAAAGTGGGAAGAATGTGACCGAGACTGTACCGCGAAAACGTGTCTGAAAGTCAAATATGAACACTGCTTGTTCCCAATTCATGATAAGCTTTGCTCCCGGTCAACCAGCTCCACTGCTGTTACTTGCCTATCCACATCAAACTTGCGAGCCATGAGGAACTTGACAGCAGTTTTCCACGTGATAGGACCAGCTCCCTTCCTGTTGCGAGCCTTGTTCACAAGTTCCAAGAACTTCTGTGTGGCCTGTGGGCAAAAGCAGTTGGGGTCATGTTCTATAACAAATCCAGGTGAGGGACCCTATGTCTTTCAATAGCTTTCTTGCTACATCATTTCATTTTATTATATTTCATTTCTGTAGGTAGTAACCCATCATCATCATTCTGAAGAATCTAGAACAAAGGAACATGCAACTAAACTTATTTTTGGCAATGTAGCCATGATCAAACACTCCTATGCATCCAACACACAAACCCAAAATATAACAACATTCAAAAGAGTATGGCTGATCACATGTCCCAGAAGAGCAGACTGGGAACAGAGCCCCTACCCCATACCTGTATGCATAGTTTGACGCAAAATGGCATTATCTACTTACCACTTCCTCATCATTTGACAAGGGTGATGCCATCTTCATTTCCAATGCCTGTGTTATCTTCATAGAACTGTGGAATGATACATGCAAGTGAACAGGTGCACAGCAGCAAACCAGGAGATATTGCAGTGCTGGAAGAATGTGCAAACATGTGGCAACTGCCTTTCAGTGAGAAACTGCACATAGCCCTGTGTATTCGGCAAAAAAATCATCAACATAAGTGCACCATGGAAGAAAGTGCATCAAAGCAGTTAGTGTAGTTTAAGAACCCCAAAAAGCATTGGTGCTGATTGGGCTGTCCTTTGCTCTGTTACTCAGATATTTGGCAGGCCTTACTATAAATTCATTCATAGACATTGGGTCTCTGCCTTTGCTGTGCAAAGCTTTGGAAGGGTCTTACCTTAAATATGGCAATTGCATGTGAGGCTCAATGTAATGTGGAAACCAATACTTTAAACAGTAAAAAAGACATCAACCAAGCTGTTTTGGAGAGTGACAAACCTTGAGTATGAGGAGAGGCTTATGGCATACAAACTACTAAGCATGTGCTACTGGGGAGAAGTAGGGGAAACATGTTCATAGAGTACCAGAAAATCACATGCAAAGATTCAACCCTGAAAAAACTATTCCAGCATGACACAATCAAAGACACCCTCACAGATCACAACACTCAGACACCATCAAGCCCAAGAAACCCACCATAGTCTTTATTGCCACAAATATATGTGTGTGTGTGTGGTAAATGAATGGGATATCATGCCAACTTAGGTTCTTGAATCTCCTAGTGAAAATACCTACAAAAAGTGTTAGGAAAAGCCCTAGACACATACAATCTACAGAACCAGGCCCAGACAGCCATAATGCAAGTTCTGACAATCATGTCTGCTGGAAGTACCTGAAAGCTATCAGTACAACCTTCAAGGAGCAGCACTGATCAGGGTCTTTCAGGTCCTTTTGGAACTTTCCTTCCCAAATGTTATTTGCCAATCTGCCAAAAATGGCAGACCAGTAGACCAGATGCTTAGGGCCGGCTTGATCCTCTGCTTGGGGTGGGGGCCAGTGATATCTGATGATCAGGGGAAAGTCAAGGTTTTCCTGAGAATCAAACTCACATCTAATGGCTACTTTTATTTCCACTGCTATGTTTATAAATGGTCAAAATAGCTCCAGATCCTCCATCCAATATTTGGCATGTGTTTCGGTCACCTTAGAGTAATTAAATAGTAGTTACAGCAGTTAAAAAGGAGTCTTCTTTACCTTAGAGCATATAGGTATGCATCTAGATGACTGGTTGGTTAATTTGTCCCTCCCCTTAAACCTCAAATTACTTAAAGAGCTGGAGACACAAAATTCACCAGGCATATACAGCTGTATGTGAGTTTACTTGCATCAAATTTTGAGGTTCCTTGGTCATGACCATGAGTTCAAATAAGGTTAAAAGGTACCCAACTTCAGATCAGATGAGCCTTTCAGATTGCTTTGATTTTTAATTTCCAAACCATCAGGGATTAAGCTAGGTAGCACATTTTTCAACCACGATTTACCAGTGTAATTTAAATCAGTGACCTCTAATTTTCATTAGGGACCTCCAATTTTCATCAAGTTCAAGTAACACATCTGTCCATGTCCCTGTCTCAAGAAATCTGAAAAGACCACCAAAAACACATGTAAAGAAAGGTCCCCACTTAAAAAATAACTTGCTTTTGATCTTAATGTGATTTTGATTTATGACCCAAAGTCAATAGAAATAGTTGAGATCATAAATTTCATTGTGTTATTGTCTGAGACACCATCTCTATATCTAGCTATCTAGCTCTCTCTAACACTGTGTTGCATCATATCAAGCAATTCCCCAGGAATTGCCTTCTCTGGCAACCATGATCTGAACCACAGGTCAGGGACCTCTTAAGGTATCTGCGTATAGTTCTGGTATACAAACGGATTCGCTTTTGAATTTTCAACAGCCATTCCAAGCTTAAAAATGCTATGTCACACAGCTCAAAAGTTTTTCTTTAAAAAACTGTGGGAATCAAATTGGCCTCAACCTAGCATGAGCTGAATGATCACATATTTCTTACACTGTGAATGATAAAAGCTCACACCTCCATGCTGACTGCTTGTCAATCTGCCCTTCAGTTGTACCTCCCCAACATGCTATGAGCTGCCCTAGTATAATGTGAGCTATCCAGAGATTCACGCCCAAAATTCATAGACACTGCTGCAAAAATGATCCTTCCTCAAGTCTGCCACAAACAAAATATTGTTGAAATGTCATATTTTGCAGACTTGTTTGGAACACTTCATCAAATTAATATTTCACCAACCATTTATAAAGGACAGTCATGCTAGCCCAACAACCTAAGGTGTTCCGGTATAGCCGACCGCATGCTGGATCGACAAATCTTTCGAAACTCATCTATTTTCACGGGTAGCTAGCAGGGCCTACACGGTTGACACCTTGTCACTCAGCGGCTTCCCCCTACTTAACGCGTGGTCGGACCAGGGTCTTGTAATCACAATTAAGCCCAGCCTCTCAAATGAACATTTCGTTTACGTAAATACTCAAATTACTCCACTCACTGCTCATGGTACGAAACGAATATTTACCTTCCGGCCGACACCTTTTCTCAGAGGTTCTCAATGCGCAAACTAACGGCGTATATGGCGCAGGTGTTCATTGAGGTTGAGGCATCCTGTTCATGGAACTGCTGCCGCTGGTACCGCGGCCAATCACAATTGGAGTTGGAGTGGCCGCTTCTCTTTGCGGCTGGTTGGCAGCGAACTTGGTTGACCACAAGAGGTTGCGGGCTTGCTTCGCTGGGCAACGGAGCTGGCTCGTCGAAGGCGCATGCAAAACCTGTGACCCTCCATGTTTGACATGACTTCCGGAAACATCCAACATCATTGGTAGGATTTCCTGGCCGATGCGACCTATGTCTGACGGGATAGCTTTCTGACGGAAGCCGGGCGTCCGATGTGCTGACCACCACGGACGTGTGTGGGTCATGAAAAACTATCGGTGAGCCAGTGTTTCGTGTAGCATATGCTACACATATGCTCAAACGAAAGCCCATCTCGGACCCACAAGGGTCCGAGATGGGCTTTGATGATGGTCCGATGGGATTTGATGGTCCGAGATGGGCCACAAGAGTCCACTTGGACACGCTGGCTGGTATCATGGGATACAATTCTTTTGACGATCCTTCCTGGCATTATGTCTCTGTCCATTATGCTGCTAACGTAGAAAAAGGGCAATGATCGCAATGTTGCGGGTCTGCTGGATAAGGCAAATGAAAAATTACGTGACAATATTCCGGTCCATGACTGTTTTGTCAGACATGGATGTGATGAAATGTAACTCACAAATTCAGAGTTAGCTCTTAGGTGTTTCCTGGAATTGTAGCTGTCAACATTTAGCCGCGTTGTTATCAATAGATGCTATACATTGAGTCAGAAAAGGCACGTGTCCACGAGAGCTACTTTTTGCGCTCGCGCCTGCTTTCTTGTCAAAGTTGGGGCTGGAGCGCATTCCCGAGCTGAATACAACATGAAACCACATTATCGTAGATGTGGGGGCTGGCGTATTCCGCCTTGGGTCGAATGCAAAATTTCATCATAGGGGAGCAACGCCGATTTATGGGCAAAATGTCAAATATGTGTCAAAACCTTTGCGTGACTCAACGGATTTCGCTTCTTTTTAAACGAGCATTCCAAAACGAACTCCCCTTGATCAAAGTTACTCTGCTACCTTCAAAGTCTAGACTTTTAGAGATATTGTTTCTTGTTAAACTTTGGCCATCAAGTATAGCCCGGTTGCCCCTTCCCCCCCCCCCTCCCTCCAATGGATCCGCCCTTGATTTCGTCTCGCAGGTGTCGGCAGTTGTGAAACGCCCCAACGAAACACGAAAATACCGTCTAAAGTTGAGGTGGAGCCAAACGGACGGCATTGCAGAGACATCAGTTATTACTTTCAGCGACATTTCTGTTCACAAATATCTTTAGAATACTGGCCGTTCTCGTCGCCGTCGGGACCCCGCTTGACCATTTGAGATACGCGCCCAAAATCAGCCCCCAAGAATATCGCATCGCATATATACGCAGGAATCGAAGTGGGGGCGCGAGGGTGGAGTGGCGCTGGCATGTGCTGCATACCTCAACGAATTCAAAGGCTACGCAATGTGTTATTGGTGGGTACCTTAAGGGCAATGACAATGTCTTGCATTATTGATCGAGATGTACAAATGTTAAGGGCATGAGTACCTGTGCATCCGGTCCGAAACTGGGGCGTGAGCCCCAGTTTTTGCCAGTAATTTTTTTGCGGTATTGGCGGTTTCTTCTCTCTTCATTTTTTAAATCACCATTTCATGGTTGGCTTGTTGCAGTCTCATCATTACCGCATGGGCTTCAATGATGTCAGATACCTGTACCTTATTATCTTAATTATACTGTAAAATTACAGCATTTCATCTATCCTGTGGTTCCTGTGTGGACAGTACTTGCCACCAACAGATATTGATCCAATGAAATTTGCTGATGCAAGGAACAGTTTTGTGTGAAATATCTGAAACATTGTTGCATGAACTGCTTAGAAACAACATCAACTGTAAATACCTTACGGAGTTTGCTAAAATATTAGGCAAAACAGAGACATGTAGAATGATTGATGCCATCTTGAGATATTTTGGTATCCTTGTTTAGAATTGCTACAACTGAAAGGGTTCCATTGCCTTTCATTCTTGAGCACTTTTAGAAGTTTTGTCATAACAGCTCCAATGTGAGCCAAGCACCAGCAGTACCACAGTTTTCTTTTGTATTGCAAGATAAGTATGGTTCATTATATTGCATCCAATTTTAAAACATCTAGATATTTTGTTTTGATTTGTGAGTTATTGAGATTAACAGCTGCTTTTTGGAGGACCAATCCACAGCAGCTTTACAAAAAATGATATGGGTTTGTATATTTGGTCTTATCCCTTTAAATAACAATGCCCCTGATGATATATCATTGTTGTTTGGCATGAACATGGTGGTGCTCGTCCTGAGATCTCAACAAGACCTTGTTAGGTGGGCTGAGGGCAAACAAATATATGTGGTTTAGTGGTTTTAGGTTTAAGAGCAGGAAGTACTGAAGTAGGTAGTTCACTCTGCTTTAGACCTTAAATGGTTGATCTGGTGAGAAAACATGTTTTATGGGTGAGTTAAGGTCAGCAGAGACTGCTGCTAATCGGATGTTTGCTGCCTCACTTAGGTCGGAATTTAGGAAGCATTAAATATCTGATCAATGTCTGCCATGGTTTGCTGCCTGGCTTCTGTGTTAAGCATAAAATGAAAAGCTACATCAGCATTAACAAATGTGCATACAAAACAGGGGAAAAAATAAGCACCTCATTATATTGACATGAATGCTCATCAGTCACACATTAGATGATTCACACAATATGACATTAATGTGGTGCCATCAGGGTTAAGCAATCCTGTGGTGTGTACTAATGAGTGAGCAGTGGCATGTGATACATGTTTGTATAGGTGTGGTTTAGCTTTCAGAGTTGACATGGTTGAAAATTTTGAGGTGTAGGGTAGTGAGTTGAATGCAAGATATAAATTTTTGGATGCTTGTGATGTATGGCATGTATTTGTTTTCATGTCTTGTTATGTCACAACCATACCCCACAGGACTGCACCACTTGGACAGGACTGCTTTTTAGTGGGGTATTCAGGATGGCAGGGGGCATTCAAAGCATTATTCCTCATGAAATCCCATCCTGAATGTGCAACAATTCAGGTGTATTTGATACAGCATGTATGTTTTTGTGTAGTGTACATATGACATGCCACATTTTCTCATTGACAGAGTCCGCAGCAGCGATTGCCACACATTGCCATTGACTGCTTGCTGTGTGGTCCTGGGCGACTGACCAATGGCATCACCAGACTGTGACTGGTGGGGCGGCGCGCCACCGGCCAGCGTGGCGCGGCTCTGGCAGCCGCCGCCGCCACCCGAGCGTGACGCTGATGGCCAGTTCGCCGACGCGGACACCTCGGACGAGGAGGGCGAGGTGGCGGCGCGCTGGGGCGGCAGCTCGCTGCAGACGGTGGTGGCGGCGCCGGCCGGCGGTGTGCCGCGCCTGGCACTCTGCGACATGGTGGCCTCGCCGCGGCAGCTGGCTCCGACCGAGAGCCCGCGCAGGGACGAACCGCCGCCGCACTCCGGCCACGGCGACGGCGGGCGGGCGGAGGAGAGAGCGCGCAGCAGCGGCGCTGAAGGCGACGCCGGCTCCGGGGCGGCCTCCGCCGCCGAGCAGCGGCGCAGCGTCCCGTCCGCCCGCGGGGACTCTCCGCCGGCCGGCGGGCCGCCGTGGGCCGAGGCCAGTCCGCGCTCCGTGCCCGACACGGCCAGCGTCTCGCTGCGCAGCTTCCTGGACGCGGCCGACCTGACCGGCGACGCCACCGACTCCGAGGCGCCTGGCCCGCCGCTGTCGCTGGCCCCCGACTCTGCGCGCACTGTGACGGGTGGCCGCTCGCCGCTGTCGCTGCCCGCTGCTGCTCGTGCGGCGTCTGCCAGGGCCGGCGAGGAGCGCGCCACGGCGTCTTTTGACCTCGGCGGGCGAGGGGAAGAGCCTGTAACGGCGTTTGACAACTGTGATGCGTGGGACGAGCCTGCGAAGTCAGTGGAAGGTAGGAATGTAGACGGTGATGAGGTGTCGCTGGAGGAGTGCAGCGAGCGGGACGGGTCCGCGGCTTCATTGGAGTACGGGCCCCGCAGTGGCCATTTGGCGCCACAGGCTGGTAACACAGCAGCACCCGCACACCACGCTGTCAGAGGCGGCAGATCGGTGGTAGCGCTCGGCCCGCTGGCACTTCTGAGGGAACGATGCAGCGCTGGAACTGTCACCTCATTCGTGAGTTCTGCCGCGGGCGAGGCGCTGGTGCCGTTGCCAGGCAGCGGCAGAAACGAGTCATCAGCGCCGCCGGACAGCTCCGGCCGGGGCGTCATCACCTCCAGGACAGGTGGGACGTCCGGGGAGAACATGGGAGGCGGCACGTCGGCGCCACCGGACGACTCCGGCCGAGGCGCGACGGTGACATCGGCGACTGACAGCGACGCGACCCGAACACGCGCCACACCAGAAGACCCAGATGGCGGTGGGACCGCGGCATCACCGTCGGACGAGGGCAGAAGCGGTGGCACGCTAGCATCGGCAGACCAGGCCGGCCAGGGCAGCTGGGCGCGGCGCGACAGCGCGGGGCCGGCTGACGTCGACTCGGCGGGCGCTGAGGGCGCCACGTTCGCCGACTTCGACAGTGTATCCGCCGAGCCGGAGGAGCCGACAGCGGCGGGCCCCGCGGCGCCTTGCCCGGTCCACGGGCGGGCGGCCCATCGGCGTGTGGCTAAGCGCTCGCCGGCGCGCCGGCTCTCGTTCACGCTGGAGAACCCCAGCCCGCTGCTGGTCGAGTACTACCTGAAACACCCGGAGGAGCGGCTGCAGGTCAGACGCCGCTGGCAGCTTAGTGGTGGGGATGGGATCAGCAGGGCTCAGTTCTTGCGTGCTGGAATTCTGCAGTCCCCAAACAGCAATGTTTTCGTTTTGTATTCGATGTGACTTTAGTGCGGAATAATGGCTATTGACCTTTGGAAGGGTTTCCACTTGCATTGTTTTCCACATGAAAAGAAATCATAAGTAATTAGCGAACGGCAAGTAATACTAGCCAACTTGTAACGTACCGAGAGGAACAGCGATCTCCTGTAGTGCAGCGCTCTGGGTCGGCTTTGGCAAGTGTTCGTCCTCTCAGGTGTTGGAGAATGCGGCAGCGACAGCCACCGAGTCGCCGGACCGGCGGCCGCAGCAGCCGGCGCCCTCGGCCCCCTCCGAGCCGGAGGGGGCCGAGGCGCGGCGCCGGCGCCGCTGGCGGGACGAGCGCGGCTCGGCGGCCGAGCTGCGCGCGGCGCTGGCCGAGCGGGCGGGACCGGGCTCGCCGCCGCCGCCGCCTCCGCCGCCGCCGGCTGACGTGCCACTGGGCTGGCGCAGCGTGCTCCAGAGCCTGGCGTCGGGACGGGACGCGCCGGCCCCGGAGCCACCGGCGCGCTGGCGTCGCTCGGCGCCGCCGCCGCCCCCGCCGCCCCTGGCCGGGCTGGAGCTGTCGCCTCGCCCCTCCGGTGAGTGTCGCCGCCGTTGCTGTAGCTGGCCGCCGAGACTCTCGGAGGGAGCTCCGGAGATGTTAGTCGTGTTTAAACAGACCGTATAGGCTTCGCGTGCAACCAGAATAATCATACTTGCAATATGCGCCCTGGAAATAGGAGGTGGGTAACGCTTCCTTCATTGTTTTCACGCCGCATCGGCCCTGGGCCAGCCGCCCGGCGTTTGTCGAGCAAAATATGTGTGTTCCGGTCTGGTCTGGTTCCTCACGTGCCGTTTGTGCGGCCTCCGTCTGCCGTCGTCGCGAGCCTCCCCTCCAGCGGCTGTGCTCAGCGTTCCGTGCGTGTGGCCAGGCTGGCCGTCTGGCCGCCGCCGGCGCGCACGCGCCTCGCCACGCCCGCGCCGGACGCCGCCGAGCCTGTCGCCTCTCGCCGGCCGCTCGCCCGCGCCCTGCCGGCCCACGCCCAACTTCGACTCGCGCGCCATTCAGGTGAGGGTCGCCAGCGGGCAGGATGGCCGCGCGCAACGCTGGCCCCACAGCTGTGGGACGGGAGTGCTGGGGCCGGGCGTGGTGATCACGGGAATGCTATTCCGGTTGGGTCGAGACGCCATGCCGCGCCGAGGGTGGGGAGGAACATTGGTGCAGCACAACAGCTGCTGCAGTGGGCTCGAGTGTAACCGCGCTGAGGCCAGATGTTCATGATCGCGCACGTTCAGGGCCGTTACAGTTGGGGTACCGACGTGAAGGAAATGGGGTGTGTGCTCTTCGCGTTGGTCGTGTGTGAAGACTGGTGCATGACTCCTGTGTTTTTGTGATATCGTGTCGTGACCAAAAGTTCGCGTGTCACTCAGTAACGAGTTCATGCCTGGTCCCTGTTTTTATCGGGATTTTTGTACCGACTGCCGGCTAGTGCCGAGGACATCATCGACTGTCCTTACGCCGACCGTTTGGCATGCAGGATATCCTGCAGGGCCGCAGTGCCGTCGGCCCGGCGTTCACGGCCGGCTGGAACACCCCGTCGCCTCCGGCGGGCCGGACCCCGCCGGCGGGCCGCCATGCCGCCGCCATGTACTCGCCGACGCCGATGGACATGCCGCCGTCAGCCCCGTCACCGGACTCGGTCGCGCCGCCGCCAGACCCGTCACCGGACTTGGTCGCGCCGCCGCCGGACCCGGCCTCGCTGTGAGTGGTCGGCTGTGCTCCCCGTCAGCCCTCGCGCGCTGCCAGACCGGTATCAGTCCCGGTCGACGGTCAGCGGTGGACGCCGACCCCGCCGCGGGCGCCACTGTGGGCCGCTGGTTTTGTCGCAGCAGGAGATTCGTTGGCTTGTGACAAAGCCGAAATTGAAGGTAGAGGCCTGCACCCGCGTGCTGTTGTATATGCTGTTGTTGCTGTTGTTGTATATGTCCCGTTGTCGTCAGTTATTTCGCTGTGAAAGCATGAGCTGACTGCTGGAAATCGGACCGCCTCAGATTGGCTTGAGATTGACCGCGGGACCTACACTCACCAAGCGCAGCCCCTTCCTGATCTGGGTATGCGCTGCGTCTGTGCCAGGTCTCCGCTCGTGCGTTCGTGCTCCGTCGCTGTCACATACTCCGTGCGAGCGCCGCTGGTCTGATCTCGCCGGCAGACCGGCGCTGGACGAGCTACGCGATCTGCTGGCGCTGCATGAACACCAGATGGCAGCGCTGGTCGAGCAGCAGCGCCGGCAGCGGCGCGCGCTGGAGGCCTCGTTCCGCCGGGTGGAGGAGGCGGTGCTGCTGCGACTGCGCCGCCAGCTGGGAGCCGTCGAACTGCTGACGGCGGCCAGCCCGGCCCGCTCCAACCTCGGCCGTGCCACCGGGCCCGCCGTGAACTCCGACCCCGGCCGACCGGGGAGGCCCGGCCAGACCGGGGTCGAGCGAGGCGACACCCCGCCGCCACCGTCGCCCCCGCCACCGCCTCCCCTGCTGCGGCGGGTCAGGACACTGGGAGAAGGGTCGACCGTGACGGTGAGTCACGCTCTTTGCTGACAGAGTGCGCAGGTCGTCGAAGGGCCTGTACATCAAGGTAAGGTAGCTTGGACCGTGGCAATTTAGCACGCTGCGGCGGTTGCCACCGCCGGTCATCGGCTATGGCATCACTAATTGCTTAATTGTTTGTATGTGTTATTCTGTAGTGTACAGAACGGGACATGTGTTTGTTGAACCTGGGAGCGTTCAAACGTACTTTCGATGCCGTTGATGCGGCGTATCAAAGGCGCATATTTTTTAATGAGCCCGAAAAAGGGTTTTGCGTTTTACCTGTTTAATCGTCGTAGCAGGATGTATTTTGGTGATGACACCACGCAGTCTGGTGTCCGGTAGCGGACCTGCTACGAATATTAGTGGCTACCAGCTACCACCGGTTAGCCGGCTTGTGTCGCGCCGGGGGCCGAATACCTGCTGCCGTCAGGTGTGAGACGAGCCCGTGGTTCGCGCCTGGCGAGCTCGGTCGGTCGGTCTGTGCGGGTGGACCGGTGATGTCGTCCTCTGGAGCCCGTGGTTCCCGCCTGGCGAGCTCGGTCGGTCGGCCTGTGTGGGTGGATCGGTGATGTCGTCCTCTGGAGCCCGTGGTTCGCGCCTGGCGAGCTCGGTCGGTCGGTCTGTGCGGGTGGACCGGTGATGTCGTCCTCTGGAGCCCGTGGTTCGCGCCTGGCGAGCTCGGTCGGTCTGTGCGGGTGGACCGGTGATGTCGTCCTCTGGAGCCCGTGGTTCCCGCCTGGCGAGCTCGGTCGGTCGGCCTGTGCGGGTGGACCGGTGATGTCGTCCTCTTGGCTGTGCAGAGCCCACCGTCCGCGTACGAGCGGTACGACTCGCACCTGAGTACGCCGCCGGCCCGGGAGCAGCGGCCACCGTGGGCCGGCCCGCCGGCCGACGCCGTGCCGACGCCCGTGGCCCGGCGGCTGGCGTCACCACCACCGCCGCTGCCGCTCCGGCTCACCGTGCCGCCAGAGGTCAGCCTGGGGTCGGGTTCCAGCCAGGACACGGGCGTCCCGCTGTCCCGCGTCGCCGGCCGTGTCACTCTGTCCAGTGTCGCCGACCCCAGCTCACTGTTTACTGCCCCGGCCGTGTTTCGCTGTCCAGTGTCGCCGGCCGTGTTTCGCTGTCCAGTGCCGCTGGCCGTGTTTCGCTGTCCGGTGTCTCCGGCCGTGTTTCGCCGTCCAGTGTCGCCGGCCGTGTCTCGCCGTCCAGTGTCGCCGGCCGTGGCCCGTTGTTCAGCGGCGCCCGTTGCGAGCCGGCTCTGACATCGTGACGCGTCTGTGGCAGGCGCTGCAGCCGGGCATGCAGGCCCGCTACGCCAGGGTGACGGCGGCGGCGCGCGGCTTCCTCACGCGCCGGCTGATGCGCACGGAGAAGGTCCGTACCGCGGCTGGCGTCGTCAGCCCACAGCACCTCGGCGGCTAGTCCGCGCGGGCGTTGCACGTGTTAGTACCGGTTTAGGCTGTGTAGGATCATCGAACGCAAACTCCTTTGTGTCATCATCGGTCGTTTGTGCGCTGCTTCTGTGATTTGCTTGTACTCCGGCGCTGCCTGCTGTGACCTCGCGGGGATACGGTAGTGCTCATAGAAACCAAAACCTCTGATTGTGGTTATCCGTTACTTAACAAGCGCGATACATTCCCGGGTTCGCACAAGACGAAAACGTAATCCCTGCGCACTGATTAGTGTGATTCTACTCGGCTGGTCCGGTCTGGACTTTGATCGATTTTTCATCATTTCCTGTACAGCGACATACGCTTTTGTTTTCTTCTGTCACCCATGCCCCTCGCCCTCTCCTCACTGAGCTGTTTGTCCTGCGCGGGCGGAGGCAGGGTCGGATACGGCGGTTACCACCCACCCTCCCCGCCTCCCACAACGGTGCCCGGGCTGCGCTGCCTGCAGAGGCGCACCCTGGGTCCACCTCTGTCTCTCATATGCCCCCCCCCCCCCCCTCCCCCTTGTCGCTTGAGTAACTCCCGCTGGCCCCGCGGCGTGTACAGGTGCAGTCGATGATCGCCGCCGCCAAGGAGTCCATGCTGTGCGCTCTGCGGCTGCAGCGCGAGGTGGACCTGACCAAGCAGGTGACCCGGCAGGACATGGAGCTGCACGAGCGGCTGGTGAACCAGGTGAGGCCGCCGGCAGCTGCGCCGCGCATCCTCCGACGCACCGCCGATCACTCGGCACAGGGGGGCCGATCGCCGCAGTCACCGACCGCGGCAGGACTTGTCTGTTAGGAACGAATCTGCGTTGTTTGTTGGTGTCATTGATAGGTTTGGGATATGCGGAGCATTGTTGCATGGCTTGTTTCATGTAAATTCAACCAATCGATCACCCGACTTGCGGGGATTTATACGAGATTTTGTCTATACCATTGTACCACGATTGTCTATACCATTGAGTCTGCGAAAATTACAGCAACCGGAACCACGGTTTTTGGTTATAGACGTTTTCTCATTTTTGATGTCTTGAAAAAGGTGATTTCTACACGGCGCCATGCAAGGGTGGCTGACCGCTGCACGCGGGAGGACCGATTCGGTGCTCGCTGGAGGAGTCACTATGGAAATGCCCATTCCTTGCTAAGGCCTCTATGGTGAAAAGTATGGAGAATCCAAAAGTCGTGCTTGTAAAATTTGGATGGCATGTTTTGACCAATCGATTTAGTAAATTCTGGCTGGCTTTTTATGCATACGTATCTCACATCAGTTGAACATATTGGTGCCATAAATGCGTCCGTGCGAAAGGTCTAACGGCTGGTCGTTTGATTTTGGGTCCGTGATTAACATTTTGCGGGACACGGAAATTTAATATTTTTTTCCTAAGTGAAAAATGAGGTCAAAATAACAAAATAACTAACTCAAAAACGGTAGCTTCTATTTCGCTGTAATTTCCTTAAGCTCGTGTTCATATTTGGATAAAACCTTTTAGCCCATTTTTTTTCGAAATCCCAGATGGGCAATTGTTAGAAATGGCCCTTCGCTAGTTGAGTTGGTATGGCGCGACCCAAATGGCTCTTGTACTTTATTTGTGTTTGGAGTATATTTTGATCCGAGATTCTGGCCCAGTGTGGCCACCTGCTGTGCCTGTCTGTTGTAATAATTGGCCAGCGCTCGGCCGCGTGCTACCACAGCCCTCTCGCCGCCCGGTGCCGTGCCGCTCTGTGACAATTGACGGTGCCCAGGTCCGCGGCGCCTGCTACTCGCTGCACCAGCTGTTCATCGCGTCGTCGCCGACGCAGCGTCTGGCGGTGATCGCGGCCGACCGGGCGGCGCGGCAGCACGCTTCCGAGCGGCGGCGCAGCGCCGACCCCGCCGCCCACCTCTCGCGCGCCACACTGCTCGCCCTCGAACGGAAACGGCAACGGTGAGGGCGGGACACGTCCCGCCAGCAGGCAGAGAGTGGGCTGTCGGTCGCCGCGAACGGAAAATGCTATTGTTATGCGGAGTTATGCGGAGGTAACACCGGTAGCCTTTCGGTGGCGTTGCGGTACTTTATGCTAGCATTGTGTCGTGGTGGAGTGTTCCCTCAAAATGCTCCGGGCGGCATTCGAAGGCAAGCCAAATGAATTACTGCGCTCCGTCCGCATAAATCCGTCGCATTGATGCTGCTGTGGTAAAGTTTGCGACCACCCGCAGCGCAAGCTGCGCGGTGGGCGCATGCGTGCCGTGTCGGTCTGGTTGACGGCGTCTCGCAGCCAGTCCATACAGCGTGTGCGTGTCGTCGTTGCAGTGAGTCTGGCGGCGCGGCCGGCGGCCGACCGGTGACCGCCAGCCCGCGTGCCCGCTCCCGGCTGGCTCTCGGCTCGCCCAAGGCGCGCCCGGCCGCCTCGCCCAAGCCGCGCGCCTCGCCCGTGGCGCGGCCGAGGCGCGTGACGGCCCACTCGCCGCGCGCCGCCAGCAGGAGCAGCCTTTTCTCTGAGAAGTCAGGTGCGGGCCCGGACAGCGGCGCCAGTGGAGGCCTCGGTGGCGGCCGACGTGCTCGTGTTTCGTGGTTGGGCGGTGGTGGCAGCGTATCGGATGGCGCTGTCACTGGCAGATCAGACCAGTGGAGGGGGGGGGGGGGGGGGGGGAGGAGGGGTGGCCTGCGTGCCGTGCAAGACTCGCCTGACACAGACAACTGGACGGGCGTTCCAGTCAGGTCAGTTCAAGAGGGAAGGGGCGATCTGTATGCCGTGCCAGACCGGCCTGACTCAGACAGCTGGACAGGCGTTCCAGCCAGGTCAGTTCAAGAGGGAGGGGCCGATCTGTATGCCGTGCCAGACCGGCCTGACTCAGACAGCTGGGGAGGCATCCCAGCCGGGTCACACGCCGGCCGCGCTAGGCCACCAACTGACTGGGGCAATGTCTACATGTCCGGCAGCGACGTCTGACTCGGGCAGAACTGGGGGAGAGCTGAACTAGTACGGTGCACCGGCGGCTCTATGAAAGCTGACGCCTGTGGAGAGGTGGCAGCCGATCTAAACTATACGATATGACTATAAAAGTAAGATGAAATATTAAAACGCGTCAGCTGCTCTGTTGGGTGCAAGAGTGGAGCGGATAAAGACCATGAAATAAAACAGAAAATAATATAAGATATAAAAACGCATAGGCTGCTTCTTCGGTTGTGGTAACTGAAAAAAATGGATATAACGACCGAGGGGCATCAGCAGTTTTCACAAAAGGGGATTTGCCCCTTACAATTTTAATGATATAATGCCCGATTTACCGCGTTTCCGATTAAATATGACATTTCCAGGTGAGGCTATCCCCCAGATTCCAGTATGACCGCTTCAATCCTGAGTTGTTTTCTCCAACCTCGTGGTGCTGTTGAACCCATGGTCTAACAAGACGAGTAAAATATTTATTTTCTCAAGCAAGCTTGATTTAAAAAAGAAAAAGACGTTATTACTGTGAGCGAGCTCAGTCCGTTTCGATTTCATATTTAAGCGTATTTCGGCGGCGCGTTATCGCGGCGGCCTAGTTCACTTTGATCCAGTGGTGAGACCTTTACAACGAGTCGCAGAGCGTTCTCACCTGCGGAGGACGGGCGCTGCGGGGGGAGGGGGCGACCGAGGCCGCCGACGGCGACGATCGATGGGTGGTCTCGCGACGCCTCGGAAGGCGGGGCTGGTGTGCGGCGCTGGTGGCAGGACGCATCGCCGCCCCTCCGGCCACCCTGACCCCGCCTGTGACGGCGGCGGCCACCTCGCTGCGGGCCTGGCGGCGCCGCGGCGACCTCAGGCCGGCCGCTGGCTCTGCGGACGGCACAGCGACTGGTCCGGCTCCGTGCCGCCTGCGGTGTCTGCACGCCCGGACCTGCTGTGCCGTGTATTGACCCCGCGCCGCGCACTATCCCGACACCGGCTGTGTGGGAGCTTCGGTCGGGTGGTCCTTCCGGTGGGCTTGCGGTAGCGCTTGTGTCCACTGTACAGATTGCTTCCCACCCCCTTCGACGCACGATATGAGCCTGATGTGGTTGCCTCGCCCGGGCGAAAGCTCTCATAAGAGGTGCAACGATGGTTGGCGATGCTGGTGCTGATTACTTTGACTCATGCGTCACTAGATATTCAAACAGTTAGCATCGTCACTAGTTTTCCATGGAGGGCAAATTAAGGTTATTGCACTGCTCCCTGCTTGAGTTATGGAAGATTTGCTTGTGGGGAACAAACAAGGTGCGCTGTGCGTGGTCATTTTAACGAGTGTGTGTTCGCGAAGTGTTTTCTTTCTCGCGCGTAACCCGTTGTCACTTTGTCAGGCAGTATGCGTAAACTTTCAGTTACACTGTTTGCCCTTCTTGAGACCGTTATCTCGAGGTGACCTTTCCTCTGGAGGGATCTTTATACCAGGTGACGCGTGTGACCTGGATTAAACTTATGCCGTCTCGAACTTAACATGGGCAAGTGACATGACGAACGGCCAGCTCGTGGCATCACTGTGATGATTGCGCCAGCGACATCCACGCGGAACCTGAAATATACCTGCCAACACCCCACAGTCGCTGCCATGATGTCTCAATGAAACGAATGGAGGTAATTTGGTTTGTCCATGGAGCGTCCATACTTTTTCTGCCGTACAGGCGCGATCTGAGGCGTTCCGTCTCGTGCACGACGTCATGGCGCGGCGGTGCGCCGTGTATCTGCGGGCCAGACCCGACCCCAGCCGCCGCGCTGCTGATCGTTTGGTGCCGTTCCAGCCGGGCCGGGCGGCCGCGGCGCCCGGTCAGCACGCAGTCTCGTCCAGCTGGCCAACATCTACGCACCGAACCCGGTGCGGCGCGCCAAGTCCAGCCAATCGCAGCTGGGCGGCGCCCTCCTCGGCCAGTCGCAGGCGGGCGAGCCCAAGCGGCGGCAACGCGCCTCCCGCGCCTGGCGCTGAGCTCGCCGCCGCGCTCTGCTGGGAGCTGCTGGTCGCCCCGGGACCCGGCCCGTGCCGTCCGTCTCCTACACGGCCCGTGCCGTCCGCCTCCACCCAGCCTGTGCCGTCCGCCCTCCACCCGGCCCGCGCCGTCCGTCTCCCACATGGCCCGTGCTGTCCGCCTCCCACCCCGTCTCCCACATGGCCCGTGCGGTCCGCCTCGTACCCGGCGCCTGCCGCCCCGGTCGAACGCGGCTCGCTCGCGGTGGCGGCACGTGTCCGGCCTCCCGCGCAGCGCTGCCGCCGGACTGACTGGACATGGGTCGGCCCGTCCAATCCGACGGGCTGCTCTCCCTCCATTGGCATGTTGTCCGTCTCTCCCTCCCGCGTGTTGTCGGTCACCGGGACGCCCGGGGTCTGATCGGCCAGTTCACCGAGTAACGCATCCGTCCGTCCCCGCACTACCCCGCTGGCGCCGGATCAGAAGTGGACGAGTCATTGGATACCTTGAGCAGTGCTGCGATGCGGTGCGTGTCGGAAGCAGTCACGTGCGTATTTGATTTTTTTCGGTTTTGTTTGGTATTCCGTGATCGGCCGCTGGGTAGCGCCGTGCCCCAAATCCGGTGGTCCGCTACGCGCAGCCGACTGTGTTCCTGTTTGCACATTTCCGCGCGGATTGCGTGAATACACGAGTTTTCAGACATGGTATCTACGTTTGGACGAGCGCGACTGTTGACTGGTGTAGTTGAGACATCGATGGGGCGCGGTGGGTGTGTGGGAGACTACCTACTGCGCGCTACTCCGAAGGAAAACTAGGGGACGCAGTGGCATGGGCCGTTTAAATTGCTCAGGGTCTGGCGGGCTAATGAAAGGTCCCTTCGGCTATTGTGGAGCCTCCGACCAGTGGCCTTCTCCTCTGACTGCTCAGGGGCTTTACCGACCGTCCGGGGCCCCTGTTGTCCCCAATGGGCAACTCTGATTGGTCGAAGGACCTGGCTACCTAAGTGTTTGGCTGTATGTTGAAGGCCCACTGACCACCCAGCGGCTATGTGGTCGCCTGTCATCAAGCTGTATCCTCACGGCCCACTGGATGCCCGGGTTCTCGCAGGTTACACAGGGACTGTTTGGTAGCTCAAAGGCCCTGCTTCCGTCCAAGAGCCCCCTTGACTGCCCGCGGGCCCCGGAGCGCAGGCAGACGGCACAGAAATGTGCCTCCCTGTAGGTCCCGGAGGTTGAACAGCTCGTGGAAACCAAAGAAAACGGGCCTGATGGAGGAGCTCGAAGAGCCCTAAGGGTTGGTCGTATTAGCGAATACCGGTCCTGCGGATCGGGGGCTCCGAGTGCCGTTCAGAGGGTCTCCTGCACCGATTCTCATTTCCCTGGGACAAATCCAGGTTCCCTATGTTGGCCGATGTCCCCAAATGCCAAACGGTCTGCTCCATGTCAACGAGGGGAGAGGCTTTTCCAAGCAGGGGCGAGCCTTGGCCGCCAATATCAGTAATAAGACCGCCAGCATTGGTCGGGATCCCTAAGACAATTGGGGCTCCTGTGTCGGCTAGGGACCCACGGTGCCCAGCAGGGATCCCGTGTCTGCAAAGGTCCCTGAGACGGGGATCCCATGTCTGCGAAGGTCCCCAAGCCGGGATCCCACTAACAGGGGGTCCCATGTCTGCAAGAGTCCCGAGTCGACCCACGGGCCATTTGCTGAATGGATGATAGGAAAAGTATCCCGAGTGTGACGAGGTACTTTACGTTGGTCGAGGAGACTGACAATAAAAGGAGATATGAAAGGGGTCATGGTAAGGCAGTGGAAGGGCCCCGTATCAGTCAGGTGGTTCCAGTATCGAACCGTGTCCATGTTCCCGTTTCATCTAGGGACCCAAAAGTTGAGCCGGGGTCATCCCTGCGCTATGTATTGAACCCTCTACGCCAGGAAAGAACCATGTTGCGACGATGAGGGCCCGTGCGTCGACCCAGGGTCAACCGTCCCGTTCAGAGTGCCCTCGGTGTGAGGGCGGTAACCGATGTACCATGCATCTCTCTGAGGGCTTCTGGAACGATCTGTCGGCCTCAGCCCAGGTGTCACCAGAATGATAGCCGGTAGGTAACCCGAAATGGGACGGAAAAGCCCTTCGACCCCTTATCGAGAAGGATGGGATCCCCTGATCTTGGCTGGAGACTCCGTTAGGGTCTGGACTAGAGACGCAACTTTTTCCAGACTTGTCAGCCCGCGGCCCGGCCCGGTCCGACAACCTGATGATTCAGCCCGCAAAAGTCCGCTGTGTTACAATGCTGACCTGGTATTAACGCGCAGGTTCTAAATTAATTGGAGCCTGCATTCTGTCATTTGTCCTTCATTGGAGACCTGCACGTTAAGTGTGCGTGGGATCTAATGTTATTGTCACCTCATGCATAGCATTGGCTAACGCCGGTGACGTTGCTTTGAGAATGGTGATAAAAGCACCCGGACTATGGAATCTGTATCGTACCAGAGTAGATCGTAGGCACTGGAATGCCATTTACCAACTACAAATGCGAAGGAGGAGGGGAAACTTAAAATAGCTTATCACCAAAATGTTGGGAGTATGACTAAGAGAATATACTGACATGAATTATGGTTATGAAATGAAAAATCGTGTGAACACCTGCTGACGATGCGTCACGGTGGGCACCACAGACCTTCGCGCGCGGGATTTTCTGCGAATCAAAAGTGGTGCAGTTGAAGCTTATGGTTGTTACAGCACCCATGGACTTACTTACTCCGTGATGATCTAGTGCGCAGCAGTTTCATATTCATTTGGAGGAGCTCCAGCGGCTCCCCAACTTTGCAGACAGGGACTTCAGCGTTGCCGTCGGACCTCTCATAACTTTAAAGAGAAGTGAACTCATAATCCGTAAGCGATGTAGATCTTCCGCGAGTATGGGGGTATTGCGAGTCCTTTTCACTTGGTACAGCTCCCCCTCTAACGATTTTTAAAAAAGGCGATGATGGCGAGTGAATTATGTAATAATCAAGAACCAAACTATGGGCCTACACGCGAGGCAAGATTTAATCTACTCGCCGTGCCGAATGCGCCACCGGATTGCGATTTGTCATTGCATTGGTGGCCATTCACCACACTTACTTCTCCTCCTGGCGTATACACCCTGAGTAACAAGACCTCTAAAGGCTGATCCAGGGGGGGGGGGGGGGCTGCGGAACCGGACAATGTCCCGAACAGAATCGAGCAAAAATTACTTAGTTTTTTAACTTTGAGGAAAATTGAAGCGCCTTTTGCGAAAAGAAGCTAAGTTTGTAGCGCTTCTTGCGGCAAAAAAGGAACTTATGTTGAACTGTTTGTGAAATCAGAGCATCTTTTGGATTTTAAACTTTTGGATTGGTCTCAGATTTTAGCTCCCAATCCCTTCTTCCCCTCCCCTGAGACGGCGTGCGGGATCCGCCCTTCAAGACCTCAGCTGGGCTTCGCGGAAAATTGCATTTGGAATTGGATCCACCGATTGCTAACAAGGTCTTAAAACTGCATGATGTAACGGAGCGAGAAGCCCGCTGACTTCGCGGCCTGTGCGGCCACGCGGCACAAACCGGAGGGGACACTAATCGTCCGCGTCCATTAGCTGTCACACTCTCCGAGCCAAGACGGCCATTAGGAAGACACCGGTTGGAAAATATACAAATTGTATTTCCATTGCGTACACAGTGAAGTGGTTGCGGATGGTGGGACGGCTGGCAGGGTGCGGTCGGTGCGCAGATGGCCGGGGTTCAGGCCAGGGGCGCCGCCGGCTCGGGACGACAGCGATCCTCCCGGAACCAGCAGCGCCGGGCCGGGCCGGGGCACACCGACTGGCGACGGACACCGTCCAGACGGCAGCTCAGAGCGAGCGGCCCGACACGCCGCGAGACAGGGGGCCGACCGATGGCTCTCCTGCAACAGCTGGCCAACCGTTCATTTCGGCTATGCCTTTCCATTTAATTACCCCGTGGATTATTTAAACCCATTGACTTGTTTGTTAGTTGTTTGAGCGAGCCAGTTTGAAGTGAAACTGCAAGGCCATGAAGTGAACCGTGTTTTAGCGAACGTGGAATCGAAAATTACTGGCGCAGCCTGCCACATAGCCACGTCCTCCGCATAAGTCTGCTGAGTCTGCTCGAGACGCGCTCAGACGACGGGCTTGCTGTAATCACAGAGCGCTATTGTAATTCAGGTGTCGAGGCATTGAACCGTAAATTCCCGAACGTCCGGGCCCCCTGCTCCCAGTGCGGCGAGGCACGGCCGAGGGCTGCACACGCACGTGTGGACTGACCCTGCCTTCTGACGACCTTTTCAAGTGACATATTCGTTCTTACTAATTTGCTACGAAGCGTAAAGTCATCAGGACCCGGCCACTCAGCGCACTGGGTCGCGTAGCTGGGTACCAACCCTGGCGCGCTGTTCCGACCCGGAAGGTTTGCGCCACACGGTCCCGGGGGACAGGACGCTGATTGGAGGGGAACAACTGGTCTGACCTGACCCCGTTCGAGCCGTCGGCGGTCGACCGCGACGCCGGCCTTCACAGTGTGCTGGAGGTGACATCTGAGCCGGAGCAGGCCTCTGCCGAGCACGCCAGAGGTCCTGCGGGGCCCGGCGGGGCCGGCGGTCGCGCCGGGCAGGGTACTCCCACCTCGCCGGGGACCATCGCGCCCGGCCGTACACTGGGCCCGCTGGGTACGGCGGTGGGCGCTGGCAGCGGCTCGAGCATATATTGCCATCGAGGCTCCAACAGAGAACAGCAATGCCCAGCCGCTCCGACCGAGCTCGCCCCCGCAGCCGCCGCCACTCACAACAACCGGTCTCACTCCGCACACTAATGATATGTTGAAGCAGGTCTGCCAGACGTCACACAGCCCCGACTGGCGCCGGACAGAGCCGGCCGCTCAGGCCCGGCGAGACCACCGCACGCGCCTCCCGTGACGTATAGGGTGCCGCGCACGCGACGGCCGAGGTGCGATCCTCCCCCCCCCCTCCCCTGCCCTCCCTCACGCCGCGTCCGTGACGTGCCGCCGCCGCTGAGGCAGGCGACTGCACGCAACTGTTGCGCCGCCGGCATCTCACCGTCTCACACAACAGGTCGGTTCAGATCCCCTCCCCTCCCCATCCCCCTCCAACGACTGGACAAGAGTGCGGCGTTCAACCGTGTTGCAAAGGTGTGGTAGCAGTCATCACTAGGGGCGGAGAAACGTTTTTGAATGTGGCGTGGGCTGGTAAGAAACCCAAAAGCGGGTGTGGAGAATCTACACCAATGACAAAGCGACACCAATGATAAATCCACGACAATCTCCAGACACACCTGTGCCTATTTTATGTGACTTACAATGCAACGTTTGCGTGAAACTATATAGCAATTTCTGCTAAACGGAGATGCATATCACTTGTAACTTAAGGTGTTGTGCAGGATGGCTTGCCCGCGAGTATTTTTTGGAGTTGATTGTTTAGTGGATCAGTAAGGTAAAAAAAACATGATGGAATAAAAGTAAATTATGTTGATATGCTCGCACGTTTTTTTTTTACAGTTTTTGACATGTTGCATGTTGTGAACCTATGTTAATTGAACAACTTAAGGTAATGACATGTTTGTAAGAAACAGGTGCACCTAGAGGCTGGTGGGGATGTTTCGCACCGATTTCCACGTTGGGATGAACTCCACAACTCCGCACTGCTGAGTAACCCCACCCATACGAAGTGCCGTCCCTAGACAACACAGAACATATGACTGTCGCGACGTCCACTTGTGGCTGCTGACGACCCAGTCTGGTTTGTTCAATGCGTGTTAGCGTACTGGTTTGTCTCGCATGTCGCTGCGCGCTGATGTTTTCCCGCACGTCACGAGGTGGTGATTGTTCGGCCGTCGTACCGGGCGAACACCGCGGATAACGCGAGAAAGGCGGCTGGACGGCATGTACGCGGGTACCAGGGGGAGATTCAGCAAAGTATTGTTTGTGCCGGTTGTTCCCAGACTACACAAATTTGATAGAAGCTTTGATTAGTCCAACGTGCTTACTTCTGCACCAAACAACGTGTTCACAGTCTGGTTCACCAAATAGATGTCATACATCATCCTGGTGAACATGAATGATCTAGATTAAGTCAAAGCCCTTTTTCTTATTCTGTTATTCCCAACAAAAGTCCCGCCTTCACTTTAGCAGTACGCGGTTTGGTTGCGCGGGGTCATACAAGAAGTTGTGCGGTGCGTTAAAGTTCCGACATCCGTAACTGATCATCCTCCAACAGCATAAAGCCCGACAGCGCTCAGCGCTGTTGACAAACTAGCCTCACTCGATGGTTGCCTGCCGCACGATCCAATTAATTCCAGACGCCTGTCAACCCCTAATGCCAGCCTTGCCAATCGATACGACCATCATCTGCTAAATGGCCCAACTTGAGCGCACGCCGCCGTCGCTAGACAGACGGTGCACCCCTGGCGCGCAACGGAGGAGGGCGTGGGTACGGCACAAGCTGAGGGCCGCGGCCCGACGATAACACAACATCCGCAAACAGGAGCAACGCAGCCTTATCAGTCTCCGCCACAGGCTGAGCAAACGAGAGCGCGACGGATAGTCGCCGGCGCCCGCCTTCAGGCCACCTACGTGACACCGAGTAGGCGCGCCCGCGACAGCAACAGGCGGACTTCGCAGGTCAGCAGGTGCGCTGCCGAGACCAGCAGGTGTGCTCCACAAGCCAGCAGGTGCGCCCCGAACCGCAGGTGCGCCGCGAGCGGCAGCAGCAGTGCCAGCAGCAGCGGCGCCCCGGCGGCGGGCCGGCCACCTCGGCCGACGGCGCCGATCCGACAGCGTAGGTCCTCTGCGCGCAGCTCCATGATCGGCGTCTCCGAGCCCGTCCTGAGGCCACACACGTCACGTGAGACTCGGCGGACGCAAAGAGGTCAAGTGGCAGCCACAGATAAAACAACGCGGCCACAGACAGGAACACGGCAGCTGTCGACGGCACACTGTGGTTACGGACAAGAACACGGCAGCTGTCGACGGCACACTGTGGCTACATACAGGAGCACGGCAGCTACCGACGGCACACTGTGGCCACATACAGGGACATGGCAGCTGTCAACGGCACACTGCACCTAAAGAAGAGAGCACTGCAGCTATATAATATACGGTGCACTGCAACCACAGACGGAACACGGCAGGTGCAGACGGAGCACATTCAGAGACGGAACACGGGAGCTCCGGAGCGGTGCAGCAGCTGTGAACGTGATGCGAAGAGCTGCGTCTGAGTTGTTCTTCCTCAGATGCGTGAAGGCATTTAGTGAAGCTCCATTAAACCAAATTTCGGCTGCACTAGGCTGTTGTGGCTTCCAAAGCCGCACGAGGTACGCGGGCGGCCACGGGACACAGCAGGCTCTGGCCCGTTCATGACCGGCCAGCGCGCGGCCCAGTTGGCCTGCCTCATGGGCCGTGACCGCTGAGTAGTGGGCCGCTCAGCCTGTCGTGACCTGACTCGGCCGGACTGACCTGAGGTCGGTGCAGGTGGCCTGCCGCACCACGTGGTGCACGTGCTGAGCGCTGCGGGGTACGGCTGTGTGGATGCGCAGGCTCTCGCGCACCCAGCGGCGCTGCCACTGGCCCAGCCAGGTCAGCGCGCAGTCGCACACCCAGCGGTTCTCGCCGAGCAGAATGCCACCTGGGGGGCGCGACAGAGGTCATGTCCGCCTCCGGCTGGAATATCAGGGCGAACACTGTGATCAGGGGACTGATGTCAGGCTGTCACCCGCTGGGTACAAATGACACAATTCAGCGCAAACGCTTCCGTTACGAATCACATCCGCTTAGTCCGTCATAACCTTGCTCCCCGACGGGCGCCCAGCGCCGAGAGCGCGAGCGCCAGACCCATTACATGAGCGGAGCATCCGCCGAGCTGGCGCGTGCCGAGATCAGACGGGCCGCTCGCCGGGCGACGGCTCGTTTCTGCCGCCCCAGGTTGGCCTCGTTAGGAGCACGTTCGTTTGCTGCAGTGGTGTGGGACGGTGCCTATTGACGGCGACAAAGAAATCGATGTGCCGACGCGGGCGTCTAATGGTCACAACCGGATGATAACAAGACGGCGCGTCTCCGGGAGGCTGGTGATGACTGCAGCTGGAGCGGCGGTCACACGCCTCCAGCTCCCCGCGGGGCAGCTGGGGTCTGCCTGCCGACCCCAGCACAGCAGCAAGAGCCTGCCTGCGGACCCAGCACAGCAGCAAGAGCCTGCCTGCCGACCTCAGCACAGCAGCTAGGGCCTGCCTGCCACCCCAAGCACGGCAGGTGGGGTCTGCCTGCCGACCTCAGCACGGCAGCTGGGGTCTGCCTGCCGACCCCAGCACGGCAGCTGGGGTCCGCCTGCCAACCTCACCTAGGCAGCTGGGGTCTGCCTGCTACTGCCGACCCGTTCGGTCCGTCGGTTGTAAGTGTGATTTAGGCCCGCTGTGCTTCGCTAGCTGACAACGCAGGCCGGAGATGAGACCGGGCATGCTCCAGACACGGGAGGGTGCCGGTCAGGCATACAATACATTCGCAGCGCACCAAAAATATTCTGTCCTCTGTGACGTCATGCAGAATCTCTGCAGGACATGTTCGTAGAAGCGACACATTTTCTGTTCGCATCTTCGTAACTGTGGCGACAAGAACTGCGCATGAAAAGACATCATGCTTTTATTTGTAGGTACTACAGCGCTGTAAACAAGGTAAATTGCAAATTATGTTGCTTGCAACTGGAACATGTAAACCGTCTTCGTATCACTGGTGGTCGGTCTTGGGCGCGCAAGCAACTTTGTTAAATTGAATCTGTTGCACCATTTATGACTTAATTTGATCAAGTTGCGGGAAAAGGTAAGGCGCGTCCCATGAAGAGTATACGTGACGTCATGTAGAAGCTTCATCGTCCAGATCTCTCCGAACACCAAAAGGCGCGGAATATACGAGTTATGACGTCATAAATTACGTTGACGGGATATATTTTTGTTGTCCGGGTGGCTGCGAATGCGTCGTTATTCTTTCATCACATCTTTAAATAGACCCAAAATATTATCAAATAGTTCTGCTGGTTTAAGTATTTCAAGCTCAATGTTAAAATGAAGCAAGCCTATTTTGCTTGTGTTAAGGCTCACTGGAGCATAGCGTGGGTGATGGTATATCTTGTATCCTTGATTTAAGGCATCGTTCCACATTTGTATGATATTTTGAACTGAAATAGTCACCTTGCAGATCATTCGGTGCGTCTCACAGTCCTGCCCTTCTTAAAACATAAACCCTTCCAGTTTCTGAACTACACACCCGCGAAGATGTGCCAACTATTTCGGGGTAATTATTTCAAGGTCAGCCTGACATCTACGAGACCACAATAACGTTGGTCAAATCCTGCCTTTCATTTGGACGTACGGCGGTCAAGGCCAAGAAAATATAATTATCGAGTCGCTCATAATAGGCGTTCGTGAGCACGATTTCCAGATAAAGCGGCCGTTAACTGGCTCTCAATCAATGCTGTGCAAGCTGCGACGATGTAATCAAACAATGTCGTATTAAGGGAGATATGTATTAAACGGAGAAATTGTATTGTCTAGAGCAGTCTTTTCCACTTAGAAATATACTAAAAGCCTTCAAGTGTGAAATATTCCCTTTATTGAATAGTAACCCACATCGCACAAAGACAGAGCACAAAACTCTTGGCTGATAATCTTTACCCATTGTCACGGTTACTTCATACAAAAACAACCTGAACCAGTGGCAGGCAATCTCATTTCAGCAGAAACAAGGAAGTAATTTCAACAAAAGGTAAAAAGCTAGAATTGGTTTATTCGGCCTTCACATTCACTTTGCTTGACTCAGATTAACTTTTCCTATTAGATCCAGTGATTCGATTCGTGATTCACGATCCTTTTCATCCGAAATAATCGACTCACTGGTGACTCGACGCAAAATGGCGTGAGTCATGGACGGTTAATTGATTTATCTTAAACCGGGCGCAAGTCTTACTGAAAGACTATCATACCATTTGGGACAGAACGTCGACATTTTCCCAGACTGACCTTTGACGGCCTTCGTGCCGACCTTCTCCCACTCGGAGCCGTTCGGGTAGAGCGTGCTCGGACCCATGTTGATGAGCCGGTTGCGGCGTAAGTCAAGCGTCAGTGTGGTCACGTGACGCAGGTCGCGCAACAGGTCGTCGGGCAGCTCGGAGATGGACGTGTCCCTCACCTGCAGCACCAGCTCGTGGCGGCCCCGGAAACCCTGCCAGCGACGAGCTGATCAGCGCCGACTCCGCCGGCTGGGCCTGACAGCGTGGCGGCGCTCGCAGCGCGCGGGCTCAGTCCGATGCTGCCCAGCAGTGGTGTTACGGGGCCTCAGTCTGATCAGGCGCAACAGCGGTGTGACGGGGCCTCAGTGTGATGAGGCCCAACAGCGGTGTGACGGGGCCTCAGTCTGATGGGGCCCAACAGTGGCGTGACGCGGCCTCAGTCTGATGGGCCCAACAGTGGCGTGACGCGACCTCAGTCTGATGAGGCCCAACGGTGGCGTGACGCGACCTCAGCCTGATGAGGCCCAACGGTGGCGTGACGCGGCCTCAGTCTGATGAGGCCCAACAGCGGTGTGACGCGACCTCAGTCTGATGAGGCCCAACAGTGGCGTGACGCGGCCTCAGTCTGATGAGGCCCAACGGTGGCGTGACGCGGCCTCAGTTTGATGAGGCCCAACGGCGGTGTGACGGGGCCTCAGTCTGGCGAGACCCAGCCGTGGTGCTGGTAATCGGACCGCGCTGAGTAACCTTTTCCGAAAATGCCAGCACTGCTCGCGCTGAGTGGTGGCGACTTTCCGTTGCTCTCGCATCACCGTTTGTCACCTGACCGCAGGTCTGTCAGCGGCGCCGGGGTTCAGGCAGCGCGGGGCAGCGGACGGGATCGGCGCCAGGGTACGGGCTGTGCAGGGAACGGGTGGAATCGGCGCCAGGGCCTGGGCTGAGCGGGGCAGCGGACGGGATCGGCTCCAGGGTTCGGGCTGAGCGGGGCAGCGGACGGGATCGGCTCCAGGGTACGGGCTGAGCGGGGCAGCGGACGGGATCAGCTCCAGGGTACGGGCTGAGCGGGGAACGGGCGGAATCGGCTCCAGGGTCCGGGCTGAGCGGGGCAGCGGACGGGATCGGCTCCAGGGTCCGGGCTGAGCGGGACAGCGGACGGGATCGGCTCCAGGGTCCGGGCTGAGCGGGGCAGCGGACGGGATCGGATCCAGGGTCCGGGCTGAGCGGGACAGCGGACGGGATCGGCTCCAGGGTCCGGGCTGAGCGAGGCAGCGGACGGGATCAGCTCCGGGATACGGGCTGAGCGGGGCAGCGGACGGGATCGGCTCCAGGGTCCGGGCTGAGCGGGGCAGCGGACGGGATCGGCTCCAGGGTACGGGCTGAGCGGGGCAGCGGACGGGATCGGCTCCAGGGTACGGGCTGAGCGGGGCAGCGGACGGGATCGGCTCCAGGGTCCGGGCTGTGCAGGGAACGGGCGGAATTGGCACTCAGCTGTAGTCAGCTTTAATTAGGAACGCAAGCACAGACAAGCGTGCAAGATTGCTGTAAATACAAACAACAATTAACGTTGATACACATGAATCCTTGCATACATGGGCATAGCGAAGGGGGCGGGTGCTTTTTGACCATGCCTTAGCCTCTGGAACTGACGGGGATTCCTGCAGGTGGTGAGGGAACTCTGTAGCCAAAGATCTCAGTTCCTTTTTGCTGGCTGAAGACGTCCGTGAGTGTTCTCAAATATGACAAAGGTTCCCGAGACATCAAAGCACGGCCATAAGCATAAAATGTCCCCGAAGAAATAGCTCCTAAGCGACGAACAGGGGATTACGCTTGACTGGAGGGGTCTTACATGACTCGATGTGAGTCCATTTTGGCGAATTCTTGGTTACGCCGCGACACACCAAGGAAGGAGGAGGAGGGCGCCTTTTCCCATAAATGGCTCCTCGCAGGAAGCTGAAAGTCAGCATAATGCGTTGTCACTGAGCTCTCTACCCTTGATAAAATCTTAGCGGCACCGCTGCGCCACAAATAGTGGAGTGAAAACGTTGTTTGTGGTTGAAAACGGTCATGTTCCTGCCAGTAAATTACAATACCAAACACGATGCATAAACAGAGCCATCGTGCCTGCTTTACTGCTCTTATAACCTGTAGTAGCCAAGGCAGTCTAAAATTACCGGACCTTATATTTAGGGGCACTGCCAAAACAGGGATCGCAGGATTGGGGGCGGCGGACCATGCACATATGGACGCAAGCAGCACTCGTGTTTCGAGTTAATATGTACAACTGTCCAAAATAAACCGAGACATAGTCTTATTCTCGAAATCGTGCTTACTCCATAAATGTTGGCATGGACCCCTGACAGCGTGAAGTTTATGAACGCTGCACGTACTTTTAAAGGCGCTTGAAAAATCGGGTCAGGAAATCCTGCTGGACGGACAGGCACCGGGTGGCATGTGTCAGGAAATCCTGGTGGACGGACAGGCACCGGGTGGCATGTGTCAGGAAATCCTGCTGGACGGGCAGGCACCGGGCGGCACGTGCCCGCTAAAACTTCGTAAACATCCAGCGAAGACGGAGGCTGGGGATCGTCGAGACGCCTCCCACCGGTGTGGGCCGTAAACGGAAGCTAACAGGTACCAGGCGTGGCTGGCCTGCTGTCAACTGTGTCAGAAACGGTATCATGTATGGCTGTGCTGGTATCAACGGTGACTGGCACGGTATGAGGTGTGGCTATCCTGCTATCAACTGCTCTGACATGGTGTCAGGTGTGGCTGTTCTCATATCAACTGTGTCTGGCACGGTATCAGGTGTGGCTGGCCCGGTATCAACTGTGCCTCACACGGCTTCAGTACTGGTTGACAATATCTGCTTCGCTGATGTGGTCAGCCGCAAACGACACGGCGTGAGCTGCGGCTGACAAGGCAGCGGATGTGGCTGGTTTGACGTCAGCTGGGGCTGGGTGACACTAAATCAGCTGCGGCTGGTGGTTGGTGAGCTGCGGCTGACAGGACAGCGGATGTGGCTGGTTTGACGTCAGCTGGGGCTGGGTGACACTAAATCAGCTGCGGCTGGTGGTTGGTGAGCTGCGGCTGACAGGGCAGCGGATGTGGCTGGTTTGACGTCAGCTGGGGCTGGGTGACACTAAATCAGCTGGGGCTGGGTGACACTAAATCAGCTGCGGCTGGTGGTTGGTGAGGTGCGGCTGACAGGGCAGCGGATGTGGCTGGTTTGACGTCAGCTGGGGCTGTGTAACACTAAATCAGCTGCGGCTGGTGGTTGGTGAGCTGCGGCTGACAGGGCAGCGGATGTGGCTGGTTTGATGTCAGCTGGGGCTGGGTGACACTAAATCAGCTGCGGCTGGTGGTTGGTGAGCTGCGGCTGACAGGGCAGCGGATGTGGCTGGTTTGACGTCAGCTGGGGCTGGGTGACACTAAATCAGCTGCGGCTGGTGGTTGATGAGCTGCGGCTGACAGGGCAGCGGATGTGGCTGGTTTGACGTCAGCTGGGGCTGTGTGACACTAAATCAGCTGCGGCTGGTGGTTGGTGAGCTGCGGCTGATGCGGTACGGGCCGCGGCGAGGCTGGTGGCTCACCTGGAACGCCTCGGGCTCGATCTGGCGCAGGTTGCGGCCAGTGAGGCGCAGTTCCTTCAGCCTCGGCCCAAAGCCTCCCCACAGCTGATCCTCCAGCTTCGGCTCCCGCACCTCCACGTGGAGTCGCCGGATGGACTGCAGGCTGTTCAGCACGCCGCCCAGTCGGAACCTGGCGATGACGGAGACCACTGTAGCGCACGGATGGCGAGCGATCACCTTATTAGGCCCTTAAGCCAACGCTCCGGGTGTTATGGCCAGCTATTAGCCGAAGTGAGCCGCGGCCGCTGGTGCGTCTCGACAATGCCGATGGCAAGTGGGGTAGGGTAATAAATATATACTAGCGAGCAGCATGCTATGGCGCAGAACTGTGTGTTTAAGTGTTATAAGCCTGTCATTGGTGCAGAAACGATCCCGATATATTCCATTGCCTAGATGAATATGTTGCATGCTTGGAATCTATCGATTGGGCTTACAAGCACATACCTCACTCAGCATTTCAGGGGAACGAGTGGTTTACTTTAGTCTCAACGCACATTGCATGAATCGCTCCAAAACTTCTAACACATGCAAAGCTTGAATATGACACATGTGGACCTCATCCGACCACGAGTCACATGGGCACCGCACTGGAGTGGCTGGCGCGCCCCCACTAGGTGGCTGATAGTATTGATTGTGGTCGAATGAAACCAGCACACCGCAGCGTATTGGGACGAAGTGACTAAATCAATCCGATAACAGCTTAGCACCACTTGCACAGGGATACGCACTGCAAATAAGCCACGAAGCACCCAAGTTAACGTCAACACAATTTTCTCAGCTAAGCGCACTCCACGTGGTTTGTAGCATTAGGTATGGGCAGGAAGCCATCGACCGGAGCTCGTAAACCACACTCCAGGAGTGATTTGTCGATAGCACGTGAGCAACTGAGTGATGTAGTGGGACTGGCGCTGGAGAGCGTCTAGCGCTGTCGGCCCCAGCCCGCGGCACGCTCAGCTGCCCCAAGGTCAGCGACCCCGGCCGCAGAGGTCACCGAGGTGACCGGCAACCGGCGGTGACGCTCACCTGTATTTCTCGATCTGCGGGCAGGTGGTGATATGCAGCACATCCAGTTCGCGCATGCGCAGCAGCGTGTCCGTGTCAAACCGCACCAGCTGGTACATTCTGCTCAGGTCCAACTCTCGCAGGTGGTCCAGGCCTCCGAACGACTCGCCTGGGGGTGCGGGATGCTATAGTACGCCGCCCGGGATGCGGGGTGCTACAGTACACCGCCGGGGGTGCGGGGTGCTGCAGTTCACGGCCTGGGGTACAGGGTGCTGCAATACACCGCCTGGGGGTGCCGGGTGCTACAATACACCGCCTAGGAGTGCGGGTGCCGCAGTACACTGCCTAGGAGTGCGGGGTGCTGCAGTACACCACCTAGGGGTAAGGGGTGCTGCAGTACACTGCCTGGAGGTACGGGGTGCTACAGTGCACCACCTAGGAGTGCGGGGTGCCGCAGTACACTGTCTGGGGTCGGGGGGTGATACAGTGCACCACCTAGGAGTGCGGGGTGCCGCAGTACACTGTCTGGGGTCACGGGGTGCTACAGTGCACCACCTAGGAGTACGGGGTGCCGCAGTACACTGTCTGGGGTTGCGGGGTGCTACAGTGCACCACCTAGGAGTGCGGGTGCCGCAGTACACTGTCTGGGGTCGCGGGGTGCTACAGTGCACCACCTAGGGGTGCGGGGTGCCGCAGTACACTGTCTGGGGTCGCGGGGCGCTACAGTGCACGACCTAGGAGTGCGGGGTGCCGCAGTACACTGTCTGGGGTCGCGGGGTGCTACAGTACACCAGCGGCCGCCAAATCCAATCAAGCCCAATGTCGTCCCAGCGGCAACAAGCACACATTTGTTAACAGCTCTCAGCCCGGCGCCGGTTGGCACAGCTCGGGGACTAACTATATACGGGCAGATAGCATTATAGATCGTCTGTTTTCAGTCACTACATGAAAATTATTCCCGAAGCTTTCAAACCGCGTGTGTAAAGAAAGGACTGACTAGCACATGGACACGTGGCGTCTGGTCTGCTGTTGCATTTCTGGAGATAACAGAGGAGACTGACGGCAGATATGTCTTCCGCAGTCCGTCGATTGATCGGTAGCGAACGATCAACGGCGAACGGAGCTAGTGCACTTCCAGCGGGGGATTTTTTGCAACCGCTCATTCGTGCAGCATGCGATTCACAGTAACAAGAAGAGCTACTGTTTGGAAATCGTGTGATGATAAATGCAAGCTCTTTGCATGCAAGATGTTGCGTTATACATGGCTTTCATGCAACGGCGCGCCGTCACCACATTTGACCTGTTCATTCAACAAGCCTTGGTAACATGAAATCTTAAAATTACGGGAAGTGCTTAACATGGGCGGAGACTGGGTTCAGATTCCCACGAAACAACGCATTGAAGTGAAGGCATGAGAATAACACCTGTTGGTCAATGCAGCCGTACTGGCAAGAGTGTGAGTCGATTGAAGCGATCGGGCACACGCCCTCGAACGCTAATCACAGAAACGGCCGCTTCCCATGCTGGCGGTTTTAAGGACTGCCATCAGATATGAGTCGCCAGAGCCGATACACGCGTGTAGAAAATGGATCGTCAGCGGTCCGTGTCAGTTCTCCCGAAATTAAACTTGAGTGCAGTATGCTGTAAGCCAATCGAGACAGGACGAAATATGACTATTGCAGAGGCTTCTAGTCCGGTTATCTGTGACCAACCTTCGTCTAAAACATTGGTGTTATCTAACGATTTCGTGGAAGTCACTGAAAATGTACACCAGCCTAAATTCGTCCAGATACGCCTTTTTGTCACCTGAAATTGCCAGGCTAGCCAAGTCCAGTCATGCAATTTTCAGCGGTTCTTTGTAGCTTGCGTGCCTAAGCTCTAAACATATTGCACCTTTGCCGCTGAACTCATGGCATACAAATATTCCAAAGCATTTAGCAGACATGTTTCTAAGGGTTTGCAGTAGCGCGAGCCGCATTCGGTCACGTTTAGGTTCATTTTCTGCGTAATCGTAACACGTCTGCTACCACTACTCGTCCCCTCCTCCATATTGATATCAGTGGCCATTCCGACTGGCAGGTATAGGCGAAGTATCGTGCCAACACTCACCATTGAGGATCTGGACCGGATTTTCTGAGATATCCAATGTGCGAAGCAGTGGTGTGTGCATCCATGTCTTGCTTGGAACCTGAATGGCGCAGAAGTAGACTGGTCAAGGTCCAGATTAGCACGTGAGCACAGATTCCATCAAGCCGGTGCATTGGTCGACTAGTGGTCGGCATTGGTCGACTAGTGGTCGCAGGCGTGAAAAATCGATCCGTCTGTTAATGGTCGCAGGTGCCGGAAACGTTGCAACTTTCTATTAGTGGCCGCTGGTGTTGAAACGTTACATCTGTCTGTTGGTGGCCGCAGGTGTCGAATGCGTCGCATTTGCGCATCAGTGGTCGAAGATGTAAACGTCTTTCGTTTCATATGTGCATGGAATGCTTTTTGCATGCACATCACCCATTTTACAATGGACTTTGGAGCCATTCATATCAGTCATCGTCCCAATCCCAGGTCTCTCATCGACAGATTAAGGACAGTATCTTTTGTAAAATGGTGCCATACAAAAACAATTTGTTATCCTACTACAGAGGCGGCATTGAAAACCACTCCGTCTCCAGCAGCATTCCAGGACAGGCCGCCATCACTCACCGTTGTGAACGCGTTCCGGCTGAGGTCCAGCACGCGCAGGTTCTTCAGCGTGGCGAAGGTGCCGAACGGGATGCGCGTCATGCCGTTTACCCGAGACGTTCAGCTGGACGAGGTTGGGCAGCGGCAGGTCGGGAGCTTGATCCAGACCGACAGCTGCTAGCTGCAGCTCCTGCAGCGGCTGCACGTAGTGGAACAACTCCTTGTAGTTGGTGCGCAGGGGGTTGAAGCTGAGGTCCAGGCTGAGCAGGCGCGGCAGGCTGAGGAACACCGTGTCGGGCAGCACGGCCAGCCGGTTGTGCGCCAGGCTGAGCCGGCTGAGGCGCGGCAGGCGGGCGAACATGATGCCATCGAGCTGCTCCAGCCGGTTGGCGGTGAGATCAAGCCGCGCCAGCGTGGGCCCGGCCGCCGCCAGCGCCGCCGCCGGCAGTGTGCGCAGTGCGTTGTGGCTGAGGTCGAGCGACTCGAGCGGCGCGCGGTGCAGCAGCTCCTGCGGCAGCACCGACAGACGGTTGTGCGCCAGCGTCAGGTGCCGCAGCGTCCACTGGTTGTGGAAGAGGCCGCCCGGCAGTCGGTCCGCCCGGTTGTCGCTCAGGTCCAGGATCTGCAGGTATGGGATCGAGTCGAACGCCTTGGGCCGTAGCAAGCTGATGCGGTTGCCGCGCAGCTTCAGCACCTGCAGGTTGTTCAGCTCGCCGAACGCGTTGTCGTCTAGGCGCTCGATCCGGTTGAAGCTGAGGTCGAGGTGCCGCAGGGACGGCCGGATCCCCTGCAGAAAGTTGGTCGGCACCTCTGGCAGACTGTTGTAGCTGAGGTCCAGCGTCTTGATATGCATGGGCGTGCCCGTGGGGTACGGGTACATGGCGTTGATCAGATTGCGGCTCAAGTTCAGCGTCAGTGGCACTACGTCATTCGTGACGTTGAAGAAGCACTTGAGCGAGAAGTCGCGCAGCTTGTTGTCCTGCAGGTCCAACTGGACGAGGCTGGGCAGGCCGCGGAACGCGTGCGCAGCCGAGCTCTGAGAGTCGGTTGGACGCGAGCATCACCACGATCAGCTTGGGCAGCCCGTTGAACGCGAGGTTCTCCACGGCAGTGATTTGGTTGCCAGTCAGCACCACCGTCTGCAGGCTCTCCAGCCCGCTGAAAGTCTGTCGCTCTAGCCTCGCCAGCCGGTTGTGCGACAGCCGCAAGTCCTGCAGCTGTTTGTGCACGTTACGGTGGAACAGCGCGGTGGGCAGCCGCCCCAGCCGATTCGCCTCCAGGTTGACGTATTCGAGCTCGGTCAGCCCGTACAGCGCCGTGTCGGCGATTTCTGCGAAGCCGTTGTTGTCGGCGGCGAGCCAGCGCAGCGCCGTCAGCGGCCGCACCAGCTCCCGCGGGAAGACGGCGCCCCTGACGGCGAAGCTCATCTCCAGGCTCATCAGCGAGCTGGCGAGGTCGACCAGCGATTCCGGTGAGAACCATCTGATGCTGTTGAAGGACAGGCTGAGCTCGCGAACGGCCGGCGCGCCGTGGAACAGCCGGTCCGGCAGCTCAGTCAGCAGGTTGTTGCGCAGCAGCAGCTGCTCGAGGTGGCCGGCCCAGCCCAGAAAGTCCTGGTCGCTGATGTTGCGGATCCGGTTGTGGGCGATGTCAAGAAGCAGCAGCTGGGAGCAGCCGCGCAGAGCCGCGGCCTGGTATCGTCTCCAGCTGGTTCCCAGCCAGACTGAGGCGACTCCAGCGAGGCCTCAAGACCATCCAGCGCGCCGGCCGGCACCTCTGTGATGGCGTTGTTGGCCAGGGTGAGGAAGCGCAGCTCCCTGAGGGACTGCAGCGCCGCCGGTACCTCCAGCAGCTGGTTGGCCTCCAGGTCCAACGAGATCAGGCTATGGCCAATCTGGTGGCGCAAAACGAGGTAGATCTGAGAGTTCCGCTCCCATAAAACATGAAGCACAGAACATTTTTCAATGTGATCTGAACGGTATTGCGCCTACCCGCAAAGATAATGAAAACGACGACAGTATGAAAAAGGGCGGCCCGTATCTCTTCTCCGACGGGCTACTCTAATTCTGAATAATATGCCAGGCATGCGCAATCCCTAACACCTGAAACATCACTGAACCTGTGCTGTATAGGTGAGCTGAAGTGTACGTAAACAAGGCGCAACGATAAGATTAGAAGCAAGTAAGATGAGGCAGGGTGTAAATACTATGCTGCCACATGATGACGATCATTTGCACCTGCAGTATGGGTCACTGCTGGTGGATCACATTGCTACAGACGGAATTTTCGCGGAGGTCTGTGTCATTTGAGCCCGACCGGGCGCAGGCAGCGGCCGCGGAAAGACGCCTGTACGCCAGGGTGGTGCTGCAGCTAGTTGTTTACGTTGACAAGTTAATTTTGTGTCTTGAGCATTGCGCATTCGCCAATTAAAGACGAGATCGCTTAATTGGCTCGCACTGCCCCGCTATTCAATCTAGAGCAATCAGCCGCACTCCACAAGTTCGACGACCCATCTCCGGAATCACTTATAATCTGGCTTGGGGGCCTCATGCGGTGCGCTGGCTACCGGCCCGTCGCTCCCGCTAGGTGTTCTGTCATCCGCCTCCCCAGTCACGCACCCCATGGAAGGCGTCGTCATCGATCCAGCTGACGCGGTTGTGTGCCAGGAAGAGCCTGGTGAGGTGGAGGCCGGCGAAGGCGGCGCGCCGCAGTCTGGTCAGCAGGTTGTACTGCAGGTGCAGGTCACGCAGCCGCACGGAGCCGTTGAAGAGGCGCCCGGGCAGCTCCTCCAGCCGGTTCTGTGAGAGGTGCAGCTCCACGAGGCGGCGCGGCGCGCCCACCGACTCGGATGGCAGCCGGCTGATCGCATTACCTGTGAGGAGGGGAGGAGGGGAGGGGGGACGGAAGGTCAGGAAGGACGCCAGCATATAGTCGGGCGCCGGTTCAGATCTTGACACCAGTGGTGCGTTTATGCATGAATACCGTCACAAGTCCAACATCATGCATCTGTTTACATGCGAATCTAGGTCCCGCGCTGTGCGTTAGCCGCTGCGCGTCTGGGAGACCAGAGGTGCGGGGTTTGATTCCCCGCGGTGCCCGCCCTTCCTGCCAGGGTGGGAGGCAGGTGACGCCATATAGCCTCAGCAGCTGAGTGCCTCGTAAAGCCCCAATGACACACAGATCTCGCGCTGTGCCAGAGCCAGAGAATCTAGATCCTGCGTTAGGGCATCGATGGGGTTACCCGTTGTACCAGGGTAGCCCCATCGACATTGTCGTCCAGGGCTAAACCTAGCACAAAGCGCATGGACTTTGAAGAGCCCAGCGTCCGAACGTCGACCCCGCGTCCACTCAGCAGCCACCCCTTTCGCGTCCGCTCAGTTCGCACCTCTGAGTTGGAGCCGGTTGAGCCGGTGCAGCTTGCGGAGGGCGTCGACGGGCAGCTGCTGCAGCTGGTTGTTGTTGGCTGTGAGCACCTGGAGGCCAGCAGGCAGCGCGCTGGCCGGCAGCTGCCGCAGCAGGTTGCTGTCCAGGTTCAGCGAGACGAGCCGCTCGAACGCGCCGAACGTGCCCGGCGCGAGCCGGCGCAGCTCGTTCTCGCCGAGGAACGCCTGGCTGAGCGAGCGGCGCAACCAGCGCCAGTCGGCTGGCCGCAGCTCGTGCAGCATGTTGCTGCGGGTGGCACCGTCAGGTCAGCCGGCCCCCGGCCGCATCAGATCAGCCCCCTCCCTTATCAGGACGACAGGCCCCCGGCGCCGTCAGGTCAGCCGGCCCCCGGCCGCATCAGATCAGCCCCCTCCCCTTATCAGGACGACAGGCTCCCGGCACCGTCAGGTCAGCCGGCCCCCGGCCGCATCAGATCAGCCCCCTCCCCTTATCAGGACGACAGGCTCCCGGCGCAGGCAGGTCAGCCGGCCCCCGGCCGCATCAGATCAGCACCCTCCCTTATCAGGACGACAGGCTCCAGCACCGTCAGGTCAGCCGGCCCCCGCCGCATCAGATCAGCCCCCTCCCCTTATCAGGACGACAGGCTCCCGGCGCAGGCAGGTCAGCCGGCCCCCGGCCGCATCAGATCAGCACCCTCCCCTTATCAGGACGACAGGCTCCAGGCACCGTCAGGTCAGCCGGCCCCCGGCCGCATCAGATCAGCCCCCTCCCCTTATCAGACGACAGGCTCCCGGCGCAGGCAGGTCACCGCCCCCGGCCGCATCAGATCAGCCCCTCCCCTTATCAGGACGACAGGCTCCCGGCACCGTCAGGTCAGCCGGCCCCCGGCCGCATCAGATCAGCCCCCTCCCCTTATCAGGACGACAGGCCCCCGGCGCAGGCAGGTCAGCCGGCCCCCTGCCGCATCAGATCAGCCTCCTCCCCCCTGGAGCCATCAGTGCGACAGGCCCGCAACGCTGGCAGGTGGGGCAATGCCGCCGGTGGGCGGCCCGACTGGCGGACGAAACCAGCGAGGGCAAGACCAGCAAGAACAGTCTCCAGCAAGAACAGTCTCCGGACGCACAAAACTGCGTGGGCTTCAGGGAAGACTGAACGGAGGGAACGTGCATATGTACTGCGAGAGAAACCTCTTGTGAGAGCATCTTTAGATTAGAAACAAGCATTTGAGATTACGCAGACAAGCAGCAGTCGATTGCTGAGGTCATTTATGCACCAAGCACGAGAATGATCACAGTTAGCAATCAGCGCAACGCTCAGAGCACCTACAATTTAGAGCGACAAAGGCGCGCAGGCCGGCCGAGACGATGCCATCCTGGCAAGCGTGAGGACGCGTCGAAACAACGAGCAACTAGCTGACTGTAGTGGCCTGGTCTTTGTGTGTCATCCTAGTTAAAGCACATAACGGCGCCCTTGACAGTTTGCTTCAGTGCGTTACCGTGAGACGCCCCAGGAAGCGTTGGGCAGGAGATAATTGGTCCCGCACAAGCCAAGAAGACGCTCGCGCCGCGTGAAAAAACGTCACACCAGAGCTAGGATTTTGTTAACGGGGAGGAGCTCGGTGAGTACGCATCACGCCGGTTTTTTTTAACTCCCTGTCGGAGCCATCTATGCCGAAAAACGAAAATCTGCGCTCACGAGGAAGAGGTCGCCCCGGCCTCACAGCGCCCTAACTGCACCCCTATCGCAATTCACGACCAATCATGGAAGACCACGGGAACGCACAGTTTCAAGCGTCTGTCCAGCACACCAGTTAAAAACCATGCGACAATCTTGTCCGCTCGGACGGCGGGGCCAGGCTGCCGCCGAGGGCGGCTGGAGACGGCGTCACTCACCACCGGCGTTATGCAACGCGTGCAAATCGAAAACGATGGCGGCCTTTGATGACTGGGCTCTGACATTTACCGGCGCCACTCACCCGTACAGATTGATGAAAGTCACGTTGGTCATTGAGTGGAATAACTCTGACGGCAGTGAGTAGAGCTGGTTGAAGCTGAGGTCGAGCGAGCTGAGCGTGCGACCCACGGACCTGGAGCAGGAGCAGAGCACAGCAGATCACACGGAGCTCTACTGTTACCGGTGGCGAGGGAAAAATGGAGAGGAAGGAGAAGGAGAGAAGGGGAAGGGGAGAGAGAAAGGAGCGACAAACAGAAAAGGGGAGATGTAGACATAGGTAAGGAAGAGAGAGAGAGAGAGAGAGAGAGAGAGAGAGAGAGAGAGAGAGAGAGAGAGAGAGAGAGAGAGAGAGAGAGAGAGAGAGAGAGAGAGAGAGAGAGAGAGAGAGAGAGAGAGAGAGAGAGAGAGAGAGAGAGAGAGAGAGAGAGAGAGAGAGAGAGGAGAGAGAGAGAGAGAGAGAGAGAGAGAGAGAGAGAGAGAGAGAGAGAGAGAGAGAGAAGAGAGAAAGAGAAAGATAGAGAGGGAAGGAGGGGGGAGGGCAGGGGAGGAGGGTTGAGTGAGGTGTAGAGGGTGAGAAAAGTGGTATTTTTGATACATTTGTTGATAGCATATGTCCAAATACAATACTCGAGAAGACTACTGCAAGAAAGCGGTAATCGAGCTCACACAGTCCAGATACATTGGTGAGGGTTAAGACGACGACGCACTGGCCAGCGTAAGAGCAAGCATCGCTATTACATTGATCATCGCGGAGTCGCATAGGTGTGGCCGATATTGTGTCTTTACATGAGAAGTTGATTTAAAAATGCTCCCGTTATCAGCGGCCTGGCGAGACCACACAAAGCTGCATCGGTGTAACGGGTGGGATTGTGCATGGAGACCGTATCCACTCGCCATGGAAGCGCCTCTGAGCACGGTCGAGCCCGCGTCACAAATATAAAACAGCTTGAAACGTGTTGAAGTCACTGCTGGGCGTCAGCAGAGGGTAACATCTAAAGTATTGCTGACGGATCAGCGAATTTAAGTTTGGTAGTTGATCTCCGCATGCATGCATGTCGTCCGTTCTATAGTTTGACGGGACCTTAAGAAAGTGCTAGTGGACAAAAAAGACACACAAAAAGACACATTAACTAACAAACACAGACACAAAAAGACACAAGACACAAGTTTTAGGCCCAGTCTCGGGTTATCACAAAGGAGTGACTTCCTGAAAAAGTTCCGTGAAAAAGCAGAACTACGTCAACACTATCTTAAAATTGCCTTGCCTTTCTTCACATATACGCTAGACTCGTTGGTCTTAAATATTAAATAATCGCTAGAAATTATTTCTCTGGATTGCTGCGCACCATACGTTTACGTGATGAGATGTCAGTTCGATCTTTTAGATCTGTGATTGAAGGGTGAAACATACGGCTAAATTGACCGGAGTTGACCTAAGTTGATCGAATTACACCATCGGTGCCTACGGAGTAAACGTTTGCACCGCATTGGCCAAGTTTCAAATGTTCTTGAGGCCAGTAGACAGCGTAGCGCAGCCAACTCAGAACAAACACTTCACGGCACCACGTATATTTTCCGACTTGGTGACGAGGTACTTAAAGACCCACTGTTTTTGCTGGTATACTATTCTGAAGCAGTTAAAATGCATGAGTTCCGAAAAAGCCTGCAACTTTAGGCGTTAGCTCCAGCTTTCAATGCATTCATGATCGGTAAACATTTCCTGGTACAGTCTCGCGACGAGAAGATATACTGCCGGCCTACAGGCTCCACTACAGCCAGGCCAGTATTGACTGGGCATCGGCTACCGCTGTCTCAATATTTGTACATAACAGATAACATATAGGCGTACTTTGCTTTTAACAGCAACCATATTTGTAGCATTAACGAACGACATCACGGCGCCTTGGATGTGAAAAAGAACCATGCCTGGACCAAGTTGCGTTGAACACAGGTAAGAACGTGCATGCTTTTAAATCGCGCCGCATAAGCAGGTGAGTCGCGACGTATGATTTCACCGACTTGTTTAGTTCAGGAATACCTCTGGATCAGAATTTGAGCTTCATAAACGCATTTCCGATCCGTGTATTTACATTGCATAGTTAACGAATGCACAGCTTTGCAATTAGGATTGATAAAACTGGGGTCTGGCTAAAAGCTTCTTGCATGATTTCTCGGTGACATATTGGTACAAGGTAAGCCTATCGATCGTTGTGCACTAAGCTGTGCTGTTTGAATTTCTACATATCTTCAGTTCTGTCGAGTCATCTTATGGTCGCCTAGCGTGACGCACCGTCCTGACAATAAACACCAATCAATATGCAGTCGTGTGAGACTCATTCTATTAGTGTTTGATGACATCAGGAAGTAACGGCATACCAAAGCTTTAAAAAAACGCACAACCCAACAACACTCCCTTTCCTGCAAACGCCACCGCTGTGCGCAATAACTTCTCCCCACCCTCACCTCCACCTCCACCCCCACCCTTTCCGATTCTCATCTTGTATCGCATAAACCGATAATTGCCTTCTCAAGCCAGGTGGGATCTTTCAGGTTGGGATTCCTGAACAGAAACTGCAAGACTCAGCTGGCTGGGCTCAAGGTCGAGCTACGCCAAAACGGCCAGTCAGCTGTGGTCAGACCGAACTCACGACAGCTCACGAGATCACCTGATTAATAACGGCAAAAGAGATGGGCAAATGAGTTGCAAACAGAGGAGCAAATGAACTGAGTTTTACTTTTGTCAGTCACACAAATACCCATCCAGGTGCAGGTGTGCAATTTAGTATCTTGCAACTAAGTTTTCCATCATGATCAACATTTTCATCGCGTACCCAAGCGGACATTTCCGTGCTTTTGTTAAAAACTACGCTACGTATATAACACGGTCAGTTCCGATCCATGCAGGCTGACACGTGTCAAACATTCCTGTATTTACAAGCGGGTGTCGACCTAATGCAACAAATCAAGTAACACGCTTCAATGTTTTACGCATATCACAAAACCGACGGCTATGTTGCACCGGTATGGTTCCGCTCAGTAAAACACATGCTTTATGTGCATGGAATCAAAAGGTTTACAAAGAAGACATTGGATACCTCATAACTGAAGACAGTTAAGTGTACGGCTCTTATGTAAGACGGGGATGCCATCTGGATTTGGTGATGTCATTTGGTGACTAAACGAAGAAAACATGACACTTGTTTAACACAAAATAAAAAAGCTAATTGCCAGTTTATCATGAAAAACGGCTATACCAGACGCTTACACCGGTATTCAAACTATCCGAGCAATTACGTAGTCCAGTCCCAAACATTTCAAACGCTCTCCCTCTAGAGCCTGGAGTTGAGCTTATCATAGTTGCGTGTATTTAGTGCAGACACCATTCAAGCGAAGCGGACATGTTTCTGCAATCATTCTTTGTGACTATCTGAAAGGGTTTCCGTGCTACGTACGGGCTGTGAGCGGTCTAACTTATACAGACGGGCGAAGGCATCGTCAGACGGCCGAATTCGGGGCAATTTATTCTGCGGCGGCCGGATGCGAAGTGAGGGAAAATTCACATCGCCTCCGCCCGATCAGCAGAAGGCGATCAAACTCGATTGCGAAACAACCGGCTGAAAATCCTGCGCACCTCAAAGTCCGCCGGGAAACGAACCAGATGTTTCAAAAGAATGACGATGTGTGTAGTTGGCCGGATGAAAATAGAGCTGTGTGCATGCAGTCAAATTTCAATTGAAACCTGGTTTAGACAGAACAACCCTAACAGTGCTGCCGAGGACGATGCCGGCTTGTGTGCCCCAGCGCGCCAGCATAAGCCGATGATGCACGCCTCGTGACGTGTGTGGTTATGTGCACGTCATGCACGTCATCACTGCACGGAGTTCACATCCTCACCCGCACGGTCGCACGCTCTTTCAACGTTTCACCTGGCCAGGCGCTGCTACGTTCACGGGTCGTGTGCGACTTGCGTTCGGTGGGTGAGGTGAACACAAGCCGTTCAACGGCTGCGGCGAGGCTGCCGATGTCTGCGTCACCGAACCGACCATCGGAGCAACGACCACGCGCGGCGCGGTTTCGTCTGGCTCCAGCAGTTGCAACGAAAGTTAAAGGAAGTTAAGCTGGTTAGCAAATCGCCCTCATTGTTGGTTCGTTTGGGGAGTCGGTGACGTGCCTCTCGGGATGCTAAACTCGACTGTATAGCTGGTGGGAGCGGCAGTTTGGCTGCGATCAGGCGGAAAACGGGGTTACTCTCCCTCTCCGAATAATCAACATTCAAATGGTAAAATGTTAGACGCAACAGAGGAAAATGAGTGTATGGATGAAACATGCGACGTGATTCTGATTGCCCCGCTCATGTGACTATGAGACTTCATGCCCATTGTGCAAAGGTCGCTGGTACACTTACGCACGTAACACATGAACAAAATAAAGATCACGTGACACGTTTTCCAAACTGGCGGTGCAGGCTGGAGTCCTGGCTTGTCAGGGCTCGGGCCCGCACGGACAACAGCCCCTACTGGCATGGCTTGGGCAATCGAAAAATTTGGCCCCTCCCCTTTAGCTAACTGTACCGGAGACCACAAACAACAGTCAAGCAAGGCCACTGCATGCACGGCCCGCCGGCGTCAAATGGTTCCCTTGCTATCGAACAAATAAGGCGCCGTTGGGGGTCGGGAGAGGAAAGCCCACTCGACTTCGGCGCCTCGTGCCGCCCGCGCCATACACTCCCCACACACCGAGAGTGGCACTCCGACTTCCACGCCACTCGGCTTGGCTTTATGTGCGGGGACATGCAGCGTCTCAATGTTTGTAGTCGATGCGTCTGCTGTATTGTATGTGGTGGGACTGATGTCAACGTTCCTTGGAAAATCATACTGGCACCCGGAATTCTGAATCCGTCCCCAATGTACCAGTCCTTCACATGAATCCTCAATGCGCTACACTATGGAGACTGCAACAGCGTTACGAGCACGACTGCGTTTGTAAAATTTACGCATTTGAATTTGTCCTCCACCTACCACACAACCGTTCAATTGTGTTAACAAAAATTCCATTATATGCGTAAGTGTTCTAGGTTTCCTTTTAAACTCACACCCCGCCACTTCTCAATACGCAGAGATCACAGGAGCATTACGTGGGAATGAAAAAAAAAACGCCGAAATCCGAAGAATAAATTGTATGGTGTGGAGGTTTACTGCTCGACGGATATACAATATAGGTATATAATACAATGCTGCTTTTATTGACCACCAAGATCTTGGTTACTGCGAGCAAAATATGCGATATTTTACATTATCAGCAACATCTACCACGCGTCGCAATGAGCCAAAGGAGTGCTTAGCCTAGTTCAGCACAGTAGGGTCAATCGAATGATACCATGCCAGTACTGTTCGGTACATTTCATTCATGTGTCAACCTTCGACTTTTCTGACCTTGCGTGACGCTGCGTAGAGCAAAACAGGCTAAACATATTGCAAATTATGTAGACATGTTCAGTACACACGGAGCTATCCTTTGATACCATTATCGGCCGTGATAGTGTAGGAACACCTTTCTTAAATTTGAAGATTGTACATAGCGCATGCTATTGATTTATTGACTAATCTAAAGCCAAAATTAAGCACATTTGTTAGTGAATGTGCCAGAAACTCACACATTGTTTTTACGATGAGGGGGCAAAATTGCTTAATTGCGGACTTCATAAAAGGTCACGGATCCAAACGGTCGGGTATTGACCTTAGAAAGATATCAATGCCTTTCGTAGGCTTCTTAGCTCATTTGAGTTTTGAAGACGTGCTGACCTTATTGGATGTTGTTTTTATTTACAGTTTTTTGATAATCTGCATTCGCTGCCTCTGATACGATTATTCCCTCTGCAGCTTGACCCCGTGGCCCCACTGGGCTAAAACTTTCGATATCAACCCACTCATCTAGAAGATTCCATGTACCAAGTTCCAGGCAATGACGAGACAAGGGATAGGGTGCAACATTTGGGTCCAGCTGCACGATTTGTCCTAGAACACCCAAATCCCTAGAATTTCGACTACATAGACCTGGGACACAGCTCATGAAAGCCTAGTATGCAAACTACAGCTCCCCGGCATGCACCTCATTGACCCGAAGCATGCATTCTCACACCTGGAATGGCTCCCACAGAGGCATGGTATGACACCCATGAAGGCCTTCTTTTCTGCCCGTGACCCTCCTGTGACTGATCGTTGGTAGGTGCGGCCCCTTGGAGTGCAAGCGGCTCCGCGCTCACCCATAACAGGCGCGCCATTTTTGAACCACTCTGCCAGAATGCTGGATGTTGCCAGATTTCCTAACGATGCACCAGCCTGCTGCTACGATCTGACTTCTTACTGTCTGTGGGCACCGATTCGTGTGGAAACCCGATCTGATTTGACCGCAGCGCCTCTGTTCGTCAGACCGTCCTTTCTGCCCCCAGAACTGCACATGACATGACCCCTATCCTCGGTAAGCCCTGGTCTGCTCTCTGCTCCTTGGGGCCGGCGCTGGCTTGATTTCGGCTCAGTAGATCCCTCTGACCCGATCTTTGCTCATCTAATATCATTTGACCTCACCTGACATCACCAACCTGACCCAATACCATTTGACATCACCTGACATCACCAGCCTGACCCCATCCCGTCAGACCCCGCTCTGGCCCGAGCTCTGGTCGTCAGACCCTGCCATGACATGACCTCCGCTCATCAGGTCTCAAATGGCATGAACTTCGCTCAGCAGGTCTCCAATGCCTTAACCTCCGCTGATCAGGTCTTCGATGACTGATCCCCGCGCACGTAGCACCATCTGACCACGCCTTTCCTTGCCACCCCCTGCTCTGACCTGACGTTTCTTCTCGTCTAACCCTGTCAGAGCGAGATGTTTCTCGCCAGACACTGCCCGTCAGAGCCCGTCAAAAGCTGACCTCTCCGCGCCAGACCTTCTCTGACCTGACCCCGGGTCACCCGACACCACCTGACCCAACCTCCATTTGTCAGACCACACCCGACCCGGCAGCCATAGCCGCCGGCAGTCGAGCGGCGCCGGCCGGCCGGCACCTGCGTCCGGCTCGCTGGGGGCCGGCCGCGAGGTGCGCGCATTGATTTCAGCTGGGGCTCAGCATGGTTTACGGCCCTCGCGGGCGTCGCGCCGCCCCAGCGCACGTGACCCCGGCCGCAAGCCGACCGGAGCCGGAGCCGGAGCCGGAGCCGGAGCAGGGACCGCGGCTGTGGCCGGAGCCAGAGCCCATATCGGAAACACGAACAGGCACTGCTGCCAACGCTGAAGTATTACGGCGAGCACGTCTAAAGCATCGGGCGGCGCGGATCCGGAGTGGTTCCAGCCGACGGACACGGCAGCTGAGGTGGGACGCAGGTGCAGGGGCGTTGGCAGCATTTCGCATTGGGAGGCTCAAAGCGACTTTTCATTAAACATTCCGCTACGGGAGAGCCGCAGGCGCGCGGAGTGACTCGCATGGCCGGCAATGATATAACATGCTAAGTATATTTTCTTAAACGTCTACCTGGTTAATTTATTCTGTCAACGTATATTCACACGTGTATGATAGCATGCTAAGAATCATACAAGAAGGAAGGAAACCTCGTGTCCCAGCGGCTGCTCCAATGTTCCCGTGTCAGCAGGTGAATCACTGGGCTGTCGCGTCACTGATAGTTTTTTAGGAATATTACGAACATTGAAAAATAGACCCATTCTGCTTATCAAGCGCTTCATCCGCACACCCTCTTGTCGAACATGTACGAGTGAATGGTGCGGCCCGCGCCATGGCAACACAAACAAGGCAACATCTCTCATATGCCTCAGTCGTTTTCGTTCTTTGAAACATGCGCGCGAATCGCTTCCAGAACATCTGCTGCAAAGCAAGCATCAAGCGATCGTCTTCATATTGGCAACCACCGCTGCTGGACACATCCAGTTAAAACGTTTAGCCGAGTAATGAGCCTCTCCGTATGCAGGCATTGCAGCAGTGATTGTCGTGATTGTGGCCCATGATTAATCGATTCTAAATGCACACCATTACCACAACTAAAGAATAGGTAAGTCCGCACAAATGTATGCAGTGATAACTGAGTAATGCCTCATGTCTGGTGAAAAGACATGAAAAGACATGAAATATCATTTTGGTTAGGTGACCCAAACATTAAGATAGTCGAAAATCTGAGAGATGAAGACGCAGGGACGGAAAAGGAAATAGGGCACAGCCTCAAAAACTGCGGCAAAGGCCGCAGTTCTTCCCACTAACGCTGAATACAAGGGTAACATCAGAGTTATGGCACTGCATTATACAAAAGGCATTTGCAGGATGTTCAGTCCTTTATACTTGGGAATCTTCGCGCCCTTCTTAAGAAGAGAGGAGGTGGTCATTAAAAGACTGGACTCACTAAAAGCATTCCCAATGATATCTTTCCTGGAACGAGCTGAACACTCAACTATCTACGTTTTCATCCAACAAGTATTGCACATAAGTTGTATTTCCATCTTACTTGTCTCCTTTAGACGTGGAATTCCGGACAAAATGCTGCCATAATAAAGCGCCATCATGTGATGCTTCATGAACTAGTCATTAGGTTAAAACTTTACGCATCGTCATGGCACAGACGGGAAAATTTGGCAAGAGGAAGATATCAGCTTTCTAGCGTTAGATAGCCTTGGTACCAGCTGAGTAAGGATAATTTATCGCTAATCTATATTTCTTAATCCATAGGCCATTTATTGGTATGGTTTGTGCGGCCACACAATTTCCACTCACCTTCGTGTCATGTCACAATCATTCTCTGAACACGTTTTCTGGTGTTAATGGAGGCTTCGGTAATTTATCACCCAGTCATCTTGTTAGTTTCAGAGTGAAATGGTGTGTGAAATGGCTGAGAAGAAGCAGAGGCATTCAAGGAAAATAACAGTCGGCGCATCTTGGCAAAACGAAATGTTGAAACCGCCGGAGAAAACAATGCAACGGCCTTCCGTTTGGTCAAAATCTCCCAAATACGCTCTTCCGGTATTGGCTTAACGAATTGCGTCGGATGTGTGATGTGGTCTGGCCACAGCACGAGGACCAGGCCAGTCCCTGGCCGCTGGTGTGCGGCGCTGGGCCGGAGACCGGGACGGTGCTGCCGCCGCGCCCGGTCGGTGAGCCCACCTGAAGGCGCCCGGGTCGATCCAGGTGATGCGGTTGCTCATGAGACGGAGCGTCTGGACGCGGGTGCCGCGCAGTCCGCGCTCGTCCAGCCGCTGCAGGCCCGAGTTCAGCAGCTCCACGAAGGCTAGCGGGCCCGGCGGCAGGTCTGCAACACGTCAGCCGGGGAGCGGGCGGTGAGCAGTCAGCCGCCGACCGCCGCTGCCGCCCACAAACGGCCACACCACCTCGAGCGAGCGCTGGCGGGGCCGCTCCACACAAACGTCGGCCGGTTGGCACACCGCGCCGCACCCCAACAGGCCACCTCACACCGGATACGGTCGGGCGGCATACACACCGCGCCCAAATATGCCGCCTCATACCGGAGACGGCCGGGCGGTATACAGCATTGCGCCCTAATAGGCCACATCATACCGGAGACGGCCGGGCGGCATACACACCGCGCCCCAAATATGCCATCTCATACCGGAGACGGCCGGGCGGCATACAGCACCGCATGCCGACCAGACCGCGCCACAGATGCTGGCGCTCTCCCGCGCCGCCCACTCAACTATCACACCCGGACATCGCCAGGGCAGGTTCAGCAGGTACTACCACTAGATCAGCTTCCGCGGACAGGTGGGCGGCATCAACTGACAGCAGCTGGACAGCTACAACACACACAAGCAGACCAACTGAACGGAGTGAAATGAGCCTCCTCAACAGGTTTAAGCATAGCAATTAGCCATAGGCAAGCAAAGCTGCTGAATCGGGTAAACAGAGCACGTGCCCAGGGTGCGGACGAGGAATTGTTGCACCTGGATCGTGCGCGCCCAGGGACCGAGCCAGCAAAAGCCAACCGAAGAAATCACGAAAGACAGGTCAGTCAACTTACAACATTACCAAACAAAAATGAGAAAAATGGCCAGTCAGATGAAAGCTGACAATCGACAGTATCTGAGGAAAAGCACAGGCACAGGCGTACAGTGCGACCGGCGGGCCATATGTAAGTGTCAGCCCCCCCCCCCCCCCCCCTCCTCCTTTCCACGACGTGGCGTCTTCCCGCTGAAAACTGGCGAGACTGAAACAGGGGAGCTTCAGGGAAGTGCCATTGGTTGTTGTCTGTAAACAGAATATGAAAAGTTATTGGACCGCCGAAAATAGAGAAGTTGGCTTCCATTCTATGTCAAGCTTTTACATATGTTCTATAGTTTGTGGCACATTCCGCTCTGCAAATCTGTTCTCCGCAGCTTTTCCTCTCTCTCTCTCTCTCTCTCTCCTCTCTCTCTCTCTCTATCTCTCTCTCTCTGCTCTCTCTCTCTATCTCTCTCTCTCTCTCTCTATCTCTCTCTCTCTCTATCGCAGATCTCTCTCTATCTCTCTCTCCTCTCTCTTCTCTGCTCTCTATCTCTCTCTCTCTCTCTCTCTCTCGCTCCCTCCT
>NW_023596746.1:7927925-7965172 GCF_011947565.3 Pollicipes pollicipes
CTGCCTGCGCATGCGCGAACTGGATGTGCTGCATATCACCACCTGCCCGAGATCGGAAATACAGGTGAGCGTCACCGCCGGTTGCCGGTCACCTCGGTGACCTCTGCGGCCGGGGTCGCTGACCTTGGGGCAGCTGAGCGTGCCGCGGGCTGGGGCCGACAGCGCTAGACACTCTCCAGCGCCAGTCCCACTACATCACTCAGTTGCTCACGTGCTATCGACAAATCACTCCTGGAGTGTGGTTTACGAGCCCCGGTCGATGGCTTCCTGCCCATACCTAATGCTACAAACCACGTGGAGTGCGCTTAGCTGAGAAAATTGTGTTGACGTTAACTTGGGTGCTTCGTGGCTTATTTGCAGTGCGTATCCCTGTGCAAGTGGTGCTAAGCTGTTATCGGATTGATTTAGTCACTTCGTCCCAATACACTGCGGTGTGCTGGTTTCATTCGACCACAATCAATACTATCAGCCACCTAGTGGGGGCGCGCCAGCCACTCCAGTGCGGTGCCCATGTGACTCGTGGTCGGATGAGGTCCACATGTGTCATATTCAAGCTTTGCATGTGTTAGAAGTTTTGGAGCGATTCATGCAATGTGCGTTGAGACTAAAGTAAACCACTCGTTCCCCTGAAATGCTGAGTGAGGTATGTGCTTGTAAGCCCAATCAATAGATTCCAAGCATGCAACATATTCATCTAGGCAATGGAATATATCGGATCGTTTCTGCACCAATGACAGGCTTATAACAAACACACAGTTCTGCGCCATAGCATGCTGCTCGCTAGTATATATTTATTACCCTACCCCACTTGCCATCGGCATTGTCGAGACGCACCAGCGGCCGCGGCTCACTTCGGCTAATAGCTGGCCATAACACCCGGAGCGTTGGCTTAAGGGCCTAATAAGGTGATCGCTCGCCATCCGTGCGCTACAGTGGTCTCCGTCATCGCCAGGTTCCGACTGGGCGGCGTGCTGAACAGCCTGCAGTCCATCCGGCGACTCCACGTGGAGGTGCGGGAGCCGAAGCTGGAGAGATCAGCTGTGGGGAGGCTTTGGGCCGAGAGGCTGAAGGAACTGCGCCTCACTGGCCGCAACCTGCGCCAGATCGAGCCCGAGGCGTTCCAGGTGAGCCACCAGCCTCGCCGCGGCCCGTACCGCATCAGCCGCAGCTCACCAACCACCAGCCGCAGCTGATTTAGTGTCACCCAGCCCCAGCTGACGTCAAACCAGCCACATCCGCTGCCCTGTCAGCCGCAGCTCACCAACCACCAGCCGCAGCTGATTTAGTGTCACCCAGCCCCAGCTGACGTCAAACCAGCCACATCCGCTGCCCTGTCAGCCGCAGCTCACCAACCACCAGCCGCAGCTGATTTAGTGTCACACAGCTCCAGCTGACGTCAAACCAGCCACATCCGCTGCCTTGTCAGCCGCAGCTCACCAACCACCAGCCGCAGCTGATTTAGTGTCACCCAGCCCCAGCTGACGTCAAACCAGCCACATCCGCTGTCCTGTCAGCCGCAGCTCACCAACCACCAGCCGCAGCTGATTTAGTGTCACCCAGCCCCAGCTGACGTCAAACCAGCCACATCCGCTGCCTTGTCAGCCGCAGCTCACCAACCACCAGCCGCAGCTGATTTAGTGTCACCCAGCCCCAGCTGACGTCAAACCAGCCACATCCGCTGCCTTGCCAGCCGCAGCTCACGCCGTGTCGTTTGCGGCTGACCACATCAGCGAAGCAGATATTGTCAACCAGTACTGAAGCCGTGTGAGGCACAGTTGATACCGGGCCAGCCACACCTGATACCGTGCCAGACACAGTTGATATGAGAACAGCCACACCTGACACCATGTCAGAGCAGTTGATAGCAGGATAGCCACACCTCATACCGTGCCAGTCACCGTTGATACCAGCACAGCCATACATGATACCGTTTCTGACACAGTTGACAGCAGGCCAGCCACGCCTGGTACCTGTTAGCTTCCGTTTACGGCCCACACCGGTGGGAGGCGTCTCGACGATCCCCAGCCTCCGTCTTCGCTGGATGTTTACGAAGTTTTAGCGGGCACGTGCCGCCCGGTGCCTGTCCGTCCAGCAGGATTTCCTGACACATGCCACCCGGTGCCTGTCCGTCCACCAGGATTTCCTGACACATGCCACCCGGTGCCTGTCCGTCCAGCAGGATTTCCTGACCCGATTTTTCAAGCGCCTTTAAAAGTACGTGCAGCGTTCATAAACTTCACGCTGTCAGGGGTCCATGCCAACATTTATGGAGTAAGCACGATTTCGAGAATAAGACTATGTCTCGGTTTATTTTGGACAGTTGTACATATTAACTCGAAACACGAGTGCTGCTTGCGTCCATATGTGCATGGTCCGCCGCCCCAATCCTGCGATCCCTGTTTTGGCAGTGCCCCTAAATATAAGGTCCGGTAATTTTAGACTGCCTTGGCTACTACAGGTTATAAGAGCAGTAAAGCAGGCACGATGGCTCTGTTTATGCATCGTGTTTGGTATTGTAATTTACTGGCAGGAACATGACCGTTTTCAACCACAAACAACGTTTTCACTCCACTATTTGTGGCGCAGCGGTGCCGCTAAGATTTTATCAAGGGTAGAGAGCTCAGTGACAACGCATTATGCTGACTTTCAGCTTCCTGCGAGGAGCCATTTATGGGAAAAGGCGCCCTCCTCCTCCTTCCTTGGTGTGTCGCGGCGTAACCAAGAATTCGCCAAAATGGACTCACATCGAGTCATGTAAGACCCCTCCAGTCAGCGTAATCCCCTGTTCGTCGCTTAGGAGCTATTTCTTCGGGACATTTTATGCTTATGGCCGTGCTTTGATGTCTCGGGAACCTTTGTCATATTTGAGAACACTCACGGACGTCTTCAGCCAGCAAAAAGGAACTGAGATCTTTGGCTACAGAGTTCCCTCACCACCTGCAGGAATCCCCGTCAGTTCCAGAGGCTAAGGCATGGTCAAAAAGCACCCGCCCCCTTCGCTATGCCCATGTATGCAAGGATTCATGTGTATCAACGTTAATTGTTGTTTGTATTTACAGCAATCTTGCACGCTTGTCTGTGCTTGCGTTCCTAATTAAAGCTGACTACAGCTGAGTGCCGATTCCGCCCGTTCCCTGCACAGCCCGGACCCTGGAGCCGATCCCGTCCGCTGCCCCGCTCAGCCCGTACCCTGGAGCCGATCCCGTCCGCTGCCCCGCTCAGCCCGTACCCTGGAGCCGATCCCGTCCGCGCCCCGCTCAGCCCGGACCCTGGAGCCGATCCCGTCCGCTGCCCCGCTCAGCCCGTATCCCGGAGCTGATCCCGTCCGCTGCCTCGCTCAGCCCGGACCCTGGAGCCGATCCCGTCCGCTGTCCCGCTCAGCCCGGACCCTGGAACCGATCCCGTCCGCTGCCCCGCTCAGCCCGGACCCTGGAGCCGATCCCGTCCGCTGTCCCGCTCAGCCCGGACCCTGGAGCCGATCCCGTCCGCTGCCCCGCGCAGCCCGGACCCTGGAGCCGATTCCGCCCGTTCCCCGCTCAGCCCGTACCCTGGAGCTGATCCCGTCCGCTGCCCCGCTCAGCCCGTACCCTGGAGCCGATCCCGTCCGCTGCCCCGCTAGCCCGAACCCTGGAGCCGATCCCGTCCGCTGCCCGCTCAGCCCAGGCCCTGGCGCCGATTCCACCCGTTCCCTGCACAGCCCGTACCCCTGGCGCCGATCCCGTTCCGCTGCCCCGCGCTGCCTGAACCCCGGCGCCGCTGACAGACCTGCGGTCAGGGGACAAACGGTGATGCGAGAGCAACGGAAAGTCGCCACCACTCAGCGCGAGCAGTGCTGGCATTTTCGGAAAAGGTTACTCAGCGCGGTCCGATTACCAGCACCAGCGGCTGGGTCTCGCCAGACTGAGGCCCCGTCACACCGCCGTTGGGCCTCATCAAACTGAGGCCGCGTCACGCCACCGTTGGTCCTCATCAGACTGAGGGTCGCGTCACACCGCTGTTGGGCCTCATCAGACTGAGGCCGCGTCACGCCACCGTTGGGCCTCATCAGGCTGAGGTCGCGTCACGCCACCGTTGGGGCCTCATCAGACTGAGGTCGCGTCACGCCACTGTTGGGCCCATCAGACTGAGGCCGCGTCAACGCCACTGTTGGGCCCCATCAGACTGAGGCCCCGTCACACCGCTGTTGGGCCTCATCACACTGAGGCCCCGTCACACCGCTGTTGCGCCTGATCAGACTGAGGCCCCGTAACACCACTGCTGGGCAGCATCGGACTGAGCCCGCGCGCTGCGAGCGCCGCCGCGCTGTCAGGCCCAGCCGGCGGAGTCGGCGCTGATCAGCTCGTCGCTGGCAGGGTTTCCGAGGCCGCCACGAGCTGGTGCTGCAGGTGAGGGACACGTCCATCTCCGAGCTGCCCGACGACCTGTTGCGCGACCTGCGCCACGTGACCACTCTGACGCTTGACTTACGCCGCAACCGGCTCATCAACATGGGTCCGAGCACGCTCTACCCGAACGGCTCCGAGTGGGAGAAGGTCGGCACGAAGGCCGTCAAAGGTCAGTCTGGGAAAATGTCGACGTTCTGTCTCAAATGGTATGATAGTCTTTCAGTAAGACTTGCGCCCGGTTTAAGATAAATCAATTAACCGTCCATGACTCACGCCATTTTGCGTCGAGCCACCAGTGAGTCGATTATTTCGGATGAAAAGGATCGTGAATCACGAATCGAATCACTGGATCTAATAGGAAAAGTTAATCTGAGTCAAGCAAAGTGAATGTGAAGGCCGAATAAACCAATTCTAGCTTTTTATCTTTTGTTGAAATTACTTCCTTGTTTCTGCTGAAATGAGATTGCCTGCCACTGGTTCAGGTTGTTTTTGTATGAAGTAACCATGACAATGGATAAAGATTATCAGCCAAGAGTTTTGTGCTCTGTCTTTGTGCGATGTGGGTTACTATTCAATAAAGGGAATATTTCACACTTGAAGGCTTTTAGTATATTTCTAAGTGGAAAAGACTGCTCTAGACAATACAATTTCTCCGTTTAATACACATCTCCCTTAATACGGCATTGTTTGATTACGTCATCGCAGCTTGCACAGCATTGATTGAGAGCCAGTTAACGGCCGTTATATCTGGAAATCGTGCTCACGAACGCTTATTATGAGCGACTCGATAATCATATTTTCTTGGCCTTGACCGCCGTACGTCCAAATGAAAGGCAGGATTTGACCAACGTTATTGTGGTCCCGTAGATGTCAGGCTGACCTTGAAATAATTACCCCGAAATAGTTGGCGCATCTTCGCGGGTGTGTAGTTCAGAAACTGGAAGGGTTTATGTTTTAAGAAGAGCAGGACTGTGAGACGCACCGAATGATCTGCAAGGTGACTATTTCAGTTCAAAATATCATACAAATGTGGAACGATGCTTTAAATCAAGGATACAAGATATACCATCACCCACGCTATGCTCCAGTGAGCCTTAACACAAGCAAAATAGGCTTGCTTCATTTTAACATTGAGCTTGAAATACTTAAACCCGCAGAACTACTTGATAATATTTTGGGTCTATTTAAGGATGTGATGAAAGAATAACGACGCATTCGCAGCCACCCGGACAACAAAAATATATCCCGTCAACGTAATTTATGACGTCATAACTCATATATTCCGCGCCTTTTGGTGTTCGGAGGGATCTGGACGATGAAGCTTCTACATGACGTCACGTATAATATTTATGGGACGCGCCTTACCTTTTCCCGCAACTTGATCAAATTAAGTCATAAATGGTGCAACAGATTCAATTTAACAAAGTTAGCTTGCGCGCCCAAGACCGACCACCAGTGATACGAAGACGGTTTACATGTTCCAGTTGCAAGCAACATAATTTGCAATTTACCTTGTTTACAGCGCTGTAGTACCTACAAATAAAAGCGTGACGTCTTTTCATGCGCAGTTCTTGTCGCCACAGTTACGAAGATGCGAACAGAAAATGTGTCGCTTCTACGAACATGTCCTGCAGAGATTCTGCATGACGTCACAGAGGACAGAATATTTTTGGTGCGCTGCGAATGTATTGTATGCCTGACCGGCACCCTCCCGTGTCTGGAGCATGCCCGGTCTCATCTCCGGACTGCGTTGTCAGCTAGCAAAGCACAGCGGGCCTAAATCACACTTACAACCGACGGACCGAACGGGTCGGCAGTAGCAGGCAGACCCCAGCTGCCTAGGTGAGGTTGGCAGGCGGACCCCAGCTGCCGTGCTGGGGTCGGCAGGCAGACCCCAGCTGCCGAGCTGAGGTCGGCAGGCAGACCTCACCTGCCGTGCTTGGGGCGGCAGGCAGACCTCAGCTGCCGTGCTGAAGTCGGCAGGCAGGTCCTACCTGCTGTGCTGAGGTCGGCAAACAGGCCCTTGCTGCTGTGCTGGGGTCGGCAGGCAGGCTCTTGCTGCCGTGCTGAGGTCGGCAGGCAGGCCCTAGCTGCTGTGCTGAAGTCGGCAGGCAGACCCCAGCTGCCGTGCGTGGGGTGGCAGGCAGGCCCTAGCTGCTGTGCTGAGGCCGGCAGGCAGGCTCTTGCTGCCGTGCTGAGGTCGGCAGGCAGGCTCTAGCTGCTGTGCTGATGTCGGCAGGCAGGCTCTTGCTGCTGTGCTGAGGTCGGCAGGCAGACCCCACCTGCCGTGTTTGGGGTGGCAGGCAGGCCCTAGCTGCTGTGCTGAGGTCGGCAGGCAGGCTCTTGCTGCTGTGCTGGGTCCGCAGGCAGGCTCTTGCTGCTGTGCTGGGGTCGGCAGGCAGGCTCTTGCTGCCGTGCTGAGGTCGGCAGGCAGGCTCTTGCTGCTATGCTGGGGTCGGCAGGCAGACCCCAGCTGCCGTGCTGGGGTCGGCAGGCAGGCCCTAGCTGCTGTGCTGGGGTCGGCAGGCAGGCTCTTGCTGCTGTGCTGGGGTCGGCAGGCAGACCCCAGCTGCCCCGCGGGAAGCTGGAGGCGTGTGACCGCCGCTCCAGCTGCAGTCATCACCAGCCTCCCGGAGACGCGCCGTCTTGTTATCATCCGGTTGTGACCATTAGACGCCCGCGTCGGCACATCGATTTCTTTGTCGCCGTCAATAGGCACCGTCCCACACCACTGCAGCAAACGAACGTGCTCCTAACGAGGCCAACCTGGGGCGGCAGAAACGAGCCGTCGCCCGGCGAGCGGCCCGTCTGATCTCGGCACGCGCCAGCTCGGCGGATGCTCCGCTCATGTAATGGGTCTGGCGCTCGCGCTCTCGGCGCTGGGCGGCCGTCGGGGAGCAAGGTTATGACGGACTAAGCGGATGTGATTCGTAACGGAAGCGTTTGCGCTGAATTGTGTCATTTGTACCCAGCGGGTGACAGCCTGACATCAGTCCCCTGATCACAGTGTTCGCCCTGATATTCCAGCCGGAGGCGGACATGACCTCTGTCGCGCCCCCCAGGTGGCATTCTGCTCGGCGAGAACCGCTGGGTGTGCGACTGCGCGCTGACCTGGCTGGGCCAGTGGCAGCGCCGCTGGGTGCGCGAGAGCCTGCGCATCCACACAGCCGTACCCCGCAGCGCTCAGCACGTGCACCACGTGGTGCGGCAGGCCACCTGCACCGACCTCAGGTCAGTCCGGCCGAGTCAGGTCACGACAGGCTGAGCGGCCCACTACTCAGCGGTCACGGCCCATGAGGCAGGCCATCTGGGCCGCGCGCTGGCCGGTCATGAACGGGCCAGAGCCTGTGTGTCCCGTGGCCGCCCGCGTACCTCGTGCGGCTTTGGAAGCCACAACAGCCCAGTGCAGCCGAAATTTGGTTTAATGGAGCTTCACTAAATGCCTTCACGCATCTGAGGAAGAACAACTCAGACGCAGCTCTTCGCATCACGTTCACAGCTGCTGCACCGCTCCGGAGCTCCCGTGTTCCGTCTCTGAAAGTGCTCCGTCTGCACCTGCCGTGTTCCGTCTGTGGTTGCTGTGCACCGTATATTATATAGCTGCAGTGCTCTCTTCTTTAGGTGCAGTGTGCCGTTGACAGCTGCCATGTCCCTGTATGTGGCCACAGTGTGCCGTCGGTAGCTGCCGTGCTCCTGTATGTAGCCACAGTGTGCCGTCGGCAGCTGCCGTGTTCCTGTCTGTAGCCACAGTGTGCCGTCGACAGCTGCCGCGCTCCTGTATATGGGAGCGGCGTACTGTCGACAGCTGCCGTGCTCCCGCATGTGACTGCGGCGTACTGCCGACAGCTGCCGTGTTCCTGTCCGTAACCACAGTGTGCCGTCGACAGCTGCCGTGTTCCTGTCTGTGGCAGCGTTGTTTTATCTGTGGCTGCCACTTGACCTCTTTGCGTCCGCCGAGTCTCACGTGACGTGTGTGGCCTCAGGACGGGCTCGGAGACGCCGATCATGGAGCTGCGCGCAGAGGACCTACGCTGTCGGATCGGCGCCGTCGGCCGAGGTGGCCGGCCCGCCGCCGGGGCGCCGCTGCTGCTGGCACTGCTGCTGCCGCTCGCGACGCACCTGCGGTTCGGGGCGCACCTGCTGGCTTGTGGAGCACACCTGCTGGTCTCGGCAGCGCACCTGCTGACCTGTGAAGTCCGCCTGTTGCTGTCGCGGGCGCGCCTACTCGGCGTCACGTAGGTGGCCTGAAGGCGGGCGCCGGCGACTATCCGTCGCGCTCTGGTTTGCTCAGCCTGTGGTGGAGACTGATAAGGCTGCGTTGCTCCTGTTTGCGGATGTTGTGTTACCGTCGGGCCGCGGCCCTCAGCTTGTGCTGTACCCACGCCCTCCTCCGTTGCGCGCCAGGGGTGCACCGTCTGTCTAGCGACGGCGGCGTGCGCTCAAGTTGGGCCATTTAGCAGATGATGGTCGTATCGATTGGCAAGGCTGGCATTAGGGGTTGACAGGCGTCTGGAATTAATTGGATCGTGCGGCAGGCAACCATCGAGTGAGGCTAGTTTGTCAACAGCGCTGAGCGCTGTCGGGCTTTATGCTGTTGGAGGATGATCAGTTACGGATGTCGGAACTTAACGCACCGCACAACTTCTTGTATGACCCCGCGCAACCAAACCGCGTACTGCTAAAGTGAAGGCGGGACTTTTGTTGGGAATAACAGAATAAGAAAAAGGGCTTTGACTTAATCTAGATCATTCATGTTCACCAGGATGATGTATGACATCTAATTGGTGAACCAGACTGTGAACACGTTGTTTGGTGCAGAAGTAAGCACGTTGGACTAATCAAAGCTTCTATCAAATTTGTGTAGTCTGGGAACAACCGGCACAAACAATGCTTGGCTGAATCTCCCCCTGGTACCCGCGTACATGCCGTCCAGCCGCCTTTCTCGCGTTATCCGCGGTGTTCGCCCAGTACGACGGCCGAACAATCACCACCTCGTGACGTGCGGGAAAACATCAGCGCGCAGCGACATGCGAGACAAACCAGTACGCAAAGACGCATTGAACAAACCAGACTGGGTCGTCAGCAGCCACAAGTGGACGTCGCGACAGTCATATGTTCTGTGTTGTCTAGGGACGGCACTTCGTATGGGTGGGGTTACTCAGCAGTGCGGAGTTGTGGAGTCCATCCCAACGTGGAAATCGGTGCGAAACATCCCCACCAGCCTCTAGGTGCACCTGTTTCTTACAAACATGTCATTACCTTAAGTTGTTCAATTAACATAGGTTCACAACATGCAACATGTCAAAAACTGTAAAAAACGTGCGAGCATATCAACATAATTTACTTTTATTCCATCATGTTTTTTTACCTTACTGATCCACTAAACAATCGACTCCAAAAAATACTCGCGGGCAAGCCATCCTGCACAACACCTTAAGTTACAAGTGATATGCATCTCCGTTTAGCAGAAATTGCTATATAGTTTCACGCAAACGTTGCATTGTAAGTCGCATAAAATAGGCACAGGTGTGTCTGGATATTGTCGTGGATTTATCATTGGTGTCGCTTTATCATTGGTGTAGATTCTCCACACCCGCTTTTGGGTTTCTTACCAGCCCACGCCACATTCAAAAACGTTTCTCCGCCCCTAGTGATGACTGCTACCACACCTTTGCAACACGGTTGAACGCCGCACTCTTGTCCAGTCGTTGGAGGGGATGGGGAGGGGAGGGGATCTGAACCGACCTGTTGTGTGAGACGGTGAGGTGCCGGCGGCGCAACAGTTGCGTGCAGTCGCCTGCCTCAGCGGCGGCGGCACGTCACGGACGCGGCGTGAGGGAGGGCAGGGGAGGGGGGGGGGGGAGGATCGCACCTCGGCCGTCGCGTGCGCGGCACCCTATACGTCACGGGAGGCGCGTGCGGTGGTCTCGCCGGGCCTGAGCGGCCGGCTCTGTCCGGCGCCAGTCGGGGCTGTGTGACGTCTGGCAGACCTGCTTCAACATATCATTAGTGTGCGGAGTGAGACCGGTTGTTGTGAGTGGCGGTGGCTGCGGCGGCGAGCTCGGTCGGAGCGGCTGAGCATTGCTGTTCTCTGTTGGAGCCTCGATGGCAATATATGCTCGAGCCGCTGCCAGCGCCCACCGCCGTACCCAGCGGGCCCAGTGTACGGCCGGGCGCGATGGTCCCCGGCGAGGTGGGAGTACCCTGCCCGGCGCGACCGCCGGCCCCGCCGGGCCCCGCAGGACCTCTGGCGTGCTCGGCAGAGGCCTGCTCCGGCTCAGATGTCACCTCCAGCACACTGTGAAGGCCGGCGTCGCGGTCGACCGCCGACGGCTCGAACGGGGTCAGGTCAGACCAGTTGTTCCCCTCCAATCAGCGTCCTGTCCCCCGGGACCGTGTGGCGTAAACCTTCCGGGTCGGAACAGCGCGCCAGGGTTGGTACCCAGCTACGCGACCCAGCGCGCTGAGTGGCCGGGTCCTGATGACTTTACGCTTCGTAGCAAATTAGTAAGAACGAATATGTCACTTGAAAAGGTCGTCAGAAGGCAGGGTCAGTCCACACGTGCGTGTGCAGCCCTCGGCCGTGCCTCGCCGCACTGGGAGCAGGGGGCCCGGACGTTCGGGAAGTTACGGTTCAATGCCTCGACACCTGAATTACAATAGCGCTCTGTGATTACAGCAAGCCCGTCGTCTGAGCGCGTCTCGAGCAGACTCAGCAGACTTATGCGGAGGACGTGGCTATGTGGCATGCTGTGCCAGTAATTTTCGATTCCACGTTCGCTAAAACACGGTTCACTTCATGGCCTTGCAGTTTCACTTCAAACTGGCTCGCTCAAACAACTAACAAACAAGTCAATGGGTTTAAATAATCCACGGGGTAATTAAATGGAAAGGCATAGCCGAAATGAACGGTTGGCCAGCTGTTGCAGGAGAGCCATCGGTCGGCCCCCTGTCTCGCGGCGTGTCGGGCCGCTCGCTCTGAGCTGCCGTCTGGACGGTGTCCGTCGCCAGTCGGTGTGCCCCGGCCCGGCCCGGCGCTGCTGGTTCCGGGAGGATCGCTGTCGTCCCGAGCCGGCGGCGCCCCTGGCCTGAACCCCGGCCATCTGCGCACCGACCGCACCCTGCCAGCCGTCCCACCATCCGCAACCACTTCACTGTGTACGCAATGGAAATACAATTTGTATATTTTCCAACCGGTGTCTTCCTAATGGCCGTCTTGGCTCGGAGAGTGTGACAGCTAATGGACGCGGACGATTAGTGTCCCTCCGGTTTGTGCCGCGTGGCCGCACAGGCCGCGAAGTCAGCGGGCTTCTCGCTCCGTTACATCATGCAGTTTTAAGACCTTGTTAGCAATCGGTGGATCCAATTCCAAATGCAATTTTCCGCGAAGCCCAGCTGAGGTCCTGAAGGGCGGATCCCGCACGCCGTCTCAGGGGAGGGGAAGAAGGGATTGGGAGCTAAAATCTGAGACCAATCCAAAAGTTTAAAATCCAAAAGATGCTCTGATTTCACAAACAGTTCAACATAAGTTCCTTTTTTGCCGCAAGAAGCGCTACAAACTTAGCTTCTTTTCGCAAAAGGCGCTTCAATTTTCCTCAAAGTTAAAAAACTAAGTAATTTTTGCTCGATTCTGTTCGGGACATTGTCCGGTTCTGCAGCCCCCCCCCCCCCCTGGATCAGCCTTTAGAGGTCTTGTTACTCAGGGTGTATACGCCAGGAGGAGAAGTAAGTGTGGTGAATGGCCACCAATGCAATGACAAATCGCAATCCGGTGGCGCATTCGGCACGGCGAGTAGATTAAATCTTGCCTCGCGTGTAGGCCCATAGTTTGGTTCTTGATTATTACATAATTCACTCGCCATCATCGCCTTTTTTAAAAATCGTTAGAGGGGGAGCTGTACCAAGTGAAAAGGACTCGCAATACCCCCATACTCGCGGAAGATCTACATCGCTTACGGATTATGAGTTCACTTCTCTTTAAAGTTATGAGAGGTCCGACGGCAACGCTGAAGTCCCTGTCTGCAAAGTTGGGGAGCCGCTGGAGCTCCTCCAAATGAATATGAAACTGCTGCGCACTAGATCATCACGGAGTAAGTAAGTCCATGGGTGCTGTAACAACCATAAGCTTCAACTGCACCACTTTTGATTCGCAGAAAATCCCGCGCGCGAAGGTCTGTGGTGCCCACCGCGACGCATCGTCAGCAGGTGTTCACACGATTTTTCATTTCATAACCATAATTCATGTCAGTATATTCTCTTACTCATACTCCCAACATTTTGGTGATAAGCTATTTTAAGTTTCCCCTCCTCCTTCGCATTTGTAGTTGGTAAATGGCATTCCAGTGCCTACGATCTACTCTGGTACGATACAGATTCCATAGTCCGGGTGCTTTTATCACCATTCTCAAAGCAACGTCACCGGCGTTAGCCAATGCTATGCATGAGGTGACAATAACATTAGATCCCACGCACACTTAACGTGCAGGTCTCCAATGAAGGACAAATGACAGAATGCAGGCTCCAATTAATTTAGAACCTGCGCGTTAATACCAGGTCAGCATTGTAACACAGCGGACTTTTGCGGGCTGAATCATCAGGTTGTCGGACCGGGCCGGGCCGCGGGCTGACAAGTCTGGAAAAAGTTGCGTCTCTAGTCCAGACCCTAACGGAGTCTCCAGCCAAGATCAGGGGATCCCATCCTTCTCGATAAGGGGTCGAAGGGCTTTTCCGTCCCATTTCGGGTTACCTACCGGCTATCATTCTGGTGACACCTGGGCTGAGGCCGACAGATCGTTCCAGAAGCCCTCAGAGAGATGCATGGTACATCGGTTACCGCCCTCACACCGAGGGCACTCTGAACGGGACGGTTGACCCTGGGTCGACGCACGGGCCCTCATCGTCGCAACATGGTTCTTTCCTAGCGTAGAGGGTTCAATACATAGCGCAGGGATGACCCCGGCTCAACTTTTGGGTCCCTAGATGAAACGGGAACATGGACACGGTTCGATACTGGAACCACCTGACTGATACGGGGCCCTTCCACTGCCTTACCATGACCCCTTTCATATCTCCTTTTATTGTCAGTCTCCTCGACCAACGTAAAGTACCTCGTCACACTCGGGATACCGTTCCTATCATCCATTCAGCAAATGGCCCGTGGGTCGACTCGGGACTCTTGCAGACATGGGACCCCCTGTTAGTGGGATCCCGGCTTGGGGACCTTCGCAGACATGGGATCCCCGTCTCAGGGACCTTTGCAGACACGGGATCCCTGCTGGGCACCGTGGGTCCCTAGCCGACACAGGAGCCCCAGTTGTCTTAGGGATCCCGACCAATGCTGGCGGTCTTATTACTGATATTGGCGGCCAAGGCTCGCCCCTGCTTGGAAAAGCCTCTCCCCTCGTTGACATGGAGCAGACCGTTTGGCATTTGGGGACATCGGCCAACATAGGGAACCTGGATTTGTCCCAGGGAAATGAGAATCGGTGCAGGAGACCCTCTGAACGGCACTCGGAGCCCCCGATCCGCAGGACCGGTATTCGCTAATACGACCAACCCTTAGGGCTCTTCGAGCTCCTCCATCAGGCCCGTTTTCTTTGGTTTCCACGAGCTGTTCAACCTCCGGGACCTACAGGGAGGCACATTTCTGTGCCGTCTGCCTGCGCTCCGGGGCCCGCGGGCAGTCAAGGGGGCTCTTGGACGGAAGCAGGGCCTTTGAGCTACCAAACAGTCCCTGTGTAACCTGCGAGAACCCGGGCATCCAGTGGGCCGTGAGGATACAGCTTGATGACAGGCGACCACATAGCCGCTGGGTGGTCAGTGGGCCTTCAACATACAGCCAAACACTTAGGTAGCCAGGTCCTTCGACCAATCAGAGTTGCCCATTGGGGACAACAGGGGCCCCGGACGGTCGGTAAAGCCCCTGAGCAGTCAGAGGAGAAGGCCACTGGTCGGAGGCTCCACAATAGCCGAAGGGACCTTTCATTAGCCCGCCAGACCCTGAGCAATTTAAACGGCCCATGCCACTGCGTCCCCTAGTTTTCCTTCGGAGTAGCGCGCAGTAGGTAGTCTCCCACACACCCACCGCGCCCCATCGATGTCTCAACTACACCAGTCAACAGTCGCGCTCGTCCAAACGTAGATACCATGTCTGAAAACTCGTGTATTCACGCAATCCGCGCGGAAATGTGCAAACAGGAACACAGTCGGCTGCGCGTAGCGGACCACCGGATTTGGGGCACGGCGCTACCCAGCGGCCGATCACGGAATACCAAACAAAACCGAAAAAAATCAAATACGCACGTGACTGCTTCCGACACGCACCGCATCGCAGCACTGCTCAAGGTATCCAATGACTCGTCCACTTCTGATCCGGCGCCAGCGGGGTAGTGCGGGGACGGACGGATGCGTTACTCGGTGAACTGGCCGATCAGACCCCGGGCGTCCCGGTGACCGACAACACGCGGGAGGGAGAGACGGACAACATGCCAATGGAGGGAGAGCAGCCCGTCGGATTGGACGGGCCGACCCATGTCCAGTCAGTCCGGCGGCAGCGCTGCGCGGGAGGCCGGACACGTGCCGCCACCGCGAGCGAGCCGCGTTCGACCGGGGCGGCAGGCGCCGGGTACGAGGCGGACGGCACGGGCCATGTGGGAGACGGGGTGGGAGGCGGACAGCACGGGCCATGTGGGAGACGGACGGCGCGGGCCGGGTGGAGGGCGGACGGCACAGGCTGGGTGGAGGCGGACGGCACGGGCCGTGTAGGAGACGGACGGCACGGGCCGGGTCCCGGGGCGACCAGCAGCTCCCAGCAGAGCGCGGCGGCGAGCTCAGCGCCAGGCGCGGGAGGCGCGTTGCCGCCGCTTGGGCTCGCCCGCCTGCGACTGGCCGAGGAGGGCGCCGCCCAGCTGCGATTGGCTGGACTTGGCGCGCCGCACCGGGTTCGGTGCGTAGATGTTGGCCAGCTGGACGAGACTGCGTGCTGACCGGGCGCCGCGGCCGCCCGGCCCGGCTGGAACGGCACCAAACGATCAGCAGCGCGGCGGCTGGGGTCGGGTCTGGCCCGCAGATACACGGCGCACCGCCGCGCCATGACGTCGTGCACGAGACGGAACGCCTCAGATCGCGCCTGTACGGCAGAAAAAGTATGGACGCTCCATGGACAAACCAAATTACCTCCATTCGTTTCATTGAGACATCATGGCAGCGACTGTGGGGTGTTGGCAGGTATATTTCAGGTTCCGCGTGGATGTCGCTGGCGCAATCATCACAGTGATGCCACGAGCTGGCCGTTCGTCATGTCACTTGCCCATGTTAAGTTCGAGACGGCATAAGTTTAATCCAGGTCACACGCGTCACCTGGTATAAAGATCCCTCCAGAGGAAAGGTCACCTCGAGATAACGGTCTCAAGAAGGGCAAACAGTGTAACTGAAAGTTTACGCATACTGCCTGACAAAGTGACAACGGGTTACGCGCGAGAAAGAAAACACTTCGCGAACACACACTCGTTAAAATGACCACGCACAGCGCACCTTGTTTGTTCCCCACAAGCAAATCTTCCATAACTCAAGCAGGGAGCAGTGCAATAACCTTAATTTGCCCTCCATGGAAAACTAGTGACGATGCTAACTGTTTGAATATCTAGTGACGCATGAGTCAAAGTAATCAGTACCAGCATCGCCAACCATCGTTGCACCTCTTATGAGAGCTTTCGCCCGGGCGAGGCAACCACATCAGGCTCATATCGTGCGTCGAAGGGGGTGGGAAGCAATCTGTACAGTGGACACAAGCGCTACCGCAAGCCCACCGGAAGGACCACCCGACCGAAGCTCCCACACAGCCGGTGTCGGGATAGTGCGCGGCGCGGGGTCAATACACGGCACAGCAGGTCCGGGCGTGCAGACACCGCAGGCGGCACGGAGCCGGACCAGTCGCTGTGCCGCCCGCAGAGCCAGCGGCCGGCCTGAGGTCGCCGCGGCGCCGCCAGGCCCGCAGCGAGGTGGCCGCCGCCGTCACAGGCGGGGTCAGGGTGGCCGGAGGGGCGGCGATGCGTCCTGCCACCAGCGCCGCACACCAGCCCCGCCTTCCGAGGCGTCGCGAGACCACCCATCGATCGTCGCCGTCGGCGGCCTCGGTCGCCCCCTCCCCCCGCAGCGCCCGTCCTCCGCAGGTGAGAACGCTCTGCGACTCGTTGTAAAGGTCTCACCACTGGATCAAAGTGAACTAGGCCGCCGCGATAACGCGCCGCCGAAATACGCTTAAATATGAAATCGAAACGGACTGAGCTCGCTCACAGTAATAACGTCTTTTTCTTTTTTAAATCAAGCTTGCTTGAGAAAATAAATATTTTACTCGTCTTGTTAGACCATGGGTTCAACAGCACCACGAGGTTGGAGAAAACAACTCAGGATTGAAGCGGTCATACTGGAATCTGGGGGATAGCCTCACCTGGAAATGTCATATTTAATCGGAAACGCGGTAAATCGGGCATTATATCATTAAAATTGTAAGGGGCAAATCCCCTTTTGTGAAAACTGCTGATGCCCCTCGGTCGTTATATCCATTTTTTTCAGTTACCACAACCGAAGAAGCAGCCTATGCGTTTTTATATCTTATATTATTTTCTGTTTTATTTCATGGTCTTTATCCGCTCCACTCTTGCACCCAACAGAGCAGCTGACGCGTTTTAATATTTCATCTTACTTTTATAGTCATATCGTATAGTTTAGATCGGCTGCCACCTCTCCACAGGCGTCAGCTTTCATAGAGCCGCCGGTGCACCGTACTAGTTCAGCTCTCCCCCAGTTCTGCCCGAGTCAGACGTCGCTGCCGGACATGTAGACATTGCCCCAGTCAGTGGTGGCCTAGCGCGGCCGGCGTGTGACCCGGCTGGGATGCCTCCCCAGCTGTCTGAGTCAGGCCGGTCTGGCACGGCATACAGATCGGCCCCTCCCTCTTGAACTGACCTGGCTGGAACGCCTGTCCAGCTGTCTGAGTCAGGCCGGTCTGGCACGGCATACAGATCGCCCCTTCCCTCTTGAACTGACCTGACTGGAACGCCCGTCCAGTTGTCTGTGTCAGGCGAGTCTTGCACGGCACGCAGGCCACCCCTCCTCCCCCCCCCCCCCTCCACTGGTCTGATCTGCCAGTGACAGCGCCATCCGATACGCTGCCACCACCGCCCAACCACGAAACACGAGCACGTCGGCCGCCACCGAGGCCTCCACTGGCGCCGCTGTCCGGGCCCGCACCTGACTTCTCAGAGAAAAGGCTGCTCCTGCTGGCGGCGCGCGGCGAGTGGGCCGTCACGCGCCTCGGCCGCGCCACGGGCGAGGCGCGCGGCTTGGGCGAGGCGGCCGGGCGCGCCTTGGGCGAGCCGAGAGCCAGCCGGGAGCGGGCACGCGGGCTGGCGGTCACCGGTCGGCCGCCGGCCGCGCCGCCAGACTCACTGCAACGACGACACGCACACGCTGTATGGACTGGCTGCGAGACGCCGTCAACCAGACCGACACGGCACGCATGCGCCCACCGCGCAGCTTGCGCTGCGGGTGGTCGCAAACTTTACCACAGCAGCATCAATGCGACGGATTTATGCGGACGGAGCGCAGTAATTCATTTGGCTTGCCTTCGAATGCCGCCCGGAGCATTTTGAGGGAACACTCCACCACGACACAATGCTAGCATAAAGTACCGCAACGCCACCGAAAGGCTACCGGTGTTACCTCCGCATAACTCCGCATAACAATAGCATTTTCCGTTCGCGGCGACCGACAGCCCACTCTCTGCCTGCTGGCGGGACGTGTCCCGCCCTCACCGTTGCCGTTTCCGTTCGAGGGCGAGCAGTGTGGCGCGCGAGAGGTGGGCGGCGGGGTCGGCGCTGCGCCGCCGCTCGGAAGCGTGCTGCCGCGCCGCCCGGTCGGCCGCGATCACCGCCAGACGCTGCGTCGGCGACGACGCGATGAACAGCTGGTGCAGCGAGTAGCAGGCGCCGCGGACCTGGGCACCGTCAATTGTCACAGAGCGGCACGGCACCGGGCGGCGAGAGGGCTGTGGTAGCACGCGGCCGAGCGCTGGCCAATTATTACAACAGACAGGCACAGCAGGTGGCCACACTGGGCCAGAATCTCGGATCAAAATATACTCTAAACACAAATAAAGTACAAGAGCCATTTGGGTCGCGCCATACCAACTCAACTAGCGAAGGGCCATTTCTAACAATTGCCCATCTGGGATTTCGAAAAAAATGGGCTAAAAGGTTTTATCCAAATATGAACACGAGCTTAAGGAAATTACAGCGAAATAGAAGCTACCGTTTTTGAGTTAGTTATTTTGTTATTTTGACCTCATTTTTCACTTAGGAAAAAAATATTAAATTTCCGTGTCCCGCAAAATGTTAATCACGGACCCAAAATCAAACGACCAGCCGTTAGACCTTTCGCACGGACGCATTTATGGCACCAATATGTTCAACTGATGTGAGACACGTATGCATAAAAAGCCAGCCAGAATTTACTAAATCGATTGGTCAAAACATGCCATCCAAATTTTACAAGCACGACTTTTGGATTCTCCATACTTTTCACCATAGAGGCCTTAGCAAGGAATGGGCATTTCCATAGTGACTCCTCCAGCGAGCACCGAATCGGTCCTCCCGCGTGCAGCGGTCAGCCACCCTTGCATGGCGCCGTGTAGAAATCACCTATTTCAAGACATCAAAAATGAGAAAACGTCTATAACCAAAAACCGTGGTTCCGGTTGCTGTAATTTTCGCAGACTCAATGGTATAGACAATCGTGGTACAATGGTATAGACAAAATCTCGTATAAATCCCCGCAAGTCGGGTGATCGATTGGTTGAATTTACATGAAACAAGCCATGCAACAATGCTCCGCATATCCCAAACCTATCAATGACACCAACAAACAATGCAGATTCGTTCCTAACAGACAAGTCCTGCCGCGGTCGGTGACTGCGGCGATCGGCCCCTCTGTCGGTGTCGAGTGATCGGCGGTGCGTCGGAGGATGCGCGGCGCAGCTGCCGGCGGCCTCACCTGGTTCACCAGCCGCTCGTGCAGCTCCATGTCCTGCCGGGTCACCTGCTTGGTCAGGTCCACCTCGCGCTGCAGCCGCAGAGCGCACAGCATAGACTCCTTGGCGGCGGCGATCATCGACTGCACCTGTACACGCCGCAGGGCCAGCGGGAGTTACTCAAGCGACAAGGGGGAGGGGGGGGGGGCATATGAGAGACAGAGGTGGACCCAGGGTGCGCCTCTGCAGGCAGCGCAGCCCGGGCACCGTTGTGGGAGGCGGAGAGGGTGGGGTGGTGACCGCCGTATCCGACCCTGCCTCCGCCCGCGCAGGACAAACAGCTCGGTGAGGAGAGGGCGAGGGGGCATGGGTGACAGAAGAAAACAAAAGCGTATGTCGCTGTACAGGAAATGACGAAAAATCGATCAAAGTCCAGACCGGACCAGCCGAATAGAATCACACTAATCAGTGCGCAGGGAGTACGTTTTCGTCTTGTGCGAACCCGGGAATGTATCGCGCTTGTTAAGTAACGGATAACCACAATCAGAGGTTTTCGTTTCTATGAGCACTACCGTATCCCCGCGAGGTCACAGCAGGCAGCGCCGGAGTACAAGCAAATCACAGAAGCAGCGCACAAACGACCGATGATGACACAAAGGAGTTTGCGTTCGATGATCCTACACAGCCTAAACCGGTACTAACACGTGCAACGCCCGCGCGGACTAGCCGCCGAGGTGCTGTGGGCTGACGACGCCAGCCGCGGTACGGACCTTCTCCGTGCGCATCAGCCGGCGCGTGAGGAAGCCGCGCGCCGCCGCCGTCACCCTGGCGTAGCGGGCCTGCATGCCCGGCTGCAGCGCCTGCGACAGACGCGTCACGATGTCAGAGCCGGCTCGCAACGGGCGCCGCCGAACAACGGGTCACGGCCGGCGACACTGGACAACGGAACACGGCCGGCGACACTGGACAGCGAAACACGGCCGGCGACACAGGACAGCGGAACACGGCCGGCGACACTGGACAGCGAAACACGGCCGGCGACACTGGACAGCGAAACACGGCCGATGACATTGGACAGCGGAACACGGCCGGCGACACTGGGCAGCGAAACACGGCCGGCGACACTGGACAGCGAAACACGGCCGGCGACACTGGACAGCGAAACACGGCCGATGACATTGGACAACGGAACACGGCCGGGGCAGTAAACAGTGAGCTGGGGTCGGCGACACTGGACAGAGTGACACGGCTGGCGACGCTGGACAGCGGGACGCCCGTGTCCTGGCCGGGCCCCGAACCCAGGCTGACCTCTGGCGGCACGGTGAGCCGGAGCGGCAGCGGCGGTGGTGGTGACGCCAGCCGCCGGGCCACGGGCGTCGGCACGGCGTCGGCCGGCGGGCCGGCCCACGGCGGCCGCTGCTCCCGGGCCGGCGGCGTACTCAGGTGCGAGTCGTACCGCTCGTACGCGGACGGTGGGCTCTGCACAGCCAAGAGGACGACATCACCGGTCCACCCGCACAGGCCGACCGACCGAGCTCGCCAGGCGCGAACCACGGGCTCCAGGGGACGACATCACCGGTCCACCCGCACAGACCGACCGACCGAGCTCGCCAGGCGCGAACCACGGGCTCCAGAGGACGACATCACCGGTCCACCCGCACAGACCGACCGACCGAGCTCGCCAGGCGCGAACCACGGGCTCCAGAGGACGACATCACCGGTCCACCCGCACAGGCCGACCGACCGAGCTCGCCAGGTGCGAACCACGGGCTCCAGAGGACGACATCACCGGTCCACCCGCACAGACCGACCGACCGACCGAGCTCGCCAGGTGCGAACCACGGGCTCCAGAGGACGACATCACCGGTCCACCCGCACAGACCGACCGACCGAGCTCGCCAGGTGCGAACCACGGGCTCCAGAGGACGACATCACCGGTCCACCCGCACAGACCGACCGACCGAGCTCGCCAGGCGGGAACCACGGGCTCCAGAGGACGACATCACCGGTCCACCCGCACAGACCGACTGACCGAGCTCGCCAGGCGGGAACCACGGGCTCGTCTCACACCTGACGACAGCAGGTATTCGGCCCCCGGCGCGACACAAGCCGGCTACCCGGTGGTAGCTGGTAGCCACTAATATTCGTAGCAGGTCCGCTACCAGACACCAGGCTGCGTGGTGTCAACACCATAATACATCCTGCTACGACGATTAAACAGGTCAAACGCAAAACCCTTTTTCGGGCTCATTAAAAAAATATGGGCCTTCGATACGCCGCATCAACGGCGTCGAAAGTAAGCTTGAACGCTCCCAGGTTCAACAAACACATGTCCCGTTCTGTACACTACAGAATAACACATACAAGCAACTAAGCAATTAGTGATGCCATAGCCAATGACCGGCGGTGGCAACCGCCGCAGCGTGTAAAATTGCTACGGTCCAAGCTATTTTCCCTCGACACAGGCCCTTCGACGACGTGCGCACTCTGTCGGCAATGAGCGTGACTCACCATCACGGTCGACCCTTCTCCCAGTGTCCTGACCCGCCGCAGCGGGGGAGGTGGTGGCGGGGGCGACGGCGGCGGCGGGGTGTCGCCTCGCTCGACCCCGGTCTGGCCGGGCCTCCCCGGTCGGCCGGGGTCGGAGTTCACGGCGGGCCCGGCGGCACGGCCGAGGTTGGAGCGGGCCGGGCTGGCCGCCGTCAGCAGTTCGACGGCTCCCAGCTGGCGGCGCAGTCGCAGCAGCACCGCCTCCTCCACCCGGCGGAACGAGGCCTCCAGCGCGCGCCGCTGCCGGCGCTGCTGCTCGACCAGCGCTGCCATCTGGTGTTCATGCAGCGCCAGCAGATCGCGTAGCTCGTCCAGCGCCGGTCTGCCGGCGAGATCAGACCAGCGGCGCTCGCACGGAGTATGTGACAGCGACGGAGCACGAACGCACGAGCGGAGACCTGGCACAGACGCAGCGCATACCCAGATCAGGAAGGGGCCGCGCTTGGTGAGTGTAGGTCCCGCAGTCAATCTCAAGCCAATCTGAGGCGGTCCGATTTCCAGCAGTCAGCTCATGCTTTCACAGCGAAATAACTGACGACAACGGGACATATACAACAACAGCAACAACAGCATATACAACAGCACGCGGGTGCAGGCCTCTACCTTCAATTTCGGCTTTGTCACAAGCCAACGAATCTCCTGCTGCGACAAAACCAGCGGCCCACAGTGGCGCCCGCGGCGGGGCCGGCGTCCACCGCTGACCGTCGACCGGGACTGATACCGGTCTGGCAGCGCGCGAGTGCTGACGGGGAGCACAGCCGACCACTCACAGCGAGGCCGGGTCCGGCGGCGGCGCGACCAAGTCCGGTGACGGGTCTGGCGGCGGCGCGACCGAGTCCGGTGACGGGGCTGACGGCGGCATGTCCATCGGCGTCGGCGAGTACATGGCGGCGGCATGGCGGCCCGCCGGCGGGGTCCGGCCCGCCGGAGGCGACGGGGTGTTCCAGCCGGCCGTGAACGCCGGGCCGACGGCACTGCGGCCCTGCAGGATATCCTGCATGCCAAACGGTCGGCGTAAGGACAGTCGATGATGTCCTCGGCACTAGCCGGCAGTTGGTACAAAAATCCCGATAAAAACAGGGGCCAGGCATGAACTCGTTACTGAGTGACACGCGAACTTTTGGTCACGACACGATATCACAAAAACACAGGAGTCACGCACCAGTCTTCACACACGACCAACGCGAATAGCACACACCCCATTTCCTTCACGTCGGTACCCCAACTGTAACGGTCCTGAACGTGCGCGATCATGAACATCTGGCCTCAGCGCGGTTACACTCGAGCCCACTGCAGCAGCTGTTGTGCTGCACCAATGTTCCTCCCCACCCTCGGCGCGGCATGGCGTCTCGACCCAACCGGAATAGCATTCCCGTGATCACCACGCCCGGCCCCAGCACTCCCGTCCCACAGCTGTGGGGCCAGCGTTGCGCGCGGCCATCCTGCCCGCTGGCGACCCTCACCTGAATGGCGCGCGAGTCGAAGTTGGGCGTGGGCCGGCGGGGCGCGGGCGAGTGGCCGGCGAGAGGCGACAGGCTCGGCGGCGTCCGGCGCGGGCGTGGCGAGGCGCGTGCGCGCCGGCGGCGGCCAGACGGCCAGCCTGGCCACACGCACGAAACGCTGAGCACAGCCGCTGGAGGGGAGGCTCGTGACGACGGCAGACGGAGGCCGCACAAACGGCACGTGAGGAACCAGACCAGACCGGAACACACATATTTTGCTCGACAAACGCCGGGCGGCTGGCCCAAGGCCGATGCGGCGTGAAAACAATGAAGGAAGCGTTACCCACCTCCTATTTCCAGGGCGCATATTGCAAGTATGACTATTCTGGTTGCACGCGAGGCCTATACGGTCTGTTTAAACACGACTAACATCTCCGGAGCTCCCTCCGAGAGTCTCGGCGGCCAGCTACAGCAACGGCGGCGACACTCACCGGAGGGGCGAGGCGACAGCTCCAGCCCGGCCAGGGGCGGCGGGGGCGGCGGCGGCGCCGAGCGACGCCAGCGCGCCGGTGGCTCCGAGGCCGGCGCGTCCCGTCCCGACGCCAGGCTCTGGAGCACGCTGCGCCAGCCCAGTGGCACGTCAGCCGGCGGCGGCGGAGGCGACGGCGGCGGAGGCGGCGGCGGCGGCGAGCCCGGTCCCGCCCGCTCGGCCAGCGCCGCGCGCAGCTCGGCCGCCGAGCCGCGCTCGTCCCGCCAGCGGCGCCGGCGCCGCGCCTCGGCCCCCTCCGGCTCGGCACCAGCACCGGGCGCCGGCTGCTGCGGCCGCCGGTCCGGCGACTCGGTGGCTGTCGCTGCCGCATTCTCCAACACCTGAGAGGACGAACACTTGCCAAAGCCGACCCAGAGCGCTGCACTACAGGAGATCGCTGTTCCTCTCGGTACGTTACAAGTTGGCTAGTAGTACTTGCCGTTCGCTAATTACTTATGATTTCTTTTCATGTGGAAAACAAAGCAAGTGGAAACCCTTCCAAAGGTCAATAGCCATTATTCCGCACTAAAGTCACATCGAATACAAAACGAAAACATTGCTGTTTGGGGACTGCAGAATTGCAGCACGCAAGAACTGAGCCCTGCCGATCCCATCCCCACCACTAAGCTGCCAGCGGCGTCTGACCTGCAGCCGCTCCTCCGGGTGTTTCAGGTAGTACTCGACCAGCAGCGGGCTGGGGTTCTCCAGCGTGAACGAGAGCCGGCGCGCCGGCGAGCGCTTAGCCACACGCCGATGGGCCGCCCGCCCGTGGACCGGGCAAGGCGCCGCGGGGCCCGCCGCTGTCGGCTCCTCCGGCTCGGCGGATACACTGTCGAAGTCGGCGAACGTGGCGCCCTCAGCGCCCGCCCAGTCGACGTCAGCCGGCCCCGCGCTGTCGCGCCGCGCCCAGCTGCCCTGACCGGCCTGGTCTGCCGATGCTAGCGTGCCACCGCTTCTGCCCTCGTCCGACGGTGATGCTGCGGTCCCACCGCCATCTGGGTCTTCTGGTGTGGCGCGTGTTCGGGTCGCGTCGCTGTCAGTCGCCGATGTCACCGTCGCGCCTCGGCCGGAGTCGTCCGGTGGCGCCGACGTGCCGCCTCCCATGTTCTCCCCGGACGTCCCACCTGTCCTGGAGGTGATGACGCCCCGGCCGGAGCTGTCCGGCGTCGCTGATGACTCGTTTCTGCCGCTGCCTGGCAACGGCACCAGCGCCTCGCCCGCGGCAGAACTCACGAATGAGGTGACAGTTCCAGCGCTGCATCGTTCCCTCAGAAGTGCCAGCGGGCCGAGCGCTACCACCGATCTGCCGCCTCTGACAGCGTGGTGTGCGGGTGCTGCTGTGTTACCAGCCTGTGGCGCCACATGGCCACTGCGGGGCCCGTACTCCAATGAAGCCGCGGACCCGTCCCGCTCGCTGCACTCCTCCAGCGACACCTCATCACCGTCTACATTCCTACCTTCCACTGACTTCGCAGGCTCGTCCCACTCATCACAGTTGTCAAACGCCGTTACAGGCTCTTCCCCTCGCCCGCCGAGGTCAAAAGACGCCGTGGCGCGCTCCTCGCCGGCCCCGGCAGACGCCGCACGAGCAGCAGCGGGCAGCGACAGCGGCGAGCGGCCACCCGTCACAGTGCGCGCAGAGTCGGGGGCCAGCGACAGCGGCGGGCCAGGCGCCTCGGAGTCGGTGGCGTCGCCGGTCAGGTCGGCCGCGTCCAGGAAGCTGCGCAGCGAGACGCTAGCCGTGTCGGGCACGGAGCGCGGACTGGCCTCGGCCCACGGCGGCCCGCCGGCCGGCGGAGAGTCCCCGCGGGCGGACGGGACGCTGCGCCGCTGCTCGGCGGCGGAGGCCGCCCCGGAGCCGGCGTCGCCTTCAGCGCCGCTGCTGCGCGCTCTCTCCTCCGCCCGCCCGCCGTCGCCGTGGCCGGAGTGCGGCGGCGGTTCGTCCCTGCGCGGGCTCTCGGTCGGCGCCAGCTGCCGCGGCGAGGCCACCATGTCGCAGAGTGCCAGGCGCGGCACGCCGCCGGCCGGCGCCGCCACCACCGTCTGCAGCGAGCTGCCGCCCCAGCGCGCCGCCACCTCGCCCTCCTCGTCCGAGGTGTCCGCGTCGGCGAACTGGCCATCAGCGTCACGCTCGGGTGGCGGCGGCGGCTGCCAGAGCCGCGCCACGCTGGCCGGTGGCGCGCCGCCCCACCAGTCACAGTCTGGTGATGCCATTGGTCAGTCGCCCAGGACCACACAGCAAGCAGTCAATGGCAATGTGTGGCAATCGCTGCTGCGGACTCTGTTAATGAGAAAATGTGGCATGTCATATGTACACTACACAAAGACATACATGCTGTATCAAATACACCTGAATTGTTGCACATTCAGGATGGGATTTCATGAGGAATAATGCTTTGAATGCCCCCTGCCATCCTGAATACCCCACTAAAAAGCAGTCCTGTCCAAGTGGTGCAGTCCTGTGGGGTATGGTTGTGACATAACAAGACATGAAAACAAATACATGCCATACATCACAAGCATCCAAATATTTATATCTTGCATTCAACTTACTACCCTACACCTCAAAATTTTCAACCATGTCAACTCTGAAAGCTAAACCACACCTATACAAACATGTATCACATGCCACTGCTCACTCATTAGTACACACCACAGGATTGCTTAACCCTGATGGCACCACATTAATGTCATATTGTGTGAATCATCTAATGTGTGACTGATGAGCATTCATGTCAATATAATGAGGTGCTTATTTTTTCCCCTGTTTTGTATGCACATTTGTTAATGCTGATGTAGCTTTTCATTTTATGCTTAACACAGAAGCCAGGCAGCAAACCATGGCAGACATTTATCATATATTTAATGCTTCCTAAATTCCGACCTGAGTGAGGCAGCAAACATCCAATTAGCAGCAGTCTCTGCTGACCTTAACTCACCCATAAAACATGTTTTCTCACCAGATCAACCATTTAAGGTCTAAAGCAGAGTGAACTACCTACTTCAGTACTTCCTGCTCTTAAACCTAAAACCACTAAACCACATATATTTGTTTGCCCTCAGCCCACCTAACAAGGTCTTGTTGAGATCTCAGGACGAGCACCACCATGTTCATGCCAAATGACAATGATATATCATCAGGGGCATTGTTATTTAAAGGGATAAGACCAAATATACATACCCATATCATTTTTTGTAAAGCTGCTGTGGATTGGTCTTCCAAAAAGCAGCTGTTAATCTCAATAACTCACAAATCAAAACAAAATATCTAGATGTTTTAAAATTGCATGCAATATAATGAACCATACTTATCTTGCAATACAAAAGAAAACTGTGGTACTGCTGGTGCTTGGCTCACATTGGAGCTGTTATGACAAAACTTCTAAAAGTGCTCAAGAATGAAAGGCAATGGAACCCTTTCAGTTGTAGCAATTCTAAACAAGGATACCAAAATATCTCAAGATGGCATCAATCATTCTACATGTTTCTGTTTTGCCTAATATTTTAGCAAACTCCATAAGGTATTTATAGTGGATGTTGTTTCTAAGCAGTTCATGCAACAATGTTTCAGATATTTCACACAAAACTGTTCCTTGCATCAGCAAATTTCATTGGATCGATATCTGTTGGTGGCAAGTACTGTCCACACAGGAACCACAGGATAGATGAAATGCTGTAATTTTACAGTATAATTAAGATAATAAGGTACAGGTATCTGACACCATTGAAGCCCATGCAGTAATGATATGACTGCAACAAGCCAAACATGAAATGGTGATTTAAAAAAATGAATAGAGAAGAAACCGCCAATACCGCAAAAAGTTACTGGCAAAAACTGGGGCTCACGCCCCAGTTTCGGACCGGATGCACAGGTACTCGTGCCCTTAACATTTATACATCTCGATCAATAATGCAAGACATTGTCATTGCTCTTAAGGTACCCACCAACAACACATTGCGTAGCCTTTGAATTCGTTGAGGTATGCAGCACATGCCAGCGCCACTCCACCCTCGCGCCCCCACTTCGATTCCTGCGTATATATGCGATGCGATATTCTTGGGGGCTGATTTTGGGCGCGTATCTCAAATCGTCAAGCGGGGTCCCGACGGCGACGAGAACGGCCAGTATTCTAAAGATATTTGTGAACAGAAATGTCGCTGAAAGTAATAACTGATGTCTCTGCAATGCCGTCCGTTTGACTCCACCTCAACTTTAGACGGTATTTTCGTGTTTCGTTGGGGCGTTTCACAACTGCCGACACCTGCGAGACGAAATCAAGGGCGGATCCATTGGAGGGAGGGGGGGGGGAAGGGGCAACCGGGCTATACTTGATGGCCAAAGTTTAACAAGAAACAATATCTCTAAAAGTCTAGACTTTGAAGGTAGCAGAGTAACTTTGATCAAGGGGAGTTCGTTTTGGAATGCTCGTTTAAAAAGAAGCAAAATCCGTTGAGTCACGCAAAGGTTTTGACACATATTTGACATTTTGCCCATAAATCGGCGTTGCTCCCCTATGATGAAATTTTGCATTCGACCCAAGGCGGAATACGCCAGCCCCCACATCTACGATAATGTGGTTTCATGTTGTATTCAGCTGGGGAATGCGCTCCAGCCCCAACTTTGACAAGATAGCAGGCGCGAGCGCAAAAAGTAGCTCTCGTTGACACGTGCCTTTTCTGACTCAATGTATAGCATCTATTGATAATTACGCGGCTTAATGTTGACAGCTACAATTCCAGGAAACACCTAAGAGCTAACTCTGAATTTGTGAGTTACATTTCATCACATCCATGTCCGACAAAACAGTCATGGACCGGAATATTGTCACGTGATTTTTCATTTGCCTTATCCAGCAGACCCGCAACATTGCGATCATTGCCCTTTTTCTACGTTAGCAACATAATGGACGGAGACATAATGCCAGGAAGGATCGTCAAAAGAATTGTATCCCATGATACCAGTCAGCGTGTCCAAGTGGACTCTTGTGGCCCATCTCGGACCATCAAATCCCATCGGACCATCTTCAAAGCCCATCTCGGACCCTTGTGGGTCCGAGATGGGCTTTCGTTTGAGCATATGTGTAGCATATGCTACACGAAACACTGGCTCACCGATAGTTTTTCATGACCCACACACGTCCGTGGTGGTCAGCACATCGGACGCCCGGCTTCCGTCAGAAAGCTATCCCGTCAGACATATGTCGCATCGGCCAGGAAATCCTACCAATGATGTTGGATGTTTCCGGAAGTCATGTCAAACATGGAGGGTCACAGGTTTTGCATGCGTCTTCGACGAGCCAGCTCCGTTGCCCAGCGAAGCAAGCCCGCAACCTCCTGTGGTCAACCAAGTTCGCTGCCAACCAGCCGCAAAGAGAAGCGGCCACTCCAACTCCAATTGTGATTGGCCGCGGTACCAGCGGCAGCAGTTCCATGAACAGGATGCCTCAACCTCAATGAACACCTGCGCCATATACGCCGTTAGTTTGCGCATTGAGAACCTCTGAGAAAAGGTGTCGGCCGGAAGGTAAATATTCGTTTCGTACCATGGGCAGTGAGTGGAGTAATTTGAGTATTTACGTAAACGAAACGTTCATTTGAGAGGCTGGGCTTAATTGTGATTACAAGACCCTGGTCCGACCACGCGTTAAGTAGGGGGAAGCCGCTGAGTGACAAGGTGTCAACCGTGTAAGCCCTGCCAGCTACCCGTGAAAATAGATGAGTTTCGAAAGATTTGTCGATCCAGCATGCGGTCGGCTATACCGGAACGCCTTAGGTTGTTGGGCTAGCATGACTGTCCTTTATAAATGGTTGGTGAAATATTAATTTGATGAAGTGTTCCAAACAAGTCTGCAAAATATGACATTTCAACAATATTTTGTTTGTGGCAGACTTGAGGAAGGATCATTTTTGCAGCAGTGTCTATGAATTTTGGGCGTGAATCTCGGGATAGCTCACATTATACTAGGGCAGCTCATAGCATGTTGGGGAGGTACAACTGAAGGGCAGATTGACAAGCAGTCAGCATGGAGGTGTGAGCTTTTATCATTCACAGGGTAAGAAATATGTGATCATTCCGCTCATGCTAGGTTGAGGCCAATTTGATTCCCACAGTTTTTTAAAGAAAAACTTTTGAGCTGTGTGACATAGCATTTTTAAGCTTGGAATGGCTGTTGAAAATTCAAAAGCGAATCCGTTTGTGTACCAGAACTATACGCAGATACCTTAAGAGGTCCCTGACCTGTGGTTCAGATCATGGTTGCCAGAGAAGGCAATTCCTGGGGAATTGCTTAATATGATGCAACATAGTGTTAGAGAGAGCTAGATAGCTAGATATAGAGATGGTGTCTCAGACAATAACACCATGAAATTTATGATCTCAACTATTTCTATTGACTTTGGGTCATAAATCAAAATCACATTAAGATCAAAAGCAAGTTATTTTTTAAGTGGGGACCTTTCTTTACATGTGTTTTTGGTGGTCTTTTCAGATTTCTTGAGACAGGGACATGGACAGATGTGTTACTTGGACTTGATGAAAATTGGAGGTCCCTAATGAAAATTAGAGGTCACTGATTTAAATTACACTGGTAAATCTTGGTTGAAAAATGTGCTACCTAGCTTAATCCCTGACGGTATGGAAATTAAAAATCAAAGCAATCTTGAAGGCTCATCTGATCTGAAGTTGGGTACCTTTAACCTTATTTGAACTCATGGTCATGACCAAGGAACCTCAAAATTTGATGCAAGTAAACTCACATACAGCTGTATATGCCTGGTGAATGTTGTGTCTCCAGCTCTTTAAGTAATTCAAGGTTTAAGGGGAGGGACAAATTAACCAACCAGTCATCTAGATGCATACCTATATGCTCTAAGGTAAAGAAGACTCCTTTTTAACTGCTGTAACTACTATTTAATTACTCTAAGGTGACCGAAACACATCATGCCAAATATTGGATGGAGGATCTGGAGCTATTTTGACCATTTATAAACATAGCAGTGGAAATAAAAGTAGCCATTAGATATGAGTTTGATTCTCAGGAAAACCGTGACTTTCCCCTGATCATCAGATATCACTGGCCCCCACCCCAAGCAGAGGATTAAGCCTGCCCTAAGCATCTGGTCTACTGGTCTGCCATTTTTGGCAGATTGGCAAATAACATTTGGGAAGGAAAGTTCCAAAAGGACCTGAAAGACCCTGATCAGTGCTGCTCCTTGAAGGTTGTACTGATAGCTTTCAGGTACTTCCAGCAGACATGATTGTCAGAACTTGCATTATGGCTATCTGGGCCTGGTTCTGTAGATTGTATGTGTCTAGGGCTTTTCCTAACACTTTTTGTAGGTATTTTCACTAGGAGATTCAAGAACCTAAGTTGGCATGATATCCCATTCATTTACCACACACACACACACATATATTTGTGGCAATAAAGACTATGGTGGGTTTCTTGGGCTTTATGGTGTCTGAGTGTTGTGATCTGTGAGGGTGTCTTTGATTGTGTCATGCTGGAATAGTTTTTTCAGGGTTGAATCTTTGCATGTGATTTTCTGGTACTCTATGAACATGTTTCCCCTACTTCTCCCCAGTAGCACATGCTTAGTAGTTTGTATGCCATAAGCCTCTCCTCATACTCAAGGTTTGTCACTCTCCAAAACAGCTTGGTTGATGTCTTTTTTACTGTTTAAAGTATTGGTTTCCACATTACATTGAGCCTCACATGCATTTGCCATATTTAAGGTAAGATCCTTCCAAAGCTTTGCACAGCAAAGGCAGAGACCCAATGTCTATGAATGAATTTATAGTAAGGCTTGCCAAATATCTGAATAACAGAGCAAAGGACAGCCCAATCAGCACCAATGCTTTTTGGGGTTTTTAAACTACACTAACTGCTTTGATGCACTATCTTCCATGGTGCACTTATGTCGATGATTTCTTTGCCGAATACACAGGGCTATGTGCAGTTTCTCACTGAAAGGCAGTTGCCACATGTTTGCACATTCTTCCAGCACTGCAATATCTCCTGGTTTGCTGCTGTGCACCTGTTCACTTGCCTGTATCATTCCACAGTTCTATGAAGATAACACAGGCATTGGAAATGAAGATGGCATCACCCTTGTCAAATGATGAGGAAGTGGTAAGTAGATAATGCCATTTTGCGTCAAACTATGCATACAGGTATGGGGTAGGGGCTCTGTTCCCACAGTCTGCTCTTCTGGGACATGTGGTCAGCCATACTCTTTTGAATGTTCTTATATTTTAGGGTTTGTGTGTTGGATACATAGGAGTGTTTGATCATGGCTACATTGCCAAAAATAAGTTTAGTTGCATGCTCCTTTGTTCTAGATTCTTCAGAATGATGATGATGGGTTACTACTTACAGAAATGAAATATAATAAAATGAAATGATGTAGCAAGAAAGCTATTGAAAGACATAGGGTCCCTCACCTGGATTTGTTATAGAACATGACCCCAACTGCTTTTGCCCACAGGCCACACAGAAGTTCTTGGAACTTGTGAACAAGGCTCGCAACAGGAAGGGAGCTGGCCCTATCACGTGGAAAACTGCTGTCAAGTTCCTCATGGCTCGCAAGTTTGATGTGGATAGGCAAGTAACAGCAGTGGAGCTGGTTGACCGGGAGCAAAGCTAATCATGAATTGGGAACAAGCAGTGTTCATATTTGACTTTCAGACACGTTTTCGCGGTACAGTCTCGGTCACATTCTTCCCACTTTTATGCACATAGTTATGTGGGATGAATTAAGGGATAAGTGGGTGGTGAAAAACAAGTTATGGCGAAGGTTAGGATATGATTGTCGTAAGGTTGAGTAAAAATAGGTTTTTGGTGAGGATGCTGTATCTTGAGGTACCTATTGCAACCAATGTTGCCATGCTGAGCAGGCAACATCTTGGAATGGCAAGGTTATGCCCATTCTTATTCTGATCAAAATCAAACAACACTTGAGGAACAATAAACTGTTTTTACATGTAACAAACTATGTTGTTTTGAGGCAGCTCTGCAGTACCTTGTGTATCTTTGTAATCTCGAAAAGTTGTTAGTTGACTTGGAGAAGTTTTGACCCATCCCTGAGTCAGTTGATACTGGATTGTACACAAGACATCCTGGAATCAGGCTCACTGAAATGCAAAATGACTAAATATGTCAAAATAATGCCACAGCTATTTTAACAGCATGCACATAAACCATTCTCTAATCGCTGATATGTGACTTGTTAAACACTAAGACCTGATACAGACTCACAAAGTTGTATGCCCTTAGATTCATTGTGCATTTCTTTCTTCAGGCAATATTTATTTTCCTCTTCCAGGGCTAGTGTAATTCACACCATTTGCATTTTTTTTCTTTATTTCGCAACTTCGGCCGTACCCGCCCGACGCATAATTGGTTCGTGTCGACTTCTTTGTTTTGCCAGGGCACTGACGCTTTACGAGCAGCACGAACGGACACGGCTGATGGAAAACCTGACCGACTTTCACCCCCATGAAGACCCGCTGAAAAGTGAACTCGAGATGAAAAAGTTCACTCTGTTGGTAAGTAGGTGACAATCATAGCAGCAGGGCGTTTGGCAGCGAATCGTTTGATGCAGCGGCCGGCTGGGTCGTCACATGTCGCATGATAGGCTACGGTGTTTATGCGATGTAATGTGCTTCATATTCACCTGCTGTTGTCCTGCTGTCGAGCCCTGTTTACCATTGCAGCACTGCTTGACCCTGTGTGCCACTGTCCCGCCACCAAAACGTCGTACCGCTGTCCTGCCGTGTGACGGTGTGTACCACTGCGCCGTCCTGTGACCCTGTGCACCATTTTGCTGTCCTGTGACCCTGTGTACCATTGCGCCATTCTAAGACCCTGCGCAACCGTTGCGCCGCCCTGTGACCATGTGCACCATTATCTTATCAGATTCTACCTCTGTGCCACTGCCTGACCACTTGTTCTCCTGTCCCTTCATCTGGTATGTGTACCCCTGTCCTCTGTTCAGCCATGCGCACCATCCGCCTTCCTCGCCGCCCTGCCTCCTGTCCACCGTTCCCCCGACAACGGCACCCACGCACCGCGGTTGTCATGTCGTCGGTCGGGATTGTCGTTTTCCGTTTTCGAGCCGTTTTTCCGTTATGCGACCGTGTGCTGCAGTCCTGTCGTGTTACCCAGAACACTCTTGTCTCTCCCTCTGGCCCTGTGTACTGTTGGGTCCCATCTGAAGCTGTACGTTGACCATTGGTACCAGTGTGCGGTCGCCTGATCTTGTATATGGTGTGGTCGTATGGATCAGTGATGCGCCGCCCCACCTGGTGTGCCGCCATCATTCTGTAGGACCATGTGTACTGTTGTCTCCTTGTCTGGCCCTGATAACTGTTGCCTCCCCCCTCCATTTCTTAATTCAAGTGCTGTTGTCTTATCACACGACCCCCAGATGCATCACCATCCATAGTATAACCCTCTGTACTGTTGTTCCGCCACAGGAGGCTGTGTTCTGTGTTCCCACCACCTGGCATTATGCGCCGTTGTCCCACCATCTGACCCCATGCACTGTCGTTAAACCACCTGACCCTCCGCACTCTTGTCTCACCACCTGACCCTCTGCAATGTTGTCCCCCCCCCATCCCCCCATCCGACCTCTGTACCGTGCCCCACCTCCTGGTGCTATGTTCCGTATTCCAACTACCTGACCCTATGTATGATTTGTCCCGCCACCTGGGACTATGACGCTGTCTCGCCAGCCTGACTGTGTACCGCCACCGTCTGCCCTACATACCGTGGTCCCACCGTCTGCTGGTGTGTACCGTCCTCCCCACCGTCCTGCGCTCTGTACGGCTGTGTCAACCGTCTGATCTCATACACCTGTGTTCTTCGTTCTGATTGTGGGTACCGTCGTATCGTCACGTACCGTTGCACCGTTGTCCCGCTGTGTTCCCCTGGCCGTTGCGCCATCGTTCCGCCCTGGCGTTGTTGCCGTTGTCGGCCCTGTGCCCGGCTGTGCCGCATCTGACTCTGTGCCGGTGCAGCCGGTGCGGGACAGCTGCGGCGCCTCGATCGCCCTGTTACGGCCCGGCTGCACAACCCGCACCTCTCCACCCACAAGGACACGCTGCAGGTCAGTCCGACGGCGCGCTCGGTGTCTACCCACTCTCAGACTGCTTTGGTCTTCCATCTGAACGACGGACACGACGTCCACTGCAGTGAGCTCCGTCGTTACGTATTCGCTCAGACGGGTTGTTTACGGGCGCATGCTGTACCGATCTGTAACACTGAGGTAGTGACTTGTTGAGGGCGTGTTGGAGAAGTTGGCATGTCAAGACACTGGATGTTCGGGCCGCAAGATAAATTTGCGAAGTTATATTGCATGCGGGTGGCCAGTGAACGTCAGGTGCCTTTGGTTGAAGCCATTTTCAATGTTTTGCGATAACCAGCGATAACAATCACATGAATTAGGCGAACATCCCGTTCTGTCCATGTGAGAGCGACGGACTGCAGAGTGCAGTGGCTATTCGGCTGGGCGTTCAGTTTGTCCCGGAGGTTGTTGGCTTACGTAGGTGTAATGCCGTTGATACGAGAGGGATTTGACGCGGTAAACTCGTAAGTTCCCAGGTTTGTCACGTTCAGCTGAAAGCGAGGACAGAACCACACGCAATAGTACCGAGAGGTGTAGTGCTCCTGTAAGCAACAAGATGCCGTTGGTGAACTTCTGTGCAGTGTTGTAATGTCCGGTGACGTCAATAAAGCAGCCATCGTCTTCCCTGAAGCATATCACGATCTATCGTGGAGATATTCTGCGACGCCCATGGTGTCCGGGGGCGCCCCGGAGGGGCATCGCGTTGGGGGGGGGGCATCGCGTAAGGGGGGGGGGGGCGTCCCGGAGGGGAGTGGCGCCTGATAACCGGTTGTGGACGCGCTCGCTCGGCAGGGCATCGTGTACCCGTTTGAGTGGCATGGAGAACATCGGCCCAGCGCACGGCCTGTCTTCTCTACATGTCCGACTCTAAATACTCCAACTTTGATTACGACCTCAGTCCAGAAGTACTCAACCTCTCAAGGTGGGCAGAGCGGCGGCCGCGGTGGCGGGGGGTGGCGGAATGTTCGGAACCATCCGTAGCTAGGCTGCAGTACCGTCGTTTGTGAATTGCGGGAGCGTACTACTGGTTACAGTTTTGGTCTCATTCGGTGCAGGGAGCGCGTTGGCGTGTGCCGCAAACGTGCCGACCTGTTGCATACTTCGCATTTCATTGTAGCGAGGGCTATTGTGGCTGCTGGAAGCGTGTTTTTGCGGAAAAAATGAATGGGCACGAGAAGGAAGTCTAATTTAAGACACACGTTATTTCCTTATTGATGCATAAGGCATCAATGAAATTGGACGAAGAGTGGTTAATAGAGCCTAGCTTACTTCCACGCTGTGGGTTTTCAACGACAGGCGCTTTCAGCAATGCTTTCCCTATATTGGTCCCGCTTATGGAAACAACACAATGTGGGTCCAAGGCCTATTCAAACCGCAGTGAATAACGTCTCACGTGTACGTCCGAGATACGGACGTGCTCGCCCAGGCAGGGGTCGGAGTCCGAGGGTCTTTTGGTATATGTCCTTTGGCCGGGGGTGGCTGAAGCTCGGTGAAGTCGTTACAATGCGCGCGCTACCCCTCGCTGGGTAGCTTAGTATGTTCAGTTAGATACCTTGTACGTGTGGGAGGAAACCTAAGCTTTTCGGAACTGAATCATGGCGGTCTGGTGTATTGATGCAAGCAAGAGTGGCCTTTGGCTGATCTTTTTCTGAATGATTTGGGTTCAGAGCGATGATGTATGATTTCCCACCTTTCTGCAGAGCTTTAGCATTCTTGCTGGCTTATAGATCTTTGTGATCTTCTCTGTTGGACCGTTAAGCGTCGCCTAATATTCTCCGAAGATGTTTTAAGATCGCTAATGTGATCCAATAAATACTGGTACTGTTTTCTTGTTTTACTTTTTGTGTTTGGGAGACAGTTCTACTAGGTGTTGCGAATCTGTATCTCTTGCCAGCGCTAATGTATCTCCTCATTAAAAACTGAAATTTGTTGGTTCTCCATATCTCGTTCTCCAAGCTGTCAACCATCTTTAAACAAGTGTAAATGTCAGTGCTACTTACAATGCAAACATGTTTCTCCCTGTCCATGCTGGGAGCGTCCAGGTATCATGTTCGTTGTCCCATATATTTCTTTCTTTGATACTACTCATTTTTGCATGTATGTATCGCATCTTTGCCTTCATCCATAACTGTGTCGAGTTCAGTTTTGCCTCCATTCGTTGCTGTCATCTTCTTCCTCATTACCTC
>NW_023596746.1:7965272-8032008 GCF_011947565.3 Pollicipes pollicipes
TTGGTTCATATCTTTGCCACCTATGACTGCATTAGGAAATCGCACTGATAGTGTTCATAAACCCCCTGCACTGTTCACACACATGTGTGAGTTGACACAAACAGCTGAATTCAATGCAGGGGTACAGCCAGGATTTTCTTACAGGAGGGGCCAGAGCTTGTTGAATTTACATCATCCTAATTTCTGATTTTCTGTCAGGTGCCCTCTGTGGTGAAAAATGTGGGCCTCAGGGTGGGAAGGGGAGGGGCAGGCCACCTGTGCCCCTTCCTTGGCTGTACCCCCAATCCAATTCATTATGTTTTGATTATGGCAGGATCCCTTTGGTTGGGCTTCAGAGTGCATGGCAAGCAGGGTGCTGCTACTCACTTGCACCCCAGCATGCATGATAGGTCTTCATTTCCATTCTCTAACTGTGAAATAGTTAAAATTAGTTCTGATTTTCAGGCATGTCTTTAACACAGCTTTCTGTTCAAGAATTCCATTTTACAGTTCACAGTCATGTCCAGCAGATCTAAAGGCAGAGGAGTTGAATAGTGTGTTGGTTTTAGTCTAATTAGTATCATTCTTTCATGTTGAAGTGAATGTCCTTTTTGCAGCACAACTAGGCTTGCATTTTTACATAAAAACTGGTCTATGCCCTGCCATGGTCAATTCCCAACACATGACCACTTTATTCTATCCAGCATATGCCATATGAATATTTTCTAGGCAGGCTGACTGCACATTCCTGTTTTGGTTACCAGCGTAGGGCATGCCTGCTTCCCATGATCAGCCGTTCTCCTGTCGATTGCACAGTGGGCGCTGTCCCACACCACACTGCACCTCTTGCCGGGCGCTAACGGCGTCCCGCGCGCGGTGCGCCGCCGTACCGTGAGCAGGACGGACGGCCGACTGGACCTGTCTGGCAGCGACGTCCCGACCGAGCAGGCGGCCGTGCTCGGCAACCTGCTCTCCACCACAGCCGACGTCACGCAGCTCTGCCTCAACGACTGCCTGCTCTCCGAGGATGCCCTGAAGGTGGGCCGCGCGCGCGCCGCCGCCTGTGACGTGGCATAGCGCTGTGCGGATAGGGCGCAGATGAATCAGTAGATGTCCGCCTCCAGTGACGTTCGGGCGTCGCAGCAACCGTACGCAGCTAAACATGCTCCCTAAACTACAACGCACGACGTCCGTTATTTGCATTTTGCCGCTGCAGTATAAATTGTGGAATTATAGATTCACAGTGCTTTGTTCCTTCTTCTTATCCGATCAGGCCAGTCGTCTTTGTGACTCCGTTTTGTTGTGTTTGTTTGTTTTGTTTTTGTTTTTGTTTTTTGCTTCGTGGCATCCGTTTCTGGTGGCCTGTCGCTGGTTCTGCTTTGTGGCTGCTGAGCCTCTTCATGCTCACTGACGGCCTCTGTCTCCAGGCACTGTGCCTAGGCCTGTGCCTGAACACATCGGTGGAGCTGCTGGAGCTCCGGGGTAACAACGTGCGCGGCCCAGGCACGGAGCACCTGGCCACCCTGCTCAAGAAGAACGGCCGCCTGCGCGCGCTCACACTCGAGTGGAACAACCTCGGTGAGTCGGCACACGTCACCTGACGCTGCCCGCAGGCGTTTGGCTGCCGCGCCTGCCAACGTCGCCACGCTGCACGAGTGCGTGTCGGGGAGACCTTTCCCTTTACGAAGGGCGCTTTTCGCAGGTGGTCATACCGATCTTAGTGGTTGCAAACGATGGCTGGCTTAGCTTTGCTACAAAAGACTCACGGTGTCTCATTTTCACGTAGCTTATGATCATTTTCTGTCAGAGATGGCTGGGACATCGCCATGTTCTGTAGTCGGCAGCCACGCTTTGATGGCGTCGTGGCCGCCGCGAGGTGCGTATCTGGACGCGTCTCGCGCCGTCGGCAGGCCTGAGCCCGCCGTCGTTCCGCGTGTTTGCCGACGCGCTGCGCACCAACCGAGGCTTGACGTCGCTGGACCTGCGCAGCAACCAGCTGGACCACCAGTGCGCGGCGTACGTGGCGCGCGCCGTGGCCTCCAACCGCCACCTCAGCCACCTCGGTAATGGGCGGGAGATGTGGGGAAGAGAAGGGCCAGGCGCTCTAACTGGGCAAATGTAGGCCATCCTTACGCAAAAATCAACCAATGCCCAACCACGATCATTCCCACGATATGGTCACGTCATTCTTCCGCATATGCCTGCCGAATATTTTGCATGCATGCGTGCTGCATGTCCCTGTTTCGGGTGCCTATCATCGCCCATCGTTGCTTGAGGTGGGACTGTGCGGGTTGTTACATGATCCATTAATTACATATTGTAATTGTTTTCGGTGTGCCATATCGGTCACGGTGATGGCTAACGAAATACCACGCTGATACGGCGGGCTTTGGCCTGGGTCAAGTCAGAGATGCTAGATTCGATGCCCTCGGTCTTGTCGTCGGGCGCTGCATGCGATCGAGCGTCCGGCCCGTCTGTCTGCCATCTGCTCCGACACGCGGGGTGTTAACCGCCCGTGGCCTTTAGTGCGGAGACGCCGCATGTTAGCACCACACGTCCGTCGTGCCCCCAGACCTGCGCTGGAACGGCGTGGGCGTGCTGGGCGGCCGCAGCCTGGTCGACGCCCTGCAGGCCAACAGGTCACTGACCTCGTGTCCGGTGGACGGTAACGCCCTGCCGCCGACCCTCGCCCAGGCCATCGGTGACGATGCCGGCTGCTGCTTGTGGAGACGTGCTGCGGTTGTCAGACCCGTGTCTCTCTTCCCCTGCTGTAGGGGTGTGAGACCCTGGTCTTTCTGCCTCTGTCGAGGTGTCAGACCCGTGTCTTTCCGCCTCTGTTGTCTGGGGTGTCAGACCGTGTCTTTCCGCCTCTGCTGCCCGTGATGTCAGACCCGTGTTTCTCCGCCGTGCTGTCTGGGGTGTCAGACCCACATCTCTCCGCCTCTGCTGTCCGGGGTGTCAGACCCCGTGTCTCTCTGGCCTCTGCTATCCAGGGTGTCTGACCTGTATCTCTCTGCCTCTGTCCGGGTGGTGTCAGACACGCGTCTCTCCTCCTCTGCTGCCGGGGTGTCAGACCCGTGTCTTCTCTGCCTCTGTTGTCCGGGGTGTCAGACCGGTCACTTCCGCATCAGCTGTTCGGGGTGTCAGAACCCGTGTCCGTGGCTGTTACAGCTCTCCGGGTCCGCAACAACCAGGAGCTACTGGAGTCGTAGCGGCACAGGCGACCCGAGCTGCTCCCTCCTGACCGGCCGCAGAGTTCAGGTGAGACCCTGCCGGGCGCCTAACGTTCGGCCGTAGCCTGCCGCCTGTCGCACATCGCCTGCGGCACGACCCGCGTGTCGAGGCCGTATAGAAAAGTTGATCGCCGTACACATGTCTGTTTAGACAACTGCACTGGGAAGTGAGGATTTCTTGGCGGCGGTGAGACAAAATTTCCTGTTCTTGGACTGTATTGCTGTGAATCTATATGAGTGACGTTCATGTGGAGCCGAGCTGTGTCATAATGTGGACTCGATGTGAGTGCGTGAGCTGATGCTCACATCACTCACATCCGTGGTGTTCTCACATTCCGTGTGTCACTCACATTCCATGGGTGTTCGATTCGTGGGCGTGGCGTGCGGCTGAGCGATGCGGGCATTGCGGACGTACCGTGCCCGCCCACGACTTCCGTGGATGTTCATGGTGAATGTCCAGACACTCACACAGAGCTCCCTGTACAGAGCTGTGGACGGCCAGGTGGATGGAGTGTTCCGGACTCTGGAGACGGAGCGGGCGTCCTTCTCAGGAGTCCAGGCGTGAGTGTTACTGTCCCCTGCACCGGCACCTGTTGGCCCAGCGCGCCGGCCGTGTACGCTGGCCTTGGGTATGGAAAGTCAGCGATTTCGGTACATAGGAAGGCCATTGTTTTTTCCGTATACTTAACGCAGTTTCTAAGGAAGGGATTCCCTATTTGCTAGATAAGAGCTGATGGTACTGATTGAGAATACATGTAAATTCTCAAGCCGTGAGCGCCCCTGACTCACAAGTTGGCTGACAGGCAGAGATGGATAGTCTGAGATCAGCGAAATCAGAGTCAGTCGTGATTTTTTCCCAGCGTTTTTACTCCAAAAGTGTTGTGATGGCCGGCTTTTATGCAGCTTGACACCCAGCAACGTTATAGACAAAGTTGCTGCAGCTGGCGTGACGTGCATCATATATGTAGACAATTTCTCCGCTTTGTTTAGTGACCTGACCTTCCAGCTGGGTCAGCTTCAGGAGGCGCTAGAGGAACGGAAGGCAGCCGCCCAGCTTCTCACCTCCAAACTGTCTGCCACCACTGCCAAGCTGGAGACCACGGAGAAGGACAGGTGGGGGCTAGCTGGTATCTTACACTAACAGCCGTTACGAATGCCGCCGAGTTTGGCCTCATAATCTCACTGGCACCAAAACGCCTTCGTCACCAGGGCGGAACTGGAGGAAGAGTTGACAAGCTGCCGGGCCGAGCTGGCCTCCGTGAACACCACACGGAAACAGGAGCAGGAACAGCATAAAGAGGTGCGTGGATGTGGCTAGTTTCGGTGTGATGGGATGTAATTGTGTACGTCATGTGTACTTCAGCTTGGAGTGAGCGCGCTCTGCATCTCTCTTCCCTCCGAGTCCTCTGGAAGCAACCAGAGAACAACGCCAACCCGCTGGGACGTCTGCTTGGGACCTGACATAAGTGATGTGTGACGTCACCAAACGCCTCATCCTGTCTGACGGGATGTGATGTGACGCCACCAGGCGGCGCAGCGGGCGGAGCAGCAGCACGGCGAGCAGGCGGCGGAGCTGGAGCGGCGGCTGGCCGAGGAGCGCCAGCTGCGGCTGCAGGCCGAGCGCCAGCTGGCCGAGCAGGCCGCCAGGGCCGACCGGCTGCAGCAGGACGGGCTTCGGCTGCAGACGCTGGTCGGCTCGCTCCGGGACGACGTCCAGGGTCAGTGGGGGCGGAAGGCCCCTCCCTGGGATCGGATGGGGCCGGACCCTCGCGGGGGACGAATGTAACTGGCGATGCGCCCGTGCGTGGGAACGTATGCGCCTCTGAGAGCAGTGGACCTTGTGAGGCCCCGGGGGTGGGTTGGTGGGCTGCTATCTTCGGAGGCCGTTTAGTATCATCCCACAGTTTGCTGGCGCGAGCGCCGCGAGTCAGGGTAGGACGCGGCGGTGAGAGGGATCAGCTGGCGGGTGTCCGTGCATTGCTGGCCGATCAGCCGACTTGCGTCGGCAGCTAGGTCGCCACCTGCCACCGTCGCCAGTCGACCCCTGACCCGCTCTGACCGGTGTCACCAGCGGCCACCGAGCGGGAGCAGCTGAAGTGGCGCGCCGAGGCCGAGGCGGCCGACGAGCAGCGCAGGAGCCAGCTGGCCAAGGTCAAGGACCAGGCGACGGCCGCCGCCGCCAACCTGCAGGTGTGCTCCGACGCGCGTGACTGCCGACGTCACCACAGGAGAAGCCTGGCTCGGCTGTCACTGTCACCATGGTGACTCCATCCCCCTTCCCCTGAAGACCTCTTGTCACTGAAGGTGATCTCTTGATGAACCGATCTGCGTTTGGGGGACGAGCTTACGCACTCATGCTCTGCCAATCTTGACAGATTCCACCCTTTTCTTATTATGAGCAGACTACCTGTAACCTTCAGCCTCCTTTACTGCTGTTAACTGGCCCAGCTGAATCGGATCACACCTCACGCTTCTCCCCGCCTCTGCTGCCAGACCCAGCTGCGCCTGGGTGATGAGCAGAGGGTCACCCCTTGCGCTCCCCACCTCTGCTGCCAGACCCAGCTGCGTTGCGTGATGAGCAGGCGGTCACCCTTCACGCCCCTCCCAGCCCCTGTTTCCAGACCCAGCCGTGTTTGGGTGGCGAGCAGAGGGTCACCCATCACGCTCCCCGCCGCTGCTGCCAGGCCCAGCTGCGCCTGGGTGGCAAGCAGAGGGTCACCCATCACGCTCCCCGCCTCTGCTACCAGACCCAGCTGCGTTTGGGTGGCGAGCAGAGGGTCACCCCTCACGCTCCTCCCCGCCCCTGTTGCCAGACCCAGCTGCGCCTGGGTGACGAGCAGAGGGCAGCTCTGGAGGCGCAGCTGCACGAGGCCGGCCAGCGGGCTGTACACCGTCTCCCGAGAGCACCAGGAGGAGCTGGCCGCGCTCCGGCTGCGACTGAAGCAGCAGGAGGTACGCCTGGCGCGGCGCTGGCAGGTCACGCCACGGCCGTGGCAGGCGCTGCTGAGAGCTGACAGATATCAATGCTGCGGAAGATGTGTAATGTGCGTGATGTCGGCATCTGCGGTTTGCACGTGTCACTGTCCAAGCCACTAACCGAGGTTCGATGCTGAAGAGGAACACGGACACAATTTATATGGATTTATTTCCAATGCTGCGAGGCGTTTGGTGATTGGTTACCTGTAAGGAGACTGGCCCGTCCATTACAGGACGACCGCTGCCAGACTCTGCAGGCCCAGGTTGACCACGTCCACTCGCAGCTGGCATTGGCCGGCCAGGAGAGGCACCAGCTGGAGACAGCCAATCAGCGGCTGCAGGGCAAGACGCACCAGCTGGAGCTGGACGCCCGCACGCTCCGCTCCGAGGTGGAGTGCCTCACCAAGGTGACGGCGGGTGGAGGGACCTTCGTGGGCGGCGCGGTCCAACCGTACCCGGCCGGCACACCGCCAGGGGGACCCAGCCCGGTCCGATAACGGCCCGAACTTCCCGCAAATGTATCTTGCCTTTAACAGTTCTGGATCAGCTTGGACCGCACGCGGTCGTTGGTGGCGGTATCGTGATGATGATGATGATGATGAGGATGATGAGGATGATGAGGATGATGAGGATGATAAGGATGATGATGATGATGATGGTGATGATGGCTGCGCCAAGGTAATGGCGGTTTTGCGTGGAGCCTTATTGTCGGTGGTGCACGATCTTCTGGTGTCGCTCGTTAGGAGTTGGATGGCCCGATGGCCTGTCTGTGAATGCCCCGTCTCTGACTAGTGGAACTGACCGATAGCATGGCGTCCAACAGGAGGTGGAGCTGAAGCAGAGGGAGGTCCAGGGAGCCGTGGCCAGAGTCAGGACCGAGCTGCAGGCCGAGCTGGACGGCATCGAAGCTGCGAAGGCGCTGCACCAGCAGACGGAGAAGACTCTCAAAGAGGTCAGTGACCCGGACGTGAACTCGGGCCGGAAGCTGTTTGTCGGAACGTGCGAAATGCATTGCCCGGTCCATTCACGGCCTGGTAGAAGACGGAGCCAGCGTGCGTCCTCGCCTGGACCCGTTGCCTCGCGGTGTGCGATGTCAATGGTCGCATTCCGTAGTGAGTGGCGCCGCCCAACCAATGACCGTTGTCTGTTCGCACACGTGACTGTGTCCCGACCCGTGTGGCCAGACGCGCTCCCAGCTGGCTCGGCGGGAGGAGGAGCTGGAGAAGGAGACGCGACGGCACCGCGACGATGTCAGAAGGCTGCGCGATGAGCTGAAGCGTCGAGAGACGGAGATCATGAGGAACAAGTACGTGACGGCTGACTGGGACCGTGGCAGTTCGCGGTGCCCGCTCGAGTTACGGACGCTGTTCACCGCACCCTTGTCCGGGAGATATTGGCTAGTTTTCGTTTTTTGTTTTTGTTTTGCTGGAATGCTAGCGCAGGCCGGGAGTCTTCGAGCGATGTTTCTTTCTTTATGCTGATGTCACCAGCTCCTCGGTTGTTAATGAGGAGTGTGCGCAGCACGAAATGACCATGGCAGGCTGCGCGCCCCTGACAACCTCAGTTGTTATTATATTTTTGGGAGGTGTTGGATACCTCGATTACTTTGCTAACTGCGTCAATTTATAATTTCTTTTTCCGACTTATCTGGGTTCTGGGATAATTTCAGCTGATATGGGGTTAGACCGTGACCTTGAGGGAAAACATCCAGTGCTAACATCCGGTCCGTTTGTTCCATACCATAAGTGGGTTATGTCGATTAGCAGTTTTGTTATTGTCGTTGGGTTTTGTCTATAGGAAAATAGCGGCAATTTAAGTTTGCGTTCAGTGAAGTCGTGGATAAACCACAATTTAGTCACAACATTAAGCATCTTGGAACGGAATTCGCAATATGCCGCACATGATACGATTCGTGGTATGATCAGCGTACGCTGTATGCCTTGTCGAGTCGCACGTTTTCGATTGGTTCTGGACATCCAGCGAATCGGACCCGACTTGAAGGTGGGACGTAGGGATAGCGTCACAATGGAGGCGTGAGATATCGAATGAACGGATTAAAGCCACACGACAGGGTGGTTTCAACAGTTCACAGTTTTGCATCAATCGCTTTTGTATCGACCACAAGAACATCACTGTAATCGAGAACGACTAAGATGCCAGGTCGCCGCGCATTTATTGGTCTCGAAATTGTGTGGTGCCTTCACCACATCATCTGTTCGCTGCAAGATTGCGGCCGCTGTTCTCACGCAGGTCCAACAGCTGCAGCGACTCTGGTGGGGCTGAGATCTCGGCACCAGCCACGCCGAGCATTGTCCCCCCCCCCCCCCTCTCCCCCTTTTCCATAGGGAGGACGAGCTACAGCGGGCCGCCATCCTGCACGGCGCGTTCCGCAACTACTTCAGCGCCTCGCCGCAGCGGAGCGGCCGGCTACGTCGGGGCTCGTCCGCAGCGGACCCGGCAGCGGCAGCGGCCGCTGAGTCCGAGGACGACCACTGAGAACGGGACCGGACCGGGTCCGGAGCTCGGCCACGGCGGCGGAGCAGGGGTCCAGACCATGGCGACCTGAGCGGGGGAGTTGCCGGGACCGCCCGACCAAAGACGTGCGAAGTGTAGTTGCCTTGCGTCCTTCTGTGGCGCAGGGACGGGACCAATGCCGACATTGTGGCGCCTAAGCCGTCCATTTCGCTGTCAGTTGCATACAGGTGCTTGCATAGGTGTTTGGCGAGTGTTCAGTGTGTTTGTAACGTTTCTAGTCATCGAGGACCAAATACAGTCTGCATGGAGATTTGCCATGTTTGGCGCGGTATAGTGAAGGCGAGCTGGCTGTATGTATGGAGCCTTGTATTCCTTTGGGAGAACCTTAGTCTTGATATATGTCATGGCACCTCAAAACCGAATGTAATCACCGAAAAGGCTACAAAAGCACCAATAATTGAAAACAGGGGGCACGTGTCATCCTTCTCCCTAGGGCTGAGAGGCCCAAAAGGCCTTCTTCGGGACCAACAAGTAAGGGCCCGATTTGAGGGCCCGAAAGGCCGGCCGAAGTTTGTGTTTAGGGGCCACAGCCCGCTAGGCCGAGCAATCCAATGCCAGCCAGAGGATCCTGTGCACTGTTCGGGGGACCCCCTGAGTGAATATGGACCCATACGTCGATCATGCACCACCAATACCGCACAGCCGACCCCGTGTCGGTATGAGCCTTAGGGCTCACCTCCCACGCAGGGACAAAACCGGCCCCGCGACTTACATTAACCGGGGCCCCTGTACCTGTCGGGGCCCACATCGCTTAACAGGGAATCCTGCGTTGGTATGGTGTCCCTGGGGCCAACCAAAAGCAGTGTCTGACGGGCCCGAAGAGCGTCCCGAGCGCCCACGATCAACGGCCCGATTGGACGGTAAAGGGGCTTGAAGGGCTGGCTTAAGGTCACATAGATGACAGCAGCCTGTGACCTGAAATATCAGTCAGAGAGCCTCTTTCAGCAATTGAGGACCCGGCGAGACAATGTGGGCGTTTATACCGACCAGAGACCACCAACTCCGAACAGTTCGCTCCGTGTCGGTCTAAACACCGAGGCCCATTTGCCAAGCAGGAGCAAGGCGGGGCCCACGATTTGCATTGGTCTGGGTCCCTGAAACAATGGCTGGGCTCCTGTGTCAGTCACGGGCCCACAAAGCCTAACAACTTGTCGTGTGTCAAGGGTCTCGAGTCGCTTACAGGACCATTTGCTGAACAGGGACGGGACGGGACTGACCCCGAATGCTAGAGGGTCTCTCGCGTTGATCAGAGCCGTTTGACAGTGAAAGAGAGCATGCGAACTTGCGATAACAGTTCACATTGAGACCATGGAAGGGCCCTGTGTCAATCAGGGTCCCCAGTGCCGAACGGTGGGCCGTCTAGCCCAATGTCAATCATGGGTGTGTTAAGCGGAACTAGAATAGATGTGCCAATTATTGGACTACCTGTGGCGATCAGAGATGCTGTTGCGTCAATGAGAATTCCCGCGTTGATCCAGGACTGACCTCGCGGGTCAGAAGGCCTCCCGCGCCAGGGCGGCGACCAATGTGACATAACGTGTCCATTAAGGACTTCCGGATCGACCAGGGGATCCCCGCCCCCCGTGCCGCCAGAATGGCAGCTGGAAAGCTGCCCGCGCTAGGATAGAATGACCTGCGAGCTGCAGTCCAACAATAAGGGAACATGGTGTTGTTTCTTGACCAGAGCAGACGAAGCAGGCATTTGCACACTTGCTTCGCTGAACGTTGGTGCGATACGAGATGGAGTGCCGAAGTGACGTGTGGAAATGCTCTTCTGCTGTTCGCGACCTACCACAGACTCTACGTCTTTTTATCTTCCCATCATACGTCATGTTGATGATCTTTGTAGTGTTGTCGCCAGATGGCTAACCTCTGCTCTTGTTGCATGGTTCGTTTAGCATGCGTCCAGATGGCTTTTTGGATACCCTCGCCCGGGTGGGGGTCAATTTGACCCGCCTGAGATCTCAGCAACTAAGAGAGGTGGAAAGACACCAATTTAAGAGCGTGTCTTGGCCTGTACTTGAACCTACTTACGCAAAAGTTTGAGGTTCCTAGGTCATGACGTTCGGGTCAAATAAGGTCAAACGAAATTAAACGTCAGGCTAGTGCCCAAAGTTCCCTCAGAACTTAGATACCTGTTCTAAGTAAGAGGTGACATGCCTATTTAAGGTCAGTAACGTTTTTTGACCTTCTGAAGCTTATGGTGACAAAAATCATACCAGACTGCTTTGCGTTTTGCATTTGAATGAGTGGAAAAGATTACGCTAGGCAGTATGCTCCTTATAAAAATGTTGATCTGAGTCATTCTTGGTCAGTGACCTATTCTGAACTTTAACAATTCCATGGAATATTATGCCGTGGTTCCTGCTGCCAAGAAATTTAAAATAAGCACCAGAAACTACCCCCTAACTAACAGCAAAAACTAACAGCAAGCCTTAGAGTAATAAAAAAAGTTTATTTCGACCTTGGTCTAACCCTCACCCTGACCTAGGTTAATATAATTTGCTCATTAAATTGCTGTGTTGCCTAAAAAAGTATCTCATAGATGTATGGCTTCGTCTAACACTCCGTTGTTGCGTAAGATTGAAAGATTACCTAGAAACTGACTTCGCTGAATCTATGGCCTGACTTTGGCCTGCCACAGATCAGCGACCTTACAAGACGCATCGAAATTTTTGATACTACACGATCCGCTTTTCAAATGCCTACAGAAATTTGGCATGGCTACGCCGTGCCGTTCGGAAATCATTCCGGAAAAAAATTTCTGGGGGTCAAATTAACTCCCGCCCGAGCGCACACCAAGGGTGTTCAAAATCGCTTTGCTCCATCTGGCAGGTTAACTACCAAACGGGGCGGTCATCTACCATACAAAGCGAAGTAACACCATGCAACGCACTTTACAATATACTGTTCTTTTCTGCCACATCTGAGCCGCACAACCATGCTCGTCATACAGATGTTTGATGTCACGTAGCCTCTTAGACGCATGATATGCCACCTGCACTCACAATTACGTAGTATGGATAACGTCAAGCTTTAAAAGTCCCAGACAAGGTCGGGTGAAAAGGCACACCTTGCGTCATTCGTCATCATTTTCGTAATTAGACATTCGCATCCATGTGTAAGCCCTCTTTTCGGCGTGGGTCTGGTTATATACCATAGGTGTTTGTAGCTGCAAATCCCACTATATTTTTCGCGAAGTGTTATTTCTCCATGTCATGCAGGTGGTGCCTCTTTGGTACGAATCATTTGTGTACTTGTCCATGGTGTTTATGCCATCGCCCTGCCGGTCTCTAAAGCGTATGCTTCCTTGAAGTCAACAGGTACGCACCAGCGGCTGCGTCTATCACGACGCATTTCGCCAAATGCCAGCAATGCGATGACACTCTAGCGAATAATGCAAGGATGATATTAATATCATGACACTTTGTCGCGGTGTTGCCACCTGTGGTCAGCTGCTAGATGCCTTACGCCTACCTTATGGCGTGTTCCGTTTCAAGAGCATTTGTAATGTGCCCCGCACAAGGTGCTCGCTGCTGCCGTTGCCATCAGCGCGCGGTACGCCCTGACCGTCATCACAGGGAATGTTCTACATTAAAAAAAATATTGAAACTGGATCAGACACGATGAAATAAGTTCATTTAAAACTAATGGCATGCTTTTTAAGAGAAAAAGAGTTCTCTAGGCAACGCAATTTATCTGTTGAGTAAATATGCCCCTCAATACGTCACTGTTTGATGACGTATCGCATCTTGCAAAACATTGATTGAGAACCAGTTGGCGGCCGGTATATCTGGAAATCGTGCTCACGGGCTTCAGATATGGACGACTCGAAACTTCCACTTTTCTTGGCCTTGATCGCTGCATGACGCTGGAATGCCAGGAAATAAATGGCGTTATTATGGTAACAAGCATGCCTGAGTGACCTTGAAATACCCTCCCCGAAATATTCAGCACATGTTCGCGAGCGTGTCGCTCAGAAACTAGAAGGGTTTCGGTCGTATGAGCTTGAGGCTATGAATGTAACCAAATGGTCTTCAAGATGGCCACACGAATTCAAAGTCCCGTAGAAATGTGGAACACTCTCTTTAATAAAGGCATACAAAAATAATGAAACTGCTTCTGTCATATCCCAACACACTCACACACACACACACACACACACACACACCACACACACACACACACACACACACACACACACACGCGCACACACACACATGCACATATATATATATATATATATATATATATATATATATATATATATATATATATATATATATATATATATATATATATATATATATTATATCTCTCTCTCTCTCTCTCTCTCTCTCTCTCTCTCTCTCTTCTCTCTCTCTCTCTCTCTCTCTCTCTCTCTCTCTCTCTCTCTCTCTCTCTCTTCTCTCTCTCTCTCTCTCTCTCTCTCTCTCTTCTCTCTCCTCTCTCTCTCCTCTCTCTCTCTCTCTCTCTCTCTCTCTCTCTCTCTCTCTCTTCTCTCTCTCTCCTCTCTCTCTCTCTCTCTCTCTCTCTCTCTCTCTCTCTCTCTCTCTCTCTCTCTCTCTCTCTCTCTCTCTCTCTCTCCTCTCTCTCTCTCTCTCTCTCTCTCTCTCTCTCTCTCTCTCTCTCTCTCTCTCTCTCTCTCTCTCTCTCTCTCTCTCTCTCCTCTCTCTCTCTCTCTCTCTCTCTCTCTCTCTCTCTTCTCTCTCTCTCTCTCTCTCTCTCTCTCTCTCTCTCTCTCTCTCTCTCTCTCTCTCTCTCCTCTCTCTCTCTCTCTCTCTCTCTCTCTCTCTCTCTCTCTCTCTCTCTCTCTCTCTCTCTCTCTCTCTCTCTCTCTCTCTCTCTCTCTCTCTCTCTCTCTCTCTCTCTCTCTCTCTCTCCTCTCTCTCTCTCTCTCTCTCTCTCTCTCTCTCTCTCTCTCTCTCTCTCTCTCTCTCTCTCTCATCTCTCTACTCTCTTCTCTCTCTCTCTCTCTCTCTCTCTCTCTCTCTCTCTCTCTCTCTCTCTCTCGCTCTCTCTCTCTCTCTCTCTCTCTCTCTCTCTCTCTCTCTCTCTCTCTCTCTCTCTCTCTCTCTCTCTCTCTCTCTCCTCTCTCTCTCTCTCTCTCTCTGACAAAATAAGGCGGCATAAAGTCAACATTACTTAGACTTTCCACGCGCCAGGGGGTACTGTTTAAACACGACGCTGTAATTCTAAATAACTGTCGTATTGGCGGTGTTCAATATTTCGAGCTACGCCTCACGATGCCCAGAAACCGCACCACTCTCCCTCCGAGTGTGTTGTTTCTTCAGGATAAACACATCTTGAAGGATTGAATACTGTCAATATCAGCGGCATTCAGCATAATAACGCCGTGCAATCAGTACCTCCTAACATATTGAAGGTATGTAACAAAGCATATTTAACAGCAGTAAACCTAAAAATCCAGAAGCTCCAGATGTCTCAAGACACATGCTCTCTAGAAGCCTCAAAAGTCTCTAGAAAAATACCTTAGCACTTGAAAAGCCACTAAGAAAACATCAACCCCCTGGGAAACAGATTAGTCACCACATTTCATCCATTCTGTCGAAACCTTAACTATGCACCCGATCAGTAATGTGATTCGATACTTCCTTGCCCAATCCACTGTCATGATCTTGCTTCGAGCATATTTTAACCTCTTCTTTGATGAATGGGACATACACCTCCCGATCAATATAAGAACCTTTTTACATTTTGCAACAAACGATGCATTGTGCCGCTCAACACTATAAAGCACAAACCATATCGTTGGTTAAAACGAGACAGCTTACCTTTTGTTGGACGAACGTTCTGACTTTAATAGACAATGCAACGACATTGGACGTTGACGAAATAGTGAAATGTTTCAACATCCCACCTAGTTAGAAAAGAAGTGCTGTACTTTCTGGAAAAGTGGCCAGGGACGTAATACCTTTGAAATAGCATGTAAAGCATTTCACACTATTGGACAGGTATTGCACAGCTTACCTTGCATGTGGAATTCACCAGTCTCCATCAAGGCCATGCGGCCTTTCTGCCAGCACCCCAGCCTGCCAGCGTTATATACAAAGGAACGGCTTTCTGCTTAGAGGCACGGTTTTCCACTCAGTCAGCATCCGTCGACATCTGGGACCCCATGTACTCGCTGACATCGAGCGACACGGCACCTCGCTAAAACAAATGATGCAATCACTTTGGTCACTGCCACACAACCAGGCACATTGACCAAACTTCACGTTCACACGCTGACCACAGTGCTTACTACCGCAGCAGCTTTCAATGTCTTTCTAGCCATAGTAATCCTTGTCGCTTACATCATCCGGCTGCGGTGTGTGAAGCCAACGCTGCGCGTATCCTTCCGAACCCAAACGCTCCGCCTGGCTCTGAAATTCAAGGAAGATCAGCAAGTGATCTGGATCGTGACAGACCGGGCGAAGGCAGGTCACCCGTCATGGGACAGCTGACTGTGCTCCGGTCTCCGGTCTGGCGGTGCTCCGTTCGGACGTCTGATCTTGATCACGACAATGCCCGCTCGCCTTCCGCCGCACCACCACTAGGCCGCTTCGTCTGACTGGGCTACTGGGTACAGCGCACCAGAGTCAGCATTACACCACGATGTAGTCCAGATCCATGTGCTCAAGTTCCAGTCACCTCAGATCTCATCAACGACTGCGGGTGTCGAAATGCGTTCTTTTGGCCACTGCTCCCCCACCCCACCGCAATATCCGCTTTGGCTCCTCATCGGTGGTTTCGCCCCCCAGCCTTCTTAAACCAAACTACAAACTGGAGATTAAAACTGGGAGATCAAAATTATGTCAGTTTTAAGGAACGTTTACAGAAAGTTTTGTTCTACGGCTTGAAAGCTCGCGTGGTCCAAGCTATGTTATGTCATTCTTTTACTACTCGGTTCTGAAACAAGGTTCGACCTCCCCAGACGAACGGTCGCTAAGGTGCCAGCTCAACTAGCAGCGCTTTTACCATCAACCTGCCTTGCGCGTGACATGGACGTAATGGTCGTTCCATTTGCCATACAATAAAATTGAAGCGGGTTATGGTCGATTTCCCTTCAGTGGCGTAACAACCTGGAACACATGAACGCCCAAGGCATGGGCCTGGGTGTTTTGGGAAAGGTTGAGCATCATTTTCTGAAATGATGCGTAGACGAATGCTTGTGCTTGTGAGTGCTTACAGCGGCTTTCAAGACTCCCCCCCCCCCCCTCCACCCAATGATTTTGAGAAATCGACACCCATGTCACCAACACATCCGGAAAGTTCGTGACAAGGCCGGCAGATCACGCAGTATCACAATATCACACACGCATCGTATCACGGTATACCGCACAGATCACACGTATCACAGTTTGCGCGTATCACACAGTATCACGCGTATCACCAAGTCACCACATGAGTCGAAGAGCGGCCCGCCGGAGCCGCTGCAGCGAAGTCAACGCTGGCCGCCGCCGGCTCCAACGAGCGCAAACGGGTCTCTGCTTTGATTGTATCACCGACCGTCCCAGGCAGCCCGTCCCAGGCAGACCGTCTCAGGCAGCCCGTCCCTGACAGCCAGTGGGCGCGCTGTTGTCCACACCATCTCAACGGTTCAGACGTATAACTCCGAGTCAGCTGTTCAGCCGTGCGTCAACTGACTCAACTGGAGAAGCCGCCGTGACCGCCGCTGCGAGCGCAGGTGCCTGATCAGCACCTGGACGCCGTGTCGCGCCGCGCCGCGTCTGCACTCCTTACCGACCCGCCGCGCACCGAGTGAACCCGCCCGGACTGTCGTCAGTAGAATGCGTGGGCCAGGACACAGCCCTGCCGCTCGTGCTGCGCACTGACACTCAGTCCGCTCAAAAGTAATCACGGTAGCAAGCATGCGGTGACAAGTATGTCCAATTATTACAGCAGACCGCTCGATGTAATCATTCTATTGCTAGTAAACGCGTGTGACATTATGTTCCATTACCGTTTATATAATATATATATATATATATATATATATATATATATATATATATATATAATGATCAGCATGTTCATGTTTTTCATATCGTTTACCACAATGGAAAAGCAGCCTTTACTTTTTAACGCTTTACATTGATACGCCACGCAGTTAACTCCACGGTGCTAATATGTCCCGCTCGCCGCAGCCTGTCATTAAACGCAGCAAACGTCACGTCTGCTTAGGAATTTTTAGTGCGGATAAAGATAGTGCGAGTTTTTCATTTTGATGATGTTATTTAAAAATGTACTAAATTGAAATGGACTCTGCATTGCATTATATGACCTGGATGGATGCGTATCGGCTGTGCAGTTATCACAATGTGCGTTACAATTTCCAGTCATGTTTTGCTCACACTGACCAATTAGGACGACGAAAATTTTAAAAAGATTTCACGATATCATCGAAAAGAGCTGACGCTATGATTTAACGGAGCATCACGGTAACAAAGACCCGCAGGATTTTACAGAATTCTAGATGTCTTAAGATACTCTCAAGAATCCTTAGAACTCTTTAGAACGAGAAAAGCACTAGGAGAGCACTTAACGCACTAGGAAAGCACTTAACCTTGCTGGGAAAGAGTCACCACATGCCATGTGTTCCGTCGCAACATAAACTATGCACCTCATCCGTAATGCGATTCGATACTTCTTTTTAAAAAGTCGCCCTCGACACCTCACAAACCAGCTGATGCATCAGATAGTTCTGGGATCACAAGGCGATCCCACTCTCTGTGATTGGTTTAGCCTACGATCGCGCGATGTCGTACTCGCTTCTCATTGGGTAACACATTTTCACATATCACATATATTTGTATCATAAATATCACATCATTTCGTGTCGCATGATCATGACTCGTTTCCGTTGGGGGTAGAATCTAAGGCGAGCCGTTTATTACCTTGTATGCTCTGTTCGTGAGCGTAAGTCAAAAGTCACAAGGTATAATAATCACACACACACACACACACACACATATATATATATATATATATATATATATATATATATATATATATATATATATGTACATATGTATATATATACAATTATTTGCTATATGTATTTATGCATATATACATATGTATACTTATGTGATTAAATACATAAGTATGTCACATAAGTCACACCGAAAAATAGAAGCTATGAGCTGATAGGATTCATTCTTGCCTGACTCGCGAGAACGACTGACACGCGCGAGGTCGCCACTAGTCTACTGTCACGCACGCAGTTAGAAATCTGCTACAAGGTCGTTGACTCAACATAGGAACTTTCAGCTCATAAAGCTGCATTTTATATACCTGTATGTTGAGTAGACTTCTATCGGCTGTAGGCCTACTTGGGTTCACCGTAGCCCCACTTACGCGGTGACAGCAATCGCTTGCCTTAGCCAATCAGCCTGTCGCTCGCGCCACTTTCACTGGTGTCAACCTGTGCGCCGTGCGAGCGCAAGCGTGCGAACAGTCTGGCGCGTGGGCGAAGATGTTCTTATTGGTCGGACGGGAGAAGTTTCTCAAGCGTGGGAGCCGTTCGGCACCGGACCACGGACAGATCACGTGTCGCGTGGGAGTTGGTCTGTCGGTCGGAGAGCGTACTGGTTGTGTAGGGGTTAATCTGCGCGTCTGGTACACCAGGGGTACGCGGTTCGATTCCCTGCGGTGCATGCCCTTCCTGCGATGGTGACAGGCAGGCGCCGTCATAAAGTCTCAGCAGCCGAGCAGCATTGGCTCTTAAAGTCCCAATGGCAAGGCACCGTTCAGTTGACGTCTGCCACATGCTTACCGTTGTCGCAGATCACGCCAAATGCCTGAACATCACCTAAGCCTTAGAGCGTTTCAGTGCTCACTGGTGTGCACAGTACTGGTTGTGGTTTGACACCGGCACTAAACACGAAAGCATAAACATGCGTTTGCCAGCTTTATTATGATAATAAAAAAGGCAACAGTAAAACTCATGCGGTGACAGAGTTGTAATGGTGTCATTCCAGGTCAAGGCCATGCAAGGTGAGTGATGTCAAGTCGTGATCAGTTCAGGTCACCTGACACGATGGGTCTGCACCTTTGTTTCGTATAGCATACATATGCGACTTATTTGAAAATGCGTCAGCCGTATACCCCCCTACTTGGCACAAATAGGCGTAGCAAATTATTGTGGTTCAAAACTTCTCACCTTTGCCCTTGGAACTAAGCGACGCTCTCAGCAGCTGCGGCTGTATGGCGTCGCCTGTCTCTTACCCTGGTATAAAGGTCGACCTCCGAGTGGAATCAACCCCCGTGTATGGTGTCGCCTGTCTCTTACCCTGGTATATAGGTCGACCTCCGCGTGGAATCAATCCCCGTGTATGGTGTCGCCTGTCGCTTACCCTGGCATAAAGGTCGACCTCCGCATGGAATCAATCCCGTGTATGGTGTCGCCTGTCGCTTACCCTGGCATAAAGGTCGACCTCCGCGTGGAATCAATCCCCGTGTATGGTGTCGCCTGTCGCTTACCCTGGTATAAAGGTCGACCTCCGCGCGGAATAGATCCCCGTGTATGGTGTCGCCTGTCGCTTACCCTGGTATAAAGGTCGACCTCCGTGTGGAGTCGATCCCCATGTATGGTGTCGCCTGTCGCTTACCCTAGCATAAAGGTCGACCTCCGCATGGAATCAATCCCGTGTATGGTGTCGCCTGTCGCTTACCCTGACTTAAAGGTCGACCTCCGCGTGGAATCAATCCCCGTGTATGGTGTCGCCTGTCGCTTACCCTGGCATAAAGGTCGACCTCCGCGTGAAATCGATCCCCATGTATGGTGTCGCCTGTCGCTTACCCTGACTTAAAGGTCGACCTCCGCGTGGAATCAATCCCCGTGTATGGTGTCGCCTGTCGCTTACCCTGGTATAAAGGTCGACCTCCGCGTGAAATCGATCCCCATGTATGGTGTCGCCTGTCGCTTACCCTAGCATAAAGGTCGACCTCTGCGTGGAATCAATCCCCGTGCTTCTTTTTTCCCAGACGCGCAGCTTGAAGGGAATTCTCCACATCTGAAGATATTGTAGCAAGCATCAGACGTGTTGAAATAAGCTCACTTATTACTATTGGTATACCTCTGAGTGGAAAAGGCTGCTAGAGACGACACAGTTTCTCTGTTAAGTAAATGCACTTCTCAATACGTCATGGTTTGATTACGTCATCGTACCTTACACAACATTGATTGAGAGCTTACTGACGGTCGTTTTATCTGAAAATCGAGCTTACGAATGTCAGATATGAAAGACTTGACAATTATGTTTGTCTCGGCCGTGATCACTGCATGGTCAACGAAACAACAGGAGTAGAATGACATTACTACAGCGAAATGGATGCCCTTCCTGGCATCCATTTGGATGCCAGGATTCCTTGGCATCCATTTGACATCCAAATGGAGGGCCCTTCCTGCTAGCGTGCCGGGGCACTCTTGTCAATCACGGGCCCTTCCACGTGTTCTTTCCACTCGCCAGAAAGGCTCTTTGGGCTATAGCCGGGGCCCCATATGTTAACCTGCCGGGTTATTCTTGGTTGCCCCGGGGGCCTTTACTTGGGTCTCAGTTAACCTACCGACACACTTGCGATGTGCTCATGGACCCTCTTCATTGGTCTAGGGTGCTTCCAATTCTCTGTCACTTGCTTAGGGCTAGGGGCTGGGCATCTTGTCGGGGGCCATCTGACGGCCTGCTTGGGCACACCAGTCGTTCGGGGACCATTCACACTGGGTCTTGGGTACTTCTTTTCTTAATTGGGGGCCTGCGCTTGGGGGGGGGGGGGCTATCTGATAACCTGCTCGGGCACATTCAATCGTTCGGGGAGCCCTCTACGTTGGGCCTTGGGCACATCCTATTTGAATGGGGCCATACGCACTTGTCGGGGGCCCCCTCTGTTCGCCTCCTCGGCCAAACTGGATGGCTCGTGGGACCCTGCACATTGGTTCTTGGTGTTTGAATTTAGGACCCTCTGCTCCCAGCGGAGTCATCTGACAGCCTGTTCGGGTACACTCCATCTTTCGGGGGCCCTTTGCACCGGGTTTTGGGTACTTCTTATTTGAATGGAGGGCCTTACGCTCCTATCGGGGCCTTTCTGATAAGATGTTCGTGCCCATTCAACCGGGGAACCTCTACATGTGGTTTTGGGTACTTGAGTGGAGGGCCCTCCGTGCTTTTCGGGGCCCTATTTGCTAACCTGCTGTGGCGCACTCGATTTTTCGGGGCCCTCTACATCGTGTCATGGGTATTTTATATTTGAACGGAAAGTCGTACGCTCTTGCCGGAGGCCCACCTGTTAACCTGCTCGGGCACACTCAACTATTCGGGGGCCCTCCACGTTGTGTCTTGAGCACTTCATATCTGAATGGAGGGCCCTACCTACTTGTCGGGGGACCCTATCTATTCGCCGCTTCGGCCACACTGAATAGTCTGGGGGCCCTGCACATTGGGTCTTAGTGTTTTGAATTTAGGGTCCTACACTCCTGTCTGAGTCACCTGATAATCTGCTCGGATATACTCCATCTTTCGGGGGCCCTCCGCACTGGGTTTTGGGTACTTCTTATTTGAATCGAGGGTCCTACGTTCGTATCGGGCAACTTCTGATAAGCTGCTCGAGCACATTCTATCATTATGGGGCCATCCACATAAGGTCTTCGTTGCTTCCCATTCGAATGGAGGTCCTACGCTTTTGTTAGGGGCCCCATTTGTTAACCTGCTCGGGCACACTCGATCATTTGGGGGCGCTCTTCATTGTGCTTCGGGCATTCCTATTTGAATGGAGAGCCCTACGCTCTTGACGGGGGCCTATATAATGACCTGCTCTGACGCACTGGACCATTCGGGGGTAAACTGCATTGGGTTTTGCATACTTTCTATTTGAACGGAGAGCCCCACGCTCTTTTTGGGAACCTTACCTGTTAACCTGCTCGGGCACCCTCGATCGTTAGGGGGCCCTTTACATTGGGTCTTGGGTAATTCCTATTTGAATGGAGGGCCCTACGCTCTTGACAGGGTCTTTATATGTTAACCTTCTCGGACGCACTCGATCGTTCAGAGCCCTACACATTGTGCCGCGAGTATTTCTTTTTTGAATGGGTGACCCTATGTTCTTGGCGGGCCCCATCTATTCAGCTGCTCGGGCCGGTAGCGGATGCAGAGGGGGAGGGGCGGGGGGGGAGGCACATGGCTATACCCCATGGACCATGTCGAGAGGACCTGAAGGCTCCGAATTGGCCCCATAACCAGCCGGATGACGCAGTTTTCCTACAACAAATACACAACAAATTTGGAAGCCTTTGGGCCTACAGATGACCAAGAACAATTGTTAGCAAAAATAAAGAGTTCATAAGCAGGCCAAACTATTTTTTGCTGATTGAGAAAGCGTTGCTTGGGGGAAATTTTGGAGCTCATTGCGCTGTCTAGAGCCATTGCGCTGTTGGTTTTCTGGCCTTTTAGGTCTACTTGTCGGATCAATCTGATCGCTACGGAGCTTTCCACGTTACCCTTGGTCTCTTTGTATTTTCTCGTAGGGCCCAATGTGCTGTTCGGACGTTATCAGCCTCCATGCCTGAGCACTGTTGATCCATCAAGTTTTCCTCCGCGGATTCTCCACATTCGCCCGAAAGGCTCTCTACGCTTTTTCCAGACCCCATATGCCAGGACACACCCAGTTGCTCAGGGGCCCCTCATTTAGGTCTCAGGCTCTTCAGCTCGCTTGGAGGGCCTTGTGCTGTTGCTAGGGCTTTTATAAGGTAAGTCACGGAGACACTCGACGCTCAGGGGCCATCTACTTTGATCGAGGGCTCTCTCCCTTTGGTCCCATTTGCAGAGGATCCTTCACTCCCATCGAGGCTCGTGTTCTTAACCCGCCCGCGCTCTCTTGATCGCACAGGGGTATTGATTCATGGTCCTGGATAATCCCCCTTCTCTCGGAAGGTCCTGTGCTTTGGTCGGAGCTTTTTATGCCAGCTTGCCGAGGCACTGACGGTCGTCTATGGGCACACCACGTTGGTCTCGGGTTCTTTTTGCTTGCTCTGCGAACCCTATACTCGTTGACGGGAGCCACTTTGTTGGCCTCCTGCGGCACCCATGATCGCTCAGGTTTCGTCCCTATTGGCCTTAGTGCCTCCGCCTCAGAGCAGCGGTCGAGAATGCGCCGATGAATTTTTACGCGCAACTGCCGAACGTAATTTTACATGCCGCCGACGTCGCATGTGTCATTTTCATTAGCTATTGAGTGCGTCACACTTATTATACTAGTGCACCACGTTCTTAACATATTTAGAACTCTAGGATACATTGTATTCCTTCATAACAGAGGAAAATTATACACTACTCATCAGCCGTCAACTGATTACATCGCCCAACCGGCTAGCCGTAAAACATAAGCTAGGAATCAAGCCCATGCTTTTAGCCTCGAAATTACAGCATTTAAGATGATCTGTAGAAAGTGAGCGAGTTCTATGTGTATGTATGCGTGGCACGCCTAGCTTTATAAGGCCGTGCACAGTAAGATGGCCTTCCGTATTCATGAAATAAATGAATAGGTTAATACATACATGCATATATACGTACCTATACACACACACACACACACACACACACACACACACACACACACACACACACACACACACACACACACACACACACACACACACACACACACACACACACACACACACACACACACACACACACACACACACGCACACACACCCGCGGGCGCGCGCGCGCGTATATATATATATATATATATATATATATATATATATATATATACTTGTCTTAAAATGTAATGACCGAAATGCAAGGATATTTTTGGAGGGGGCCCCACAATGCTGCGTGGCCCCCCTTGGTGAAATCCTGGATCCAATCCTGATGGTGCTAACACAGCTGAATAACTGGTACATTCTAAATATATGATATCTTCTTGCTGAAGATGTTGACTGGCTCTGTTCAAGCACAACGTACAGAACATAAAAAAGCTGCTTAGAACCGCACACCGCTTCCACTGACGGCACAAGTTATTCGACGCTAAACATCTGTTGATGCGCTCATAAGAAACAACGTAGCACAGAGTTTCAAATCAGGCCGCTCAGCAGCGACATATCGCAACAAACAGCGCCGCTCTCTGCCACATCGTGCATATCTCCGTGATGGAACAGCCGTCCCTCTTACGCGGTTGCATACTTTAAACTTGCTTTGCCATCGATAAAGCTGAAGCGACACACTACCAACCACAACACGACACAGTGACACCCTGCGGCAAGCTCATGACATGGCAAACCTCAAAGCGTTTTGCTATGCTGGTTGGCCAGATTTTGTGCGCTGCGTTTAAGACACGCTCTCCACTTCGCTCCATCACTTTTTCATGCTGTCTACGGGCCTGTCTTATAAGCCAATGCGAATCCAATGAGGCTGTCTCGTGTAGGCGGCTTGGGGCAGCCCGAGGACGACTGGTCCATGGGACAGCTGCTACTCTGTGGACAGCTGGCACTCAACCGCTGAAATGACTTGTCGCTTCTAGAATAGATTTTGGTTCTTTTGACTTCAAGGAATTTTTCTTCTATATTCTTCGAATATCTCTTTTGTGGTGAAACGTAGACATTAGCATTCTGTCTCACAAGAAGAGCTTTCTAAATGCTCTTCTGTCACTCACATTTTAGGCAAGTAGGCGGGTTTGTGCACCTCATCTGGTGTAATTTAGTGACCTGACCCATCATCGATTTTGATCTCCATAATGCGTTAAGTTGATCAAATGTCAGACCCTGACAACTTGCTGGAGCTACCATGCACGACTCGGACAGTGTTAACGAAATTTTGAGGAGAAGGTGGGTTGCTATGAACACATGCTCGGTTCGGGGGTCCCAGAATAAGTTGACCAACTGAATGAAATTGAGCAACCGGCATTTTGTTATGAAAAATTGGGCATGTCTTGTAAGGTCGCTGACGCTCGGCAGGCCGAAGTACGAGCGTGCCTGTCAGCTGAGGAAAATCCCAGGGAATTATTAATATGGTATGACGGTGGATTGTTAGACGAAGTCATACAATTTTGAGATAGCTTCTTGGACAAGTTAACAATTGAAATCAAAGTTGCGACTACTTCCATTGCTTTCAAGCCAGGTATGAAGGTCAGATCAAGGTAAAAACTAAATCACTTTTACTGGGAACGTTGGTGTGGTGACGTAGGTTTTTACTCTCATTTTGAATTCCCGGATCACTTGGACTTCAAAGGATGTCTTTTTATGATTTCATGAAGGTCAGTGGAGATCATCAATCTAAAATGACCTACAAAGCCTGTTGCTTTGAGGAGCATACCACCTAGGGTAGTATTTGGCGCTCATTACAAATTCAAGCATTAAAGTTATCTTAAAGTGATTTGGGCATTTTTACCGTCTAAATTTCAAATAAGTTCGCTAATTTGATGCAAGCTATAGAACATTTAACAGACAAGAGCCTTGCGCTTATAAGAAGTATTTTGGTTAAGCCTGGTTGAGTGAAGAGGTCTGAAGGCACCTCCGATGTCTAACTGAGTTTTGACCTTATTTGACCTACGTTGACCCAAAAATTTTGACCTGCAGCATTTTCTATAAATTTGATCCGAACCTTTTCAATGGATGGATTTCTGGGATCAGAATCAACACTAAGCAGTGCTTGTTGTGTGAGCCTCGACCCACACCATCCGATCGGGCAATTTCAGGCACGGCAGAATTCAGTGGCGACAGTTTAACGTGCCGCAATGCTCGGCTTGGTCCGCCCTGCTCTCTGACGTCAACTGACCTTTGGCGTGACGGCTGCCACCGGCCGCAGGCCATACCTGTCAAGGACAAACAGGGAGCGCCTGGAGCGAACTCACTCCATCCCACTCCGCCACGGGTGGGCGGATCGGAAGGCAGGCGCTCTAACGAACTGTGCCATCGGGACGGACAATCAGCATTTAGGGTAATTCATTTCACATGGAGCCCTTCCTACCCTATGACCTTGGTGCCTCTACCTCTCGTAGTTCTCGGAACGTCAGGGGGCGAAAGGACCTCTCCTCAACGCGTCGCATTCGACCCGGCACCCGGGCGCGTGTTAACGCTCTCAAGCATGTCACATTGGTCATGCCATCCAAAGGCCCGAGGCTTGGTTTCAAGGTGAGGTCCACAGCCTCGGCGACTGTCTTATACAAATTTTCACCTGTCCGTAACGCGGCTTTGCAGTGCGGTCATCTACGGCAGTTGCACGAATACAAAACAATGTATGCCGTAAAAGCCCACTATAAATCTAAACGGATGTGAGATTGTCACGCCGCCCTTGCTTAGTGCGCTTCAGTAATTCTTCACTTTAGCGTAACCCAACGTTAAAAAGAGGTTGTGTAACCGAGCAGTTTACCAGCATCGCAAAATCACAAACCAGGTGGGTTGTTAGCTCTTATGCGTAAATTTTCTCACATCAACTCCTGTGAAAAACTAGGATGTCTCCTGATTGTCACAAAGCCGTGTAAAACGCACTTGCCATTTCCGTCCAAACGTGTGATAGGTAAGAGGCGTGCCCAGTGTAATACGGCGGGGGGGGGGGAGTCGTATCTAGGGTGATCAGAAAAATATGTTATGTCTTCCCTCATAAAGTCGCGATTGGTAAAAGAAGCGCCGGTGCGAAAATGATTGTCCATCCGTCGAAACACTTCTTAACTCCCTTCAGTGCATCCGACCTTAGCGATCAAAATGAGCGCCGTAGCAGCGGCTCAGGCCCACGCGCATCACAACCTTAAATCAACACAACGAAATTCCGCGTCAGTTCAGCGAGACTATGTGATTGAAACGAGCAACAAACACGGGCCGTGGATATTTCAAGAACGAAGTATTATGCACCGAGTTGTCTGCGAACGCTTATTGCGAATGCCGGGCATTTGAGGAATGCCGACCAGCTGCCATTAAGTATACAAACGTCTTGTCATGCACGCGATTGCAGTGTCAAAGGGGCATTCAGAAATGCCAAGCCGGCACACAGCTTTTCGCGAGCCCCGCCACTTTAGACATGTTACTGGCGAAGCCGCAGAATATGCAGCGCGCACCACGCGTGATAGCATTTCCAAGTCGCTCTGGAAAATGGGCCATTTGCATTTTCTCAGTCACTTCTATGCCACTCCGCTACAAAATGTTCCTCAGTTGCCGTCCTTACCAACTGCATGGTATTGCCTATATGAATGTTCATATTGATTACATCGCCGCATTTTTACTGGCCGTCATTAGCAATCGTCTACCGCTTAACCCACGACTGATGCTATCATGTCGGCATCATCATGCCATCCGCTATATGTCCGGCGAAAATATGAATTTTGTGTGGTCCGTCAGTTATGAGTTATAATCGTCACGCTGAGGTTCTGACAATAGATGCATGCGTCCAGACGCATGATAAGGTTCGCCTTTCAGAGCCACAGTTTACACTTCGATTTCATCCTTAGAAGATTTGTCTTCTATTCCTTCAGGTACTCGTTTTTATCAAACGGCACGATGATATACATCTACATGTAGCTGAGTTGTAAAATCAGCTAATCCAGGGTCAGGATATGTACTTATAATGTGTGGAATAAGGAAATGCCTCGGGCCTAAGGCTCCACCCTTAACGTATGACACTAATGAGCGTGTATGTGAGACCTCTGACGTTTAATGAATGTTTGCAGGACGGCTCGCTTTCGACCAGACACGTGCCTGAAGCCCAAACCATAATCCCAGGATCCTGCTAACATGGAACGTTATAGGATCCTCGATCCACTCTTGGGGTGAAGGCACACGTTGGTTTTCAACGCATGCAGTTTTTCATAGCCTATGCTCCACCCACTTCCGCCGCACCACGCACTTTCACGTCCGCGTCATGTCATAACACTGGTGTAGACCGCTCCTAGCCAGGGCGTGTTCGGGTGCAGCTAAATGCTGCGCTTGCTTTAATCCTATTTCCCTGACCATTAACAAAAAATTGAATCGGTGTGCTGGAAGAAAGAGGGGGAGGGCAGGAAACACCCTAATCGTCTCCCCTTCGTATCTGGAGAACCACTTGAACGACGTGTTCCCGGAAGACTACATACGATTGTTTAAGGTACGAACTACATTTCCGTGAAACAGCACCGGAGCAGAATGAAAGAATGGCAACAGGGACGTTTTTCAGCGTAATGACTAGGAGTTTTTCAATAGATAATTTGATACAACAGAATGATATCAAAGACAGAAGTGATTTCGTGGGGTGAGACAGATGAGGGAACAGCGAACGGCTTATTACTCCGTGCATGGTTAGATACTTTAATTTTCCATATAATTGCAAATGTTATTAATGTACTGGTCACTGAGACACTTTTTCAGGGAGGTCGGGTACCGTATACACACACACACAAACACGTACACACACACGCGCGCGCGCACGCGCACGCATACACACACGCACACGCACGCACTCACCCGTACGCACACACGTGCGCGCGCGCACGAACGCCCATGTAAGATATGGATCAAGATTAAGCTTGCTCCACCTACACCAGCAGATCCGGCTATCCTTCGGCAGCGATGCAGACTGCAGCTGGATCCCACTGTTGCACCTTGTTGCGGTATAGCAGCGGGAATGTCAGCACACCCCGAAGCGCGCCGGTGCGGTAACTCAGCCTGCGATCGGCCCGCGGTCGCTGGGGCGTCCGGGTGTGGACGCTGTTGGCCGAAGTGTAGTGTCAAAGCGAAGCTTATTTACTGGGTACGCTTATTGATATTGTGCTTTGTAGCATCCCAACAGCTTACACTTGGGAAACAAGGCCGACGTGAGGAAATCGTAGTAGAGATGTCAGCTTTTGCGCATTTACCTCACATCTCCGTCCATGTCTTATATGGAATCGCCAGCGCCAAATTCTTAGAGGGCGGCACCATCTTTAAGGACCAGTCATGCGGGAGGGCAGAACTACACTGGTGTCTGGGTTAATAGCGCGCATGTGGCACACTACTTCCCAGCAACTCACTCCTCCAAAGAACGTCTTCCGCGCTCAAGAACATGGTCCAATGACCCCCCGCGCCCCTGATCACGACTGGCACGTGAAGGCTTTGTTTTGAAACCAAGAATCAGGTCCCTTTTAGATAGCTTAGGCAATGATCTTATCTTGATGCTTTATCTGCCTTGGTTCAAAACTCAGTACGAGGTAAGCCTGTCAGCCCCCCCCCCCCCCTTCGCCAGGCGGGTTAGTGGACGTGGTTGGGTTTTCAGGCACCGGGTAATGCTCTCGTTTTTGTTTTGTGACTGTGCCTCAGTTTGGGGTCGGATGGCAAACAGGTGCTCCTCCCCCATTCGTCAGCAGCGTGAGTGAGAATATCTCCTTCCGGACGAGGTTCAACCTATGCCACTGCAACTTAAGTGAATACTTTTATGCACCATTCCCTCGCTTAGGGGTGAAGCATCGTGTTCGGTTGGGGGGGGGGGCTTCATCCCCCCTTCAACTTGGCTCCCCCAGTTTTCAGAAGAGAGTGGGCGAAATCCGGACAGAAACCTACTTGTGCCGCGTTTTAAGGTGCGCTGAGCCTTTTTTTACTGCCCAGCCTCCCCCAACGCATTGTGCGAAACCACGCCCCTGCCTCCACCCCAGTGACGTTAACACTCGTCGGCATCCTACCTTCTGTTTGATTCCGCGCCATTGTCAGCCAATGATTGCATTTCCCCAACATCAAGAGCACCAGCCGCTCACGCGTCCCTCGGCGTTCAGTGTTGACATTGAGAGCGCATGTTTGACCAGCAATAACGGGGGTGACACCGCAGCCCCGCCGCCGGCTGCGATAAAATCTCAGCTGCCTGCTTCACACCGGCAGCGAAGTGGATGGAGTGCCAGTTCCTACCGCGAGTCACTGACGGAATTCGGTGTGACGTCATGTGCTTTGCCAGTCCGCGCCCAAACGGCGTGTGCTAGGAGAGATTAGCCCAGCCGCAGCGAGCCAACACGAAGACATCGAAGCACGACTCCCACGCCATCTGGCAGCAGTACGGGTCGCTGCCGTTTGTCAGCGCCGGCGGGCGGTCCCGGCAGCGACCGGGCGCACCAGGCCGTCTGTCCGACTCGATGACGGGCACAGGCGCAGCTCGCAGCCCGTCTGGGCCAGCGTCGGCCGCCCCGGCCGCGCTGGACTCGACGGCGTGCAGGTCGGCTATTTCAACCCAGCCCGCCGCCGGGCCGCGCCGCTGCGCGCGCCGGCGCCCGACTTCGACGGCGCCGACGACCCGGCAGTGTCGACGGGGACACGGCCAGCGGCAGGCGGGGCGCGGGCCGACGGACCAGCGCGAAGCACGCCACGGGGCGCCTGCACTGGCGTCACGGGAGCAGCGCAGCGACGGTGGCGGTCTGACCTAATGTGCAGCCGCCGAGTGCGGTGCTTCGCTGCCGGCAGCCAAAGGCTGGGACATTCAGGAGGTGAACCGAGGACCGGATGATCACCTGGGCTCCACGCATCACAGGTAAAAACCAGGTGCTGCTGCTCGCTTACTGTGAGTCCTTACGAACACTTTGAAACGGCTATGAGCAAACAGCATTAGTGTCAGATCCAGGTGGCGTGGTTATGCTTCATGGCATTGCTTAGCGCCCCGGCCTGACCAGTGACCTTTTTGTGCAGGGTAATTACCAATGTTTTCAGGATCCGTACGTTTCCGGTTAGTCGTGTTGTATGGGTTTTTGGTTGTGAGCTCATCTGCTGGCCTGGTGATCCTCGTGCAGCTGCATAGCCATGCGTCGCGATACAGATGTCTTAAGCATTCAAACATGGGTCGTGTGGCGGAGGTGGCTGTCCCCATATTGGCACTGCCGCTATGCCAAAACTGCGCGACAATGACATTGGTGCCGGCCTACGGGGCCAAATCAACAAAGAGCTTGATAGCATCGCGACCGAAACCGAGTACGCCTCCAAGATCAAAGCGTTGAGAAAGCTGTCTGTCTTCTACGGCGGATACATCGTCACGCCCGAGTCCAAAGACTGATTCGTCAGTGTTCGCCCATCCAGCTTATTAACGACTAGAAGAAACTGCTTAATTTTGGCAATGTAATCATGTCAGGAGAAAATTGAGTTGGAGCTATTGTATCAAAATATTCTGAGGCTCAAAAAGGAAGAGAAAGAAACAGTTAGCCTAAAACAGACCAACAGAAAACTCTTCCCACAAGTGCATGATGCTGTAATGGGGTGTTGCTCTTGGGTGCTCGTGCATGTATTGGCAGAAGAACAGCGTTCTCAAGTAACACGTCCTAGTCACACATATACTGCCGATTTGTCGGCGACACTCGTTTATGTAATGAATGTATAACTTGAGGGCAACGAATAATTTAAGACAAATGTGCGAGACCATTTTCACCAACTGCAGTCCGTTATGCAGCTTCGATGTGGATGCTAGTGAGATATTTTTGACAGAAGCACACTGCAAACCCAGTGATGCTTGTCAACGCGTGCACGTGGCAGACGAACACTCAGAGCCCCGTTACACGGCCGTAACTATTATTATTATTATTAGTTGTTCAGCGAGCTTTCACATACTGTCCTAGCTGGTCCAGCACGCAACAGGTGCAGACAACTGCTCGTAAGTAACGTCTCTTCCAATAGCGCCATTGACCATGCGCTTAGATCCTCCTTGAATCACCAAAACACGAAACCACGCGCCAAAAACTTGGGTCATCAGCTGTCTGATAGAAATAACATGTTCCCATCATACAAGACTGAGGAAATAATTACGCGGATAATCATGAGGAAAAACATCAAACCGACAAACAAAAAAGACAAAAACGGCCTACCATCTTTTAAAAAGTAGATCAGCTACACTATCACAGTGAAAACAATTTGACAGTGGACCTAAATTCAAGGAAACCGCAACAATTCAGTGTATGAGTTCTAAGACTATGCGGAGAATGCCGGACTCGCAGTTCGGCATACATTGGAGCGACTACGCCATTTCTATCACGACGCATGACTATGGTCATGCAGGAGAGAGCGCCAAACTAGCATATGCACAAGTCACAACCAAGAACTGAAATGCTCCGACCTACTTGAAATACACGAATGCTACACTCGTGTTGAAACAAACACAGTCTAAAGGCCCTGTCAGCCATTACATCAAGCAAAGAACGCCTGACCTTAACATCACCTTAGGTCATGGATCACTCTGGATCTACTCAGCACTCAGCCAACCTACGACAACATCGTGACCAGTGTCTAAAGCTCATCACTAAGTGGAACAGAGTGGGAAGTAGGCTGGCTAGAAATGTGCCGCCGGTGCCCTGGCCTGATCTTTTGATACGTCATCTGGTCGTGAGCCTTTAACTATATCTCATATGGCTTGTCTAATTTAGAGCCTAGGAAGTTTGCAAATTCGCCAATTAGTTTGCAAACTACCGGACGCCTCAAACTTCATGCGACGTATGAGTTATATACATTGGTACATTATATATAAGCCACTTGCCATTTTGCACTTGCAAAAGCTTGCTGTGCTTTTGTAACGGCCAATAATAAACAGATTTCATAGAATACTTTGGGTTTTCAAATCATATTACATTATATATACTTATATACATATATATATATATATATATATATATATATATATATATATATATATATATAGGTATATATCGTTTGCTATGAGCAGTTTCTCAGGTGGGATAGTTCAAGCAAATGCCTAGAAAATAATCGTATGCATGGGATAGGAGTTCGAGTGCATTTGACGGATCATAATAAGTTTTAATTGTTTTCGCGCTGCCAGCCGGAAGGTTGGCTCACTAAACGTTGCCGGTTCATTCATTCAATGCTTTGGGTAGATCATGTGATACCTATTGAAGCCCGGCCAGTTGGCCACGTGCCATGCTGTGGGTCTTGAGCGTCGCAGATACTGATGAGAGCGCTGCCACACACAGCAAACGCTCCCACCACACATGCAGCTGTTTCGTCGGCGTGCGTGCGGGTACCAGCGTACAGGTTGTGGTCCCAGCCCTGGGCGATGCCTGTGCGTATTGCGTGCTGTGCCAGCGCCTGCGCGTGCCGTCCGTCTTGGTCAGTCCGGTCTGCCAAGGCAGGGCGCGGTTACACGGCAGTTCACTTAGGTTTATTGCCGCGGTCTCGCAGTCCGGCCAGATTCATGCCTTGCGTCAGATCGTTACAGCTGTCAGGCGGGCCCGGCTGGCGGTGCCCCTCGCGCGGCTGTCATCCTGCCAGAGGCTGGGGCCGCCCGGAAGCCCGCCCGCCCACACCGTGGACGCTGGGCGAGCCAACCAGTGGGTCTTCCCTTTCAGCTCTCTCTCCCCCGTCAGCTATCCAGACTCCGTCGTTTGTTTTGGGTGGAAGTCTTTTCAGGTGTCTGACGGTGTTTCGTCGCACGTGCCACCTGACGGCGACCGCATACAAGGCCTGTGATATGGCACCGTGCCGCCTGGGACGCGGCGTCACCGCGCACGTCTTCCGCGGAGATATGGCGACTGTAGTCAACTGCCTCTAGTTGCTGTGCACTGAGATTTCTTACCTTTCCTCTCATCAATTATAACATTTGATATACATGCATATATATATATATATATATATATATATATATATATATATATACTGAGTGCATGGGTGTGTGCAGACCTAGACTGAGCGGTGCTGTCGCTACTCATCTTCGTCTCGTTGACATTCGGCTGCTGCTTCACATGCTTCGATCATATGTTTTAAGTTTATGGCTTCGGCCAAAAAACCGACCGATTCAATGAATATTATGTTCAATATTAATTTCAATATTCACTGATATTCTTCCACGTTCGTTATATTTTTTATAAGAGCAGGCATGCCGAATTTCAACGAAGAACAAGCAAACACCACGATATCTGTCTGGCGTTCCAACCACCACTGGTAGTCTTCGACTACACAAACACAAATTTCTGAATTACATAAGTTGTTCGGTGCATTTGCGATGAACATTATTCACATAGATAAGACAGTGGTAACAGCCTCATTTCTCGGGGAAACCAGGAGAATAGAGATTTAGATGGATTGAAATTTCAGCAATATGCCTTTTTCGAAACAGTGGCAGAAGTCCTGTTTCGATAAAGGTATGTTGCCGATAAAGGCAAGACACTTCTGGCAAGGCAAGGCAAGGCATCGATAGGGATTGATAAAGGCAAGGTATCTCTGCTGTTGTTTCGTTAAAGGCATGTTGTCGAAATATCAGTCCACCTATATTTCCCTTCGCCCGGTTTTTCTCCGAGGAATAGGGTTATTACAACTGTCAAATTTGTTAAGGGCAGCAATTTTTCGCGCGGTGTCCTCGCGCTGGGTACGGGTCATGGCACTTGCATAGAAAAGCGTCTCTTAATACAGAGGGCGTAACAGACTTTGAAATTCGTAAGAAAATAGAATACATACAATGGGCAAACACGTCGAAGCAAAGCCTTGACATGATAGACGAGCGAAGTGCGATTTTCTATGAGCTAGTTAATAGGAGTGAGGAAATGAAATATAAATGCAATACACGCGACGTGCATATGCACCTAAATTCATGCAATTTGTTGTGAGATCGCACGTTTTCATAATTCTGTTCCGCTCAGATGCGTTGCCCTCTGCCTGTGGGTATGGGGACCAATGGGGCGGGGGGGGGGGGGGCGTAGCACCTGGCAAAATGTGCCATTATGTCTGGGGGCAAAAATGTGTCAAACATGTCTGTCAGGCGAACTGTCTAGCGATTCGCGCCCATAGTGGTCTTTGTTTCAGACCGCTATATACCATAAGCACACTGTTGGCACCTTATCTATGCCGCTGCCTCGGTACCTCGCCTTTGCCAAATCACGAATTACTATTGTAGAACTTGTCTTATGATGATTCGTCTCATGAAGCCTTGGGGCTCCCCCCCCCCCCCCCCCCAGTTGCGAAATGTTATGATGCCGACGCCAATCATTAGCCATACAAATAGCCAATCATTCCCTCCCAGATTTCTGTGTTTTGTCAACAGCGGAACTAGGCATTGCTGCATGTGAACTGCATGTTTACCACGTTGATGCAACAATCAAGCTTTCCTGCCTGACAACTTCCTCATGCTGGAGTCATATAGAACCACTGGTGTTTTCAGCAGCTGCATTCTAGGATGCAGCCTTCTTAGCGCTGTAGCAATAGGAGTTAATGCATCGCGCCTCTGCCACTTTCAAACAATACTCAAGTCCGTCATTGACGTTTTAAGCTGTTTATGTCGTAGCAATTGTCAGCTCTGATTGTACTAAGTAGTTCAAGTCATGAAAAGGCAAGTAAAGCAAAGTGGATGCAGGTGCTCCAACCCAAGGCAAACATTTTTCTTCCCCTTCCCAACTGTATATTCCTGCATTCGCCACCGATATAAGGAAGACTTCGAGCATTGGTTTAAACAGATTGGGTGGTGCCCGGCAGCGCGGTGCCGGAAGTGTCGCCACAATGCGTAAATCTAGCTTTTTATCTAATGTGTTTTTTATGTGCTACTAGTGCAACCCAACAGAGCGTGCCCTTGTCCAGCTTCCCTCCTAGGTGCACTATGGATGTAAGATATGAAAGATGTATGCGTTCAAAGAAAGCTTACGCTTTGGCCGTCTGTAAGTTTTTTAAGAGACAACATCCGTTTAAAAAATTATGAAATGTTAGAAGCCAGCTTGACCTTGTCATAAGATTTAAACGAGCTCCAACGCGTTAACATATGCTGAATTTTAACCATCTTCATATCTTATTTTGCCAACCTCGTCTGAAATATTAATAGATCTTAGCTTGAAATTTATGTGCCGAAATTTCACTGGAATCAACAGAAGTTTTGTTCGTAGATAAACAAATAGCTTGTAAACCTTACATGAGACGGTTTGTCATTAGGATCGGCAAAATGGGAAAAATCGTTAGACTTGCCACCTAAAGCGTACTCCGGCTTCCTTAGAGTTGCCTGCGCACAAGCCGAACCTGGCCGGACTGTGACTACTGATGGAGACTGTGCGGCCATCGTGCGGCACCACAGTCGGACAACTCTAAAAAATGGGGAATTACACCGAACTTACGTACTAACTTTCGCTTACACGACCTATGCGCGCTGGGACCCTTTCAATCTAGACGCAACGCGATACGGAAAAAAGTAGACAACATTGCCTCGAGTTTTCCAATGCTGGACCAGCTCGCTGATCGATGCCCTGGGGCTTCAGGCCCTTCTCGGAGTGTAACACCCGGCTTTCCTGACAGAGAGACCATCTGAGCCATCTTAGAGACCATCTGAGACATCTTGATGCCACCGCTGGACCCAAAGTACCAGTCCAGCAACGGCAATGGCGGATGTATGGCAGCTGCGTCACCTTTTTTCCTCCTTTGTTGGTCACTTTTTCTGCATGATGATGGCAAATACCGCGAGTTCGTGGTTCCAACTATGCTGCTTCTGATCTTTACCTACCGACCAGTTTAAAAGTATCCGGCAGCAAACAAGTCAGTTCATGTAAAGACTAACGATCATCTGTTTACTCGGCCATACAACGACGGGCAAATGTAGCCCTCAGTAGAAGCTGTTGAATCGAGACAGAACGGAATAACGATTATTTTCGTGTGTGCAAAGTGGTTTTGATCTTATTATTTCAGTACTCTGCACCATAAATACTGTGCGACAATGGCAGCAAGTGCTACAGACAGAATACCGGATCCCAGAACGCATGTTGTGGGCAACATTTCCCATGTTATTCAGCAATAGTAGAAACGAGGTGCAAATATTCATGTAATCGAAATAATAAGCATTGGTAGCATTAGGAGATGACGCACCTTATGACCGCCGGTTTTTGACCATCGAGAGCATCCCATCAAATCATCCACAATAGATCCCGTCAACTGACTACCATTATCACAATTACTAATGCCGTTATCATCATCAATTATACAACGTGACCGGAACCACGTATAATCGTCAAAAAGGCAAGACAATTCTCTTCTGATGCCAGAGAGATCGTGGCTTGGGAGAGGCACCAAAACCCGACGAAGTCCGAGAGAACACTCGATTCTAGGCAAAAGCCATCGGATCTACTAAAAAACATTTATGAAGGTCGGTAACGTTTTCAGATGACCAATATTTCGTTTCTGTAGAGTTTCTGAGCGCATGCAAGCAGGCCTCTTTATGACAGAAGTCTTTCCTCAACAATGCATCTGATTCCTGAAACGACGGACCACTTGATGTTTGGACGCGGAAAGCAAACCGATAAGGAACGTGACTGATACGCAGTTTACTTATCGATATCACTCTTGCCATTGTTAGAGATGCATTGCATTGCATACCGTCTGCTTCTAGCTTCCTTGAAAGGTTACTTGACGGCTTGAAATCTGGCCGGCTTTATTCTAACCAACTGAGCTGAAATCTGACAACCAGCCTGCACAGAATTCGCTTCCGCTCATGCCATAGTGCGTTTAGGTTTTAACTCATCCCGTCCGTTATCAAGCTTTATAAAAAATGCATTCCAAAGCGCAATGCCATTTACTAAATCATCGGATTCAAAAGGAATGTGTTCGCGGTTTTCTGAACTCGGCATCGCCTCGAGGTATGCGCAAAACATGAGCGCCCGTGAATTGTTCAAACAAACTCATTGCCCTTCCCCAGCGATCTTAGAATCTAACCATTGGATCGGTGTAATTTAAACGTAATTGGATAGAGCCCTGATCATTCTCTCTCAGATGCATGACGACGGTACTCTGTCACGTGACTGGTGGCGTGTTCGACCATATGAACTCCCTCTTAAATCGTCAAACTCGTCGGATGTTTTCCGTGCTGCTTTGTTGTGTAGTTTTGAAACTGGAACCTCTCAAACGTCTTCTTCTGCGTCAGAGTGACGTCCTCATTGTAAAAGTTACGAATGGCCATAGCCAGTTAAAATTACAGCTGGATCAAGGCCAGGCTTGGCAATGCTACATTTATTTTTATTTTCCGCTGCCACATGAACTGGTGTAACCTATGATGACATGAGCCTGGTTGCTGATATTTTTTGCCTGTCGACTAGCCTTATAATTGATATCGCGATCATCTGATAAGATCATGTCAGGCTCCTGATGCTGCTAAATTTTGTTTAAAAATCGTAATGTTTGTGCATTTTCTAACATCACCGAGCCCACCAAGAGCACTCACAGGCTCGAGCGTGGACACAGACTTAGGTATCGCATAAAAATGGAAATAAAAACACCAGATATGAAGATGCCGTCACAGTTCTCTAACCCAGAGAAGAAACTGTGCGTGAGAATGACATCGGCGTTCGAATAGACTTGTTTTGCAGTCTTTTTCTGGTCACAAACTAGATTGGGCCGATAACAGTGTTGATGAAAATCGGCAACCGGGTCCTGGGCGCCAGATAACGCCATGGAAAATGGTCCAGGTTTTCCGTCCGATTTTCCCAAACCCGGCTAGACTCCCCGCTTATAATGTGCGCTTTGTGTGGAGTGTACTGCAGCTTGCGTCGTTCCATCTGAGGTCTACGTTCGGGTTCAATTCGATTCTTATTCTCACAAATCAAACAAAGTATTCTGGCTGTGCATTTGCGCACATCATTTAAGCGTGCTCCTTACTTACAAGTGTCGCAATGCGCACATCGCGGCACCTGTAAGCCTCGAATAAGCGTTGCTGGAGCCATGAAGTGACCTCTTGTCGTATGGTTCACGTCGACTGGCATGAAATCAAATCAGCTGGGGCTTTGCACCAGAACTAGACAGGTGTTTTCTGCCAAAGTGTTTTTTTTTTACCAAAAAATGCTTTTTTGAAAATGCCTTTTACGAATACTTGCTTCCAAACGTTTGGGTTCTTTTTTGTAACTGCTCAAAAGTTATCGTGTACAAGCATTAAAGACGTTCAGTTCCTGGTTATTCGGTATAATCAGTTTCAAATTCTGATACTGAGTTATCGATCTGCAATACACCAGGAGGTATCGGTTGAGCGGAGTTATGTAGCCAACATTGTTTATGTAAGTCGCACGAGGAGTGTTCTACACCCCAGGAGGTTACAGGTCTCATGTTCACTTCACTGAATAATGCTAGAATGTGTGTCGCTGGGGCTTTGCGACGCACTCGGCTTCTGAAGATACATGGCTTTGTCTATCTCTCACCCTAGCAGCAAGAGCAGAAACGAATACTGGAATGTGTCTAAGTTTCGTGTTACAAACCCTTTTTGGTATACAGATGACGTCGTGGAAAATATCGGAAAGATATGACTTCCCTAGCAATGTAACTTCCACCTCAAAATTGTGTGTTTTAGAAGGGATTTCAGGCACCTCCTGGCAACGGCTAAAGAACCATAGCCCCGTAGACCTTGACGTAACAGCATACATGGATTGCATGCTCACCTTGTGAAGCGCCAGTATGTGGGCTATAGCTTAGCGCGTGTTAGTTTACGCTGGCGGGAAATCACTTCTTTGATAAAGATGATGCTGTTGCACATTGACCGCAGTTATACACGTACAATGTCAAAGACTTTTAAGCTATGACCCTGCTGCGTTATGGCATAGCGCATGGCCCCTGCTGTGCTATGGCATAGCACAACAGCATAGCTGCTGTGCTACTTATGCTTCTTTTGATAAGTATTGTTTTCAGAAACGATGCAAAATACCATAGTCTGGCACCATAGCACAGGCGTCATGGATAAGTAATTGTGCCCAAACATGGGATGCCATAAGTAATCAGTGGCCCATTGGTTGCCAGTGAGAAGAGTCAATACAAATTCCCATACCACGTGATCGGGGCTATCGATTTCAGTTCAAACAGCCCAGATACCAATAATGGATCCGGAGATAACCGATGCAGATCGGTGTTGACCCAACTCATTACTGTGCACCCGATATTCTGGTCCACACCGAGTCGATAAAGACATGTATCTCAACAGCAATCAGTAAGCGAACACGTCCCCTATGAGTGCCGCGCACGTGGCACGCCGATGCCCCACGAGCCGTGACCGTGGCGTTCACGTGGCGCGTTCGCGCAGTCGGGCCACGTAACGGCGGCACAGCCGGCCGGATGTTTTATTCAGGCGGCGCGGCGGCCGGCCGGACGGCACGGCCGCCGGCATGCGACCGCCATCGATCTGTGAAGCGGCCACAACAGCAGCCGGCGCCGGCCCGGCCCAGTCCGACGGCCATTGCACGGCGCGGATCCGGTCCGGCAGCCACAGCACGGCGCCGATCCTGACCCTAACCGGCGGGCCACTGCACGGCGTCGGTCCGGTCCGGCGGGCCACTGCACGGCGCCGATCCGGTCCGGCAGCCACGGCACGGCGCTGATCCTGACCCTAACCGGCGGGCCACTGCACGGCGTCGGTCCGGTTCGGCGGGCCACTGCACGGCGCTGATCCTGACCCTGGCCGACGGGCCACTGCACGGCGTCGGTCCGGTCCGGCGGGCCACTGCATGGCGCCGATCCGGTCCGACAGCCACGGCACGGCGCCGATCCTGACCCTGTCCGGTGGGACACTGCACGGCGCCGTTTCGGTCCGGCGGGTCACTGCACGGCGCTGATCCTGACCCTGACCGGCGGGCCACTGCACGGCGCCGGCCGGTGGGGCCGCACTGTCCCACTGACCGACCCACAGCCAAGGCCTGCTCACTGCTTAGCAGGTGCTGGACAGTATGCTGCTCCAGCTACCACATGCTTGTTGGCGGTGGTATGGGTGAGGCGAGTCCACTATTCCTTGTATGTCTTGCCGGTCCGTATCTTCTCTCATTCCTCAGGCGGTTATTATTCTCAACTACCGTTTAAACATGTTCGGCGCAGTTGAGTTCGGCTCTGCTATCATCTTGGTCGAAACTTATGTGCTCCAAGGGCGCGGAAATATGGAAGGGAAGGGGAGGAGGAGGAAGGGACTTCTAACTTCGGTAAAACCTAACATTTTAACTTTTGTCTCGCTGAAAATCGGGCCTGAGGCCCTTAGCGTTGTGCAGTCAAAATAAAACTATGTTAAAGCTATTTTGCCACCTCACATATTTTCTTCAGTTCTCACGCCCATGATGCGCTAGACTTCAAAAATGCTCATCTTATATTTTTTCTGGGGGGCAAATTTCAGTTCAACTCGCAGTGATTTAGAAGCTGTTGAGCAGCATTTGGAACGGCGCCAATTGATTGCTTCTGCTTGGTCGATGTCAGGAGGTCCAAGCATATGTGACCCGGAAGTCGCCAATGCAGTGATGGGTTTCTCAGGGCCCCTGCAATCTGCGATAAGCAGCGCATCCCACTGATGAGACACTAATGGAATCATTTGCGATCATAAATATCCCTAGTATACTGCTTTGTCACGCCATTGCCGTCTTTCGGCTGCCAAGAGTTATCAATTTAACACAGATTGTGCCCCCAGATTGAAAACGCTACCTAGTTTTGTTAATAATGTATAACAGCTTATGATTATTGTACACTTACCACTCGCATCTCATTGCCGCTTTGGCGATCTCCATTGACTGCCCATAAAGATGCTTTAAGCCCTTCCACGAGCCACGAACCGCATGGCTATAGCAGCGTGCCGTAATCGCCTAGCTCGTCCATTTGTGAAATTTGTTGGCTTCCAAATCAGCTGCTGCTGCTGCTGGTATTAATCTCAGACATACGTGACATGTCGCTCAGGTGTCAGCTTCCAGGGTGTGTCCCACGAGGGGCTGGGGTCGCGCCGGCTGTGGAGATGACCACGCGGGGCCACAACACCCGGCCAGAAAGCCTGCTGCGCAGAATGACTGGTGCGAGGTATTAGTCTTACGGAAGGAGCAAAAGTCATAGTTAACTGTCAGTAACACCTGAGGATGATCGGATGATTAACTTACTTCAGAGTTGTGTAGATCCTAACGAATGGTTTTCCTGGTCCGGGCACTGCCCACATACGCCTAGATTAAAATGATCAGTACCAATATGTGACCAGAGTACGTGTGCAACACGCTGGACTTCGGGTCCTTTCAGTTACGGAAGTCTTGACACAGAGACTCGAAATTTGGTGGACACAGTGATCTTCACACAAGCCACACAATGTGAATGCCTCGCACAACTCATACAGTTTCTTTCAACTTTGAAGTGCCGAAGGTCCGCGTGCGGCGCACATGGCTGTCGTCTTAGTCGTCATTCGGAGAAGGGTGGCGATGTGATCATCGGTCTCGATTTGGACCACAACCCAATGTCGACTGCATTGATCTGCCACTCGTAGCATACATTCGGGCGGCGCTGAGTGCATAGCAGATAGAGGGTGTGCTAGCACCATTTCAGCTGAAACCGCATGTCTGCTGAGTGTCACGACTGGACCCAGAGCCACCGAGAGTTAAGAGAGAGAGAGAGAGATACGCGCGAGCAAAACATGTGCCAAATGGGAAAAAGGCGTCAGGTGATAATTAGGAAGTCCATCCGCTCGGCTTGATGAAGAACACAAATGGTTTGGCCGAATAATCTGTTTTTTCAAAACTAGTTTTCTCCTTGAATTTGTGCCATTTCATTTTGTTTGCAGGGAAACTTTAACCCTACGCTTGCATCCATGAATAAACGAATCGGTACGATGGCTTAATCACCTCCTCGTGTCTTTGTAACTGCTGGCCCATTTTTCTCCCGCAAAGTATAAAATTTGGTCATGGACGGACATGCAAAGCGAAAAATGGAGAAAACCCAGATTCTTATCGTCTATGCCTCGAGCACATGATCTGTCAGATTTTTTACATTCTGGTGTCGTTCGGCGTATAATACGGTGGGAATTCATAGTATGTGTCATAAGCATCGCCCAAGCAAAATCAATTACGTTACCAGGCGCTCCGCAAACGGGCAGATAAAATATGGTTGCCGATTTTTCCTTTTGTTGATCCGGTTCTTTATTCTCAGAGTTCGGCCACGAATAGGTGCAGCTTTTGCATTTATGTACTGGCGTGCTCAGCGGAGGCTTTCGTCATGCATTCGTTAAACGCTGAAGGCATCCTTTTGCGAAATGGACTACTGGGCAGTAGGGTGCTGCAGGCGCTCCACTGACCTGGACACCAGTGTAGTCCCGTAGTCCCCCTTGACTGTTTCTTAAGATTCAATCGCCTTTTAAGCTTGCCATAGGCGATCCCAGATAAAACAAGGACGGGGGTCTTGGTGAATTACGCAGCTACTGATACCTGCATACGATTTTCTCACAGTTCACCGATTGTATTCCATGTGTACGTCCTTGGTATGTAACAAAATGGAACACGCATAGGTGCACCCAGAGTGTATCCACGTCCGCCATTGACGTTTACATCCGGACGCTCCCACGACCGCCGGCCGACCGCCGGCCGCGTTACCGCACCGGCGCTTTGGGTTTGGTAGTAATCCGCTACTTTTCTAAAAAAAAATTACCTAGACCCGCCATTTATGAAGATTTCATCTGGAAATTTTGACACAAGGTGCAAAAATAGAAGGCAAAAGTTTTAAATTTCGAGATGATCCCATCAAACCTGTGGACATGGCTGACAAAACAAGAAAAAACGGAGGGAGGGAGCGATTAAGATTCCTTTTCCCATCCACGGAAATGAGATAAAGAGCTTTCTAGACCAGATATCGTTTTAGAAATTTGAGAACAGAAATCGAAGTTCTGAATTTGGGAGCCGCCATGTGCATTTGGTGCTCTGGCAATAACCATATTGTTTTGCAACTTTAAACACTAGAGCAACGCAATCAAAGAAATCCGGTCCAGCCATTTTCCAGACGGAGCGCGTGTTCCATACTTTTTCCCGCTGGTTTTCCCAAAACGGTTTTAACAAATCGTTGAGGTCAGAATTTTCCGGAAAATCATGGTCCGTATGGTGTCAAAATTTCGGATCTATTTTTGGGCACGGAAAGCGGCCAGCGGCACGCCTTCCGAAGCCGAATCTCAAATGCAGGTAGCTTTGCCATACGCTGATTAGATCGAGCCCCGAATGTTATTTGGACATTTAGCCCCGATTGTTGTAACAAATATCCAGCCCAGATATTCGCTTTTTGAAATGCTTTAATCAGAATTGAAAAAATCGACCGCAACCGGGTCCATTTCAAATACTTTGAATCCGTTAATAAAACTGCCATATCCAAGCAGCAGTATAGCCAAGTCAGGATCTTTTGCTGACAGTTTTGAGGATTGGTGTATAAACCCTATAGCATTGCACCCCCACCTGTTAGATACTCAAGGAAGTACAATGCATTGGCAAGAGCTGGTAGTGTTGGTTCACAATGTTGCCTAGCTTCAGTAGCTCAATTTTCCGCATCATCTGCATTACAGGTGACAGCTCCCACATGTGTTATCGCCTTGCTCGTCTTACGTGACAAAAGATGTCCTGTTGGTGTCGATGTGTCAGAACAGTATGCAAACTGGTTTTTTCTCCAGTATACCAAATGTTATGAACGGTTTTTGAACTTTCGCTTAAAGTGTGCGGTCCAGCGATCCAGTGATCCAGGGAGCGATTTAAGCTATGATCCTACTTTGATCTGGACTGCAGCCAGCTGCATGGTGAAGACAGCAGTATGGACTGTAATTTAGCCTGCGATCTGGGCTACGATCCGCTGTTGGTCTCCCAGCGCTTTGGGCTGTGATCCGCTGTTGGTCTCCCAGCAGCCTGGGCTGTGGTCACCCGTGGTCTCCCAGCGATCTGGGCTATGACCCGCTGGTGATCTTCCTGCGATCTGGGCTGTGATCACCCGTGGTTTTTCTGCAATCTTAGTTTTGATCCGTCCGTGGTCCCCTGCGATCTAGGCTGTGATCCCCATGCGATCTGGGCCGTGATCTGCTCGTGGTCTCTCTGCGATGCAGGCTGTGATTCGCCTGCGATCCGAGCTATGCTCCGCCTGTGATCTGGGCTGTGACCCGTCTGCGATCCGATCTGTGATCCACCTGCGATGTGGGCCGTGATCCGCCTGCGAACCGGGCTCTGATCCGCCTGTGGTCCGGGCTGTGATCTGCCTGCGATCTGAGCTGTGATCCGCCTGTGATCTGGGCCATGATCCGCCTGCGATCCGAGCTCTGATTCGCCTGCGATCCGGACTGTGATCCGCCTGTGATCTGGACTGTGATCCACCTGCAAGCCGGGCTCTGATCCGCCTGTGATCCGGGCTGTGATCTGCCTGCGATCCGGGCTGTGATCCGCCTGCGATCTGGGCCGTGATCCGCCTGCGATCCGGGCTCTGATTCGCCTGTGGTCCGAGCTGTGATCTGCCTGTGACCCGGGCTGTGATCTGCCTGCGATCCGAGCTGTGATTCGCCTGCGATCTGGGCCGTGATCTGCCTGTGGTTCGGGCTTGAGATGCCCCCTCGCAGCCGCTCATCCCCGTACTAACGAGCGCTTGCCGTGCCAGCTATTAGCGGATCTGAGGCGCTGCCGCCGGAAAAGATCAACAGCTGGCGAGCGGAAGTGCTGGAGGCGAGCCTGGAGCCGTGCCATACCGCCGGGGAAACACGAGTCTTCCCTCGCGCCTCCACCTCGGCTAAGAAGGAATGCCGTCTTGTCGACAATTTCTGGATGATCACCATGTTCAGCGTGTTGAGCAGAGCTTGACAGGGCCTACAACATGTCGCCCGACAGCCTGGACGTGCTTACCAGCAGTAAAAGATAGGACATTAAACAGGAAACTTGCATTCCTCGCTTTACGCAAATTTCCTGTCATTGTGCTTTGCCAAAGGGGACCGGAGTAGCAGTGAAGCGGCGTCAGTCTGACTTGAACCGTGAGGACGCCCCTGAGAGGTCCAATGATCAATGGACATACTCGTAACGCTGGCTGGTGTTAAACGCTTGACAGCTGTGTACGGGCGTACAAACGGCATAAGGGCGTACAGGTAGGCCTTAGCGTGCGAGGGAGCTTTCTTTCAGCGTTCAAGCTGCATCTGTCGGACAGCGCACTTGCGCCGCACCATCGTGCCCGCGGGCGGCGGCAGTGACCCAGCGCCGCGCTGTCGCGCCCGCAGGCGGCGGCAGTGACCCAGCGCCGCGCTGTCGTGCCCGCAGGCGGTGGCGGTGACCCAGCGCCGCCTCCGCAGCCCGGTCATCGGTCTTGACGCGCCCGCCCGGCCGACCGGGCGTCTGTCTCACCGGGCCGGCACATTAGCATCGGAAGCGATCGATGGCCGCCAGTCTGGCGGCGCCCGGCCGGCCGCTATTCTCGGCCCGCACTCCCAGCGGCGGGCCCGGCCGCGCCCTCCCTCCCGCCGACGTTTTTATGTGTTATCGCTGGGCTGTCGCGAACACAGCGATGAACCGCCTCCTGACGTGGAAGTGGTGGCGCAGGAGGCCGGCTGGTTTGCTGATGTTGGCTGTAGAGTTTTGTGAGCGTGCGCCTGGGTCGACCGCTTCGGCCCATGGCTTAGACTTGTCCAGGACAGTGTCGTGGACACGGCCAGCGGGGAAACATGAGCATTGTTAAACAAACTAGACTTCTGTCATCTGGCAATCGGTGGATTCACGGCGTTTTCTTTTGCAGGTGACTGGTGGACGAACCACATCAACGCAGCGGCAGCTTTCTCTGCTCCCTGACCTGATCGCACGAAGGAATCAACCCAAGATTATCAGCCGCCAGCCTGGCTTGTCCAGTCGGCCGGACGACGCAGCCCAAGCCCGCCTACTGCGCCGAACCTGCTGCCCCGGTCCTCGGTAGGTCCTTTCGATCCCGCCGCGTGCACATATCTCCTGAAAGGATTAAGGCCTCCTCGGTGGTGCCGTAATCCCTTCAGCGTATAAATGATTAACGAATTTATGCTTTGGGTCTTGGCAGGATTCCAAATGGCGCTCTCTTATCCACATGCATCGAAGAACGTCCCCAAATTGAGTTCTCGCTTGCGAATACGTCAGAAGGCTAAAGGAATGTTCCGCCTAGTTTGACACGCCCTGTTTGTTGACAATGATTTACGAATCTTGTTAAACATTCTTAGTAGAAATAGGCTCGTTTAGACCAATCGAACCTTTCGAGTGCGGTTTGAATATACTTGTCGGCTAGGGCTGAGATCTACTCATGATCTACGCATGATCATGATCTCTCATCATCACCATCTACGCGTAATCGGCCGTGCGTACATTCAACATTACAAAGAGGCGTTAAATACACTGAATAGGTTGCCAGGATACTACGTTTGGGCACCGCTTGCAAAAAGGGGTGTTTTTGTGCTCATGGCACAACTTGAACATTTTCACGGCGTAATTGCCTCAAATGGGCTGTTCCATATTTGTATAAGATTTTGAACTGAGAGCGACATTTTCATTATCACTCCCTGCAGCTCACAGCCATGTTCTTTTTTGAGACGTCAACCCACTCATTAGCGAGCAAAGTGCGCGAGAACTTGTACGGCCTATTGTACCGCCGCCTTTTTTGGAAACCACCCAGACATGTATGACGTCATGGAGACGTCACGCGAGTACCCCACCTCATTGGCCGTATCGTGCTCACGGTCAAGAAAACGCTCGTGTTTACATTCGGGAAAGCATCAAACATTGTGAACATTTAAACATTTAGTTTAGTTTAGTTCGTTTAGATGCGGTAGTTCCTAAGTGTCCCGACGCTGGAAAGCAATGGGCTTACAGTGAGATTACGCTGCTGATTGCATGCGTCGATCGCGAATCGCTCTTTGCCATAAAAAAACAGGCGTTTGGACGCCTTCTGGCTATGACGGACAAGAGACTTATAATCGGATAACCTTAGAATAACGCCGTAACCGAAAATGCAAACGCAAGTAAAAAAATGCCATAACGGAAAAAATACAAGAGCACCACGATAAAAGGCCAAGACAGACGCAAACAACGCTAGTAAGTCAAATTTACACGCATAAACCAACGTCACCGGAACCACAAGTGACTCACGCCGTCCGCTACAGCGGCAACGCCGACACGGAAACTCTGGCAGAGACTATGACGTCATGAAAACCCCTATGACGTCATGACGGAATGACATTGAGAAGCGTATTTACTATTACGTAAGATTTTGTTATTGAAAGCGGTCTTTCGCACTTTGCATACCGCGCAACAGCTACAAGTGAACTTTCCCCATTACATCCAGTAATCTGTCTCTCCATTCTCCTGATTATTCTACGAGGCACAAAACTATTCCGTGCCGAACAAGGCTACATCTGTGCCGAACATTTCCTCTAACATGCTCTGGTTTCACTCGTGACACGTTTATTCTAACTTCGTCGCAGTGGTGCTTTGCATAGATACGATGACGCTGGCAGTCGGCCCAGAGAGGCGTTGTCAGGGTTCGCATGCAAACTCTGTAGAAGGCTCGCTGTTGATTTACACGCAAGTTTAACGCCGATGCATTCAAATAATGAGCACTAGCTCTGGGAGTAATGTGGTATCCATGCCAAAGTTCCATTCTGTCAGCTTTGATCAACTTAATTACGTTGGTAAATGGGCCATGAAATCACTATGCATGGCTTTCCATTAATGACTATCACTGATTTGACAGCAGTTTGGAACATTTCAATGATGCATGCCGCGCGTTTGTAACAGGGTTATGGTCTTCCGACCAGTACGTATAGTAGGCCAAAAGGTCTGAGCGCCGTCCCTGAGGTACTTGTAGTCAAAGTGAAGGCTCATTGGCAAAGTCGAACGACCATTCATGTGTTGCTAATGGACCACCGAATAGAAACACATATCTTTAGATTAACGACCAACCGACTTGCCCACATACCCAGCCAGCTGACGCTTTTTGGGCAGCACCGACGCGTCGTAGGTCGGCCGTATATACGTGCTATCTGTCAATGAAATACGTCACGGATAGATGCCCAGGCCAATCTGGCTAAGACAGCAAAGGGAAAAACATGTAAAATTGGGCAAAGACATGACTGATTTAGTCAAATATGATCATAGTGAGATACCTGTCACGTGCCATTTATTAGGATTAGCATGTAACAAGAAAGTTTGTGCAGAAGAATATGCACGCGTGCCAGGCCCTTTCGGACGCCGACAGCCAACTGAGCAGGCTCCATATTCTTCCCTGGTCGCCCCCGTATTCGTCGCCCGTGACCCCCTTCTCCGGCGATAGGGTAGGATGATTGATAACGCGACAGCGGCATGATCTACTGTCGTGCCAGACACGCTGCCAAGGAAGGAGCCATAGGGCGCTGGTCCCGGACCGGCAGGCGGGCGGGGAGAGGCACAGGCAGGTCAGAGCCCACAGCCGTCGGGGGCGGGGGAGGGTCGCCAGGGGCGGGGACGAGGGGGTCACGGGGGTCAGCGCCAAAGCCCCCGGCCTGGGATGCCACCATACACTGGTGTATGGCTGACCGTCAAACAGCTTGTTGAATACGCATCTGATAACAGGGCTGGTTAGTTTATGGTCAGCGAGCGCTCATGACACATTGCCAGTTGTCTTGCCTTGGACCTGCCGTGACAGGCGATGGTCGTCTCGGGCGTTTTATGCAGGACTTCGCTGCTGCATGACGCGGGATTATGTCCAGCAGCGTCAAAACCTGGTGAAGTCGAGGTGCATGTCTGGGTTGAGAAACGGCCCCATGAAGTTTGAATATGAGGGTACATTCATAGTCAAAGCAAGAATTGAGCCATGTTCAAATCCTATGTCGCTAAATGCCTGCTTTAAACGCATTTTACATTATTGTTGATAGAATGATGGCGTTTTTTTAAAGAAACATTACTTATGTTGTGGATCATCCTATCAAAAGCATCGAGACACAGGTATTTCGGGTTGACGATAGCACCGTTTGATAATACATGTGCAAGTTTCAGACGCATGTAATTTCACACGCTTAACACAAAACCAACCGAAAATATATGGTCGATACTTAAAGCTGATGGCAGAACGGGACAACTAATATGAAACCGAATCTCCGTGGCGCTTCGCGCCAAACAACAAAGGGCTTACATAAATTATTGGTGCATCCGCGACAAACAGCATACGGGTTGCATAAGTCATCTCTGTGGTGCGCTCCGTAGGTCCAGAGAGGTTGCCGATCCGTAATTTCATAGCTTTGTGGTGCTCAGTGGCATGGCTCTTTGAGTTGGGCGATTTGCCAAAATTGAAAAACGTTATGGAGTTATGCATTTGGAGTTATGTTACGGTTATATATATATATATATATATATATATATATATATATATATATATATATATATATATATATACTATATAAGTTATGCAGTTAGTATTCGGAACTAGCCGACGTCAGTCCGTCACCTTTAGAACGCATCGATTATATAGCTTGCTGCGCAGAATGTGTACGATACTTTGCAGAGGTTGGGACAATGTGGTCGCACGTTGCGGCCCCCTTTCCAGCAGACCGTTATAACACACAATAGGCCACAGGCCGCCGACCAGCACACGACCACGCGCGTAATTGCGTTCGCGGTAATGACTTGTTTGAAAGCATGTTTCACTGTTTTCCGAACGCGTACCACTTTATCCACAGCCCCGAGTTGACGCCCAGTCGACTGACGGGCGCCAGTTACCGATTTTCGCGCCCGATGTAATGGCTCGCCCGAAATCGAGCGTCATGTGACGTCACGGCTGCGTTTGTTTTGGCAGAGAGCGTGGCGCTGGCACCACCCGTGGCCAAACGCCCCCGGGCAGACTTCCGGTCACCACACGTGGGCAGTCCCATCTATTAAAAAGACCTACGCCAAAGAACGCATCGGGCGTGCTGCTCACTGCAGGACGGGTGGTTATTCCACATGATTGTGGCCCTGATCATCAGCGTTGACCAACCGAACGGCCAGCTGACTGCAGGACAGGTGGTCATTCCACATGATTGTGACCCTGATTATCAGTGTTTACCAACCGAGCGGCCAGCTGACTGCAGGACGGGTGGTTATTCCATATGATTGTGACCCTGATCATCAGTGTTGACCAACCGAACGGCCAGCTGACTACAGGACGGGTGGTTATTCCACATCATTGTGACCCTGATCATCAGTGTTGACCAACCGAACGGCCAGCTGACTGCAGGACGGGTGGTCATTCCACATGATTGTGATCCTGATCATCAGTGTTGACCAACCAAACGGCCAGCTGACTGCAGGACGGGTGGTTATTCCACATGGTTGTGATCCTGATCATCAGTGTTGACCAACCAAACGGCCAGCTGACTGCAGGACGGGTGGTTATTCCACATGGTTGTGATCCTGATCATCAGTGTTGACCAACCGAACGGCCAGCTGACTACCGGACGGGTGGTTATTCCACATGATTGTGATCCTGATCATCAGTGTTGACCAAACGAACGGCCAGCTGACTGCAGGACGGGTGGTTATTCCACATGATTGTGATCCTGATCATCAGTGTTGACCAACCGAACGGCCAGCTGACTGCAGGACGGGTGGTTATTCCACATGATTGTGATCCTGATCATCAGTGTTGACCAACCGGACGATCAGCTGATGGCCACAGAGGCATTGCTAGATCATATCAAAACGGAAGTGTCATTTTGATAATTTTAGATTACTTGTGCCAGTTAAGAGTCTGTAATACGCCTACGCAACATTGAAATCTGCAAATACAAATACGATTTGCAAATACGGAAACATAAATACACTTTTGAAAATGCGACCTGAGACACTGCCCGACGAATCCGTAATCACATCCTCGACGGCCAAGGAAAGGGCGCTACCAGGCTCTCCCCAGACAGCACTACCTTCGAAGTAAGATATATTGAGCATCGAAATAAACAAACAGCGTGTTTCATCCAGGTGAAAAGTTGTATTCCAGGTCACGATAATGACCTTAAGTTTGCCACACGGGAAATGGGACGAGATGTTCTCGCCGGTATACTTTTCTAGCAACAAAAACAGCACTATAAGCACTAGCGTGTTCATTGGTATCATCGGCTGTGAAATGTCCAGGCATTTGGATATGGAGCATCTAAGTGACCTCCCATGTCTTGGAACCATCATCACAGCTGAAATTTCCGCCGTAATGAATCATGCCATAGCCTTCTATCGGCAGCTGTCGTACTGAGCAGGGTGAGGTGACGGGAATACGAGAGATGCAGAAATGATCGCCTAAGCTGGCCAAGCGTTTTTTTTTTTGTCGGTTTATGATCTCTTAAAGTTAAGCCAGGCCGTTGGGGTGAGACATCCATGTATTGTCATACTGTTCAAATATGTGCGCTGAGACCATCGGATAAGCGTGAATTCTGATGTTTTTGTTGAGTTCAGTTGGAAATTTTTGAATTGTACGCACTTGCACCGCAACAAGTCATGATTGCACTTACTTATGGGGCCAAATACTCATTCCATCTGTCACACGACAACCGCCCACGCTGCGACGACGGAATAAACGGAATAAGCGACACACAAGGCAACATCAATCGCAGGCGATGACAGTGCAATTCACGAACTCTGCCGCCCAAAGGCAAAATCCCATATGTTAATTTTTCACAATTTTGCGTTTTCTATGTCATCTGATTCATCTACTCAAACGGATTTCATATATTTAATTTCATACTGATCTCATTTGATAGATCATTGTCGAGTTACTCGACCATGCAATCAATGAACTTGACCATGCAATCAATGAACTTGATCATGCAAATCGATCATGCCTGACACAAATGAGGGAAAAATTAATTGTATTTATAACACATACAAGGAACGTGTCGCAACTGCTAGCAAGGGAACTGTTCCCTCGATTTGTTGAGAAATGTGACTGACATGACCTTCGCAAATAGTTGATAGGTCATGGCTTATTCGGAAAAGGTTGTACAAAGTTTTACAGCAGGAAGGAAGAAAGAGTATACGTGCCATAGAATCGGCTACTGGAAAGTCAGCATAATATATTTGTTGGTTACCAATTCAAAAACAAACTCAGGGGGGCTGACCAGTCCCTCTCGTCGGTTAAGTGCTAACCTATCGAGGTTTGATTTGATGAAGCTGTTTTGACATATTTTGTGCAGCATTGGTTTCTTGCCTGCGATACCAAAACAATGCATTTCATGAGTATTTATATTTCATTTACTTTAACTATATCTCCTTAATCTTACAGTGACAACAAACATGAGGTTGTTCAGGTAGTGCGGCATTGGATAACAATAGGCAGTGTCTACTCCAATGGCATCGCCAACTGGTGATATGGCGGAAATGTATTCTTGTTTGTTGGTTTGGGAGTGCAATTTCGTCACCGAGCACTACATTATGGATGGGCTAGCAGGCAACTGCGTCTAATTTTTTGCTATGTCTCATTTCTTCAGCGTAAACAATATCTGTGGCTGGGAAAATCATCTGCATCAGTTCCATCGGTAACAATTATTTGCATTGGTGCAGATAAGTGTACTGTATAGATTCACTTTTGAAATAAATCCAGAAGCAATTGCAACATGAACAGAATACAAAGACCTCGGCTCAGATAAAGTTGTAAAGAAAGCATTGTGAGAGGGACATTTTACCGCAACCTTTGATGGTCCCTCAGTTCTAAGAAGAAGAAAAAACTCCAGACAGGTTGTGTGTAGGGCAGTAAGGAGGGGGGGGGGGGGGGGGGGGGGGGGGGCGGTGGGCCTGCCAGCCACTGTTGGCCGGCCAGTGGCTTGGATCTCGGTGTCAGAGCTGGCAGGCTGATTACAGGGCCGCAGCAGCGCGGCTCACTCTGACATGACGCTCGGGTCACGCGAGAGAGCACCGGCCACCAACGCCAACGCCACGCTCACAAACACCCACTCCGGCTGCTGGCCCGCTCGGACACGGCACGCGTCCGTGCCGCGGGCGCCTGCCGACGCGGCGACGGGCCGGCGGCGACGGGGCGTGCACCCGATACATCGGGCCGTCTCCGAAAGAAGAAAGGCGGAGGGAGAATGGGCTGAAGAGGTTCAGCCAGGGAAGTATGCTGCTTTGTTCCGTTGCATTGATCTGGCTAGCATCATAATCAATGAGAAGCATAACCGCAGGTAAAAAAGTGGCAGTTGAAACATAATTAGCGAAGTGGCGAGTTGCGATCATTGCTTCGAAAGCAGCGGTGCTGAGCAAAGATATACCTAATTCCGGAAACGTGTGGTGCACAACGACTGTCCGTATGCGTGTTTGCGCTGCAGGCTTAAGTATTTCGAAGTCTCTTTTTAGGAAGATATTAATCGGCTAATGCTTCAGAACTAGTCTAACAGCCAGTTCTAAGCCAAATGACCGATGTAAGAGCCTCATTTCACGGGATTGCTGAAGCAAATCTAACGCAGTCTTACGCATTAACTTCAGTTTTAAATAGGATAGAGTACTGTTACAGCTACGCCACTGCTTCTAAAACCGGTCGCCTTGCTAATTATTCGCCTCTTAACATAGCCAGCTTCCCATACTTGCCAATAAAAATAGGTGCCTAGTCAAGGCTATTGTCTCATATAACAGTAAGGAGTACCTGACCTCGTCAGTCCAAGAGCAATTCGCGTACGGCACGTGGCCAACCGATGAATGTTGTAGTAGCATGCCCTAATAATACGATCGTAAACAACTATTTTTTGCACGTCACACGCAATCAATGAGCTCTTTGTGTTGGTGTTTTTCGTTTTTGATGACTGGTTCAGATTTTACGAGGATCAGGGTTATGAAAGAAAGCTGAGTGATTGCTGGCCAGACGCGAGACAACCGCCAGCGCGGTGTGCTGGCGCCGCTGGCGCCGGTGTCTGTCCCTCGCCAGGCGTCATCCATCACTGCCGGCATCGACAGTCCAGGGAGACGGCACCGCAGCGCCGCAGACGAACGGGTGAACGATAACTACGACAACGCCTTACATCAGCCACCGGCACAGGGGGCAGAGCGGTGGGCGCTCGCGCCGGCGCCGGCCACTTCCACCATGAGGACCTCTCCTCGGCCGCCGCCGCCGCCGCCGCCGCCACTCCTATCACCACCGCATCCGTCGGTGGGCCGCTGGCTGCTGTGGCGCACCGCCCCCGGCAGCGCGCCGGCCCGTCCCCCGAGGAGCCCGGGGGCTCGAAGCCCTGGGGAGCAGCCGGCTTCGGCTCCGGCGGCCCGGAGCGGCACGTGGCGCAGAGTTAGAGCGACGTCGAATGGGACGCAAGACGAATCACATCAGTTGGCGCTCAGAGTACCCGAAATCGAATCATGTCAAGAAGCGTGGACGAGTGGGTGTTTTGGCTGTGGGAAAGCTGAGTGCTGCGTTGTACTTCCGACTGGTGGCAGCGCATCTGTAAAGTAGGCTGATGCATCATCGAAGTGTTGCGTGCTGGTCAAACGCTCCAGTCTACGATTGCAACAAGATCTGTCATGCAGTATCGAGCGCCATCTGCTTAATGCACATTTTGAATGCAAAAGAGCTGATATATGTGCAGAACTCCGCGGTGCAACACGAAACAGGACGTCTGTTTTCAAACTCCAACCCATCATTCCGAGCGTTTTCTCCACGAACTTCCAGCCGGAGTTGCGGGCCGGACGGTGCAAAAGTTCCAGCGCCGGCATATAAATCGCTCCAGAGCCGGACGTCATGGGAGGGCTCACGTCGGTCGCTTCGGTCGCGCGGCTCTGCGCACGGCACAGGCCGACGCGGGAGACGGCACGACGCCGACGCTCGTCTTCACCCGGCCGACACCGACAGCAGCGGTGAAGCCGAAGCGCTGATTCGGTAGGCGCCGGCGGGCCGAACAGGCCGACGGCTTCCTGGAATTGCTCTGGCAAATGTGCGGGGGTGATTGCTTTCACTGATGTTCTTCTGTGCGATGGACAGCCAGCAGCCGAGATCGGCCGCTCGTCCGTCAGCACTAGCCGAACAGTCCACACTACCCTCCGATGCCGGTCCGAACGGTCCGCGCTTCCGTCCGCTGCCGGTCCGAACAGTCCGCACTACCCTCCGCTGCCGGTCCGAACGGTCCGCACTTCCGTCCGCTGCCGGTCCGAACAGTCCGCACAACCCTCCGCTGTCGGTCCGAACGGTTCGCACTTCCGTCCGCTGCCGGTCCGGACGGTCCGCACTACCGTCCGCTGCCGGTCCATGCCAACCGCGGAAGGTGTCCCGTATTACAAACAGGCTCTCGGGGTAGCAGAATATCGTACCAGGCGAAGCCGACGCCGCGCAGTTCACCCATTCGGAGCTGCGATCGGCTGAGGTGGAAAGTATGCTGCTGGCTGGTCATTATCGTTTGCTTGTGAGTATCCCGCTGGCTGCGGGCATTCGTGATCTCATGTGCCCTATGTCTGCAATTGTTACCCCTCATACGAGTTTTTAAATATACGCATGCATATATATGCACGTATAATATATATACGTTTAAAATTACATGTGTAAGTATATATATATATATATATATATATATATACATGTGTGTGCATGTACATATTATGGTTGATATCCCACCTGCGTAAACTTGCCGTCCTTGCATCAGTTGAAAGCACAGCCATTGTTCCAGTAGCACACGAATAGCCCGGGGGTGCCAAGACCGCACCAACCGCCAGTTATTGCTACGACTCCCCTGGGCGCGATGACGATAGAAATCGTATCATTTAACCGTGTTCGTCGGAAATCGTTCCATGCAATGAGCGAGAGAGCTTCCGAGAGAACGCCGCGGGTTGGCTTTGTTATAAAGCGGCACAGCTTGAGCACATCTTTTGTCGTCGCTGCAGTGTCGGATATTCTCACGTTCTCTGCTGTCTCTGGCTGCGCTGAGTGCGCACCAGCACTAGCGAGGAACCGGTGCGACTGTGGCAGCGCAGGGCGCCACAAGCCGTCCCGGACCCGCCCCCGTGTCTGCGACGCTGGCGCGCTGTTCGCCAGGCTGTGCTGACATTGACATTGGAGCCCAACAGGCAGCGCATTTCACGTACGGCCACCCTGGGTCCGCCACTGCTCTACCAGGTCAACGTTGGTGCCCAATACTATTTTACATGTTAGATACAGTCGCACGATGTAGGTGATTCGCATGTTTCCTGTTAAGAGCACCAGGAGTAAGTGGAAGTTAAGAACGGGAGCCTGAATGCAGATCCGAGTGCTGGCGTCTTGAGTTGCCTTTTTTCCAAATTAATGATCTACCATCCCATACCGTCGATCAGTTACATAATATACGAGAGTGTAAGCGAAATACGCCTGCTTTAGGTCCGTCATGTTCATTCGATTGAATTAAGCGTGTGCATATGTTGTGTTTTTTTTTGTCCAAAACCGCGATATCAAAGTCGAACAATTCAATCCAACACTTCCCTTCGGTCGCTTGTTATTCCTGAATGTTACTGTCGGCGCCGTAAAACGCTTCCTACCTAGTTAACGTTTGCATTCTTTGGCCAACTACAGCCTGATCCTGAAGGTATGCACGGACGGACGAAAACTGCACTCTCTGACTCGGAACTAAATGTGCTGGAGCGAGCCATCCAGATAAGGCGGAAAATTCTGACCTTTCAGCCAGCGATGCAGCGGACCAGGACTGCATGCGGCGAAGAGTTTCGTGCCACATAATACCACATCGCTGCCACCCCGCGCCGTGTTGATCCTACATGGCCAGTTGCCAGCCAACCTTTGTCTGCTGGTCGGGGCGAACAAAGCGTACATTCTCGACCGCAGACGCCGGTGGTCCTGAATGACTGACCGAATGGTGGCTGCGGCTGTTTGCCGTTACGGGAGGGGGAGGGGAGGGGGGGGGGGGACTACGACAGCGGCCGCACTCATTCGCTCTGTCAATTGTAGAAGCTAGCGCCTTGCATGTCCTGCTGGAAGTCTTGCGAACAAGGGAATTGACAGCAGGAGCGGCGAGACCGATTTTCCAGCAGGCCTCCTGAGAAAAATGTGGCCTCCTCACAGAGGGCAGGCTCCCAGACAGTGTCGCAGTTAAGGAGAGTCTGGGGGAGGGGGGACTGAGGACATTTCATTTCTTGTCAAATTGCTACATATATCATTATTTATTGCATTAAATGTCGACCATAAAAACATTCAGAATAGGGAGCTTCCTAGTAATTAAGGGGTCTTCTCTAACCAGCAAGTGGCCTTCCTACCCCCAAAACAGGACCTCCTGTTCCAGATAAGAGCCCCTTATCCAGAACCGAATCTTTTCGGTTCGCAAAGAGGCCTCTCCTTAACACAAAATTGGATCTCCTGATCCAGAGCATGAGGCATTTATGAAGATACAGAGCATCCAGAGCATTTATATAAACGGGCTCATTGCCAGAAGACGGGTCTCTTCATGCAGAAAACAGGTTTCTGTAACCGATTTAATACGCTATGACTCAGTTATGGGAGCCCCTTGATCTGAATTTTTGGTGATCTATGTAAGCCACAAAGCCTTCAGTTTGGGCAAAAGGTGCTACCCAAAATTTTGAGCGGACAATCCCCCTCCCCCCCCCCTCCGGTTCCCCCGCCGGTAGGCAGGGGATGAGATCTGCCCACTCCGCACCCCCCTGCTGTGTAAACCCTGAATGACTTATCCTGCTGTTGCATGTTGATATCCGCCCAAAAGGGGCGTGTCCTGCGAGGATAGGCTTTCACTACAACCGAGGGGGCTGTTCGTTTCATATCATTTGACGCAACGTGCCACGACGGCGACGTGGGTGTCAGAACTGTCTCAATCCAGGTATTTAGTCTCATATGGAAAGAGACTGAAAGAAGACCACCCGTTTCTGCATCATTCGATACCCACGACGGAGCCACGGGCGTATTAAATGTTTCAATCTCGGAAGTCATGCGACAAACAAATCCGATCATGATTCATCAAGTAAAGGCCGGGTGACTTAGTATAAAACATCTTGTGTCAAACCAAAGAGAAAGGACGACAACAAATTATTGATTGAGCCATCGTTGCGTAAGATTCTCTCCCATTGTTACAAAATATTGACAAATGCATTTAGCCAAAACAATTATTCATACGTGAACCAAACGTTAACAAATTTCAAGTTAAGTTAGCTCATCTTTTGCCACACAATTTTTTCGTTGGCACGGAATTTTGATCATCGGATGATGGTGTCTGGGCTTATGCACGAGCACCGCCAAGCGTGGGTTCTGATCCCGGAAACCCACCGAGTGAAAAGTTTAAGATCTGTCTGAAAAATATGTATGTTTTTGTGTCGCAGGGTGTCAAAAACATAGGTATGTAACGCTATAATGTCTCGGCTTTCATAAAAGGTGGCCTGTGGCCTGGCCTGTTTGGGTCAATTATTGACCTAACAAAATGAAACACGTGACCAATCTTGATGTCTCGCTGAGGCCAGCTCATTTTTTTCTATGAAGTTTTATCGTTGTCATTTTAAAAATAGAGGACAGGGATCGCATCGCCATCCTCTTATTTCACCGCGCTATGAATACGCGAATCCGGACAAGGGTTAACAGCATAATTTTTCCGCGGTGCGGTCAGAAAGAATATGCGCGGCAAAACGTTACAGTCAATCAAAGCATTTTGTTATCGTACCGTAAATCTTAATGGCCCGGCCGCCCGTATCGGCTTCCCGCTTTGATAGCGTTTTGCGCTTTTTTATAGCGCTTTGCCATGCTCGCTATGACAAATCGTTCATTAAAAGCTTTTGAGCACTTTCCAGCTTGCCTGGCAGACTGGACGCCACCAAAACGCCTCTTGTATGGCTTATGTTTATGTTTTATCGATCTTTTGTCGCTTGGCATAACACTAAATGCAGGCAACTGGAGCTTTACATAACGCCCAGAATAAAGCCAAAGCAGCTTCGCGAGTTCTTCACGGTAGGGCTTTGCCATATCAAATGCGAGGAAATATTGGAAAAGTCAATACCCTGTGCGAATTTTGTTGACACATAACGAGAGCAACAATTTTACAATCTTCCCGGATTCAAACTGATTCATTTTCAGTGATATGATTGAATCAGCCTATATAATCTAGGCGACACCCGGCGGGCATTGCGATAGGTTAGGTAAACGCCATGCTGGTTGGGCGGTAGGTTGGGGACTTTACCATTGAAAATAACAATACAAAAGGTCACATAATATGTTACTAGTGCTTGCGCCATATGTTTCAAGACTGGCATTACATATTAATCATTAATCTTCAGTCGTTGGTATTGACCTTCAATCGTAGAGGCGCGACTAGGCAACTAAAGAAACATCGACGAAGTGATCGGTCGTCCACGGGTCCTAGGCTCTAATCAAGGTTGAATCAACGGTTTTGTGTTGCATTGATAGCACAAACTGGGCTCGCTCAATCGAAGGAGCTTCGAACACCAAATAGTAGCACATATCGCCTTTCATGTAAAATATACGAATTGATAATTTAAAGATAACGCGCGTTATCGGCAAAGCCAACCCGTGATCGCCCGGGATATGCCCTTTTTAAAAATAGATCGGTAGAAGTGACATAAATCGGTTGGGGTATGTACACCTGCAATCTTCAATCGCTAAAATACAGTCTCCCGGTATTGCGGCCTCCAAATGCAGGACGGCATCGGTTGCTGTTGCTAACATTAGGCGGCGACCTAGGGCGGGTGAAAACGCCCACGCGCCGGAAAGTAACACCGTCGTAAGCTTTTACATTTCCTGCTGCATCATGATTCGAAAATTGGATTAGCAGTTACACCAGCACGAACAGCAAATACTCCAACACTGCGCAACATGTTTGTTGTGTCGCAACTGCTAATCTGTTCATCAATCAAGCACAGTTGCACGGGCGAAGTTTGTGACGCGGTCTCCTTGCAAAACGTACTTATTAACTTCAAGAAGAGTTGGAAAGTACCGCTTTCCGTTGCACAGTCGTTGTCGCCCGTCCGCCTACGGCCACCAAATGGCCGTGGCCGCCTGTACTGCGGCATCTGACTCCGCGAGGCCCATGAAGACTGCAACGTCGGTTTTCGGCGCTAATTCAGACTGCGTGTAAGCATGCTCAAAACTCTTACCTTAACTATTCTAAATAATTTCGTCACTACCTGACGCTGGAAAATGATGAACGTACCCTGGCGAAGATCGGTTGTCCTTACCTTTTTTAAACTTCGACCTTGTTTCGATCTACGTCATTGTGCAAATGCCACACAAGAATGAAAGGCCGCAGTCATGTGCTTCCATATGATGTGGCTATAAGTGATGACGAATGCTGATTTTAGACAAATTCAGGGCATGGGAATTTAATTGGGAAAAGAAGAACGAAGCAATCAGCTCAAGCTAAGACGATAACATGAGAGAATGTTGATTGTCTCAGTGCGCTTCCCGGAATGTAAAATTTCCAGGCTACATACAATGGGTTGTGTAGTTGGTCCTCTCACGTATGCTGCAGAAGTGGTAAATATAAGGGATAAAAAAGGTTCCTTGCCTTTGAAAAATTAATCTCAAGTATCTTATGGCGCACTGTATTAATGTCAATCGTCATGCAAACGTTGCATGAACATAACGGTTCGGTGACCTCACAAGGTCCTTTCTTAGTCATAATGCTTATCACGTTCCGTTTTTGTCGTGAGTCTCCGGGCTAGACCAACCGCGCATGCGCATTGTAGATGGCCACATTCTTGGCGGTATGACCCGCTAGTCTGCTCTCTTAGCCATGCCGCTTTATCCAGAACTGTCCATGTAAGAAGTGTTGCGGTCACTGAAAGTATGTGTGTATTGTTCTAAAACCCCAACTGCACAGGCTTCGTTCCGAATGCATGTTCAAGTTTATTTGGACTGAAACAGAAAGACTGGAATGCAGGCATGGTTCAAGTCGCTCGCTCCCTGTGTGTATTTCAGTAGAAATTATGCACAACACAAAATGCCTTTACTTCCTTGAAAGTTGCTAGAATGTGAAACTGATAACTCGGTAGTTGTTATAATGTCATTAACTGAGTGTTTGCACCGCAACTGCCTTTAAAGTGGCTGGCGTTAGTTCTGGATATCGGCATCAGCAAGCCAACTGCCTGCATATTTCTATGCAGATCGTCCAGTGTAATTGATTGAACTACCAACCACAAAGATACAACCCATTTTTATTTCAAAATGGCGCCAAAAAAATGAAGGGATGTTCAACAGTCGATGACATAAGCAAACGAAAGCCATCCGTGCCTTTGTGATCCTATGTGAAAATGGTGTCACAACAAATGCTTAAGAACCGTGGAAATCATAAGAAAACATTCCAAATATTTACCATGTTTTCCGTTACCGTCAGGTTTAGTGTAGCTTCATTTAGCATGACTATCACTGTTAGCATGATTATCACAGGTTCAACAAATAATCATCAAAATATGACAGAGAAGAATGCGCAACTGTATGTAGCGGTGCTCAGATTATTCATGCAAGAAAAGGATATCGGGACCATCTTTGATATCATGCGGCGGCTAGCAAATCTGCTTGGTGGAGAAGATGCATTCTATTGAATGAAGATGAAAATATATACACGCTTATTTATATGCATATATGCATATATATATATATATATATATATATATATATATATATATATATATATATATATATCATATATATATACATATATATATATATACATATATAATATATACATATATATATACATATATCATATATATACATATATATACATATATATATATATACATATATCATATATATACATATATATATATATATATATGTATATATATATATATATATATATATATATATATATATATATATGTATATATGTAGCCATACTCAATCAGGTTTTTTAGTCTCCAAATGCAAATTGCGACAGATGGATAAATTGCAAAGCTTTCATCATGTTAGCATACAAACAATGCAACGGTGGATGGCTTGGTATATGTACGGAGATATGTTAAAAGAAATCATCAGTGGAAATCGAGATCAAACCGCTTGACGCTGAACAAAATGCATTCTAGTCATTCCAACTGGGGGACTGTTTGGGTCTAGACGACTCAAGTCTCCAGACTAGGAAAGTATTCAAGGTATATGGGTACCTGGGGCACGTGACCCCCTCGTATCAGGTTTTTACATGCCTTGATATGCATGTGAGAAGGGTGAATTGATCCAAATTCGGTACTGACACTGAAAAACAAGGGGATTGAAAACCTATCGTGTTGTTGTACGTCGGGAGGCAAATCCGTGCGCCTACGACACCCGTGCATACGGTTGTGCTTCACTTTCTGCGCTTTGCTTTCATCGAGTGGGTAGATACTTCACAATTTCCATGTCACCTTTCGTATCATCGCGTACAAGCCGGGCAGGTGCGGCCTGTGCGGTGCCAAGTCAATGATGTAAGCGTTCCAGGTATTGTAGATGGATCATGGTATGCGTTCTACATATTCGAAGCGGTAGATTTTGTCGCAACCTATGCGAATCAGTTCTTAGCTAAGCAGAATAACCAGTGGAGCCGAATCCTTACCTGCTTCTAGACACAATTAAAATGATTCCGGAAACGGACTCGCCCGCTCTAGTCACGCTCAATTCTGATGTCATACATACGAAACAAATGCGAAGAAATGTAGATGAGAAATTAATTGATTTTATTTGGCTGCACGTCCTACTGAAACATAAATGTGAGGCATTTCGAAGCATAAAACGTATGCATAATTTTGTAACAGCCGCGTCATGGAGCTGCGTGCGTGCGACTCAAAGACATCGCCGAAAAGTATTGTTTATGTGCCATGATTTCATGCTTAGAAGAAGGTCAGCATGCGCTCATTGCGAGTGATCACACACAGGGCCACGTGGCTTTGTCCGCGCCACGCTTGTCGCCCACCAATCACACGCAGGACCACGAGGCTTTTGTCCCCCCCACGCTTGCAGCCTGAATGATAACGTGGTCATTGCCGATCTTGATGGCATCGCCGCCTTCAATTGCTACTGTCTGTCGTTGTGCTATCACGGCCTTGGACATCATGTTCAGTGCGTAACCCGCTTAGTGCGGTCTGATTGGCCGGCACAACTTCAATGGGGGGTGCGCGCGTCGTACCCATTGCAATCGCTCTAGGCGTAGTACCGAGTAAATGCAGCTACCGATCCCTTTGTTCATCGGGCTCTTATGGCGTTGTGACAATCGATTCTCGCACTGCTGCTGTTCAACGGTATTGGATAGGCCATTCTGAAAGGAGCGCGCAACATACTGCGGACTGCAAAAACTGAAAAGCTCTGGAAGGAGGGTCTTCTTGCGACGTGGAAATTACGTTGTCGTGCGTCTTTTTCACTACGTGACATCCACTAGGCCCGTCGGCAGAGACTAGCTCTGTGTGTGTCCAGATCTGCCGGGCCTGCCAGTAGGGGCTGTGCCTGTGCGTGTCCAGATCTGCCGGGCCTGCCAGCAGGGGCTGTGCCTGTGCGTGTCCAGATCTGCCGGGCCTGCCAGTAGGGGCTGCGCCTGGGTGTGTCAGATCTTGCCGGGCCCGTCAGCGCGGCGGCGCGAGGGTTGTGTCCTCATTCAGCAGGCCCCTCAGCGGGGCGGGGGCAGCGTCCGGCCGGGCTGGGTGTGTCCAGATCTACCGGGCCTGCCAGCAGGGGCTGTGCCTGGGCGTGTCCAGATCTGCCGGGCCCGTCAGCGCGACGCCGTGAGGGTTGTGTCCTCATTCAGCAGGGCCCATCAGCGGGGGCGGTGCAGTGTCCGGCCGGGCTGGGTGCGTCCACTGTCGCCGCATGCGGGCGCTGATGAAATATTTAGCCGCGGAGTCATCCATCATCAGAGAGGTGGCACCGACAATTACCACTGTGACCGCACCGGGTAGAAACGGTCCGATGCCAGCCGCGTGGCAAACTTGGGCAGCGACATGCCAGCGACCGGGCACGTGGACCGCGTACCGATCGGTTGACGCCATAAGAGATTCTCAATGTAATGATATGTGAGATTCTCAGTATATAGATATACACACTTCGCAGGCGTACATAACGCTTCGGTGACGAGCTCCCGAAGTTATTGCGGGGGCCCGTTCAGATCGGTATGAAGCTGTCAAAGTTTCGGGCAGAACAAGTGTGAAAATTATAGTTAGCCCATAGCCTGGACGACAGAGTGACAGGACACAGGAGGCAGCGTTTGAGATTGTGCGGACACCGGACGCAGCAAGGATTTTCAGACGACCGACGGCCAGGGGCTTCCGAAACAGCCGAGGTAAAAAAACAGCGACAGGGAATCTAGGACAGACCCCGTGCGTGGGTGTCCCTTATACTGCGGCGCGTGCTCATGATTTGGCTGCAAAACGTCGGGCACAGCATTGTGCCTGCAAGCTTAGAACAACGAACACTTGTGACGTCATGCACGCTCAAAGAACGACATGATTGTCACTACCACGAGTCTGGTGCAGTTCATTGGTTCCATCATATTCAACGCCAGGCTCTTCCGAGTGCAGTCACACAGTATACGAGATACAGAAGCACTGTTACCAGCTATTGGTAAAAGCGTCCATGACATCGATGAGTTCTAGCGATTCGCGTCAGTTGCTTATTTCAACATAAATTGGTAGATGCTGTATTAGTTGGGGACGAACAAAAACCAGATACGAAAACATGTGAAGATCTACATATAAGCATAACACACACACACACACACACACACACCACACACACACACACACACACACACACACACACACACACACACACACACACACACACCACACACACACACACACACACACACACACACACACACACACACAAACACGTTTATATCATACTTATCATGTGCTCTGTTTCACACATGGTATTTTAAATGCTGAGTGTGCGAAGTGTACCACAAAATTGCTTTTGATTTAGACCGCCATTTTACGACCACGTACCATCAGTGTTTTCGATGCAGTGAGTGTCCGTACTTTTTCTTTCTCAGCTCGGTGTGTGCTGCATCCGCCAATACTCCAAAAGTGGCGTGGGATTATGAGGTGATGAATATATGGCAAATGGTGAAACCAACAAGTCACAAACGTGACTGTTGGATAAACTACTTACCTCATCACGCGACCGTCTCCATAAATCAGGAAAAAGATGACCATGATCCCCAAGGTACTGCTTTGCGCGCTAGGGTATTGAGCATGTGTTTTAGGCACGAGTACAAAATCCATGCCCCGCGTACCTTTTAAGTCCCCCCTGAGGCGAGGACGCCAAGTTCCGTCATAGGAGTGCACGGTCGGCACCGCCGCCCCGCACCCTTCAATCGGGCGCCGGTCGTAACGGTGGCTCGTGCAGCGGGGGCCGCCTGGCAGCCAAGTCGCGCCCCCTGCCCCGGTGACCAATGGCGGTACGGGGGTGTCGTTGGCATTGATCGGACTCGAGCCAAGCGGTGAGCGTCGATGGACTGCCGTTCAGCTGCACTAGCGGTGCTGAACCAATCACTCACAGCCGGCCACCCGCCCGCCCCACGCGAGCGTAGCGACGCTGTGCATCGGCGCTCGATTCGGAATTTTTACTCGGTTTCTGTGGGCCGCGTGGTGGTCCGTCCGTAACGACTGTCGCTGATGTTCCGATGGGTACTAGAGGGAGGACCGATATTGCGAGATTGCGGCCATCACAGGACATCGGTCTTCTGGCTGGAGTCTTGTAAGCCTGGCTCCTAAATATTGCTGACATCACGAAAATGTGTCGTGCACAAGAACTGCTGCCATCGCCTGTCGGTCCATTGATGACATTTTGCCAGCGGACCATGAGACTGCCAGCGGACTGCGGACCATGAGACACTCGCTGGCGCCTTCTCGAAGATGACACCTGCAACTCCCCGGCAGCGGAGTGCAGCAGGAGGCGCTGCGTTTCACATATTTGGGCCCCTCTCTAACGCTGATGTTTACGTGCGGGATTACGGGTCTATGATTTGCAAACGCTCTCGCCTGAGCCCAAATGAATGAGCACCCGACCTCAGCCTGGGCGGAACCGATGCCGACGTGCGCCCCCAGTACGGAGGTGAGGTGTATGGGCTTGTGCCGAGTGATGTCGGGTGGCCGCAACAAAGTATCAACAGGTCAGCAGTGTTACAGGTTCTGGAGGAAATAGTTTGTCATGTAATTTTAAGTCACTGAGTCTTGACTCCATCAATGCAGACTTACAAAGTAAGTTGCGCCCGTGCGGGCAGCAATTCGCAGTTTGCTTTTTCGTGCCGGCGTGATTTGATATCAGTAATTCGTTAAACCTCCGGACAGTCGGGTCGGTCACAATTTACGAGGCCTCGTCGAATCACCATCCCGGATCACGTAAGGTCAATACATAAGCCTCAAAGCGAAACCCTTTGCAGCTCTGTTTAGTGGTAAATAGCTGAGCACAACAAATCGACATCCGAAAAAAGTATGGTTGTTGTGGTCATTGGAGCTTTACGACGCATTCAGCTGCTGAGGCTATATGGTGT
>NW_023596746.1:8032292-8100164 GCF_011947565.3 Pollicipes pollicipes
ACACCATATAGCCTCAGCAGCTGAATGCGTCGTAAAGCTCCAATGACCACAACAACCATACTTTTTTCGGATGTCGATTTGTTGTGCTCAGCTATTTACCACTAAACAGAGCTGCAAAGGGTTTCGCTTTGAGGCTTATGTATTGACCTTACGTGATCCGGGATGGTGATTCGACGAGGCCTCGTAAATTGTGACCGACCCGACTGTCCGGAGGTTTAACGAATTACTGATATCAAATCACGCCGGCACGAAAAAGCAAACTGCGAATTGCTGCCCGCACGGGCGCAACTTACTTTGTAAGTCTGCATTGATGGAGTCAAGACTCAGTGACTTAAAATTACATGACAAACTATTTCCTCCAGAACCTGTAACACTGCTGACCTGTTGATACTTTGTTGCGGCCACCCGACATCACTCGGCACAAGCCCATACACCTCACCTCCGTACTGGGGGCGCACGTCGGCATCGGTTCCGCCCAGGCTGAGGTCGGGTGCTCATTCATTTGGGCTCAGGCGAGAGCGTTTGCAAATCATAGACCCGTAATCCCGCACGTAAACATCAGCGTTAGAGAGGGGCCCAAATATGTGAAACGCAGCGCCTCCTGCTGCACTCCGCTGCCGGGGAGTTGCAGGTGTCATCTTCGAAAAGGCGCCAGCGAGTGTCTCATGGTCCGCAGTCCGCTGGCAGTCTCATGGTCCGCTGGCAAAATGTCATCAATGGACCGACAGGCGATGGCAGCAGTTCTTGTGCACGACACATTTCGTGATGTCAGCAATATTTAGGAGCCAGGCTTACAAGACTCCAGCCAGAAGACCGATGTCCTGTGATGGCCGCAATCTCGCAATATCGGTTCTCCCTCTAGTACCCATCGGAACATCAGCGACAGTCGTTACGGACGGACCACCACGCGGCCCACAGAAACCGAGTAAAAATTCCGAATCGAGCGCCGATGCACAGCGTCGCTACGCTCGCGTGGGGCGGGCGGGTGGCCGGCTGTGAGTGATTGGTCAGCACCGCTAGTGCAGCTGAACGGCAGTCCATCGACGCTCACCGCTTGGCTCGAGTCCGATCAATGCCAACGACACCCCCGTACCGCCATTGGTCACCGGGGCAGGGGCGCGACTTGGCTGCCAGGCGGCCCCGCTGCACGAGCCACCGTTACGACCGGCGCCCGATTGAAGGGTGCGGGGCGGCGGTGCCGACCGTGCACTCCTATGACGGAAGTTGGCGTCCTGGCCTCAGGAGGGACTTAAAAGGTGCGCGGGGCATGGATTTTGTACTCGTGCCTAAAACACATGCTCAATACCCTAGCGCGCAAAGCAGTACCTCGGTGATCATGGCCATCTTTTCCTGATTTATGGAGACGGTCGCGTGATGAAATAAGTAGTTGATCCAACAGTCACGTTTGTGACTTGTTGGTTTCACCATTTGCCGTGCATATTCATCACCCCATAATCCCACGCCACTGTTGGAGTATTGGCGGATACAGCACACATAGAGCTGAGAAAGAAAAAGTGCGGACACTCACTGCATTGAAAACACTGATGGTACGTGATCGTAAAATGGCGGTCTAGATCAAAAGCAATTTTGTGGTACACTTCGCACACTCAGCATTTAAAAATACCATGTGTGAAATATGAGCACATGATATGTATGATAGAAACGTTGTGTGTGTGTGTGTGTGTGTGCGTGTGTGTGTGTGTGTGTGTGTGTGTGTGTGTGTGTGTGTGTGTGTGTGTGTGTGTGTGTGTGTGTGTGTGTGTGTGTGTGTGTGTGTGTGTGTGTGTGTGTGTGTGTGTGTGTGTGTGTGTGTGTGTGTGTGTGTGTGTGTGTGTGTGTGTGTGTGTGTGTGTGTGTGTGTGTGTGTGTGTGTTGTGTGTGTGTGTGTGTGTGTGTGTGTGTGTGTGTGTGTGTGTGTGTGTGTGTGTGTGTGTGTGTGTGTGTGTGTGTGTGTGTGTGTGTGTGTGTGTTATGCTTATATGTAGATCTTCACATGTTTTCGTATCTGGTTTTTGTTCGTCCCCAACTAATACAGCATCTACCAATTTATGTTGAAATAAGCAACTGACGCGAATCGCTAGAACTCATCGATGTCATGGACGCTTTTACCAATAGCTGGTAACAGTGCTTCTGTATCTCGTATACTGTGTGACTGCACTCGGAAGAGCCTGGCGTTGAATATGATGGAACCAATGAACTGCACCAGACTCGTGGTAGTGACAATCATGTCGTTCTTTGAGCGTGCATGACGTCACAAGTGTTCGTTGTTCTAAGCTTGCAGGCACAATGCTGTGCCCGACGTTTTGCAGCCAAATCATGAGCACGCGCCGCAGTATAAGGGACACCCACGCACGGGGTCTGTCCTAGACTCCCTGTCGCTGTTTTTTACCTCGGCTGTTTCGGAGCCCCTGGCCGTCGGTCGTCTGAAAATCCTTGCTGCGTCCGGTGTCCGCACAATCTCAAACGCTGCCTCCTGTGTCCTGTCACTCTGTCGTCCAGGCTATGGGCTAACTATAATTTTCACACTTGTTCTACCCGAAACTTTGACAGCTTCATACCGATCTGAATGGGCCCTCGCAATAACTTCGGGAGCTCGTCACCGAAGCGTTATGTACGCCTGCGAAGTGTGTATATCTATATACTGAGAATCTCACATATCATTACATTGAGAATCTCTTATGGCGTCAACCGATCGGTACGCGGTCCACGTGCCCGGTCGCTAGCATGTCGCTGTCCAAGTTTGCCACGCGGCTGGCATGGGATCGTTTCTACCCGGTGCGGTCACAGTGGTAATTGTCGGTGCCACCTCTCTGATGATGGATGACTCCGCGCCTAAATATTTCATCAGCGCCCGCATGCGGCGACAGTGGACGCACCCAGGCCGGCCGGACACTGCACCGCCCCCGCTGATGGGCCCTGCTGAATGAGGACACAACCCTCACGGCGTTGCGCTGACGGGCCCGGCAGATCTGGACACGCCCAGGCACAGCCCCTACTGGCAGGCCCAGCAGATCTGGACACGCCCAGGCACAGCCCCTACTGGCAGGCCCAGCAGATCTGGACACGCCCAGGCACAGCCCCTGCTGGCAGGCCCGGTAGATCTGGACACACCCAGCCCGGCCGGACGCTGCCCCGCCCCGCTGAGGGGCCTGCTGAATGAGGACACAACCCTCGCGCCGCCGCGCTGACGGGCCCGGCAGATCTGGACACACCCAGGCGCAGCCCCTACTGGCAGGCCCGGCAGATCTGGACACGCACAGGCACAGCCCCTGCTGGCAGGCCCAGCAGATCTGGACACGCCCAGGCACAGCCCCTGCTGGCAGGCCCGGCAGATCTGGACACACACAGAGCTAGTCTCTGCCGACGGGCCTAGTGAATGTCACGTAGTGAAAAAGACGCACGACAACGTATTTCCACGTCGCAAGAAGACCCTCCTTCCAGAGCTTTTCAGTTTTTGCAGTCCGCAGTATGTTGCGCGCTCCTTTCAGAATGGCCTATCCAATACCGTTGAACAGCAGCAGTGCGAGAATCGATTGTCACAACGCCATAAGAGCCCGATGAACAAAGGGATCGGTAGCTGCATTTACTCGGTACTACGCCTAGGGCAATTGCAATGGGTACGACGCGCGCACCCCCATTGAAGTTGTGCCGGCCAATCAGACCGCACTAAGCGGGTTACGCACTGAACATGATGTCCAAGGCCGTGATAGCACAACGATAGACAGTAGCAATTAAGGCGGCGATGCCATCAAGATCGGGAATGACCACGTTATCATTCAGGCTGCAAGCGTGGGGGGGGGGGGGGGGACAAAAGCCTCGTGGTCCTGCGTGTGATTGGTGGGCGACAAGCGTGGCGCGGACAAAAGCCACGTGGCCCTGCGTGTGATCACTCGCAATGAGCGCATGCTGACCTTCTTCTAAGCATGAAATCATGGCACATAAACAACACTTTTCGGCGATGTCTTTGAGTCGCACGCACGCAGCTCCACGACGCGGCTGTTACAAAATTATGCATACGTTTTATGCTTCGCAATGCCTCACATTTATGTTTCAGTAGGACGTGCAGCCAAATAAAATCGATTAATTTCTCATCTACATTTCTTCGCATTTGTTTCGTATGTATGAAATCAGAATTGAGCGTGACTAGAGCGGGCGAGTCCGTTTCCGGAATCGTTTTAATTGTGTCTAGAAGCAGGTAAGGATTCGGCTCCACTGGTTATTCTGCTTAGCTAAGAACTGATTCGCGTAGGTTGCGACAAAATCTACCGCTTCGAATATGTAGAACGCATACCACGATCCATCTACAATACCTGGAACGCTTACATCATTGACTTGGCACCGCACAGGCCGCACCTGCCCGGCTTGTACGCGATGATACGAAAGGTGACATCGAAATTGTGAAGTATCTACCCACTCGATGAAAGCAAAGCGCAGAAAGTGCAGCACAACCGCATGCACGGGTGTCGTAGGCGCACGAATTTGCTTCCCGACGTATAACAACACGATTGGTTTTCAATCCCCTTGTTTTTCAGTGTCAGTACCGAATTTGGATCAATTCACCCTTCCCACATGCATATCAAGGCATGTAAAAACCTGATACGAGGGGGTCACGTGCCCCAGGTACCCATATACCTTGAATACTTTCCTAGTCTGGAGACTTGAGCCGTCTAGACCCAAACAGTCCCCCAGTTGGAATGACCAGAATGCATTTTGTTCAGCGTCAAGCGTTTGATCTCGATTTCCACTGATGATTTCTTTTTAACATATCTCCGTACATATACCAAGCCATCCACCGTTGCATTGTTTGTATGCTAACATGATGAAAGCTTTGCATTTATCCATCTGTCGCAATTTGCATTTGGAGACTAAGAAACCTGATTGAGTATGGCTATATATACATATATATATATATATATATATATATATATGTACATATATATATATATATATATATATATATATATATATATATATATATGTGTGTGTGTGTATATGCATATATGCATATAAATAAGCGTGTATATATTTTCATCTTCATTCAATAGAATGCATCTTCTCTACCAAGCAGAATTGCTAGCCGCTGCATGATATCAAAGATGGTCCCGATATCCTTTTCTTGCATGAATTATCTGAGCACCGCTACATACAGTTGCGCATTCTTCTCTGTCATATTTTGACGATTATTTGTTGAACCTGTGATAATTATGCTAACAGTGATAGCCATGCTAAATGAAGCTACACTAAACCTGACGGTAACGGAAAACACGGTAAATATTTGGAATGTTTTCTCATAATTTCCACGGTTCTTAAGCATTTGTTGTGACAGCATTTTCACATAGGATCACAAAGGCACGGATGGCTTTCGTTCGCTTATATCATCGACTGTTGAACATCCCTTCATTTTTTTGGCGCCATTTTGAAATAAAAATGGGTTGTATCTTTGTGGTTGGTAGTTCAATCAATTACACTGGACGATCTGCATAGAAATATGCAGGCAGTTGGCTTGCTGGTGCCGATATCCAGAACTAACGCCAGTCACTTTAAAGGCAGTTGCGGTGCAAAACACTCAGTTAATGACATTATAACAACTACCGAGTTATCAGTTTCACATTCTAGCAGCTTTCAAGGAAATAAAAGCATTTTGTGTTGTGCATAATTTCTACTGAAATACACACAGGGAGCGAGCGACTTGAACCATGCCTGCATTCCAGTCTTTCTGTTTCAGTCCAAATAAACTTGAACATGCATTCGGAATGAAGCCTGTGCAGTTGGGGTTTTAGAACAATACACACATACTTTCAGTGACCGCAACACTTCTTACATGGACAGTTCTGGATAAAGCGGCATGGCTAAGAGAGCAGACTAGCGGGTCATACCGCCAAGAATGTGGCCATCTACAATGCGCATGCGCGGTTGGTCTAGCCCGGAGACTCACGACAAAAACGGAACGTGATAAGCATTATGACTAAGATAGGACCTTGTGAGGTCACCGAACCGTTATGTTCATGCAACGTTTGCATGACGATTGACATTAATACAGTGCGCCATAAGATACTTGAGATTAATTTTTCAAAGGCAAGGAACCTTTTTTATCCCTTATATTTACCACTTCTGCAGCATACGTGAGAGGACCAACTACACAACCCATTGTATGTAGCCTGGAAATTTTACATTCCGGGAAGCGCACTGAGACAATCAACATTCTCTCATGTTATCGTCTTAGCTTGAGCTGATTGCTTCGTTCTTCTTCTCCCAATTAAATTCCCATGCCCTGAATTTTTCTAAAATCAGCATTCCTCATCACTTATAGCCACATCATATGGAAGCACATGACTGCGGCCTTTCATTCTTGTGTGGCATTTGCACAATGACGTAGATCGAAACAAGGTCGAACTTTAAAAAGGTAAGAACAACCGATCTTCGCCAGGGTACGTTCATCATTTTCCAGCGTCAGGTAGTGACGAAATTATTTAGAATAGTTAAGGTAAGAGTTTTGAGCATGCTTACACGCAGTCTGAATTAGCGCCGAAAACCGACGTTGCAGTCTTCATGGGCCTCGCGGAGTCAGATGCCGCAGTACAGGCGGCCACGGCCATTTGGCAGCCGTAGGCGGACGGGCGACAACGACTGTGCAACGGAAAGCGGTACTTTCCAACGCTTCTTGAAGTTAATAAGTACGTTTTGCAAGGAGACCGCGTCACAAACTTCGCCCGTGCAACTGTGCTTGATTGATGAACAGATTAGCAGTTGCGACACAACAAACATGTTACGCAGTGTTGGAGTATTTGCTGTTCGTGCTGGTGTAACTGCTAATCCAATTTTCGAATCATGATGCAGCAAGAAATGTAAAAGCTTACGACGGTGTTACTTTCCGGCGCGTGGGCGTTTCCACACGCCCCAGGTCGCCGCCTAATGTTAGCAACAGCAACCGATGCCGTCCTGCATTTGGAGGCCGCAATACCGGGAGACTGTATTTTTGCGATTGAAGATTGCAAGTGTACATACCCCAACCGATTTATGTCACTTCTACCGATCTATTTTTAAAAAGGGCATATCCCGGGCGATCACGGGTTGGCTTTGCCGATAACGCGCGTTATCTTTAAATTATCAATTCGTATATTTTACATGAAAGGCGATATGTGCTACTATTTGGTGTTCGAAGCTCCTTCGATTGAGCGAGCCCAGTTTGTGCTATCAATGCTGCACAAAACCGTTGATTCAACCTTGATTAGAGCCTAGGACCCGTGGACGACCGATCACTTCGTCGATGTTTCTTTAGTTGCTTAGTCGCGACCTCTACGATTGAAGGTCAATACCAACGACTGAAGATTAATGATTAATATGTAATGCCAGTCTTGAAACATATGGCGCACGAACTAGTAACAGATTATGTGACCTTTTGCATTGTTATTTTCAATGGTAAAGTCTCCAACCTACCGCCCAACCGGCATGGCGTTTACCTAACCTATCGCCAAGCCCGCCGGGTGTCGCCTAGATTATATAGGCTGATTCAATCATATCACTGAAAATGAATCAGTTTGAATCTGGGAAGATTGTAAAATTGTTGCTCTCGTTATGTGTCAACAAAATTCGCACAGGGTATTGACTTATCCAATATTTCCTCGCATTTGATACGGCAAAGCCCTACCGTGAAGAACTCGCGAAGCTGCTTTGGCTTTATTCTGGGCGTTATGTAAAGCTCCAGTTGCCTGCATTTAGTGTTATGCCAAGCGATAAAAGATCGATAAAACATAAACGTAAGCCATACAAGAGGCGTTTTGGTGGCGTCCAGTCTTCCAGGCAAGCTGGAAAGTGCTCAAAAGCTTTTAATGAACGATTTGTCATAGCGAGCATGGCAAAGCGCTATAAAAAAGCGCAAAACGCTATCAAAGCGGGAAGCCGATACGGGCGGCCGGGCCATTAAGATTTACGGTACGATAACAAAATGCTTTGATTAACTGTAACGTTTTGCCGCGCATATTCTTTCTGACCGCACCGCGGAAAAATTATGCTGTTATCCCTTGTCCGGATTCGCGTATTCATAGCGCGGTGAGATAAAAGGATGGCGATGCGATCCCTGTCCTCAATTTTTAAAATGACAACGATAAAACTTCACAGAAAAAAATGAGCTGGCCTCAGCGAGACATCAAGATTGGTCACGTGTTTCATTTTGTTAGGTCAATAATTGACCCAAACAGGCCAGGCCACAGGCCACCTTTTATGAAAGCCGAGACATTATAGCGTTACATACCTATGTTTTTGACACCCTCCGACACAAAAACATACATATTTTTCAGACAGGTCTTAAACTTTTCACTCGGTGGGTTTCCGGGATAAGAACCCACGCTTGGCGGTGCTCGTGCATAAGCCCAGACACCATCATCCGATGATCAAAATTCCGTGCAAACGAAAAAATTGTGTGGCAAAAGATAAGCCAACTTGACTTGAAATTTGTTAACGTTTGGTTCACGTATGAATAATTGTTTTGGCTAAATGCATTTGTCAATATTTTGTAACAATGGGAACGAATCTTACGCAACGATGGCTCAATCAATAATTTGTTGTCGTCCTTTCTCTTTGGTTTGACACAAGATGTTTTATACTAAGTCACCTGGCCTTTACTTGATGAACATGATCGGATTTGTTTGTCGCATGACTTCTGAGATTGAAACATTTAATACGTCCGTGGCTCCGTCGTGGGTATCGAATGATGCAGAAACGGGTGGTCTCCTTTCAGTCCCTTTCCATATGAGACTAAATACCTGGATTGAGACAGTTTTGACACCCACGTCGCCGTTGTGGCACGTTGCGTCAAATGATATGAAACGAACAGCCCCCTCAGTTGTAGTGAAAGCCTATCCTCGCAGGACACGCCCCTTTTGGGCGGATATCAACATGCAACAGCAGGATAAGTCATTCAGGGTTTACACAGCAGGGGGGTGCGGAGTGGGCAGATCTTATCCCCTGCCTACCGGCGGGGGAACCGGAGGGGGGAGGGGGATTGTCCGCTCAAAATTTTGGGTAGCACCTTTTGCCCAAACTGAAGGCTTTGTGGCTTACATAGATCACCAAAAATTCAGATCAAGGGGCTCCCATAACTGAGTCATAGCGTATTAAATCGGTTACAGAAACCTGTTTTCTGCATGAAGAGACCCGTCTTCTGGCAATGAGCCCGTTTATATAAATGCTCTGGATGCTCTGTATCTTCATAAATGCCTCATGCTCTGGATCAGGAGATCCAATTTTGTGTTAAGGAGAGGCCTCTTTGCGAACCGAAAAGATTCGGTTCTGGATAAGGGGCTCTTATCTGGAACAGGAGGTCCTGTTTTGGGGGTAGGAAGGCCACTTGCTGGTTAGAGAAGACCCCTTTATTACTAGGAAGCTCCCTATTCTGAATGTTTTTATGGTCGACATTTAATGCAATAAATAATGATATATGTAGCAATTTGACAAGAAAGGAAATGTCCTCAGTCCCCCCCCCCCCCAGACTCTCCTTAACTGCGACACTGTCTGGGAGCCCGCCCTCTGTGAGGAGGCCACATTTTTCTCAGGAGGCCTGCTGGAAAATCGGTCTCGCCGCTCCTGCTGTCAATTCCCTTGTTCGCAAGACTTCCAGCAGGACATGCAAGGCGCTAGGCTTCTACAATTGACAGAGCGAATGAGTGCGGCCGCTGTCGTAGTCCCCCCCCCCCCCCTCCCCTCCCCCTCCCGTAACGGCAAACAGCCGCAGCCACCATTCCGTCAGTCATTCAGGACCACCGGCGTCTGCGGTCGAGAATGTACGCTTTGTTCGCCCCGACCAGCAGACAAAGGTTGGCTGGCAACTGGCCATGTAGGATCAACACGGCGCGGGGTGGCAGCGATGTGGTATTATGTGGCACGAAACTCTTCGCCGCATGCAGTCCTGGTCCGCTGCATCGCTGGCTGAAAGGTCAGAATTTTACCGCCTTATCTGGATGGCTCGCTCCAGCACATTTAGTTTCGAGTCAGAGAGTGCAGTTTTCGTCCGTCCGTGCATACCTTCAGGATCAGGCTGTAGTTGGCCAAAGAATGCAAACGTTAACTAGGTAGGAAGCGTTTTACGGCGCCGACAGTAACATTCAGGAATAACAGGCGACCGAAGGGGAGTGTTGGAATGAATTGTTCGACTTTGATATCGCGGTTTTGGACAAAAAAAAACAAAACATATGTACACGCTTAATTCAATCGAATGAACATGACGGACCTAAAGCAGGCGTATTTCGCTTACACTCTCGTATATTATGTAACTGATCGACGGTATGGGATGGTAGATCATTAATTTTGAAAAAAGGCAACTCAAGACGCCAGCACTCGGATCTGCATTCAGGCTCCGGTTCTTAACTTCCACTTACTCCTGGTGCTCTTAACAGGAAACATGCGAATCACCTACATCGTGCGACTGTATCTAACATGTAAAATAGTATTGGGCACCAACGTTGACCTGGTAGAGCAGTGGCGGACCCAGGGTGGCCGTACGTGAAATGCGCTGCCTGTTGGGCTCCAATGTCAATGTCAGCACAGCCTGGCGAACAGCGCGCCAGCGTCGCAGACACGGGGGCGGGTCCGGGACGGCCTGTGGCGCCCTGCGCTGCCACAGTCGCACCGGTTCCTCGCTAGTGCTGGTGCGCACTCAGCGCAGCCAGAGACAGCAGAGAACGTGAGAATATCCGACACTGCAGCGACGACAAAAGATGTGCTCAAGCTATGCCGCTTTATAACAAAGCCAACCCGCGGCGTTCTCTCGGAAGCTCTCTCGCTCATTGCATGGAACGATTTCCGACGAACACGGTTAAATGATACGATTTCTATCGTCATCGCGCCCAGGGGAGTCGTAGCAATAACTGGCGGTTGGTGCGGTCTTGGCACCCCCGGGCTATTCGTGTGCTACTGGAAAAGTGGCTGTGCTTTCAACTGGTGCAAGGACGGCAAGTTTACGCAGGTGGGATATCAACCATAATATGTACATGCATACATATATATATATATATATATATATATATATATATATATATATATATATATACTTACACATGTAATTTTAAACGTATATATTATACGTGTATATATATGCATGCGTATATTTAAAAACTCGTATGAGGGGTAACAATTGCAGACATAGGGCACATGAGATCACGAATGCCCGCAGCCAGCGGGATACTCACAAGCAAACGATAATGACCAGCCAGCAGCATACTTTCCACCTCAGCCGATCGCAGCTCCGAATGGGTGAACTGCGCGGCGTCGGCTTCGCCTGGTACGATATTCTGCTACCCCGAGAGCCTGTTTGTAATACGGGACACCTTCCGCGGTTGGCATGGACCGGCAGCGGACGGTAGTGCGGACCGTCCGGACCGGCAGCGGACGGAAAGCGGACCGTCCGGACCGGCAGCGGACGGAAGCGCGAACCGCTCGGACCGGCAGCGGAGGGTTGTGCGGACTGTTCGGACCGGCAGCGGACGGAAGTGCGGACCGTTCGGACCGGCAGCGGAGGGTAGTGCGGACTGTTCGGACCGGCAGCGGACGGAAGCGCGGACCGTTCGGACCGGCAGCGGAGGGTAGTGCGGACTGTTCGGCTAGTGCTGACGGACGAGCGGCCGATCTCGGCTGCTGGCTGTCCATCGCACAGAAGAACATCAGTGAAAGCAATCACCCCCGCACATTTGCCAGAGCAACTCCTGGAGGCCGTCGGTCTGTTCGGCCCGCCGGCGCCTACCGAATCAGCGCTTCGGCTTCACCGCTGCTGTCGGTGTCGGCCGGGTGAAGACGAGCGTCGGCGTCGTGCCGTCTCCCGCGTCGGCCTATGCCGCGCGCAGAGCCGCGCGACCGAAGCGACCGACGTGAGCCCTCCCATGACGTCCGGCTCTGGAGCGATTTATATGCCGGCGCTGGAACTTTTGCACCGTCCGGCCCGCAACTCCGGCTGGAAGTTCGTGGAGAAAACGCTCGGAATGATGGGTTGGAGTTTGAAAACAGACGTCCTGTTTCGTGTTGCACCGCGGAGTTCTGCACATATATCAGCTCTTTTGTATTCAAAATGTGCATTAAGCAGATGGCGCTCGATACTGCATGACGGATCTTGTTGCAATCGTAGACTGGAGCGTTTGACCAGCACGCAACACTTCGATGATGCATCAGCCTACTTTACAGATGCGCTGCCACCAGTCGGAAGTACAACGCAGCACTCAGCTCTCCCACAGTCAAAACACCCACTCGTCCACGCTTCTTGACATGATTCGATTTCGGGTACTCTGAGCGCCAACTGATGTGATTCGTCTTGCGTCCCATTCGACGTCGCTCTAACTCTGCGCCACGTGCCGCCCCGGGCCGCCGGAGCCGAAGCCGGCTGCTCCCCAGGGCTTCGAGCCCCCGGGCTCCTCGGGGGACGGGCCGGCGCGCTGCCGGGGGCGGTGCGCCACAGCAGCCAGCGGCCCACCGACGGATGCGGTGGTGATAGGAGTGGCGGCGGCGGCGGCGGCGACGGCCGAGGAGAGGTCCTCATGGTGGAAGTGGCCGGCGCCGGCGCAAGCGCCCACCGCTCTGCCCCTTGTGCCGGTGGCTGATGTAAGGCGTTGTCGTAGTTATCGTTCACCCGTTCGTCTGCGGCGCTGCGGTGCCGTCTCCCTGGACTGTCGATGCCGGCAGTGATGGATGACGCCTGGCGAGGGACAGACACCGGCGCCAGCGGCGCCAGCACACCGCGCTGGCGGTGTCTCGCGTCTGGCCAGCAATCACTCAGCTTTCTCTCATAACCCTGATCCTCGTAAAATCTGAACCAGTCATCAAAAACGAAAACACCAATACAAAGAGCTCATTGATTGCATGTAACAGGCAAAAAATTAGTTTTTTTACAATCGCATTATTAGGGCATGCTACTACAACATTCATCGGTTGGCTACGTGCCGTACGCAAATTGCCCTTGGACTGACGAGGTCAGGTACTCCTTACTGTTATATGAGACAATAGCCTTGACTAGGCACCTATTTTTATTGGCAAGTATGGGAAGCTGGCTATGTTAAGAGGCGAATAATTAGCAAGGTGACCGGTTTTATTACCGGTAATAATTAGCAAGGTGACCGGTTTTATTACCGGTAATAATTAGCAAGGTGGCCGGTTTTAGAAGCAGCGGCGTAGCTGTAACAGTACTCGATCCTATTTGAAACTGAAGTTAATGCGTAAGACTGCGTTAGATTTGCTTCAGCAATCCCGTGAAATGAGGCTCTTACATCGGTCATTTGGCTTGGAACTGGCTGTTAGACTAGTTCTGAAGCATTAGCCGATTAATATCTTCCTAAAAAGAGACTTCGAAATACTTAAGCCTGCAGCGCAAACACGCATACGGACAGTCGTTGTGCACCACACGTTTCCGGAAATTAGGTATATCTTTGCTCAGCACCGCTGCTTTCGAAGCAATGATCGCAACTCGCCACTTCGCTAATTATGTTTCAACTGCCACTTTTTTACCTACGGTTATGCTTCTCATTGATTATGATGCTAGCCAGATCAATGCAATGGAACAAAGCAGCATACTTCCCTGGCTGAACCTCTTCAGCCCATTCTCCCTCCGCCTTTCTTCTTTCGGAGACGGCCCGATGTATCGGGTGCACGCCCCGTCGCCGCCGGCCCGTCGCCGCGTCGGCAGGCGCCCGCGGCACGGACGCGTGCCGTGTCCGAGCGGGCCAGCAGCCGGAGTGGGTGTTTGTGAGCGTGGCGTTGGCGTTGGTGGCCGGTGCTCTCTCGCGTGACCCGAGCGTCATATCAGAGTGAGCCGCGCTGCTGCGGCCCTGTAATCAGCCTGCCAGCTCTGACACCGAGATCCAAGCCACTGGCCGGCCAACAGTGGCTGGCAGGCCCACCGCCCCGCCCCCCCCCCCCCCCCCCCTCCTTACTGCCCTACACACAACAACCTGTCTGGAGTTTTTTTTTTCCTTCTCAGAACTGAGGGACCATCAAATGTTGCGGTAAAATGTCCCTCTCACAATGCTTTCTTTACAACTTTATCTGAGCCGAGGTCTTTGTATTCTGTTCATGTTGCAATTGCTTCTTGATTTATTTCAAAAGTGAATCTATACAGTACACTTATCTGCACCAATGCAAATAATTGTTACCGATGGAACTGATGCAGATGATTTTCCCAGCCACAGATATTGTTTACGCTGAAGAAATGAGACATAGCAAAAAATTAGACGCAGTTGCCTGCTAGCCCACCCATAATGTAGTGCTCGGTGACGAAATTGCACTCCCAAACCAGCAAACAAGAATACATTTCCGCCATATCACCAGTTGGCGATGCCATTGAAGTAGACACTGCCTGTTGTTATCCAATGCCGTACTACCTGAACAACCTCATGTTTGTTGTCACTGTAAGGTTAAGAAGACATAGTTAAAGTAAATAAAATATAAATACTCATGAAATGCATTGCTTTGGTATCGCAGGCAAGAAACCAATGCTGCACAAAATATGTCAAAACAGCTTCATCAAATTATACCTCGATAGGTTAGCACTTACCCGATGAGAGGGACTGGTCAGCCCCCCTGAGTTTGTTTTTGAATTGGTAACCAACAAATATATTATGCTGACTTTCCAGTAGCCGATTCTATGGCACGTATTCTCTTCCTTCCGTCCTGCTGTAAAACTTTGTACAACCTTTTCCGAATAAGTCATGACCTATCAACTATTTGCGAAGGTCATGTCAGGCACATTTCTCAACAAATCGAGGGAACAGTTCCCTTGCTAGCAGTTGCGACACGTTCCTTGTAAGTGTTATAAATACAATTAATTTTTCCGTCATTTGTGTCAGGCACGATCGATTTGCATGATCAAGTTCATTGATTGCATGGTCAAGTTCATTGATTGCATGGTCGAGTAACTCGACAATGATCTATCAAATGAGATCAGTATGAAATTAAATATATGAAATCCGTTTGAGTAGATGAATCAGATGGCATAGAAAACGCAAAATTGTGTAAAATTAACATATGGGATATTGCCTTTGGGCGGCAGAGTTCGTGAATTACACCGTCATCGCCTGCGACTGATGTTGCCTTGTGTGTCGCTTATTCCGTTTATTCCGTCGTCGCAGTGTGGGCGGTTGTCGTGTGACAGATGGAATGAGTATTTGGCCCCATAAGCAAGTGTAATCTTGACTTGTTGCGGTGCAAGTGCGTACAATTCAAAAATTTCCAACTGAACTCAACAAAAACATCAGAATTCACGCTTATCCGATGGTCTCAGCACACATATTTGAACAGTATGACAATACATGGATGTCTCACCCCAACGGCCTGGCTTAACTTTAAGAGATCATAAACCGACAACAAAAAAAAAACGCTTGGCCAGCTTAGGCGATCATTTCTGCATCTCTCGTATTCCCGTCACCCCACCCTGCTCAGTACGACAGCTGCCGATAGAAGGCTACGGCATGATTCATTACGGCGGAAATTTCAGCTGTGATGATGGTTCCAAGACATAGGAGGTCACTGAGATGCTCCATATCCAAATCCCTGGACATTTCACAGCCGGTGATACCAATGAACACGCTAGTGCTTATAGTGCTGTTTTTGTTGTTAGAAAAGTATACCGGCGAGTACATCTCGTCCCATTTCCCGTGTGGCAAATTTAAGGTCATTATCGTGACCTGGAATACAACTTTTCACCTAGATGAAACACGCGGTTTGTTTATTTCGATGCTCAATATATCTTACTTCGAAGGTAGTGCTGTCTGGGGAGAGCCTGGTAGCGCCCTTTCCTTGGCCGTCGAGGATGTGATTACGGATTCGTCGGGCGGTGTCTCAGGTCGCATTTTCAAAAGTGTATTTATGTTTCCGTATTTGCAAATCGTATTTGTATTTGCAGATTTCAATGTTACGTAAGCGTATTACAGACTCTTAACTGGCACAAGTAATCTAAAATTATCAAAATGACACCTCCGTTTTGATATGATCTAGCAATGCCTCTGTGGCCATCAGCTGATCGTTCGGTTGGTCAACACTGATGATCAAGATCACAATCATGTGGAATAACCACCCGTCCTGCAGTCAGCTGACCGTCCGGTTGGTCAACACTGATGATCAGGGTCACAATCATGTGGAATAACCACCCGTCCTGCAGTCAGCTGGCCGTTCGGTTGGTCAACACTGATGATCAGGGTCACAATCATGTGGAATAACCACCCGTCCTGCAGTCAGCTGGCCGTTCGGTTGGTCAACACTGATGATCAGGATCACAATCATGTGGAATAACCACCCGTCCTGCAGTCAGCTGGCCGTTCGGTTGGTCAACACTGATGATCAGGATCACAATCATGTGGAATAACCACCCGTCCTGAGTCAGCTGGCCGTTCGGTTGGTCAACACTGATGATCAGGATCACAATCATGTGGAATAACCACCCGTCCTGCAGTCAGCTGGCCGTTCGGTTGGTCAACACTGATGATCAGGATCACAATCATGTGGAATAACCACCCGTCCTGCGGTCAGCTGGCCGTTCGGTTGGTCAACACTGATGATCAGGATCACAATCATGTGGAATAATCACCCGTCCTGCGGTCAGCTGGCCGTTCGGTTGGTCAAAACTGACGATCAGGATCACAATCATGTGGAATAATCACCCATCCTGCAGTCAGCTGGCCGTTCGGTTGGTCAACACTGATGATCAGGATCACAATCATGTGGAATGACCACCCGTCCTGCAGTCAGCTGGCCGTTTGGTCGGTCAACACTGATGATCAAGATCACAATCATGTGGAATAACCACCCGTCCTGCAGTCAGCTGGCCGTTCGGTTGGTCAACACTGATGATCAGGATCACAATCATGTGGAATAACCACCCGTCCTGCAGTCAGCTGGCCGTTCGGTTGGTCAACACTGATGATCAGGGTCACAATCATGTGGAATAACCACCCGTCCTGTAGTCAGCTGGCCGTTCGGTTGGTCAACACTGATGATCAAGATCACAATCATGTGGAATAACCACCCGTCCTGCAGTCAGCTGGCCGTTCGGTTGGTCCACACTGATGATCAGGGTCACAATCATGTGGAATAACCACCCGTCCGGTAGTCAGCTGGCCGTTCGGTTGGTCAACACTGATGATCAGGGTTACAATCATGTGAATTAACCACCCGTCCTGTAGTCAGCTGGCCGTTCGGTTGGTCAACACTGATGATCAGGGTCACAATGATGTGGAATAACCACCCGTCCTGCAGTCAGCTGGCCGTTCGTTTGGTCAACACTGATGATCAGGGTCACAATCATGTGGAATAACCACCCGTCCTGCAGTCAGCTGGCCGTTTGGTCGGTCAACACTGATGATCAAGATCACAACCATGTGGAATAACCACCCGTCCTGCAGTCAGCTGGCCGTTCGGATGGTCAACACTGATGATCAGGGTCACAATCATGTGGAATAACCACCCGTCTTGCAGTCAGCTGGCCGTTCGGTTGGTCAACACTGATGATCAGGGTCACAATCAAATGGAATAACCACCCGTCCTGCAGTGAGCAGCACGCCCGATGCGTTCTTTGGCGCAGGTCTTTTTAATAGATGGGACTGCCCACGTGTGGTGACCGGAAGTCTGCCCGGGGGCGTTTGGCCACGGGCGGTGCCAGCGCCACGCTCTCTGCCAAAACAAACGCAGCCGTGACGCCACATGACGCTCGATTTCGGGCGAGCCATTACATCGGGCGCGAAAATCGGTAACTGGCGCCCGTCAGTCGACTGGGCGTCAACTCGGGGCTGTGGATGAAGTGGTACGCGTTCGGAAAACAGTGAAACATGCTTTCAAACAAGTCATTACCGCGAACGCAATTACGCGCGTGGTCGTGTGCTGGTCGGCGGCCTGTGGCCTATTGTGCGTTATAACGGTCTGCTGGAAAGGGGGCCGCAACGCGCGACCACATTGTCCCAACCTCTGCAAAGTATCGTACACATTCTGCGCAGCAAGCTATATAATCGATGCGTTCTAAAGGTGACGGACTGACGTCGGCTAGTTCCGAATACTAGCTGCATAACTTACATAGTATATATATATATATATATATATATATATATATATATATATATATAACCGTAACATAACTCCAAATGCATAACTCCATAACGTTTTTCAATTTTGGCAAATCGCCCATCTCAAAGAGCCATGCCACTGAGCACCACAAAGCTATGAAATTACGGATCGGCAACCTCTCTGGACCTACGGAGCGCACCACAGAGATGACTTATGCAACCCGTATGCTGTTTGTCGCGGATGCACCAATAATTTATGTAAGCCCTTTGTTGTTTGGCGCGAAGCGCCACGGAGATTCGGTTTCATATTAGTTGTCCCGTTCTGCCATCAGCTTTAAGTATCGACCATATATTTTCGGTTGGTTTTGTGTTAAGCGTGTGAAATTACATGCGTCTGAAACTTGCAAATGTATTATCAAACGGTGCTATCGTCAACCCGAAATATCTGTGTCTCGATGCTTTTGATAGCATGATCCACAACATAAGTAATGTTTCTTTAAAAAAAAACGCCATCATTCTATCAACAATAATGTAAAATGCGTTTAAAGCAGGCATTTAGCGACATAGGATTTGAACATGGCTCAATTCTTGCTTTCACTATGAATGTACCCTCATATTCAAACTTCATGGGGCCGTTTCTCAACCCAGACATGCACCTCGACTTCACCAGGTTTTGACGCTGCTGGACATAATCCCGCGTCATGCAGCAGCGAAGTCCTGCATAAAACGCCCGAGACGACCATCGCCTGTCACGGCAGGTCCAAGGCAAGACAACTGGCAATGTGTCATGAGCGCTCGCTGACCATAAACTAACCAGCCCTGTTATCAGATGCGTATTCAACAAGATGTTTGACGGTCAGCCATACACCAGTGTATGGTGGCATCCCAGGCCGGGGGCTTTGGCGCTGACCCCCGTGACCCCCTCGCCCCCGCCCCTGGCGACCCTCCCCCGCCCCCGACGGCTGTGGGCTCTGACCTGCCTGTGCCTCTCCCCGCCCGCCCGCCGGTCCGGGACCAGCGCCCGATGGCTCCTTCCTTGGCAGCGTGTCTGGCACGACAGTAGATCATGCCGCTGTCGCGTTATCAATCATCCTACCCTATCGCCGGAGAAGGGGGTCACGGGCGACGAATACGGGGGCGACCAGGGAAGAATATGGAGCCTGCTCAGTTGGTTGTCGGCGTCCGAAAGGGCCTGGCACGCGTGCATATTCTTCTGCACAAACTTTCTCGTTACATGCTAATACTAATAAATGGCACGTGACAGGTATCTCACTATGATCATATTTGACTAAATCAGTCATGTCTTTGCCCAATTTTACATGTTTTTCCCTTTGCTGTCTTAGCCAGATTGGCCTGGGCATCTATCCGTGACGTATTTCATTGACAGATAGCACGTATATACGGCCGACCTATGACGCGTCGGTGCTGCCCAAAACGCGTCAGCTGGCTAGGTATGTGGGCAAGTCGGTTGGTCGTTAATCTAAAGATATGTGTTTCTATTCGGTGGTCCATTAGCAACATATGAATGGTCGTTCGACTTTGCCAATGAGCCTTCACTTTGACTACAAGTACCTCAGGGACGGCGCTCAGACCTTTTGGCCTACTATACGTACTGGTCGGAAGACCATAACCCTGTTACAAACGCGCGGCATGCATCATTGAAATGTTCCAAACTGCTGTCAAATCAGTGATAGTCATTAATGGAAAGCCATGCATAGTGATTTCATGGCCCATTTACCAACGTAATTAAGTTGATCAAAGCTGACAGAATGGAACTTTGGCATGGATACCACATTACTCCCAGAGCTAGTGCTCATTATTTGAATGCATCGGCGTTAAACTTGCGTGTAAATCAACAGCGAGCCTTCTACAGAGTTCGCATGCGAACCCTGACAACGCTTCTCTGGGCCGACTGCCAGCGTCATCGTATCTATGCAAAGCACCACTGCGACGAAGTTAGAATAAACGGGTCACGAGTGAAACCAGAGCATGTTAGAGGAAATGTTCGGCACAGATGTAGCCTTGTTCGGCACGGAATAGTCTTGTGCCTCGTAGAGTAATCAGGAGAATGGAGAGACAGATTACTGGATGTAATGGGGAAAGTTCACTTGTAGGTGTTGCGCGGTATGCAAAGTGCGAAAGACCGCTTTCAATAACAAAATCTTACGTAATAGTAAATACGCTTCTCAATGTCATTCCGTCATGACGTCATAGAGGGTTTTCATGACGTCATAGTCTCTGCCAGAGTTTCAGCGTTGCCGCTGTAGCGGACGGCGTGAGTCACTTGTGGTTCCGGTGACGTTGGTTTATGCGTGTAAATTTGACTTACTAGCGTTGTTTGCGTCTGTCTTGGCCTTTTATCGTGGTGCTCTTGTATTTTTTCCGTTATGGCATTTTTTTACTTGCGTTTGCATTTTCGGTTACGGCGTTATTCTAAGGTTATCCGATTATAAGTCTCTTGTCCGTCATAGCCAGAAGGCGTCCAAACGCCTGTTTTTTTATGGCAAAGAGCGATTCGCGATCGACGCATGCAATCAGCAGCGTAATCTCACTGTAAGCCCATTGCTTTCCAGCGTCGGGACACTTAGGAACTACCGCATCTAAACGAACTAAACTAAACTAAATGTTTAAATGTTCACAATGTTTGATGCTTTTCCGAATGTAAACACGAGCGTTTTCTTGACCGTGAGCACGATACGGCCAATGAGGTGGGGTACTCGCGTGACGTCTCCATGACGTCATACATGTCTGGGTGGTTTCCAAAAAAGGCGGCGGTGCAGTAGGCCGTACAAGTTCTCGCGCACTTTGCTCGCTAATGAGTGGGTTGACGTCTCAAAAAAGAGCATGGCTGTGAGCTGCAGGGAGTGATAATGAAAATGTCTCTCTCAGTTCAAAATCTTATACAAATATGGAACAGCCCATTTGAGGCAATTACGCTGTGAAAATGTTCAAGTTGTGCCATGAGCACAAAAACACCCCTTTTTGCAAGCGGTGCCCAAACGTAGTATCCTGGCAACCTATTCAGTGTATTTAACGCCTCTTTGTAATGTTGAATGTACGCACGGCCGATTACGCGTAGATGGTGATGATGAGAGATCATGATCATGCGTAGATCATGAGTAGATCTCACCCCTAGCCGACAAGTATATTCAAACCGCACTCGAGAGGTTCGATTGGTCTAAACGAGCCTATTTCTACTAAGAATGTTTAACAAGATTCGTAAATCATTGTCAACAAACAGGGCGTGTCAAACTAGGCGGAACATTTCTTTAGCCTTCTGACGTATTCGCAAGCGAGAACTCAATTTTGGGACGTTCTTCGATGCATGTGGATAAGAGAGCGCCATTTGGAATCCTGCCAAGACCCAAAGCATAAATTCGTTAATCATTTATACGCTGAAGGGATTACGGCACCACCGAGGAGGCCTTAATCCTTTCAGGAGATATGTGCACGCGGCGGGATCGAAAGGACCTACCGAGGACCGGGGCAGCAGGTTCGGCGCAGTAGGCGGGCTTGGGCTGCGTCGTCCGGCCGACTGGACAGCCAGGCTGGCGGCTGATAATCTTGGGTTGATTCCTTCGTGCGATCAGGTCAGGGAGCAGAGAAAGCTGCCGCTGCGTTGATGTGGTTCGTCCACCAGTCACCTGCAAAAGAAAACGCCGTGAATCCACCGATTGCCAGATGACAGAAGTCTAGTTTGTTTAACAATGCGCATGTTTCCCCGCTGGCCGTTTCCACCACATGTCCTGACAAGTCTAAGCCATGGGTCGAAGCGGTCGACCCAGGCGCACGCTCACAAAACTCTACAGCCTAACATCAGCAAACCAGCCGGCCTCCTGCGCCACCACTTCCACGTCAGGAGGCGGTTCATCGCTGTGTTCGCGACAGCCCAGCGATAACACATAAAAACGTCGGCGGGAGGGAGGGCGCGGCCGGGCCCGCCGCTGGGAGTGCGGGCCGAGAATAGCGGCCGGCCGGGCGCCGCCAGACTGGCGGCCATCGATCGCTTCCGATGCTAATGTGCCGGCCCGGTGAGACAGACGCCCGGTCGGCCGGGCGGGCGCGTCAAGACCGATGACCGGGCTGCGGAGGCGGCGCTGGGTCACCGCCGCCGCCTGCGGGCACGACAGCGCGGCGCTGGGTCACTGCCGCCGCCTGCGGGCGCGACAGCGCGGCGCTGGGTCACTGCCGCCGCCCGCGGGCACGATGGTGCGGCGCAAGTGCGCTGTCCGACAGATGCAGTTTGAACGCTGAAAGAAAGCTCCCTCGCACGCTAAGGCCGTACCTGTACGCCCTTATGCCGTTTGTACGCCCGTACACAGCTGTCAAGCGTTTGACACCAGCCAGCGTTACGAGTATGTCCATTGATCACTGGACCTCTCAGGGGCGTCCTCACGGTTCAAGTCAGACTGACGCCGCTTCGCTGCTACTCCGGTCCCCTTTGGCAAAGCACAATGACAGGAAATTTGCGCAAAGCGAGGAATGCAAGTTTCCTGTTTAATGTCCTATCTCTTACTGCTGGTAAGCACGTCCAGGCTGTCGGGCGACATGTTGTAGGCCCTGTCAAGCTCTGCTCAACACGCTGAACATGGTGATCATCCAGAAATTGTCGACAAGACGGCATTCCTTCTTAGCCGAGGTGGAGGCGCGAGGGAAGACTCGTGTTTCCCCGGCGGTATGGCACGGCTCCAGGCTCGCCTCCAGCACTTCCGCTCGCCAGCTGTTGATCTTTTCCGGCGGCAGCGCCTCAGATCCGCTAATAGCTGGCACGGCAAGCGCTCGTTAGTACGGGGATGAGCGGCTGCGAGGGGGCATCTCAAGCCCGAACCACAGGCAGATCACGGCCCAGATCGCAGGCGAATCACAGCTCGGATCGCGGGCAGATCACAGCCCGGGTCACAGGCAGATCACAGCTCGGACCATAGGCGAATCAGAGCCCGGATCGCAGGCGGATCACGGCCCAGATCGCAGGCGGATCACAGCCCGGATCGCAGGCAGATCACAGCCCGGATCACAGACGGATCAGAGCCCAGCTTGCAGGCGGATCACAGTCCAGATCACAGGCGGATCACAGCCCGGATCGCAGGCGAATCAGAGCTCGGATCGCAGGCGGATCATGGCCCAGATCACAGGCGGATCACAGCTCAAATCGCAGGCAGATCACAGCCCGGATCACAGGCGGATCAGAGCCCGGTTCGCAGGCGGATCACGGCCCACATCGCAGGTGGATCACAGATCGGATCGCAGACGGGTCACAGCCCAGATCACAGGCGGAGCATAGCTCGGATCGCAGGCGAATCACAGCCTGCATCGCAGAGAGACCACAAGCAGATCACAGCCCAGATCGCATGGGGATCACAGCCTAGATCGCAGGGGACCACGGACGGATCAAAACCAAGATTGCAGAAAAACCACGGGTGATCACAGCCCAGATCGCAGGAAGATCACCAGCGGGTCATAGCCCAGATCGCTGGGAGACCACGGGTGACCACAGCCCAGGCTGCTGGGAGACCAACAGCGGATTACAGCCCAAAGCGCTGGGAGACCAACAGCGGATCGTAGCCCAGATCGCAGGCTAAATTACAGTCCATACTGCTGTCTTCACCATGCAGCTGGCTGCAGTCCAGATCAAAGTACGATCATAGCTTAAACCGCTCCCTGGATCACTGGATCGCTGGACCGCACACTTTAAGCGAAAGTTCAAAAACCGTTCATAACATTTGGTATACTGGAGAAAAAACCAGTTTGCATACTGTTCTGACACATCGACACCAACAGGACATCTTTTGTCACGTAAGACGAGCAAGGCGATAACACATGTGGGAGCTGTCACCTGTAATGCAGATGATGCGGAAAATTGAGCTACTGAAGCTAGGCAACATTGCGAACCAACACTACCAGCTCTTGCCAATGCATTGTACTTCCTTGAGTATCTAACAGGTGGGGGTGCAATGCTATAGGGTTTATACACCAATCCTCAAAACTGTCAGCAAAAGATCCTGACTTGGCTATACTGCTGCTTGGATATGGCAGTTTTATTAACGGATTCAAAGTATTTGAAATGGACCCGGTTGCGGTCGATTTTTTCAATTCTGATTAAAGCATTTCAAAAAGCGAATATCTGGGCTGGATATTTGTTACAACAATCGGGGCTAAATGTCCAAATAACATTCGGGGCTCGATCTAATCAGCGTATGGCAAAGCTACCTGCATTTGAGATTCGACTTCGGAAGGCGTGCCGCTGGCCGCTTTCCGTGCCCAAAAATAGATCCGAAATTTTGACACCATACGGATCATGATTTTCCGGAAAATTCTGACCTCAACGATTTGTTAAAACCGTTTTGGGAAAACCAGCGGGAAAAAGTATGGAACACGCGCTCCGTCTGGAAAATGGCTGGACCGGATTTCTTTGATTGCGTTGCTCTAGTGTTTAAAGTTGCAAAACAATATGGTTATTGCCAGAGCACCAAATGCACATGGCGGCTCCCAAATTCAGAACTTCGATTTCTGTTCTCAAATTTCTAAAACGATATCTGGTCTAGAAAGCTCTTTATCTCATTTCCGTGGATGGGAGAAGGAATCTTAATCGCTCCCTCCCTCCGTTTTTTCTTGTTTTGTCAGCCATGTCCACAGGTTTGATGGGATCATCTCGAAATTTAAAACTTTTGCCTTCTATTTTTGCACCTTGTGTCAAAATTTCCAGATGAAATCTTCATAAATGGCGGGTCTAGGTAATTTTTTTTTTTTAGAAAAGTAGCGGATTACTACCAAACCCAAAGCGCCGGTGCGGTAACGCGGCCGGCGGTCGGCCGGCGGTCGTGGGAGCGTCCGGATGTAAACGTCAATTGCGGACGTGGATACACTCTGGGTGCACCTATGCGTGTTCCATTTTGTTACATACCAAGGACGTACACATGGAATACAATCGGTGAACTGTGAGAAAATCGTATGCAGGTATCAGTAGCTGCGTAATTCACCAAGACTCCCGTCCTTGTTTTATTTGGGATCGCCTACGGCAAGCTTAAAGGGCGATTGAATCTTTAGAAACAGTCAAGGGGGACTGCGGGACTACACTGGTGTCCAGGTCAGTGGAGCTCCTGCAGCACCCTACTGCCCAGTAGTCCATTTCGCAAAAGGATGCCTTCAGCGTTTAACGAATGCATGACGAAAGCCTCCGCTGAGCACGCCAGTACATAAATGCAAAAGCTGCACCTATTCGTGGCCGAACTCGGAGAATAAAGAACCGGAGCAACAAAGGGAAAAAAATCGGCAACCATATTTTATCTGCCCGTTTGCGGAGCGCCTGGTAACGTAATTGATTTTGCTTGGGCGATGTTTATGACACATACTATGAATTCCCACCGTATTATACGCCGAACGACACCAGAATGTAAAAAATCTGACAGATCATGTGCTCGAGGCATAGACGATAAGAATCTGGGTTTTCTCCATTTTTCGCTTTGCATGTCCGTCCATGACCAAATTTTATACTTTGCGGGAGAAAAATGGGCCAGCAGTTACAAAGACACGAGGAGGTGATTAAGCCATACCGATTCGTTTATTCATGGATGCAAGCGTAGGGTTAAAGTTTCCCTGCAAACAAAATGAAATGGCACAAATTCAAGGAGAAAACTAGTTTTGAAAAAATAGATTATTCGGCCAAACCATTTGTGTTCTTCATCAAGCCGAGCGGATGGACTGCCTAATTATCACCTGACGCCTTTTTCCCATTTGGCACATGTTTTGCTCGCGCGTATCTCTCTCTCTCTCTCTCTTAACTCTCGGTGGCTCTGGGTCCAGTCGTGACACTCAGCAGACATGCGGTTTCAGCTGAAATGGTGCTAGCACACCCTCTATCTGCTATGCACTCAGCGCCGCCCGAATGTATGCTACGAGTGGCAGATCAATGCAGTCGACATTGGGTTGTGGTCCAAATCGAGACCGATGATCACATCGCCACCCTTCTCCGAATGACGACTAAGACGACAGCCATGTGCGCCGCACGCGGACCTTCGGCACTTCAAAGTTGAAAGAAACTGTATGAGTTGTGCGAGGCATTCACATTGTGTGGCTTGTGTGAAGATCACTGTGTCCACCAAATTTCGAGTCTCTGTGTCAAGACTTCCGTAACTGAAAGGACCCAAAGTCCAGCGTGTTGCACACGTACTCTGGTCACATATTGGTACTGATCATTTTAATCTAGGCGTATGTGGGCAGTGCCCGGGCCAGGAAAACCATTCGTTAGGATCTACACAACTCTGAAGTAAGTTAATCATCCGATCATCCTCAGGTGTTACTGACAGTTGACTATGACTTTTACTCCTTCCGTAAGACTAATACCTCGCACCAGTCATTCTGCGCAGCTGGCTTTCTGGCCGGGTGTTGTGGCCCCGCGTGGACATCTCCACAGCCGGCGCGACCCCAGCCCCTCGTGGGACACAACCTGGAAGCTGACACCTGAGCGACATGTCACGTATGTCTGAGATTAATACCAGCAGCAGCAGCAGCTGATTTGGAAGCCAACAAATTTCACAAATGGACGAGCTAGGCGATTACGGCACGCTGCTATAGCCATGCGGTTCGTGGCTCGTGGAAGGGCTTAAAGCATCTTTATGGGCAGTCAATGGAGATCGCCAAAGCGGCAATGAGATGCGAGTGGTAAGTGTACAATAATCATAAGCTGTTATACATTATTAACAAAACTAGGTAGCGTTTTCAATCTGGGGGCACAATCTGTGTTGAATTTATAACTCTTGGCAGCCGAAAGACGGCAATGGCGTGACAAAGCAGCATACTAGGGATATTTATGATCGCAAATGATTCCATTAGTGTCTCATCAGTGGGATGCGCTGCTTATCGCAGATTGCAGGGGCCCTGAGAAACCCATCACTGCATTGGCGACTTCCGGGTCACATATGCTTGGACCTCCTGACATCGACCAAGCAGAAGCAATCAATTGGCGCCGTTCCAAATGCTGCTTAACAGCTTCTAAATCACTGCGAGTTGAACTGAAATTTGCCCCCCAGAAAAAATATAAGATGAGCATTTTTGAAGTCTAGCGCATCATGGGCGTGAGAACTCAAGAAAATATGTGGGGTGGCAAAATAGCTTTAACATAGTTTTATTTTGACTGCACAACGCTAAGGGCCTCAGGCCCGATTTTCAGCGAGACAAAAGTTAAAATGTTAGGTTTTACCGAAGTTAGAAGTCCCTTCCTCCTCCTCCCCTTCCCTTCCATATTTCCGCGCCCTTGGAGCACATAAGTTTCGACCAAGATGATAGCAGAGCCGAACTCAACTGCGCCGAACATGTTTAAACGGTAGTTGAGAATAATAACCGCCTGAGGAATGAGAGAAGACACGGACCGGCAAGACATACAAGGAATAGTGGACTCGCCTCACCCATACCACCGCCAACAAGCATGTGGTAGCTGGAGCAGCATACTGTCCAGCACCTGCTAAGCAGTGAGCAGGCCTTGGCTGTGGGTCGGTCAGTGGGACAGTCCGGCCCCACCGGCCGGCGCCGTGCAGTGGCCCGCCGGTCAGGGTCAGGATCAGCGCCGTGCAGTGACCCGCCGGACCGGAACGGCGCCGTGCAGTGTCCCACCGGACAGGGTCAGGATCGGCGCCGTGCCGTGGCTGTCGGACCGGATCGGCGCCATGCAGTGGCCCGCCGGACCGGACCGACGCCGTGCAGTGGCCCGCCGGCCAGGGTCAGGATCAGCGCCGTGCAGTGGCCCGCCGAACCGGACCGACGCCGTGCAGTGGCCCGCCGGTTAGGGTCAGGATCAGCGCCGTGCCGTGGCTGCCGGACCGGATCGGCGCCGTGCAGTGGCCCGCCGGACCGGACCGACGCCGTGCAGTGGCCCGCCGGTTAGGGTCAGGATCGGCGCCGTGCTGTGGCTGCCGGACCGGATCCGCGCCGTGCAGTGGCCGTCGGACTGGGCCGGGCCGGCGCCGGCTGCTGTTGTGGCCGCTTCACAGATCGATGGCGGTCGCATGCCGGCGGCCGTGCCGTCCGGCCGGCCGCCGCGCCGCCTGAATAAAACATCCGGCCGGCTGTGCCGCCGTTACGTGGCCCGACTGCGCGAACGCGCCACGTGAACGCCACGGTCACGGCTCGTGGGGAATCGGCGTGCCACGTGCGCGGCACTCATAGGGGACGTGTTCGCTTACTGATTGCTGTTGAGATACATGTCTTTATCGACTCGGTGTGGACCAGAATATCGGGTGCACAGTAATGAGTTGGGTCAACACCGATCTGCATCGGTTATCTCCGGATCCATTATTGGTATCTGGGCTGTTTGAACTGAAATCGATAGCCCCGATCACGTGGTATGGGAATTTGTATTGACTCTTCTCACTGGCAACCAATGGGCCACTGATTACTTATGGCATCCCATGTTTGGGCACAATTACTTATCCATGACGCCTGTGCTATGGTGCCAGACTATGGTATTTTGCATCGTTTCTGAAAACAATACTTATCAAAAGAAGCATAAGTGGCACAGCAGCTATGCTGTTGTGCTATGCCATAGCACAGCAGGGGCCATGCGCTATGCCATAACGCAGCAGGGTCATAGCTTAAAAGTCTTTGACATTGTACGTGTATAACTGCGGTCAATGTGCAACAGCATCATCTTTATCAAAGAAGTGATTTCCCGCCAGCGTAAACTAACACGCGCTAAGCTATAGCCCACATACTGGCGCTTCACAAGGTGAGCATGCAATCCATGTATGCTGTTACGTCAAGGTCTACGGGGCTATGGTTCTTTAGCCGTTGCCAGGAGGTGCCTGAAATCCCTTCTAAAACACACAATTTTGAGGTGGAAGTTACATTGCTAGGGAAGTCATATCATTCCGATATTTTCCACGACGTCATCTGTATACCAAAAAGGGTTTGTAACACGAAACTTAGACACATTCCAGTATTCGTTTCTGCTCTTGCTGCCAGGGTGAGAGATAGACAAAGCCATGTATCTTCAGAAGCCGAGTGCGTCGCAAAGCCCCAGCGACACACATTCTAGCATTATTCAGTGAAGTGAACATGAGACCTGTAACCTCCTGGGGTGTGGAACACTCCTCGTGCGACTTACATAAACAATGTTGGCTACATAACTCCGCTCAACCGATACCTCCTGGTGTATTGCAGATCGATAACTCAGTATCAGAATTTGAAACTGATTATACCGAATAACCAGGAACTGAACGTCTTTAATGCTTGTACACGATAACTTTTGAGCAGTTACAAAAAGGAACCCAAACGTTTGGAAGCAAGTATTCCTAAAAAGTATTTTCCAAAAAGCATTTTTTGGTAAAAAAACACTTTGGCAGAAAACACCTGTCTAGTTCGGTGCAAAGCCCCAGCTGATTTGATTTCATGCCAGTCGACGTGGACCATACGACAAGAGGTCACTTCATGGCTCCAGCAACGCTTATTCGAGGCTTACAGGTGCCGCGATGTGCGCATTGCGACACTTGTAAGTAAGGAGCACGCTTAAATGATGTGCGCAAATGCACAGCCAGAATACTTTGTTTGATTTGTGAGAATAAGAATCGAATTGAACCCGAACGTAGACCTCAGATGGAACGACGCAAGCTGCAGTACACTCCACACAAAGCGCACATTATAAGCGGGGAGTCTAGCCGGGTTTGGGAAAATCGGACGGAAAACCTGGACCATTTTCCATGGCGTTTTCTGGCGCCCAGGACCCGGTTGCCGATTTTCATCAACACTGTTATCGGCCCAATCTAGTTTGTGACCAGAAAAAGACTGCAAAACAAGTCTATTCGAACGCCGATGTCATTCTCACGCACAGTTTCTTCTCTGGGTTAGAGAACTGTGACGGCATCTTCATATCTGGTATTTTTATTTCCATTTTTATGCGATACCTAAGTCTGTGTCCACGCTCGAGCCTGTGAGTGCTCTTGGTGGGCTCGGTGATGTTAGAAAATGCACAAACATTACGATTTTTCAACAAAATTTAGCAGCATCAGGAGCCTGACATGATCTTATCAGATGATCGCGATATCAATTATAAGGCTAGTCGACAGGCAAAAAATATCAGCAACCAGGCTCATGTCATCATAGGTTACACCAGTTCATGTGGCAGCGGAAAATAAAAATAAATGTAGCATTGCCAAGCCTGGCCTTGATCCAGTTGTAATTTTAACTGGCTATGGCCATTCGTAACTTTTACAATGAGGACGTCACTCTGACGCAGAAGAAGACGTTTGAGAGGTTCCAGTTTCAAAACTACACAACAAAGCAGCACGGAAAACATCCGACGAGTTTGACGATTTAAGAGGGAGTTCATATGGTCGAACACGCCACCAGTCACGTGACAGAATACCGTCGTCATGCATCTGAGAGAGAAAGATCAGGGCTCTATCCAATTACGTTTAAATTACACCGATCCAATGGTTAGATTCTAAGATCGCTGGGGAAGGGCGATGAGTTTGTTTGAACAATTCACGGGCGCTCATGTTTTGCGCATACCTCGAGGCGATGCCGAGTTCAGAAAACCGCGAACACATTCCTTTTGAATCCGATGATTTAGTAAATGGCATTGCGCTTTGGAATGCATTTTTTATAAAGCTTGATAACGGACGGGATGAGTTAAAACCTAAACGCACTATGGCATGAGCGGAAGCGAATTCTGTGCAGGCTGGCTGTCAGATTTCAGCTCAGTTGGTTAGAATAAAGCCGGCCAGATTTCAAGCCGTCAAGCAACCTTTCAAGGAAGCTAGAAGCAGACGGTATGCAATGCAATGCATCTCTAACAATGGCAAGAGTGATATCGATAAGTAAACTGCGTATCAGTCACGTTCCTTATCGGTTTGCTTTCCGCGTCCAAACATCAAGTGGTCCGTCGTTTCAGGAATCAGATGCATTGTTGAGGAAAGACTTCTGTCATAAAGAGGCCTGCTTGCATGCGCTCAGAAACTCTACAGAAACGAAATATTGGTCATCTGAAAACGTTACCGACCTTCATAAATGTTTTTTAGTAGATCCGATGGCTTTTGCCTAGAATCGAGTGTTCTCTCGGACTTCGTCGGGTTTTGGTGCCTCTCCCAAGCCACGATCTCTCTGGCATCAGAAGAGAATTGTCTTGCCTTTTTGACGATTATACGTGGTTCCGGTCACGTTGCATAATTGATGATGATAACGGCATTAGTAATTGTGATAATGGTAGTCAGTTGACGGGATCTATTGTGGATGATTTGATGGGATGCTCTCGATGGTCAAAAACCGGTGGTCATAAGGTGCGTCATCTCCTAATGCTACCAATGCTTATTATTTCGATTACATGAATATTTGCACCCCGTTTCTACTATTGCTGAATAACATGGGAAATGTTGCCCACAACATGCGTTCTGGGATCCGGTATTCTGTCTGTAGCACTTGCTGCCATTGTCGCACAGTATTTATGGTGCAGAGTACTGAAATAATAAGATCAAAACCACTTTGCACACACGAAAATAATCGTTATTCCGTTCTGTCTCGATTCAACAGCTTCTACTGAGGGCTACATTTGCCCGTTGTTGTATGGCCGAGTAAACAGATGATCGTTAGTCTTTACATGAACTGACTTGTTTGCTGCCGGATACTTTTAAACTGGTCGGTAGGTAAAGATCAGAAGCAGCATAGTTGGAACCACGAACTCGCGGTATTTGCCATCATCATGCAGAAAAAGTGACCAACAAAGGAGGAAAAAAGGTGACGCAGCTGCCATACATCCGCCATTGCCGTTGCTGGACTGGTACTTTGGGTCCAGCGGCGGCATCAAGATGTCTCAGATGGTCTCTAAGATGTCTCAGATGGTCTCTCTGTCAGGAAAGCCGGGTGTTACACTCCGAGAAGGGCCTGAAGCCCCAGGGCATCGATCAGCGAGCTGGTCCAGCATTGGAAAACTCGAGGCAATGTTGTCTACTTTTTTCCGTATCGCGTTGCGTCTAGATTGAAAGGGTCCCAGCGCGCATAGGTCGTGTAAGCGAAAGTTAGTACGTAAGTTCGGTGTAATTCCCCATTTTTTAGAGTTGTCCGACTGTGGTGCCGCACGATGGCCGCACAGTCTCCATCAGTAGTCACAGTCCGGCCAGGTTCGGCTTGTGCGCAGGCAACTCTAAGGAAGCCGGAGTGCGCTTTGGGAGGCAAGTCTAACGATTTTTCCCATTTTGCCGATCCTAATGACAAACCGTCTCATGTAAGGTTTACAAGCTATATGTTTATCTACGAACAAAACTTCTGTTGATTCCAGTGAAATTTCGGCACATAAATTTCAAGCTAAGATCTATTAATATTTCAGACGAGGTTGGCAAAATAAGATATGAATATGGTTAAAACTCAGCATATCTTAACGCGTTGGAGCTCGTTTAAATCTTATGACAAGGTCAAGCTGGCTTCTAACATTTCATAATTTTTTAAACGGATGTTGTCTCTTAAAAAACTTACAGACGGCCAAAGCGTAAGCTTTCTTTGAACGCATGCATCTTTCATATCTTACATCCATAGTGCACCTAGGAGGGGAAGCTGGACAAGGGCACGCTCTGTTGGGTTGCACTAGTAGCACATAAAAAACACATTAGATAAAAAGCTAGATTTACGCATTGTGGCGACACTTCCGGCACCGCGCTGCCGGGCGCCACCCAATCTGTTTAAACCAATGCTCGAAGTCTTCCTTATATCGGTGGCGAATGCAGGAATATACAGTTGGGAAGGGGAAGAAAAATGTTTGCCTTGGGTTGGAGCACCTGCATCCACTCTGCTTTACTTGCCTTGTCATGACTTGAACTACTTAGTACAATCAGAGCTGACAATTGCTACGACATAAACAGCTTAAAACGTCAATGACGGACTTGAGCATTGTTTGAAAGTGGCAGAGGCGCGATGCATTAGCTCCTATTGCTACAGCGCTAAGAAGGCTGCATCCTAGAATGCAGCTGCTGAAAACACCAGTGGTTCTATATGACTCCAGCATGAGGAAGTTGTCAGGCAGGGAAGCTTAATTGTTGCATCAACGTGGTAAACATGCAGTTCACATGCAGCAATGCCTAGTTCCGCTGTTGACAAAACACAGAAATCTGGGAGGGAATGATTGGCTATTTGTATGGCTAATGATTGGCGTCGGCATCATAACATTTCGCAACTGGGGGGGGGGGGGGGGGGGGGAGCCCCAAGGCTTCATGAGACGAATCATCATAAGACAAGTTCTACAATAGTAATTCGTGATTTGGCAAAGGCGAGATACCGAGGCAGCGGCATAGATAAGGTGCCAACAGTGTGCTTATGGTATATAGCGGTCTGAAACAAAGACCACTATGGGCGCGAATCGCTAGACAGTTCGCCTGACAGACATGTTTGACACATTTTTGCCCCCAGACATAATGGCACATTTTGCCAGGTGCTACCCCCCCCCCCCCCGCCCCATTGCTCCCCATACCCACAGGCAGAGGGCAACGCATCTGAGCGGAACAGAATTATGAAAACGTGCGATCTCGCAACAAATTGCATGAATTTAGGTGCATATGCACGTCGCGTGTATTGCATTTATATTTCATTTCCTCACTCCTATTAACTAGCTCATAGAAAATCGCACTTCGCTCGTCTATCATGTCAAGGCTTTGCTTCGACGTGTTTGCCCATTGTATGTATTCTATTTTCTTACGAATTCCAAAGTCTGTTACGCCCTCTGTATTAAGAGACGCTTTTCTATGCAAGTGCCATGACCCGTACCCAGCGCGAGGACACCGCGCGAAAAATTGCTGCCCTTAACAAATTTGACAGTTGTAATAACCCTATTCCTCGGAGAAAAACTGGGCGAAGGGAAATATAGGTGGACTGATATTTCGACAACATGCCTTTAACGAAACAACAGCAGAGATACCTTGCCTTTATCAATCCCTATCGATGCCTTGCCTTGCCTTGCCAGAAGTGTCTTGCCTTTATCGGCAACATACTTTTATCGAAACAGGACTTCTGCTACTGTTTCGAAAAAGGCATATTGCTGAAATTTCAATCCATCTAAATCTCTATTCTCCTGGTTTCCCCGAGAAATGAGGCTGTTACCACTGTCTTATCTATGTGAATAATGTCCCTCGCAAATGCACCGAACAACTTATGTAATTCAGAAATTTGTGTTTGTGTAGTCGAAGACTACCAATGGTGGTTGGAACGCCAGACAGATATCGTGGTGTTTGCTTGTTCTTCGTTGAAATTCGGCATGCCTGCTCTTATAAAAAAATATAACGAACGTGGAAGAATATCAGTGAATATTGAAATTAATATTGAACATAATATTCATTGAATCGGTCGGTTTTTGGCCGAAGCCATAAATTTAAAACATATGATCGAAGCATGTGAAGCAGCAGCCGAATGTCGACGAGACGAAGATGAGTAGCGACAGCACCGCTCAGTCTAGGTCTGCACACACCCATGCACTCAGTATATATATATATATATAAATATATATATATATATATATATATATATATATATATAGATAGATAGATAGATAGATAGATAGATAAATAGATATGTATAGATATATATAGATATAGATATAGATATAGATATAGATATATATATATATATAGATATATATAGATATGATATATATATATATGCATGTATATCAAATGTTATAATTGATGAGAGGAAAGGTAAGAAATCTCAGTGCACAGCAACTAGAGGCAGTTGACTACAGTCGCCATATCTGCGCAGAAGACGTGCGCGGTGACGCTGCGTCCCAGGCGGCACGGCGCCATATCACAGGCCTTGTATGCGGTCACCGTCAGGTGGCACGTGCGACGAAACACCGTCAGACACCTGAAAAGACTTCCACCCAAAACAAACGACGGAGTCTGGATAGCTGACGGGGGAGAGATAGCTGAAAGGGAAGACCCACTGGTTGGCTCGCCCAGCGTCCACGGCGTGGGCGGGCGGGCTTCCGGGCGGCCTCAGCCTCTGGCAGGATGACAGCCGCGCGAGGGGCACCGCCAGCCGGGCCCGCCTGACAGCTGTAACGATCTGACGCAAGGCATGAATCTGGCCGGACTGCGAGACCGCGGCAATAAACCTAAGTGAACTGCCGTGTAACCGCGCCCTGCCTTGGCAGACCGGACTGACCAAGACGGACGGCACGCGCAGGCGCTGGCACAGCACGCAATACGCACAGGCATCGCCCAGGGCTGGGACCACAACCTGTACGCTGGTACCCGCACGCAGGCCGACAAAACAGCTGCATGTGTGGTGGGAGCGTTTGCTGTGTGTGTGGCAGCGCTCTCATCAGTATCTGCGACGCTCAAGACCCACAGCATGGCACGTGGCCAACTGGCCGGGCTTCAATAGGTATCACATGATCTACCCAAAGCATTGAATGAATGAACCGGCTACGTTTAGTGAGCCAACCTTCCGGCTGGCAGCGCGAAAACAATTAAAACTTATTATGATCCGTCAAATGCACTCGAACTCCTATCCCATGCATACGATTATTTTCTAGGCATTTGCTTGAACTATCCCACCTGAGAAACTGCTCATAGCAAACGATATATACCTATATATATATATATATATATATATATATATATATGTATATAAGTATATATAATGTAATATGATTTGAAAACCCAAAGTACTCTATGAAATCTGTTTATTATTGGCCGTTACAAAAGCACAGCAAGCTTTTGCAAGTGCAAAATGGCAAGTGGCTTATATATAATGTACCAATGTATATAACTCATACGTCGCATGAAGTTTGAGGCGTCCGGTAGTTTGCAAACTAATTGGCGAATTTGCAAACTTCCTAGGCTCTAAATGAGACAAGCCATATGAGATATAGTTAAAGGCTCACGACCAGATGACATATCAAAAGATCAGGCCAGGGCACCGGCGGCACATTTCTAGCCAGCCTACTTCCCACTCTGTTCCACTTAGTGATGAGCTTTAGACACTGGTCACGATGTTGTCGTAGGTTGGCTGAGTGCTGAGTAGATCCAGAGTGATCCATGACCTAAGGTGATGTTAAGGTCAGGCGTTCTTTGCTTGATGTAATGGCTGACAGGGCCTTTAGACTGTGTTTGTTTCAACACGAGTTTAGCATTCGTGTATTTCAAGTAGGTCGGAGCATTTCAGTTCTTGGTTGTGACTTGTGCATATGCTAGTTTGGCGCTCTCTCCTGCATGACCATAGTCATGCGTCGTGATAGAAATGGCGTAGTCGCTCCAATGTATGCCGAACTGCGAGTCCGGCATTCTCCGCATAATCTTAGAACTCATACACTGAATTGTTGCGGTTTCCTTGAATTTAGGTCCACTGTCAAATTGTTTTCACTGTGATAGTGTAGCTGATCTACTTTTTAAAAGATGTTAGGCTGTTTTTGTCTTTTTTGTTTGTCGGTTTGATGTTTTTCCTCATGATTATCCGCGTAATTATTTCCTCAGTTTTGTATGATGGGAACATGTTATTTCTGTCAGACAGCTGATGACCCAAGTTTTTGGCGCGTGGTTTCGTGTTTTGGTGATTCAAGGAGGATCTAAGCGCATGGTCAATGGCGCTATTGGAAGAGACGTTACTTACGAGCAGTTGTCTGCACCTGTTGCGTGCTGGACCAGCTAGGACAGTATGTGAAAGCTCGCTGAACAACTAATAATAATAATAATAGTTACGGCCGTGTAACGGGGCTCTGAGTGTTCGTCTGCCACGTGCACGCGTTGACAAGCATCACTGGGTTTGCGGTGTGCTTCTGTCAAAAATATCTCACTAGCATCCACATCGAAGCTGCAAAACGGACTGCAGTTGGTGAAAATGGTCTCGCACATTTGTCTTAAATTATTCGTTGCCCTCAAGTTATACATTCATTACATTAACGAGTGTCGCCGACAAATCGGCAGTATATATGTGACTAAGACGTGTTACTTGAGAACGCTGTTCTTCTGCCAATACATGCACGAGCACCCAAGAGCAACACCCCATTACAGCATCATGCACTTGTGGGAAGAGTTTTCTGTTGGTCTGTTTTAGGCTAACTGTTTCTTTCTCTTCCTTTTTGAGCCTCAAAATATTTTGATACAATAGCTCCAACTCAATTTTCTCCAGACATGATTACATTGCCAAAATTAAGCAGTTTCTTCTAGTCATTAATAAGCTGGATGGGCGAACACTGACGAATCAGTCTTTGGACTCGGGCGTGACGATGTATCCACCGTAGAAGACAGACAGCTTTCTCAACGCTTTGATCTTGGAGGCGTACTCGGTTTCGGTCGCGATGCTATCAAGCTCTTTGTTGATTTGGCCCCGTAGGCCGGCACCAATGTCATTGTCGCGCAGTTTTGGCATAGCGGCAGTGCCAATATGGGGACAGCCACCTCCGCCACACGACCCATGTTTGAATGCTTAAGACATCTGTATCGCGACGCATGGCTATGCAGCTGCACGAGGATCACCAGGCCAGCAGATGAGCTCACAACCAAAAACCCATACAACACGACTAACCGGAAACGTACGGATCCTGAAAACATTGGTAATTACCCTGCACAAAAAGGTCACTGGTCAGGCCGGGGCGCTAAGCAATGCCATGAAGCATAACCACGCCACCTGGATCTGACACTAATGCTGTTTGCTCATAGCCGTTTCAAAGTGTTCGTAAGGACTCACAGTAAGCGAGCAGCAGCACCTGGTTTTTACCTGTGATGCGTGGAGCCCAGGTGATCATCCGGTCCTCGGTTCACCTCCTGAATGTCCCAGCCTTTGGCTGCCGGCAGCGAAGCACCGCACTCGGCGGCTGCACATTAGGTCAGACCGCCACCGTCGCTGCGCTGCTCCCGTGACGCCAGTGCAGGCGCCCCGTGGCGTGCTTCGCGCTGGTCCGTCGGCCCGCGCCCCGCCTGCCGCTGGCCGTGTCCCCGTCGACACTGCCGGGTCGTCGGCGCCGTCGAAGTCGGGCGCCGGCGCGCGCAGCGGCGCGGCCCGGCGGCGGGCTGGGTTTGAAATAGCCGACCTGCACGCCGTCGAGTCCAGCGCGGCCGGGGCGGCCGACGCTGGCCCAGACGGGCTGCGAGCTGCGCCTGTGCCCGTCATCGAGTCGGACAGACGGCCTGGTGCGCCCGGTCGCTGCCGGGACCGCCCGCCGGCGCTGACAAACGGCAGCGACCCGTACTGCTGCCAGATGGCGTGGGAGTCGTGCTTCGATGTCTTCGTGTTGGCTCGCTGCGGCTGGGCTAATCTCTCCTAGCACACGCCGTTTGGGCGCGGACTGGCAAAGCACATGACGTCACACCGAATTCCGTCAGTGACTCGCGGCAGGAACTGGCACTCCATCCACTTCGCTGCCGGTGTGAAGCAGGCAGCTGAGATTTTATCGCAGCCGGCGGCGGGGCTGCGGTGTCACCCCCGTTATTGCTGGTCAAACATGCGCTCTCAATGTCAACACTGAACGCCGAGGGGCGCGTGAGCGGCTGGTGCTCTTGATGTTGGGGAAATGCAATCATTGGCTGACAATGGCGCGGAAACAAACAGAAGGTAGGATGCCGACGAGTGTTAACGTCACTGGGGTGGAGGCAGGGGCGTGGTTTCGCACAATGCGTTGGGGGAGGCTGAGCAGTAAAAAAAAGGCTCAGCGCACCTTAAAACGCGGCACAAGTAGGTTTCTGTCCGGATTTGGCCCACTCTCTTCTGAAAACTGGGGGAGCCAAGTTGAAGGGGGGATGAAGCCCGCCCCCCCCCCAACCGAACACGATGCTTCACCCCTAAGCGAGGGAATGGTGCATAAAAGTATTCACTAAAGTTGCAGTGGCATAGGTTGAACCTCGTCCGGAAGGAGATATTCTCACTCACGCTGCTGACGAATGGGGGAGGAGCACCTGTTTGCCATCCGACCCCAAACTGAGGCACAGTCACAAAACAAAAACGAGAGCATTACCCGGTGCCTGAAAACCCAACCACGTCCACTAACCCGCCTGGCGAAGCGGGGGGGGGGGGCTGACAGGCTTACCTCGTACTGAGTTTTGAACCAAGGCAGATAAAGCATCAATATAAGATCATTGCCTAAGCTATCTAAAAGGGACCTGATTCTTGGTTTCAAAACAAAGCCTTCACGTGCCAGGCGTGATCAGGGGCGCGGGGGTCATTGGACCATGTTCTTGAGCGCGGAAGACGTTCTTTGGAGGAGTGAGTTGCAGGGAAGTAGTGTGCCACATGCGCGCTATTAACCCAGACACCAGTGTAGTTCTGCCCTCCCCCATGACTGGTCCTTAAAGATGGCGCCGTCATCTAAGAATTTGGCGCTAGCGATTCCATATAAGACATGGACGGAGATGTGAGGTAAATGTGCAAAAGCTGACATCTCTACTACGATTTCCTCACGTTGGCCTTGTTTCCCAAGTGTAAGCTGTTGGGATGCCACAAAGCAAAATATCAGAAAGCGTACCCAGTAAATAAGCTTCGGTTTGACACTATAATTCGGCCAACAACGTCCACACCCGGACACTCCAGCGACCGCGGGCCGATCGCAGGCTGAGTTACCGCACCGGCGCGCTTTGGGGTGTGCTGGCATTCCCGCTGCTATACCGCAACAAGGTGCAACAGTGGGATCCAGCTGCAGTCTGTATCGCTGCCGAAGTATAGCCGGACCTGCTGGTGTAGGTGGAGCAAGCTTAATCTGGATCCATATCTTACATGGGCGTCCATGCTCGCGCGCGCGTGTGTGCGTACGGGTGCGTGCGTGCGTGTGCGTGTGTATGCGTGCGCGTGCGCGCGCGCACGTGTGTGTACGTGTTTGTGTGTATGTATACGGTACCCGACCTCCCTGAAAAGGTGTCTTAGTAACCAGTTCATTAATAAAATTTGCAATTATATAGAAAATTAAAGTATCTAACCATGCACGGAGTAATAAGCTGTTACCCTGTTAAGCTGTTAACTGTTAACCTGTTACCCTGTTAAGCTGTTAATAAGCTGTTAACCCTGTTCCCTCATCTGTCTCACCCCACGAAATCACCTCTGTCTTTGATATCATTCTGTTGTATCAAATTATCTATTGAAAAACTCCTAGTCATTACGCTGAAAAACGTCCCTGTTGCCATTCTTTCATTCTGCTCCGGTGCTGTTTCACGGAAATGTAGTTCGTACCTTAAACAATCGTATGTAGTCTTCCGGGAACACGTCGTTCAAGTGGTTCCCCAGATACGAAGGGGAGACGATTAGGGTGTTTCCTACCCTCCCCTCTCCCTTCCAGCATACCGATTCAATTTTTTGTTAATGGGCAGGGAAATAGGATTAAAGCAAGCGCAGCATTTAGCTGCACCCGAACACGCCCTGGCTAGGAGCGGTCTACACCAGTGTTACGACATGACCCGGACGCGACAGTGTGTGGTGCGGCGACAGTGGATGGAGCACAGGCTATGAAAAACTGCATGCGTTGAAAACCAACGTGTGCCTTCACCCCAAGAGTGGATCGAGGATCCTATAGCGTTTCATGTTAGCAGGATCCTGGGATTATGGTTTGGGCTTCAGGCACGTGTCTGGTCGAAAGCGAGCCGTCCTGCAAACATTCATTAAACGTCAGAGGTCTCACATACACGCTCATTAGTGTCATACGTTAAGGGTGGAGCCTTAGGCCCGAGGCATTTCCTTATTCCGCACATTATAAGTACATATCCTGACCCTGGATTAGCTGATTTTACAACTCAGCTACATGTAGATGTATATCATCGTGCCGTTTGATAAAAACGAGTACCTGAAGGAATAGAAGACAAATCTTCTAAGGATGAAATCGAAGTGTGAACTGTGGCTCTGAAAGGCGAAGCTTATCATGCGTCTGGACGCATGCATCTATTGTCATAACCTCAGCGTGACGATTATAACTCATAACTGACGGACCACACAAAATTCATATTTTCGCCGGACATATAGCGGATGGCATGATGATGCCGGCATGATAGCATCAGTCGTGGGTTGAGCGGTAGACGATTGCTAATGACGGCCAGTAAAAATGCGGCGATGTAATCAATATGAACATTCATACAGGCAATACCATGCAATTGGTAAGGACGGCAAATGAGGAACATTTTGTAGCGGAGTGGCATAGAAGTGACTGAGAAAATGCAAATGGCCCATTTTCCAGAGCGACTTGGAAAGGCTATCACGCGTGGTGCGCGCTGCATATTCTGCGGCTTCGCCAGTAACATGTCTAAAGTGGCAGGGCTCGCGAAAAGCTGTGTGCCGGCTTGGCATTTCTGAATGCCCCTTTGACACTGCAATCGCGTGCATGACAAGACGTTTGTATACTTAATGGCAGCTGGTCGGCATTCCTCAAATGCCCGGCATTCGCAATAAGCGTTCGCAGACAACTCGGTGCATAATACTTCGTTCTTGAAATATCCACGGCCCGTGTTTGTTGCTCGTTTCAATCACACAGTCTCGCTGAACTGACGCGGAATTTCGTTGTGTTGATTTAAGGTTGTGATGCGCGTGGGCCTGAGCCGCTGCTACGGCGCTCATTTTGATCGCTAAGGTCGGATGCACTGAAGGGAGTTAAGAAGTGTTTCGGCGGATGGACCCTCATTTTCGCACCGACGCTTCTTTTACCAATCGCAACTTTATGAGGGAAGGCATAACATATTTTTCTGATCACCCTAGATACGACTCCCCCCCCCCCCCGCCGTATTACACTGGGCACGCCTCTTACCTATCACACGTTTGGACGGAAATGGCAAGTGCGTTTTACACGGCTTTGTGACAATCAGGAGACATCCTAGTTTTTCACAGGAGTTGATGTGAGACAATTTACGCATAAGAGCTAACAACCCACCTGGTTTGTGATTTTGCGATGCTGGTGAACTGCTCGGTTACACAACCTCTTTTTAACGTTGTGTTACGCTAAAGTGAAGAAGTACTGAAGCGCACTAAGCAAGGGCGGCGTGACAATCTCACATCCGTTTAGATTTATAGTGGGCTTTTATGGCATACATTGTTTTGTATTCGTGCAACTGCCGTAGATGACCGCACTGCAAAGCCGCGTTACGGACAGGTGAAAATTTGCATAATACAGGCGCCGAGGCTGTGGACCTCACCTTGAAACCAAGCCTCGGGCCTTTGGATGGCATGACCAATGTGACATGCTTGAGAGCGTTAACACGCGCCCGGGTGCCGGGTCGAACGCGACACGTTGAGGAGAGGTCCTTTCGCCCCCTGACGTTCCGAGAACTACGAGAGGTAGAGGCACCAAGGTCATAGGGTAGGAAGGGCTCCATGTGAAATGAATTACCCTAAATGCTGATTGTCCGTCCCGATGGCACAGTTCGTTAGAGCGCCTGCCTTCCGATCCGCCCACCCGTGGCGGAGTGGGATGGAGTGAGTTCGCTCCAGGCGCTCCCTGTTTGTCCTTGACAGGTATGGCCTGCGGCCGGTGGCAGCCGTCACGCCAAAGGTCAGTTGACGTCAGAGAGCAGGGCGGACCAAGCCGAGCATTGCGGCACGTTAAACTGTCGCCACTGAATTCTGCCGTGCCTGAAATTGCCCGATCGGATGGTGTGGGTCGAGGCTCACACAACAATGCACTGCTTAGTGTTGATTCTGATCCCAGAAATCCATCCATTGAAATGGTTCGGATCAAATTTATAGAAAATACTGCAGGTCAAAATTGTTGGGTCAACGTAGGTCAAATAAGGTCAAAACTCAGTTAGACATCGGAGGTGCCTTCAGACCTCTTCACTCAACCAGGTTTAACCTACATACTTCTTATATGCGCAAGGCTTTTGTCTGTTAGATGTTTTATAGCTTATATCAAATCAGCGAACTTATTTACAATTTAGACGGTAAAAATGCCCAAATCACTTTAAGATAACTTAAATGCTTGAATTTGTAATGAGCGCCAAATACTACCCTAGGCGGTATGCTCCTCAAAGCAAGAGGCTTTGGTGGTCATTTTATATTGATGATCTCCACTGACCTTCATGAAATCATGAAAAGACATCCTTTGAAGTCCAAGTGATCCGGGAATTCGAAATGAGAGTAAAAACCTATGTCACCACACCAACGTTCCCAGTAAAAGTGATTTAGTTTTCACCTTGATCTGACCATCATACCTGGCTTGAAAGCAATGGAAGTAGTCGCAATCTTAATTTCAATTGTTGACTTGTCCGAGAAGCTATCTCAAAATTGTATGACTTCGTCTAACACTCCACCGTCATACCCTATTAATAATTCCCTGGGATTTTCCTCAGCTGACAGGCACGCTCGTACTTCGGCCTGCCGAGCGTCAGCGACCTTACAAGACATGCCCAATTTTTCATAACAAAATGCCGGTTGCTCAATTTCATTCGGTTGGTCAACTTATTCTGGGACCCCCGAACCAAGCATGTGTTCATAGCAACCCACCTTCTCCTCAAAATTTCGTTAACACTGTCCGAATCGTGCATGGTAGCTCCAGCAAGTTGCCAGTGTCTGACATTTGATCAACTTAACACCTTATGGAGATCAAAATCGATGTCGGGTCAGGTCACTGAGTTACACCAGACGAGGTGCACAAACCCGCCTACTTGCCTAAAATGTGAGTGACAGAAGAGCATTTAGAAAGCTCTTCTTGTGAGACAGAATGCTGATGTCTACGTTTCACCACAAAAGAGATATTCGAAGAATATAGAAGAAAAATTCCTTGAAGTCAAAAGAACCAAAATCTACTTTAGAAGCGACAAGTCATTTCAGCGGTTGAGTACCAGCTGTCCACGGAGTAGCAGCTGTCCCATGGACCAGTCGTCCTCGGTTGAGTGCCAGCTGTCCACAGAGTAGCTGTCCCATGGACCAGTCGTCCTCGGTTGAGTGCCAGCTGTCCACAGAGTAGCTGTCCCATGGACCAGTCGTCCTCGGTTGAGTACCAGCTGTCCACAGAGTAGCTGTTCCATGGACCAGTCGTCCTCGGGCTGCCCCAAGCCGCCTACACGAGACAGCCTCATTGGATTCGCATTGGCTTATAAGACAGGCCCGTAGACAGCATGAAAAAGTGATGTAGCGAAGTGGAGAGCGTGTCTTAAACGCAGCGCACAAAATCTGGCCAACCAGCATAGCAAAACGCTTTGAGGTTTGCCATGTCGTGAGCTTGCCGCAGGGTGTCACTGTGTCGTGTTGTGGTTGGTAGTGTGTCGCTTCAGCTTTATCGATGGCAAAGCAAGTTTAAAGTCTGTAACCGCGTAAGAGGGACGGCTGTTCCATCACGGAGATATGCACGATGTGGCAGAGAGCGGCGCTGTTTGTTGCGATATGTCGCTGCTGAGCGGCCTGATTTGAAACTCTGTGCTACGTTGTTTCTTATGAGCGCATCAACAGATGTTTAGCGTCGAATAACTTGTGCCGTCAGTGGAAGCGGTGTGCGGTTCTAAGCAGCTTCTTTATGTTCTGTACGTTGTGCTTGAACAGAGCCAGTCAACATCTTCAGCAAGAAGATATCATATATTTAGAATGTACCAGTTATTCAGCTGTGTTAGCACCATCAGGATTGGATCCAGGATTTCACCAAGGGGGGCCACGCAGCATTGTGGGGCCCCCTCCAAAAAATATCCTTGCATTTCGGTCATTACATTTTAAGACAAGTCGTATATATATATATATATATATATATATATATATATATACGCGCGCGCGCGCGCGGGTGTGTGTGCGTGCGTGTGTGTGTGTGTGTGTGTGTGTGTGTGTGTGTGTGTGTGTGTGTGTGTGTGTGTGTGTGTGTGTGTGTGTGTGTGTGTGTGTGTGTGTGTGTGTGTGTGTGTGTGTGTGTGTGTGTGTGTGAGTGTGTGTGTGTGTGTGTGTGTGTATAGGTACGTATATATGCATGTATGTATTAACCTATTCATTTATTTCATGAATACGGAAGGCCATCTTACTGTGCACGGCCTTATAAAGCTAGGCGTGCCACGCATACATACACATAGAACTCACTCACTTTCTACAGATCATCTTAAATGCTGTAATTTCGAGGCTAAAAGCATGGGCTTGATTCCTAGCTTATGTTTTACGGCTAGCCGGTTGGGCGATGTAATCAGTTGACGGCTGATGAGTAGTGTATAATTTTCCTCTGTTATGAAGGAATACAATGTATCCTAGAGTTCTAAATATGTTAAGAACGTGGTGCACTAGTATAATAAGTGTGACGCACTCAATAGCTAATGAAAATGACACATGCGACGTCGGCGGCATGTAAAATTACGTTCGGCAGTTGCGCGTAAAAATTCATCGGCGCATTCTCGACCGCTGCTCTGAGGCGGAGGCACTAAGGCCAATAGGGACGAAACCTGAGCGATCATGGGTGCCGCAGGAGGCCAACAAAGTGGCTCCCGTCAACAAGTATAGGGTTCGCAGAGCAAGCAAAAAGAACCCAAGACCAACGTGGTGTGCCCATGGACGACCGTCAGTGCCTCGGCAAGCTGGCATAAAAAGCTCCGACCAAAGCACAGGACCTTCCGAGCGAAGGGGGATTATCCAGGACCATGAATCAATACCCCTGTGCGATCAAGAGAGCGCGGGCGGGTTAAGAACACGAGCCTCGATGGGAGTGAAGGATCCTCCGCAAATAGGACCAAAGGGAGAGAGCCCTCGATCAAAGTAGATGGCCCCTGAGCGTCGAGTGTCTCCGTGACTTACCTTATAAAAGCCCTAGCAACAGCACAAGGCCCTCCAAGCGAGCTGAAGAGCCTGAGACCTAAATGAGGGGCCCCTGAGCAACTGGGTGTGTCCTGGCATATGGGGTCTGGAAAAAGCGTAGAGAGCCTTTCGGGCGAATGTGGAGAATCCGCGGAGGAAGACTTGATGGATCAACAGTGCTCAGGCATGGAGGCTGATAACGTCCGAACAGCACATTGGGCCCTACGAGAAAATACAAAGAGACCAAGGGTAACGTGGAAAGCTCCGTAGCGATCAGATCGATCCGACAAGTAGACCTAAAGGGCCAGAAAACCAACAGCGTAATGGCTCTAGACAGCGCAATGAGCTCCAAAATTTCCCCCAAGCAACGCTTTCTCAATCAGCAAAAAATAGTTTGGCCTGCTTATGAACTCTTTATTTTTGCTAACAATTGTTCTTGGTCATCTGTAGGCCCAAAGGCTTCCAAATTTGTTGTGTATTTGTTGTAAGAAAACTACGTCATCCGGCTGGTTATGGGGCCCATTCGGAGCCTTCAGGTCCTCTCGACATGGTCCATGGGGTATAGCCATGTGCCTCCCCCCCTCCGCCCCTCCCCCTCTGCATCCGCTACCGGCCCGAGCAGCTGAATAGATGGGGCCCGCCAAGAACATAGGGTCACCCATTCAAAAAAGAAATACTCGCGGCACAATGTGTAGGGCTCTGAACGATCGAGTGCGTCCGAGAAGGTTAACATATAAAGACCCTGTCAAGAGCGTAGGGCCCTCCATTCAAATACGAATTACCCAAGACCCAATGTAAAGGGCCCCCTAACGATCGAGGGTGCCCGAGCAGGTTAACAGGTAAGGTTCCCAAAAAGAGCGTGGGGCTCTCCGTTCAAATAGAAAGTATGCAAAACCCAATGCAGTTTACCCCCGAATGGTCCAGTGCGTCAGAGCAGGTCATTATATAGGCCCCCGTCAAGAGCGTAGGGCTCTCCATTCAAATAGGAATGCCCGAAGCACAATGAAGAGCGCCCCCAAATGATTGAGTGTGCCCGAGCAGGTTAACAAATGGGGCCCCTAACAAAAGCGTAGGACCTCCATTCGAATGGGAAGCAACGAAGACCTTATGTGGATGGCCCCATAATGATAGAATGTGCTCGAGCAGCTTATCAGAAGTTGCCCGATACGAACGTAGGACCCTCGATTCAAATAAGAAGTACCCAAAACCCAGTGCGGAGGGCCCCCGAAAGATGGAGTATATCCGAGCAGATTATCAGGTGCCTCAGACAGGAGTGTAGGACCCTAAATTCAAAACACAAAGACCCAATGTGCAGGGCCCCCAGACTATTCAGTGTGGCCGAAGCGGCGAATAGATAGGGTCCCCCGACAAGTAGGTAGGGCCCTCCATTCAGATATGAAGTGCTCAAGACACAACGTGGAGGGCCCCCGAATAGTTGAGTGTGCCCGAGCAGGTTAACAGGTGGGCCTCCGGCAAGAGCGTACGACTTTCCGTTCACATATAAAATACCCATGACACGATGTAGAGGGCCCGAAAAATCGAGTGCGCCACAGCAGGTTAGCAAATAGGGCCCCGAAAAGCACGGAGGGCCCTCCACTCAAGTACCCAAAACCACATGTAGAGGTTCCCCGGTTGAATGGGCACGAACATCTTATCAGAAAGGCCCCGATAGGAGCGTAAGGCCCTCCATTCAAATAAGAAGTACCCAAAACCCGGTGCAAAGGGCCCCCGAAAGATGGAGTGTACCCGAACAGGCTGTCAGATGACTCCGCTAGGAGCAGAGGGCTCTAAATTCAAACACCAAGAACCAATGTGCAGGGTCCCACGAGCCATCCAGTTTGGCCGAGGAGGCGAACAGAGGGGGCCCCCGACAAGTGCGTATGGCCCCATTCAAATAGGATGTGCCCAAGGCCCAATGTAGAGGGCTCCCCGAACGATTGAATGTGCCCGAGCAGGTTATCAGATAGCCCCCCCCCCCAAGCGCAGGCCCCCAATTAAGAAAAGAAGTACCCAAGACCCAGTGTGAATGGTCCCCGAACGACTGGTGTGCCCAAGCAGGCCGTCAGATGGCCCCCGACAAGATGCCCCAGCCCCTAGCCCTAAGCAAGTGACAGAGAATTGGAAGCACCCTGGACCAATGAAGAGGGTCCATGAGCACATCGCAAGTGTGTCGGAGGTTAACTGAGACCCAAGTAAAGGGCCCCGGAGCAACCAAGAATAACCCGGCAGGTTAACATATGGGGCCCCGGCTATAGCCCAACGAGCCTTTCTGGCGAGTGGAAAGAACACGTGGAAGGGCCCGTGATTGACAAGAGTGCCCCGGCACGCTAGCAGGAAGGGCCCTCCATTTGGATGTCAAATGGATGCCAAGGAATCCTGGCATCCAAATGGATGCCAGGAAGGGCATCCATTTCGCTGTAGTAATGTCATTCTACTCCTGTTGTTTCGTTGACCATGCAGTGATCACGGCCGAGACAAACATAATTGTCAAGTCTTTCATATCTGACATTCGTAAGCTCGATTTTCAGATAAAACGACCGTCAGTAAGCTCTCAATCAATGTTGTGTAAGGTACGATGACGTAATCAAACCATGACGTATTGAGAAGTGCATTTACTTAACAGAGAAACTGTGTCGTCTCTAGCAGCCTTTTCCACTCAGAGGTATACCAATAGTAATAAGTGAGCTTATTTCAACACGTCTGATGCTTGCTACAATATCTTCAGATGTGGAGAATTCCCTTCAAGCTGCGCGTCTGGGAAAAAAGAAGCACGGGGATTGATTCCACGCAGAGGTCGACCTTTATACCAGGGTAAGCGACAGGCGACACCATACATGGGGATCGATTCCACGCGGAGGTCGACCTTTATACCAGGGTAAGCGACAGGCGACACCATACACGGGATTGATTCCATGCGGAGGTCGACCTTTATGCCAGGGTAAGCGACAGGCGACACCATACACGGGGATTGATTCCACGCGGAGGTCGACCTTTAAGTCAGGGTAAGCGACAGGCGACACCATACACGGGGATTGATTCCACGCGGAGGTCGACCTTTAAGTCAGGGTAAGCGACAGGCGACACCATACACGGGATTGATTCCATGCGGAGGTCGACCTTTATGCCAGGGTAAGAGGCAGGCGACACCATACACGGGGATCGATTCCACGCGAAGGTCGACCTTTATACCAGGGTAAGAGACAGGCGACGCCATACAGCCGCAGCTGCTGAGAGCGTCACTTAGTTCCAAGGGCAAAGGTGAGAAGTTTTGAACCACAATAATTTGCTACGCCTATTTGTGGCAAGTAAATGGGTATACGGTCGACGCATTTTTAAACAAGACCCATATGTTTGCTATACGAAACAAAGGTGCAGACTCATGTCAGGTGACCTGAACTGATCACGACTTGACATCACTCACCTTGCATGGCCTTGACCTGGAATGACACCATTACAACTCTGTCACTGCATGAGTTTTACTGTTGCCCTTTTTATTATCATAATAAAGCTGGCAAACACATGTTTATGCTTTCGTGTTTAGTGCCGGTGTCAAACCACAACCAGTACTGTGCACACCAGTGAGCACTGAAACGCTCTAAGGCTTAGGTGATGTTCAGGCATTTGGCGTGATCTGCGACAACGGTAAGCATGTGGCAGGCGTCAACTGAACGGTGCCTTGCCATTGGGACTTTAAGAGCCAATGCTGCTCGGCTGCTGAGACTTTATGACGGCGCCTGCCTGTCACCATCGCAGGAAGGGCATGCACCGCCGGGAATCGAACCGTGTACCCCTGGTGTACCAGACGCGCAGATTAACCCCTACACAACCAGTACGCTCTCCGAGCGACAGACCAACTCCCACGCGACACGTGATCTGTCCGTGGTCCGGTGCCGAACGGCTCCCACGCTTGAGAAAGTTCCCCCGTCCGACCAATAAGAACATTTTCGCCCACGCGCCAGACTGTTCGCACGCTTGCGCTCGCACGGCACGCAGGTTGACACCAATGAAAATGGCGCGAGCGACACTCTGATTGGCTAAGGCAAGCGATTGCTGTCACCGCATAAGTGGGGCTACGGTGAACCCAAGTAGGCCTATAGCCGATAGAAGTCTACTCAACATACAGGTATATAAAATGCAGCTTTATGAGCTGAAAGTTCTTATGTTGAGTCAACGAACTTGTAGCAGATTTCTAACTGCGTGCGTGACAGTAGACTAGAGTGGCGACCTCGCGCGTGTCAGTCGTTCTCGCGAGTCAGGCAAGAATGAATCCTATCAGCTCATAGCTTCTATTTTTCGGTGTGACTTATGTGATATACTTATGTATTTAATCACATAAGTATACATATGTATATATACATAAATACATATAGCATATAATTGTATATATACATATGCATATATATATATATATATATATATATATATATATATATATATATATATATATGTGTGTGTGTGTGTGTGTGTGTGTGTGTGTGTGTGTGTGTGTGTGTGTGTGATTATTATACCTTGTGACTTTTGATTTACGCTCACGAACAGAGCATACAAGGTAATAAACGGCTCGCCTTAGATTCTACCCCCAACGGAAACGAGTCATGATCATGCGACACGAAATGATGTGATATTTATGATACAAACATATGTGATATGTGAAAATGTGTTACCCAATGAGAAGCGAGTACGACATCGCGCGATCGTAGGCTAAACTAATCACAGAGAGTGGGATCGCCTTGTGATCCCAGAACTATCTGATGCATCAGCTGGTTTGTGAGGTGTCGAGGGCGACTTTTTAAAAAGAAGTATCGAATCGCATTACGGATGAGGTGCATAGTTTATGTTGCGACGGAACACATGGCATGTGGTGACTCTTTCCCAGCAGGGTTGAGTGCTTTCCTAGTGCGTTAAGTGCTCTCCTAGTGCTTTTCTCGTTCTTAAGAGTTCTAAGGATTCTTGAGAGTATCTTAAGACATCTAGAATTCTGTAAAATCCTGCGGGTCTTTGTTACCGTGATGCTCCGTTAAATCATAGCGTCAGCTCTTTTCGATGGTATCGTGAAATCTTTTAAAAATTTTCGTCGTCCTAATTGGTCAGTGTGAGCATAACATGACTGGAAATTGTAACGCACATTGTGATAACTGCACAGCCGATACGCATCCATCCAGGTCATATAATGCAATGCAGAGTCCATTTCAATTTAGTACATTTTTAAATAACATCATCAAAATGAAAAACTCGCACTATCTTTATCCGCACTAAAAATTCCTAAGCAGACGTGACGTTTGCTGCGCTTAATGACAGGCTGCGGCGAGCGGGACATATTAGCACCGTGGAGTTAATTGCGTGGCGTATCAATGTAAAGCGTTAAAAAGTAAAGGTTGCTTTTCCATTGTGGTAAACGATATGAAAAACATGAACATGCTGATCATGATATATATATATATATATATATATATATATATATATATATATATATATATATAAACGGTAATGGAACATAATGTCACACGCGTTTACTAGCAATAGAATGATTACATCGGGCGGTCTGTTGTAATAATTGGACATACTTGTCACCGCATGCTTGCTACCGTGATTACTTTTGAGCAGACTGAGTGTCAGTGCACAGCACGAGCGGCAGGGCTGTGTCCTGGCCCACGCATTCTACTGACGACAGTCCGGGCGGGTTCACTCGGTGCGCGGCGGGTCGGTAAGGAGTGCAGACGCGGCGCGGCGCGACACGGCGTCCAGGTGCTGATCAGGCACCTGCGCTCGCAGCGGCGGTCACGGCGGCTTCTCCAGTTGAGTCAGTTGACGCACAGCTGAACAGCTGACTCGGAGTTATACGTCTGAGCCGTTGAGATGGTGTGGACAACAGCGCGCCCACTGGCTGTCAGGGACGGGCTGCCTGAGACGGTCTGCCTGGGACGGGCTGCCTGGGACGGTCGGTGATACAATCAAAGCAGAGACCCGTTTGCGCTCGTTGGAGCCGGCGGCGGCCAGCGTTGACTTCGCTGCAGCGGCTCCGGCGGGCCGCTCTTCGACTCATGTGGTGACTTGGTGATACGCGTGATACTGTGTGATACGCGCAAACTGTGATACGTGTGATCTGTGCGGTGTACCGTGATACGATGCGTGTGTGATATTGTGATACTGCGTGATCTGCCGGCCTTGTCACGAACTTTCCGGATGTGTTGGTGACATGGGTGTCGATTTCTCAAAATCATTGGGTGGAGGGAGGGGGGAGTCTTGAAAGCCGCTGTAAGCACTCACAAGTACAAGCATTCGTCTACGCATCATTTCAGAAAATGATGCTCAACCTTTCCCAAAACGCCCAGGCCCATGTCTTGGGTGTTCATGTGTTCCAGGCTGTTACGCCACTGAAGGGAAATCGACCATAACCCGCTTCAATTTTATTGTATGGCAAATGGAACGACCATTACGTCCATGTCACGCGCAAGGCAGGTTGATGGTAAAAGCGCTGCTAGTTGAGCTGGCACCTTAGCGACCGTTCGTCTGGGGAGGTCGAACCTTGTTTCAGAACCGAGTAGTAAAAGAATGACATAACATAGCTTGGACCACGCGAGCTTTCAAGCCGTAGAACAAAACTTTCTGTAAACGTTCCTTAAGACTGACATAATTTTGATCTCCCAGTTTTAATCTCCAGTTTGTAGTTTGGTTTAAGAAGGCTGGGGGGCGAAACCACCGTTGAGGGGCCAAATCGGATATTGCGGTGGGGTGGGGGAGCAGTGGCCAAAAGAACGCATTTCGACACCCGCAGTCGTTGATGAGATCTGAGGTGACTGGAACTTGAGCACATGGATCTGGACTACATCGTGGTGTAATGCTGACTCTGGTGCGCTGTACCCAGTAGCCCTGTCAGATGAAGCGGCCTAGCGGTGGTGCGGCGGAAGGCGAGCGGGCATTGCCGTGATCAAGATCAGACGTCCGAACGGAGCACCGCCAGACCGGAGACCGGAGCACAGTCAGCTGTCCCATGACGGGTGACCTGCCTTCGCCCGGTCTGTCACGATCCAGATCACTTGCTGATCTTCCTTGAATTTCAGAGCCAGGCGGAGCGTTTGGGTTCGGAAGGATACGCGCAGCGTTGGCTTCACACACCGCAGCCGAATGATGTAAGCGACAAGGATTACTATGGCTAGAAAGACACTGAAAGCTGCTGCGGTAGTAAGCACTGTGGTCAGCGTGTGAACGTGAAGTTTGGTCAATGTGCCTGGTTGTGTGGCAGTGACCAAAGTGATTGCATCATTTGTTTTAGCGAGGTGCCGTGTCGCTCGATGTCAGCGAGTACATGGGGTCCCAGATGTCGACGGATGCTGACTGAGTGGAAAACCGTGCCTCTAAGCAGAAAGCCGTTCCTTTGTATATAACGCTGGCAGGCTGGGGTGCTGGCAGAAGGCCGCATAGCCTTGATGGAGACTGGTGAATTCCACATGCAAGGTAAGCTGTGCAGTACTTGTCCAATAGTGTGAAATGCTTTACATGCTGTTTCAAAGGTATTACGTCCCTGGCCACTTTTCCAGAAAGTACAGCACTTCTTTTCTAACCAGGTGGGATGTTGAAACATTTCACTATTTCGTCAACGTCCAATGTCGTTGCATTGTCTATTAAAGTCAGAAAATTCGTCCAACAAAAGGTAAGCTGTCTCGTTTTAACCAACGATATGGTTTGTGCTTTATAGTGTTGAGCGGCACAATGCATCGTTTGTTGCAAAATGTAAAATCTTCTTATATTGATCGGGAGGTGTATGTCCCATTCATCAAAGAAGAGGTTAAAATATGCTCGAAGCAAGATCATGACAGTGGATTGGGCAAGGAGGTATCGAATCACATTACTGATCGGGTGCATAGTCAAGGTTTCGACAGAATGGATGAAATGTGGTGACTAATCTGTTTCCCAGGGGTTGATGTTTTCTTAGTGCTTTTCAAAGTGCTAAGGTATTTTTCTAGAGACTTTTGAGGCTTCTAGAGAGCATGTGTCTTGAGACATCTGGAGCTTCTGGATTTTTAGGTTTACTGCTGTCAAATATGATTTGTAACATACCTTCAATATGTTAGAAGGTACTGATTGCACGGCGTTATTATGCTGAATGCCGCTGATATTGACAGTATTCAATCCTTCAAGATGTGTTTATCCTGAAGAAACAACACACTCGGAGGGAGAGTGGTGGCGGTTTCTGGGCATCGTGAGGCGTAGCTCGAAATATTGAACACCGCCAATACGACAGTTATTTAGAATTACAGCGTCGTGTTTAAACAGTACCCCCTGGCGCGTGGAAAGTCTAAGTAATGTTGACTTTATTCAGCGTAAGAACTTTCATGTCATAGTGTCGAAAAACCAAAAGCGAAGGCCGCCTTTTTATGTAGAGAGAGAGAGAGAGAGAGAGAGAGAGGAGAGAGAGAGAGAGAGAGAGAGAGAGAGAGAGAGAGAGAGAGAGAGAGAGAGAGAGAGAGAGAGAGAGAGAGGAGAGAGAGAGAGAGAGAGAGAGAGAGAGAGAGAGAGAGAGAGAGAGAGAGAGAGAGAGAGAGAGAGAGAGAGAAGAGAGAGAGAGAGAGAGAGAGAGAGAGGAGAGAGAGAGAGAGAGAGAGAGAGAGAGAGAGAGAGAGAGAGAGAGAGAAGAGAGAGAGAGAGAGAGAGAGAGAGAGAGAGAGAGAGAGAGAGAGAGAGAGAGAAGAGAGAGAGAGAGAGAGAGAGAGAGAGAAGAGAGAGAGAGAGAGAGAGAGAGAGAGAGAGAGAGAGAGAGAGAGAGAGAGAGAGAGAGAGAGAGAGAGAGAGAGAGAGAGAGAGAGAGAGAGAGGAGAGAGAGAGAGAGAGAGAGAGAGAGGAGAGAGAGAGAGAGAGAGAGAGAGAGAGAGAGAGAGAGAGAGAGAGCGAGAGAGAGAGAGAGAGAGAGAGAGAGAGAGAGAGAGAGAGAGAGAGAGAGAGAGAGAGAGAGAGAGAGAGAGAGAGAGAGAGAGAGAAGAGAGAGAGAGAGAGAGAGAGAGAGAGAGAGAGAGAGAGAGCGAGAGAGAGAGAGAGAGAGAGAGAGAGAGAGAGAGAGAGAGAGGAGAGAGAGAGAGAGAGAGAGAGAGAGAGAGAGAGAGAGAGAGAGAAGAGAGAGAGAGAGAGAGAGAGAGAGCGAGAGAGAGAGAGAGAGAGAGAGAGAGAGAGAGAGAGAGAGAGAGAGAGAGAGAGAGAGAGAGATTATATATATATATATATATATATATATATATATATATATATATATATATATATATATATATATATATATATATATATATATATATATATATATATATATGATATATATATATATGTGTGCATGTGTGTGTGGTGTGTGTGCGTGTGTGTGTGTGTGTGTGCGTGTGTGTGTGGTGTGTGTGTGTGTGTGTGAGTGTGTTGGGATATGACAGAAGCAGTTTCATTAGTTTTTTATGCCTTATTAAGAGAGTGTTCCACATTTGTACGGGATTTTGAACTCGTGTGGCCATCTGAAGACCATTGGTTACATTCATAGCCTCAAGTTCATACGACCGAAACCCTTCTAGTTTCTGAGCGACACGCTCGCGAACATGTGCTGAATATTTCGGGGAGGGGTATTTCAAGGTCACTCAGGCATGCTTGTAACCATAATAACGCCATTTATTTCCTGGCATTCCAGCGTCATGCAGCGATCAAGGCCAAGAAAAGTTGAAGTTTCGAGTCGTCCATATTTGAAGCTCGTGAGCACGATTTCCAGATATGCCGGCCGCCAACTGGCTCTCAATCAATGTTTTGCAAGATGTGATGACGTCATCAAACAGTGACGTATTGAGGGGCATATTTACTCAACAGATAAATTGCGTTGCCTAGAGAACTCTTTTTCTCTTAAAAAGCATGCCATTAGTTTTAAATGAACTTATTTCATCGTGTCTGATCCAGTTTCAATATTTTTTAAATGTAGAACATTCCCTGTTATGACGGTCAGGGCGTACCGCGCGCTGATGGCAACGGCAGCAGCGAGCACCTTGTGCGGAGCACATTACAAATGCTCTTGAAACGGAACACGCCATAAGGTAGGCGTAAGGCATCTAGCAGCTGACCACAGGCGGCAACACCGCGACAAAGTGTCATGATATTAATATCATCCTTGCATTATTCGCTAGAGTGTCATTGCGTTGCTGGCATTTGGCGAAATGCGTCGTGATAGACGCAGCCGCTGGTGCGTACCTGTTGACTTCAAGGAAGCATACGCTTTAGAGACCGGCAGGGCGATGGCATAAACACCATGGACAAGTACACAAATGATTCGTACCAAAGAGGCACCACCTGCATGACATGGAGAAATAATACTTCGCGAAAAATATAATGGCATTTGCAGCTACAAACACCTATGGTATATAACCAGACCCACGCCGAAAAGAGGGCTTACACATGGATGCGAATGTCTAATTACGAAAATGATGACGAATGACGCAAGGTGTGCCTTTTCACCCGACCTTGTCTGGGACTTTTAAAGCTTGACGTTATTCATACTACGTAATTGTGAGTGCAGGTGGCATATCATGCGTCTAAGAGGCTACGTGACATCAAACATCTGTATGACGAGCATGGTTGTGCGGATCAGATGTGGCAGAAAAGAACAGTATATTGTAAAGCGCGTTGCATGTTGTTACTACGCTTTGTATGGTAGATGACCGCCCCGTTTGGTAGTTAACCTGCCAGATGGAGCAAAGCGATTTTGAACACCCTTGGTATGCGCTCGGGCGGGAGTTAATTTGACCCCCAGAAAAATTTTTTTCCGGAATGATTTCCGAACGGCACGGCGTAGCCATGCCAAATTTCTGTAGGCATTTGAAAAGCGGATCGTGTAGTATCAAAAATTTCGATGCGTCTTGTAAGGTCGCTGATCTGTGGCAGGTCAAAGTCAGGTCATAGATTCAGCGAAGTCAGTTTCTAGGTAATCTTTCAATCTTACGCAACAACGGAGTGTTAGACGAAGCCATACATCTATGAGATACTTTTATAGGCAACACAGCAATTGAATGAGCAAATTATATTAACCTAGGTCAGGGTGAGGGTTAGACCAAGGTCGAAATAAACCTTTTTTTATTACTCTAAGGCTTACTGTTAGTTTTTGCTGTTAGTTAGGGGGTAGTTTCTGGTGCTTATTTTAAATTTCTTGGCAGCAGGAACGACGGCATAATATTCCATGGAATTGTTAAAGTTCAGAATAGGTCACTGACCAAGAATGACTCAGATCAACATTTTTATAAGGAGCATACTGCCTAGCGTAATCTTTTCCACTCATTCAAATGCAAAACGCAAAGCAGTCTGGTATGATTTGTGTCACCATAAGCTTCAGAAGGTCAAAAAACGTTACTGACCTTAAACAGGCATGTCACCTCTTACTTAGAACAGGTATCTAAGTTCTGAGGGAACTTTGGGCACTAGCCTGACGTTTAATTTCGTTTGACCTTATTTGACCCGAACGTCATGACCTAGGAACCTCAAACTTTTGCGTAAGTAGGTTCAAGTACAGGCCAAGACACGCTCTTAAATTGGTGGTCTCTCCACCTCTCTTAGTTGCTGAGATCTCAGGCGGGTCAATTGACCCCCACCCGGGCGAGGGTATCCAAAAAGCCATCTGGACGCATGCTAAACGAACCATGCAACAAGAGCAGAGGTTAGCCATCTGGCGACAGCACTACAAAGATCATCAACATGATGTATGATGGGAAGATAAAAAGACGTAGAGTCTGTGGTAGGTCGCGAACAGCAGAAGAGCATTTCCACACGTCACTTCGGCACTCCATCTCGTATCGCACCAACGTTCAGCGAAGCAAGTGTGCAAATGCCTGCTTCGTCTGCTCTGGTCAAGAAACAACACCATGTTCCCTTATTGTTGGACTGCAGCTCGCAGGTCGTTCCATCCTAGCGCGGGCAGCTTTCCAGCTGCCATTCTGGCGGCACGGGGGGCGGGGATCCCCTGGTCGATCCGGAAGTCCTTAATGGACACGTTATGTCACATTGGTCGCCGCCCTGGCGCGGGAGGCCTTCTGACCCGCGAGGTCAGTCCTGGATCAACGCGGGAGCCCTCGTCGACGCAACAGCATCTCTGATCGCCGCAGGTAGTCCAATAATTGGCACATCTATTCTAGTTCCGCTTAACACACCCATGATTGACATTGGGCTAGACGGCCCACCGTTCGGCACTGGGGACCCTGACTGACACAGGGCCCTTCCATGGTCTCAATGTGAACTGTTATCGCAAGTTCGCATGCTCTCTTTCACTGTCAAACGGCTCTGATCAACGCGAGAGGCCCTCTAGCATTCGGGGTCAGTCCCGTCCCGTCCCTGTTCAGCAAATGGTCCCGTAAGCGACTCGAGACCCTTGACACACGACAAGTTGTTAGGCTTTGTGGGCCCGTGACTGACACAGGAGCCCAGCCATTGTTTCAGGGACCCAGACCAATGCAAATCGTGGGCCCCGTCCTGCTCCTGCTTGGCAAATGGGCCTCGGTGTTTTAGACCGACACGGAGCGAATTGTTCGGTGTTGGTGGTCTCTGGTCGGTTATAAACGCCCCACATTGTCTCGCCGGGTCCTCAATTGCTGAAAGAGGCCCTCTGACTGATATTTCAGGTCACAGGCTGCTGTCATATATGTGACCTTAAGCCAGCCCTTCAAGCCCCTTTACCGTCCAACCGGGCCGTTGATCGTGGGCGCTCGGGACGCTCTTCGGGCCCGTCAGACACTGCTTTTGGTTGGCCCCAGGGACACCATACCAACGCAGGATTCCCTGTTAAGCGATGTGGGCCCCGACAGGTACAGGGGCCCCGGTTAATGTAAGTCGCGGGGCCGGTTTTGTCCCTGCGTGGGAAGTGAGCCCTAAGGCTCATACCAACACGGGGTCGGCTGTGCGGTATTGGTGGTGCATGATCGACGTATGGGTCCATATTCACTCAGGGGGTCCCCCGAACAGTGCACAGGATCCTCTGGCTGGCATTGGATTGCTCGGCCTAGCGGGCTGTGGCCCCTAAACACAAACTTCGGCCGGCCTTTCGGGCCCTCAAATCGGGCCCTTACTTGTTGGTCCCGAAGAAGGCCTTTTGGGCCTCTCAGCCCTAGGGAGGATGACACGTGCCCCCTGTTTTCAATTATTGGTGCTTTTGTAGCCTTTTCGGTGATTACATTCGGTTTTGAGGTGCCATGACATATATCAAGACTAAGGTTCTCCCAAAGGAATACAAGGCTCCATACATGCAGCCAGCTCGCCTTCACTATACCGCGCCAAACATGGCAAATCTCCATGCAGACTGTATTTGGTCCTCGATGACTAGAAACGTTACAAACACACTGAACACTCGCCAAACACCTATGCAAGCACCTGTATGCAACTGACAGCGAAATTGACGGCTTAGGCGCCACAATGTCGGCATTGGTCCCGTCCCTGCGCCACAGAAGGACGCAAGGCAACTTCACCTCGCACGTCTTTGGTCGGGCGGTCCCGGCAACTCCCCCGCTCAGGTCGCCATGGTCTGGACCCCTGCTCCGCCGCCGTGGCCGAGCTCCGGACCCGGTCCGGTCCCGTTCTCAGTGGTCGTCCTCGGGTTCAGCGGCCGCTGCCGCTGCCGGGTCCGCTGCGGACGAGCCCCGACGTAGCCGGCCGCTCCGCTGCGGCGAGGCGCTGAAGTAGTTGCGGAACGCGCCGTGCAGGATGGCGGCGCGCTGCAGCTCGTCCTCCCTATGGAAAAGGGGGAGAGGGGGGGGGACAATGCTCGGCGCGGCTGGTGCCGAGATCTCAGCCCCACCAGAGTCGCTGCAGCTGTTGGACCTGCGTGAGAACAGCGGCCGCAATCTTGCAGCGAACAGATGATGTGGTGAAGGCACCACACAATTTCGAGACCAATAAACGCGCGGCGACCCTGGCATCTTAGTCGTTCTCGATTACAGTGATGTTCTTGTGGTCGATACAAAGCGATTGATGCAAAACTGTGAACTGTTGATAACCACCCTGTCGTGTGGCTTTAATTCCGTTCATTCGATATCTCACGCCTCCATTGTGACGCTATCCCTACGTCCCACCTTCAAGTCGGTCCGATTCGCTGGATGCCCAGAACCAATCGAAAACGTGCGACTCGACAAGGCATACAGCGTACGCTGATCATACCACGAATCGTATCATGTGCGGCATATTGCGAATTCCGTTCCAAGATGCTTAATGTTGTGACTAAATTGTGGTTTATCCACGACTTCACTGAACGCAAACTTAAATTGCCGCTATTTTCCTATAGACAAAACCCAACGACAATAACAAAACTGCTAATCGACATAACCCACTTATGGTATGGAACAAACGGACCGGATGTTAGCACTGGATGTTTTCCCTCAAGGTCACGGTCTAACCCCATATCAGCTGAAATTTTCCCAGAACCCAGATAAGTCGGAAAAAGAAATTATAAACTGACGCAGTTAGCAAAGTAATCGAGGTATCCAACACCTCCCAAAAATATAATAACAACTGAGGTTGTCAGGGCGCGCAGCCTGCCTTGGTCATTTCGTGCTGCGCACACTCCTCATTAACAACCGAGGAGCTGGTGACATCAGTATAAAGAAAGAAACATCGCTCGAAGACTCCCGGCCTGCGTTAGCATTCCAGAAAAACAAAAACAAAAAACGAAAACTAGCCAATATCTCCCGGACAAGGGTGCGGTGAACAGCGTCCGTAACTCGAGCGGGCACCGCGAGCTGCCACGGTCCCAGTCCGCCGTCACGTACTTGTTCCTCATGATCTCCGTCTCCCGACGCTTCAGCTCATCGCGCAGCCTTCTGACGTCGTCGCGGTGCCGTCGCGTCTCCTTCTCCAGCTCCTCCTCCCGCCGAGCCAGCTGGGAGCGCGTCTGGCCACACGGGTCGGGACACAGTCACGTGTGCGAACCGACAACGGTCATTGGTTGGGCGGCGCCACTCGCTACGGAATGCGACCATTGACATCGCACACCGCGAGGCAACGGGTCCAGGCGAGGACGCACGCTGGCTCCGTCTTCTACCAGGCCGTGAATGGACCGGGCAATGCATTTCGCACGTTCCGACAAACAGCTTCCGGCCCGAGTTCACGTCCGGGTCACTGACCTCTTTGAGAGTCTTCTCCGTCTGCTGGTGCAGCGCCTTCGCAGCTCGATGCCGTCCAGCTCGGCCTGCAGCTCGGTCCTGACTCTGGCCACGGCTCCCTGGACCTCCCTCTGCTTCAGCTCCACCTCCTGTTGGACGCCATGCTATCGGTCAGTTCCACTAGTCAGAGACGGGGCATTCACAGACAGGCCATCGGGCCATCCAACTCCTAACGAGCGACACCAGAAGATCGTGCACCACCGACAATAAGGCTCCACGCAAAACCGCCATTACCTTGGCGCAGCCATCATCATCATCATCATCATCATCATCATCATCATCATCATCATCATCATCATCACGATACCGCCACCAACGACCGCGCGCGGTCCAAGCTGATCCAGAACTGTTAAAGGCAAGATACATTTGCGGGAAGTTCGGGCCGTTATCGGACCGGGCTGGGTCCCCATGGCGGTGTGTCGGCCGGGTACAGTTGGACCGCGCCGCCCACGAAGGTCCTCCACCGCCGTCACCTTGGTGAGGCACTCCACCTCGGAGCGGAGCGTGCGGGCGTCCAGCTCCAGCTGGTGCGTCTTGCCCTGCAGCCGCTGATTGGCTGTCTCCAGCTGGTGCCTCTCCTGGCCGGCCAATGCCAGCTGCGAGTGGACGTGGTCAACCTGGGCCTGCAGAGTCTGGCAGCGGTCGTCCTGTAATGGACGGGCCAGTCTCCTTACAGGTAACCAATCACCAAACGCCTCGCAGCATTGGAAATAATCCATATAAATTGTGTCCGTGTTCCTCTTCAGCATCGAACCTCGGTTAGTGGCTTGGACAGTGACACGTGCAAACCGCAGATGCCGACATCACGCACATTACACATCTTCCGCAGCACTGATATCTGTCAGCTCTCAGCAGCGCCTGCCACGGCCGTGGCGTGACCTGCCAGCGCCGCGCCAGGCGTACCTCCTGCTGCTTCAGTCGCAGCCGGAGCGCGGCCAGCTCCTCCTGGTGCTCTCGGGAGACGGTGTACAGCCGCTGGCCGGCCTCGTGCAGCTGCGCCTCCAGAGCTGCCCTCTGCTCGTCACCCAGGCGCAGCTGGGTCTGGCAACAGGGGCGGGGAGGAGCGTGAGGGGTGACCCTCTGCTCGCCACCCAAACACAGCTGGGTCTGGTAGCAGAGGCGGGGAGCGTGACGGGTGACCCTCTGCTTGCCACCCAGGCGCAGCTGGGCCTGGCAGCAGCGGCGGGGAGCGTGATGGGTGACCCTCTGCTCGCCACCCAAACACGGCTGGGTCTGGAAACAGGGGCTGGGAGGGGCGTGAAGGGTGACCGCCTGCTCATCACGCAAACGCAGCTGGGTCTGGCAGCAGAGGTGGGGAGCGCAAGGGGTGACCCTCTGCTCATCACCCAGGCGCAGCTGGGTCTGGCAGCAGAGGCGGGGAGAAGCGTGAGGTGTGATCCGATTCAGCTGGGCCAGTTAACAGCAGTAAAGGAGGCTGAAGGTTACAGGTAGTCTGCTCATAATAAGACAAGGGTGGAATCTGTCAAGATTGGCAGAGCATGAGTGCGTAAGCTCGTCCCCCAAACGCAGATCGGTTCATCAAGAGATCACCTTCAGTGACAAGAGGTCTTCAGGGGAGGGGGGATGGAGTCACCATGGTGACAGTGACAGCCGAGCCAGGCTTCTCCTGTGGTGACGTCAGCAGTCACGCGCGTCGGAGCACACCTGCAGGTTGGCGGCGGCGGCCGTCGCCTGCTCCTTGACCTTGGCCAGCTGGCTCCTGCGCTGCTCGTCGGCCGCCTCGGCCTCGGCGCGCCACTTCAGCTGCTCCCGCTCGGTGGCCGCTGGTGACACCGGTCAGAGCGGGTCAGGGGTCGACTGGCGACGGTGGCAGGTGGCGACCTAGCTGCCGACGCAAGTCGGCTGATCGGCCAGCAATGCACGGACACCCGCCAGCTGATCCCTCTCACCGCCGCGCCCTACCCTGACTCGCGGCGCTCGCGCCAGCAAACTGTGGGATGATACTAAACGGCCTCCGAAGATAGCAGCCCACCAACCCACCCCCGGGGCCTCACAAGGTCCACTGCTCTCAGAGGCGCATACGTTCCCCACGCACGGGCGCATCGCCAGTTACATTCGTCCCCCGCGAGGGTCCGGCCCCATCCGATCCCAGGGAGGGCCTTCCGCCCACTGACCTTGGACGTCGTCCCGGAGCGAGCCGACCAGCGTCTGCAGCCGAAGCCCGTCTGCTGCAGCCGGTCGGCCCTGGCGGCCTGCTCGGCCAGCTGGCGCTCGGCCTGCAGCCGCAGCTGGCGCTCCTCGGCCAGCCGCCGCTCCAGCTCCGCCGCCTGCTCGCTGTGCTTGCTGCTCCGCCCGCTGCGCCGCCTGGTGGCGTCACATCACATCCCGTCAGACAGGATGAGGGCGCTTGGTGACGTCAGACATCACTTATGTCAGGTCCCAAGCAGACGTCCCAGCGGGGTTGGCGTGTTATCCGGTTGCTTCCAGAGGACTCGGAGGGAAGAGAGATGCAGAGCGCGCTCACTCCAAGCTGAAGTACACATGACCGTACACAAACATCCCATCACACCGAAACTAGCCACATCCACGCACCTCTTTATGCTGTTCCTGCTCCTGTTTCCGTGTGGTGTTCACGGAGGCCAGCTCGGCCCGGCAGCTTGTCAACTCCTCCTCCAGTTCCGCCCTGGTGACGAAGTGTTTTTGGTTGCCAGTGAGATTATGAGGCCAAACTCGGCGGCATTCGTAACGGCTGTTAGTGTAAGATACCAGCTAGCCCCCACCTGTCCTTCTCCGTGGTCTCCAGCTTGGCAGTGGTGGCAGACAGTTTGGAGGTGAGAAGCTGGGCGGCTGCCTTCCGTTCCTCTAGCGCCTCCTGAAGCTGACCCAGCTGGGAAGGTCAGGTCACTAAAACAAAGCGGAGAAATTGTCTACATAATATGATGCACGTTCACGCTAGCTGGCAGCGACTTTTGTCTATAACGTTGCTGGGTGTCCAAGCTGCATAAAAGCCGGCATCACAACACTTTTGGAGTAAAACGCTGGGAAAAATCACGACTGACTCTGATTTCGCTGATCTCAGACTATCCACCTCGGCCTGTCAGCCAACTTGTGAGTCAGGGACGCTCACGGCTTGAGAATTTACATGTATCTCAATCAGTACCATCAGCTCTTATCTAGCAAATAGGGAATCCCTTCCTTAGAACTGCGTTAAGTATACGGAAAAAACAATGGCCTTCCTATGTACCGAAATCGCTGACTTTCCATACCAAGGCCAGCGTACACGGCCGGCGCGCTGGGCCAAAAGGTGCCGGTGCGGGGGACAGTAACACTCACGCCTGGACTCCTGAGAAGGACGCCCGCTCCGTCTCCAGAGTCCGGAACACTCCATCCACCTGGCGTCCACAGCTCTGTACAGGGAGCTCTGTGCGAGTGTCTGGACATTCACCTGAACATCCACGGAAGTCGTGGGCGGGCACGGCACGTCCGCAATGCCCGCACCGCTCAGCCGCACGCTACGCCCACGAATCGAACACCCATGGAATGTGAGTGACACACGGAATGTGAGAACACCACGGATGTGAGTGATGTGAGCATCAGCTCACGTCACTCACATCGAGTCCACATATGACCAGCTCGGCTCCACATGAACGTCACTCATATAGATTCACAGCAATACAGTCCAAGAACGGAATATTTGTCTCACCGCCGACAAGAAATCCTCACTTCCCAGTGCAGTTGCCTAACAGACATGTGTACGGCGATCAACTTTTCTATCGGCCTCGACACGCGGTCGTGCCGCAGGCGATGTGCGACAGGGCGGGCAGGCTACGGCCGAACGTTAGGCGCCCGGCAGGGTCTCACCTGAATCTGCGCCGTCAGGAGGGAATGCGCTCGGTCGCCTGGTGCCGCCTCCGACTCCAGTAGCTCTGGTTGTTGCGGACCCGGAGAGCTGTAACAGCCACGACACGGGTCTGACACCCCGAACAGCTGATGCGGAGTGACACGGGTCTGACCACCCCGGACAACACAGAGGCAGAGGAGACACGGGTCTGACACCCCGGACAGCAGAGGAGGAGAGACGCGGGTCTGACACCCCGGACAGAGGCAGAGAGATACAGGTCAGACACCTGGATAGCAGAGGCAGAGAGACACGGGTTCTGACACCCCGGACAGCAGAGGCGGAGAGATGTGGGTCTGACCCCCAGACAGCGGCAGGGAGACGAAACACGGGTCTGACATCACGGGCAGCACAGGCGAAGAAGACACGGGTCCGACACCCCAGACCACAGAGGCGAAAGACACGGGTCTGACACCTCGGACAGAGGCAGAAAGACAAGGGTCTCACACCCGACAGCAGGGGAAGAGAGACACGGGTCTGACACCGCAGCACGTCTCCACAGCAGCAGCCGGACATCTCACCGATGGCCTGGCGAGGGTCGGGCGGCAGGGCGTTACCGTCCACCGGACACGAGGTCAGTAGTGACCTGTTGGCCTGCAGGGCGTCGACCAGGCTGCGGCCAGCCGCCAAGCACGCCCACGCCGTTCCAGCGCAGGTCTGGGGGCACGACGGACGTGTGGTGCTAACATGCGGCGTCTCCGCACTAAAGGCAACGGGCGGTTAACACCCCGCGTGTCGGAGCAGATGGCAGACAGACGGGCCGGAACGCTCGATCGCATGCAGCGCCCGACGACAAGACCGAGGGGCATCGAATCTAGCATCTCTGACTTGACCCAGGCCAAGCCCGCCGTATCAGCGTGGGTATTTCGTTAGCCATCACCCGTGACCGATATGGCACACACCGAAAACAATTTACAATATGTAATTATGGATCATGGAACAACCCGCACAGTCCCACCTCAAGCAACGATGGGCGATGATAGGCACCCGAACAGGGGACATGCAAGCACGCATGCATGCAAATATTCGGCAGGCATATGCGGAGAGAATGACGGTGACCATATCGTGGGGAATGTCGTGGTTGGGCATTGGTTGATTTTTGCGTAAGGATGGCCTACATTTGCCCAGTTAGAGCGCCTGGCCCTTCTCTTCCCCACATCTCCCGCCCATTACCGAGGTGGCTGAGGTGGCGGTTGGAGGCCACGGCGCGCGCCACGTACGCCGCGCACTGGTGGTCCAGCTGGTTGCTGCGCAGGTCCAGCGACGTCAAGCCTCGGTTGGTGCGCAGCGCGTCGGCAAACACGCGGAACGACGGCGGGCTCAGGCCTGCCGACGGCGCGAGACGCGTCCAGATACGCACCTCGCGGCGGCCACGACGCCATCAAAGCGTGGCTGCCGACTACAGAACATGGCGATGTCCCAGCCATCTCTGACAGAAAATGATCATAAGCTACGTGAAAATGAGACACCGTGAGTCTTTTGTAGCAAAGCTAAGCCAGCCATCGTTTGCAACCACTAAGATCGGTATGACCACCTGCGAAAAGCGCCCTTCGTAAAGGGAAAGGTCTCCCCGACACGCACTCGTGCAGCGTGGCGACGTTGGCAGGCGCGGCAGCCAAACGCCTGCGGGCAGCGTCAGGTGACGTGTGCCGACTCACCGAGGTTGTTCCACTCGAGTGTGAGCGCGCGCAGGCGGCCGTTCTTCTTGAGCAGGGTGGCCAGGTGCTCCGTGCCTGGGCCGCGCACGTTGTTACCCCGGAGCTCCAGCAGCTCCACCGATGTGTTCAGGCACAGGCCTAGGCACAGTGCCTGGAGACAGAGGCCGTCAGTGAGCATGAAGAGGCTCAGCAGCCACAAAGCAGAACCAGCGACAGGCCACCAGAAACGGATGCCACGAAGCAAAAAACAAAAACAAAAACAAAACAAACAAACACAACAAAACGGAGTCACAAAGACGACTGGCCTGATCGGATAAGAAGAAGGAACAAAGCACTGTGAATCTATAATTCCACAATTTATACTGCAGCGGCAAAATGCAAATAACGGACGTCGTGCGTTGTAGTTTAGGGAGCATGTTTAGCTGCGTACGGTTGCTGCGACGCCCGAACGTCACTGGAGGCGGACATCTACTGATTCATCTGCGCCCTATCCGCACAGCGCTATGCCACGTCACAGGCGGCGGCGCGCGCGCGGCCCACCTTCAGGGCATCCTCGGAGAGCAGGCAGTCGTTGAGGCAGAGCTGCGTGACGTCGGCTGTGGTGGAGAGCAGGTTGCCGAGCACGGCCGCCTGCTCGGTCGGGACGTCGCTGCCGGACAGGTCCAGTCGCCGTCCGTCCTGCTCACGGTACGGCGGCGCACCGCGCGCGGGACGCCGTTAGCGCCCGGCAAGAGGTGCAGTGTGGTGTGGGACAGCGCCCACTGTGCAATCGACAGGAGAACGGCTGATCATGGGAAGCAGGCATGCCCTACGCTGGTAACCAAAACAGGAATGTGCAGTCAGCCTGCCTAGAAAATATTCATATGGCATATGCTGGATAGAATAAAGTGGTCATGTGTTGGGAATTGACCATGGCAGGGCATAGACCAGTTTTTATGTAAAAATGCAAGCCTAGTTGTGCTGCAAAAAGGACATTCACTTCAACATGAAAGAATGATACTAATTAGACTAAAACCAACACACTATTCAACTCCTCTGCCTTTAGATCTGCTGGACATGACTGTGAACTGTAAAATGGAATTCTTGAACAGAAAGCTGTGTTAAAGACATGCCTGAAAATCAGAACTAATTTTAACTATTTCACAGTTAGAGAATGGAAATGAAGACCTATCATGCATGCTGGGGTGCAAGTGAGTAGCAGCACCCTGCTTGCCATGCACTCTGAAGCCCAACCAAAGGGATCCTGCCATAATCAAAACATAATGAATTGGATTGGGGGTACAGCCAAGGAAGGGGCACAGGTGGCCTGCCCCTCCCCTTCCCACCCTGAGGCCCACATTTTTCACCACAGAGGGCACCTGACAGAAAATCAGAAATTAGGATGATGTAAATTCAACAAGCTCTGGCCCCTCCTGTAAGAAAATCCTGGCTGTACCCCTGCATTGAATTCAGCTGTTTGTGTCAACTCACACATGTGTGTGAACAGTGCAGGGGGTTTATGAACACTATCAGTGCGATTTCCTAATGCAGTCATAGGTGGCAAAGATATGAACCAA
>NW_023596746.1:8100174-8110174 GCF_011947565.3 Pollicipes pollicipes
GTATTACACTGGGCACGCCTCTTACCTATCACACGTTTGGACGGAAATGGCAAGTGCGTTTTACACGGCTTTGTGACAATCAGGAGACATCCTAGTTTTTCACAGGAGTTGATGTGAGACAATTTACGCATAAGAGCTAACAACCCACCTGGTTTGTGATTTTGCGATGCTGGTGAACTGCTCGGTTACACAACCTCTTTTTAACGTTGTGTTACGCTAAAGTGAAGAAGTACTGAAGCGCACTAAGCAAGGGCGGCGTGACAATCTCACATCCGTTTAGATTTATAGTGGGCTTTTATGGCATACATTGTTTTGTATTCGTGCAACTGCCGTAGATGACCGCACTGCAAAGCCGCGTTACGGACAGGTGAAAATTTGCATAATACAGGCGCCGAGGCTGTGGACCTCACCTTGAAACCAAGCCTCGGGCCTTTGGATGGCATGACCAATGTGACATGCTTGAGAGCGTTAACACGCGCCCGGGTGCCGGGTCGAACGCGACACGTTGAGGAGAGGTCCTTTCGCCCCCTGACGTTCCGAGAACTACGAGAGGTAGAGGCACCAAGGTCATAGGGTAGGAAGGGCTCCATGTGAAATGAATTACCCTAAATGCTGATTGTCCGTCCCGATGGCACAGTTCGTTAGAGCGCCTGCCTTCCGATCCGCCCACCCGTGGCGGAGTGGGATGGAGTGAGTTCGCTCCAGGCGCTCCCTGTTTGTCCTTGACAGGTATGGCCTGCGGCCGGTGGCAGCCGTCACGCCAAAGGTCAGTTGACGTCAGAGAGCAGGGCGGACCAAGCCGAGCATTGCGGCACGTTAAACTGTCGCCACTGAATTCTGCCGTGCCTGAAATTGCCCGATCGGATGGTGTGGGTCGAGGCTCACACAACAATGCACTGCTTAGTGTTGATTCTGATCCCAGAAATCCATCCATTGAAATGGTTCGGATCAAATTTATAGAAAATACTGCAGGTCAAAATTGTTGGGTCAACGTAGGTCAAATAAGGTCAAAACTCAGTTAGACATCGGAGGTGCCTTCAGACCTCTTCACTCAACCAGGTTTAACCTACATACTTCTTATATGCGCAAGGCTTTTGTCTGTTAGATGTTTTATAGCTTATATCAAATCAGCGAACTTATTTACAATTTAGACGGTAAAAATGCCCAAATCACTTTAAGATAACTTAAATGCTTGAATTTGTAATGAGCGCCAAATACTACCCTAGGCGGTATGCTCCTCAAAGCAAGAGGCTTTGGTGGTCATTTTATATTGATGATCTCCACTGACCTTCATGAAATCATGAAAAGACATCCTTTGAAGTCCAAGTGATCCGGGAATTCGAAATGAGAGTAAAAACCTATGTCACCACACCAACGTTCCCAGTAAAAGTGATTTAGTTTTCACCTTGATCTGACCATCATACCTGGCTTGAAAGCAATGGAAGTAGTCGCAATCTTAATTTCAATTGTTGACTTGTCCGAGAAGCTATCTCAAAATTGTATGACTTCGTCTAACACTCCACCGTCATACCCTATTAATAATTCCCTGGGATTTTCCTCAGCTGACAGGCACGCTCGTACTTCGGCCTGCCGAGCGTCAGCGACCTTACAAGACATGCCCAATTTTCATAACAAAATGCCGGTTGCTCAATTTCATTCAGTTGGTCAACTTATTCTGGGACCCCCGAACCGAGCATGTGTTCATAGCAACCCATCTTCTCCTCAAAATTCGTTAACACTGTCCGAATCGTGCATGGTAGCTCCAGCAAGTTGCCAGTGTCTGACATTTGATCAACTTAACACCATTATGGAGATCAAAATCGATGTTGGGTCAGGTCACTGAATTACACCAGATGAGGTGCACAAACCCGCCTACTTGCCTAAAATGTGAGTGACAGAAGAGCATTTAGAAAGCTCTTTGTGAGACAGAATGCTGATGTCTACGTTTCACCACAAAAGAGATATTCGAAGAATATAGAAGAAAAATTCCTTGAAGTCAAAAGAACCAAAATCTATTTTAGAAGCGACAAGTCATTTCAGCGGTTGAGTACCAGCTGTCCAAGAGTAGCTGTCCCATGGGCCAGTCGTCCTCGGTTGAGTACCAGCTGTCCACAGTAGCTGTCCAGGGCCAGTGTCCTCGGTGAGTACCAGCTGTCCACAGAGTAGCGTCCCATGGACAGTCGTCCTCGGTTGAGTACCAGCTGTCCACAGAGTAGCTGTCCCATGGACCAGTCGTCCTCGGTTGAGTACCAGCTGTCCACAGAGTAGCTGTCCCATGGGCCAGTCGTCCTCGGTGAGTACAGCTGTCCACAGAGTAGCTGTCCCATGGACCAGTCGTCCTCGGTTGAGTACCAGCTGTCCACAGAGTAAGCTGTCCCATGGGCCAGTCGTCCTCGGTTGAGTACCAGCTGTCCACAGAGGTAGCTGTCCCATGGACCAGTCGTCCTCGGTTGAGTACCAGCTGTCCACAGAGTAGCTGTCCCATGGGCCAGTCGTCCTCGGTTTTGATTAACCAGCTGTCCACAGAGTAGCTGTCCATGGACCAGTCGTCCTCGGTTGAGTACCAGCTGTCCACAGAGTAGCTGTCCCATGGGCCAGTCGTCCTCGGTTGAGTACCAGCTGTCCACAGAGTAGCTGTCCATGGACCAGTCGTCCTCGGTTGAAGTTACCAGCTGTCACACGAGTAGCAGCTGTCCCATGGGCCAGTCGTCCTCGGGCTGCCCCAAGCCGCCTACACGAGACAGCCTCATTGGATTCGCATTGGCTTATAAGACAGGCCCGTAGACGGCATGAAAAAGTGATGTAGCGAAGTGGAGAGCGTGTCTTAAACGCAAGCGCACAAAATCTGGCCAACCAGCATAGCAAAACGCTTGAGGTTTGCCATGTCATGAGCTTTGCCGCAGGGTAGTCACTGTGTCGTTCGTTGTGGTTGGTAGTGCTTGTCGCTTCAGCTTTATCGATGGCAAAAACAGTTTGAAGTTGTAACCGCGTAAGGAGGGACGGCTTGCTCCATTAAGGAGATATGTACGTGTGTGGCAGAAAGCGGCGCTGTTTGTTGCGATATGTCGTTGCTGTGCGGCCTGATTTGACACTCTGTGTTACCCTTGTTTGTTATGAGCGCATCAACAGATGTTTAGCATCGCATAACTTTGCCGTCAGTGGACGTGGTGTGCGGTTCTAAGCAGCTTCTTATGTTCTGTACGTTATGCTTGAACAGAGCTAGTCAATATCTTCAACAAGAAGATATCATAGATTTAGAATATGCCAGTTATTCAGCTGTGTTATTACCATCAGGGGCGGATCCAGGATTTCGCCAAGGGGGGGCCACGTGACATTGTGGGGCCCCGGAGTTTGTGGCCCCTCCAAAAAAATATCCTCGCATTTCGGTAACTACATTTTAAGACCAGTCGTGTGTAACATATATATATATATATATATATATATATATATATATATATATATATATATATGTGTGTGTGTGGTGTGTGTGTGTGTGTGTGTGTGCGTGCGCGCGTGTGTGTGCGTGTGTGCGTGTGTGTGTGTGTGTGTGTGTGTGTGTGTGTGTGTGTGTGTGTGTGTGTGTGTGTGTGTGTGTGTGTGTGTGTGTGTGTGTGTGTGTGTGTGTGTGTGTGTGTGTGTGTGTGTGTGTGTGTGTGTTGTGTGTGTTGTGTGTGTGTGTGTGTGTGTGTGTGTGTGTAAGTACGTGTATATGCATGTATGCATTAACTTATTCATTTATTTCATAAATACGGATGATACTAGGCGTACTACGCATGCATTCACATAGAGCTCACTCACTTTCTACAGATCATCTTAAATGTTGTAATTTCGAAGCTAAAAGCATGGGATTGATTCCTATCTTGTGTTGTACGGCTAGCCGGTTGGGCGATGTAATCAGTTGATGGCTGATGACTAGTGTATAATTTTTCCTCTGTTTTAAAGGAATACAATGTATCCTAGCGTTCGAAATATGTTAACAACGTGGTGCACTAGTATATAAACTGTCACACACTCAATAGCCAATGAAAATGACACATGCGACGTCGGCGGCACGTAAAATTACGTTCGGCAATCGCGCGTAAAAAAATCATCGGCGCATATCCGACCGCTGCTCTTAGGCTAACGCACCAATGCCAATAGGGACAAAACATGAGCGACCATGGGTGGCGCAGGAGGTGAACACACAGGCTCCTGTCACCAAGTACCGGATCCTCAGAGCAAGCAAAAATAACCCAAGACCAACGTGGTGGGCCCATGAACGACCGTCAGTGCCCGGCAGGCTGACATATAAAGCTCCGGCCAAAGCACAGAACCGTCCGAGCGAAAGGAATTATCCAGGACCATGAATCAATACCCCTGTGCGATCAAGAGAGCGCGGGCAGGTTGACAACACGAGCCTCGATATGAGCGAAGAGTCCTCCGCAAATGGGACCAAAGGGAGAGAGCCCTCGGTCAAAGTAGATGGCCCCTGAGCATCGAGTGTCTCCGTGTCTTACCTTATAAAAGCCCTAGCAACAGCACAAGGCCCTCCAAGCGAGCTGAAGAGCCTGAGACCTAAATGAGGGGCCCCTGAGCAACTGGGTGTGTCCTGGCATATGGGGTCTGGAAAAAGCGTAAAGAGCCTTTCGGACGAATGGGGAGAATCAGCGGAGGAAAACTTGATTGATCAACAGTGCTCAGGCATGGAGGCAGATAACGTCCCAACAGCACATTAGGCCCTACGAGAAAATACAAAGAGATCAAGGGTAACGTGGAAAGCTCCTTAGCGATCACATTGATCCGACAAGTAGATCTATAGGGCCAGGAAACCAACAGCGCAATGGTTCTAGACAGCGTAATGAGCTCCAAAATTTTCCCCAAGCAACGCTTTCTCAATCAGCAAAAAAAAGATAGTTTGGCCTGCTTGTGAACTCTTTATTTTTGCTAACAGTTGCTCTTGGTCATCTGTAGGCCCAAAGGCTTCCAAATTTGTTGTGTATTTATTGTAAGAAAACTGCGTCATCCGGCTGGTTATGGGGCCCATTCGGAGCCTTCAGGTCCTCTCGACATGGTCCATGGGGTATAGCCATGTGCCTCCCCTCCCTCCCCCTCTGCATCCGCTACCGGTCCGAGCAGCTGAATAGATGGGGCCCGCCAAGAACATAGGGTCATCTATTCAAAAAAGAAACTACTCGCGGCACAATGTGTAGGGCTCTGAACGATCGAGTGCGTCCGAGAAGGTTAACATATAAAGACCCTGTCAAGAGTCGTAAGGCCCTCCGTTCAAATAGGGAGTACCTAAGACCCAATGTAAAAGGGCCCCCGAACGATCGAGGGTGCCCGAGCAGGTTAACAGGTAAGGTTCCCAAAAAGAGGGTGGGGCTCTCCGTTCAAATAGAAAGTATGCACAACCCAATGCAGTTTACCCCCCGAATAATCCAGTGCGTCAGAGCAGGTCATTATATAGGCCCCCGTCAAGAGCGTAGGGCTCTCCATTCAAATAGGAATGCCCAAAGCACAATGAAGAGCGCCCCAAATGATCGAGTGTGCCCGAGCAGGTTAACAAATGGGGCCCCTAACAAGAGCGTAGGGCCTCCATTCGAATGGGAAGCAACGAGGACCTTACGTGGATGGCCCCATAATGATAAAATGTGCTCGAGCAGCTTATCAGAAATTGCCCGATAAGAACGTAGGACCCTCAATTCAAATAAGAAGCACCCTAAACTCAGCGCGGAGGGCCCCCGAAAAATGGAGAATACCCGAACAGGTTATCAGACGGCCCGATAGTAGCGTAGGACCCTAAATTAAAACACTAAGACCCAATGTGCAGGGCCCCCAGACTATTCAGTGTGGCCGAAGCGGCGAATAGATAGGGTCCCCCGACAAGTAGGTAGGGCCCTCCATTCAGATATGAAGTGCTCAAGACACAACGTGGAGGGCCCTCGAATAGTTGAGTGTGCCCGAGCAGGTTAACAGGTGAGCCTCCGGCAAGAGCGTACGACTTTCCGTTCAAATATAAAATACCTATGACACGATGTAGAGGGCCCCGAAAAATCGAGCGCGCCAAAGCAGGTCAGCAGATAGGGCCCGACCGAAAAGCACGGAGGGCCCTCCACTCAAGTACCCAAAACCACATGTAGAGGTTCCCCCGGTTGAATGGGCCCGAAACATCTTATCAGAAAGGCCCCGATAGGAGCGTAAGGCCCTCCATTCAAATAAGAAGTACCCAAAACCCGGTGTGCAAAGGGCCCCCGAAAGATGGAGTGTACCCGAACAAGCTGTCAGATGACTCCGCTAGAGAGCGAGGGCCCTAAATTCAAACACCAAGAACCAATGTGCAGGGTCCCACGAGCCATCCAGTTTGGCCGAGGAGGCGAACAGAGGGGGACCCCGACAAGCGCGTATGGCCCCATTCAACAGGATGTGCCCAAGGCCCAATGTAGAGGGCTCCCCGAACGATTTGAATGTGCCCGAGCAGATTATCAGATAGCCCCCCCCCCCTCCAAGTGCAGGCCCCCTATTAAGAAAAAAGTACCCGAGACCCGGTTGTGAATGGTCCCGAACGACGGTGTGCCCAAGCAGGCCGTCAGATGGCCCCCGACAAGAGTGCAGGGCCCTAAGCAGGTGACAGAGAATTGGAAGCGCCCTAGACCAATGAAGAGGGTTCATGAGCACATCGCAAGTGTGTCGGTAGGGTTAACTGAGACCCAAGTAAAGGGCTCCGGAGCAACCAAGAATAACCCGGCAGGTTAACATATGTTACCCCGGCTACAGCCCATGGAGCCTTTCTGGCGGGTGGAAAGAACACGCAGAAGGGCCCGTGATTGACAAGAGTGCCCCGGCACGCTAGCAGGAAGGGCCCTAACAACAGCGCAAGGCCCCCCGCAAATAAAAGAAAATAAAGGGCAACGTGGATTGCTTCTGAACTATCAAAATGATCCTGTAGGTGAGCATATAGGTCTTTCAGAAAGAGCATGGGGCACCTAGACAGTGTAATGAGGCTGAAAATTTTCAGTCCACAACTTTTCCAATCAATGAATAATTTTTTTGGCTCTCATAGGCCCTTCACTTCCGCTTACAACTGTCTTGATCGTCTGGAAGTCCAGAGCTATCTAGTTTTGTCGAGTTTTGTGTTGTAAAAAAACTGCACCTGTTCGGCCGGCGGTGGGCCCTCTCAGAGCCAATGAGCCCCTTCGGGGCTAAGTGGACCATGGCCCCCTGCCCCCTCCATCTGGATCCGCCCCTGAGTACCATTTCATTGTTTAAGATCACAGAGAAACTTGAGAAAATGCATAGTTATGGATCCATGCACACATAAATGTGGTTATGGTAGTTTTTTGCATTTGTCCTCTGCATTTAGATAAGGCCACTAAAATGCACACCCGTATTGATAACTTCTTGAAAATGATAAGAAAAGAGGCACGAGATGCACGAAAACGAATGATTATCGTTTGAGCATCAATTTAAGTGACACAAACAGTGATGGGACACACGATTATTCGTGGGTACTTTGTAGGAGACAGCTCGGAGAGTTTATGCACCTCTGTACATCTTCAGGGACGGCTTGTGTAACCGGACGCCATGATATAACTCATCGACTGGGGGTGACCGTCTACCAGTAAGCGCCAGTCGCATTGCACGAGGTCACACCAGGTCACCATCTAAGGCAACGCGAGGCTAGCTGATAAGTGTCGGGTGCCCGCAGGGTGATGGGAGTGTTCTTCATTCGCCTGGGGTTTTAAACTGAAATAGCCATCTTGGAGATCACTCGGTGCTGTTCACAGCCTCGCCCCTTTAAGAGCTAAGCCTCTAGTTTTTAAGCCACACGCCCGTAAAGGCATGGATACTATTTTGGGAAGACTATTTCAAGGTCACCCAGGCATCCATTTCGTCATAGCAATGTCATCAACTCCTGTTATTTCGTTGACCATGCATGATCATGGCCAAGACGAACACAATTGTCGAGTCTGTCATATCTGACATTCGTGAGCACGATTTCCAGATAAAAACACCGTCAATAAGCTCTCAGTCAATGTGTGTGTAATGTACGATGACGTATTCAAACCATGCCGTATTGAGGAGTGCATTACTTAACAGACAAATTGCGTCGTCTCTGGCAGCATTTTCCACTGAAGGTTATACCAGTAGTAATAAGTGAGCTTATTTCAACATGTCTGATGCTTGCTACAATATCTTCAGATGTGGAGAATTCCCTTCAAGCTGGGCGTCTTGGGGAACTAGAAGCACGGGATCGACTCCACGCGGAGGTCGACCTTTATGCGAGGGTAAGGGGCAGGCGACGCCATACACGGGGATTGATTCTCCACGCGGAGGTCGACATTCATGTCAGGGTAAGAGACAGGCGACACCATACACGGGGATCGATTCCACGCGGAGGTCGACCTTTTATACCAGGGTAATGGACAGGCGACACCATACACGGGGATTGATTCCACTCGGAGGTCGACCTTTATGCCAGGGTAATGGACAGGCGACACCATACACGGGGATCGACTCCACGCGGAGGTCGACCTTTATACCAGGGTAAGCGACGGGCGACGCCATACAGCCGCAGCTGCTGAGAGCGTCGCTTAGTTCCAAGGGCAAAGGTGAGAAGTTTTGAACCACAATAATTTGCTACGCCTATTTGTGCCAAGTAAGGGGGTATACGGCTGACGCATTTTCAAATAAGTCGCATATGTATGCTATACGAAACAAAGGTGCAGACCCATCGTGTCAGGTGACCTGAACTGATCACGACCTTGACATCACTCACCTTGCATGGCCTTGACCTGGAATGACACCATTACAACCTCTGTCACCGCATGAGTTTTACTGTTGCCTTTTTTATTATCATAATAAAGCTGGCAAACACATGTTTATGCTTTCGCGTTTAGTGCCGGTGTCAAACCACAACCAGTACTGTGCACACCAGTGAGCACTGAAACGCTCTAAGGCTTAGGTGATGTTCAGGCATTTGGCGTGATCTGCGACAACGGTAAGCATGTGGCAGGCGTCAACTGAACGGTGCCTTGCCATTGGGACTTTAAGAGCCAATGCTGCTCGGCTGCTGAGACTTTATGACGGCGCCTGCCTGTCACCATCGCAGGAAGGGCATGCACCGCAGGGAATCGAACCGCGCACCCCTGGTGTACCAGACGCGCAGATTAACCCCTACACAACTAGTACGCTCTCCGACCGACAGACCAACTCCCACGCGACACGTGATCTGTCCGTGGTCCGGTGCCGAACGGCTCCCACGCTTGAGAAACTTCTCCCGTCCGACCAATAAGAACATCTTCGCCCACGCGCCAGACTGTTCGCACGCTTGCGCTCGCACGGCGCACAGGTTGACACCAGTGAAAGTGGCGCGAGCGACAGGCTGATTGGCTAAGGCAAGCGATTGCTGTCACCGCGTAAGTGGGGCTACGGTGAACCCAAGTAGGCCTACAGCCGATAGAAGTCTACTCAACATACAGGTATATAAAATGCAGCTTTATGAGCTGAAAGTTCTTATGTTGAGTCAACGACCTTGTAGCAGATTTCTAACTGCGTGCGTGACAGTAGACTAGTGGCGACCTCGCGCGTGTCAGTCGTTCTCGCGAGTCAGGCAAGAATGAATCCTATCAGCTCATAGCTTCCATTTTTGGTGTGTGACTTATGTGATATACTTATGTATTTAATCACATAAGTATACATATGTATATATGCATAAATACATATAGCAAATAATTGTATATATATATATATATATATATATATATATATAATATATATATATATATATATATGTGTGTGTGTGTGTGTGGTGTGTGTGTGTGTGTGTGTGTGTGTGTGTGATTATTATACCTTGTGACTTTTGACTTACGCTCACGACAGAGCATACAAGGTAATAAACGGCTCGCCTTAGATTCTACCCCCAACGGAAACGAGTCATGATCATGCGACACGAAATGATGTGATATTTATGATACAAATATATGTGATATGTGAAAATGTGTTACCCAATGAGAAGCGAGTA
>NW_023596746.1:8115174-8144310 GCF_011947565.3 Pollicipes pollicipes
ATATCATGCGTCTAAGAGGCTACGTGACATCAAACATCTGTATGACGAGCATGGTTGTGCGGATCAGATGTGGCAGAAAAGAACAGTATATTGTAAAGCGCGTTGCATGTTGTTACTACGCTTTGTATGGTAGATGACCGCCCCGTTTGGTAGTTAACCTGCCAGATGGAGCAAAGCGATTTTGAACACCCTTGGTATGCGCTCGGGCGGGAGTTAATTTGACCCCCAGAAAATTTTTTTCCGGAATGATTTCCGAACGGCACGGCGTAGCCATGCCAAATTTCTGTAGGCATTTGAAAAGCGGATCGTGTAGTATCAAAAATTTCGATGCGTCTTGTAAGGTCGCTGATCTGTGGCAGGTCAAAGTCAGGCCATAGATTCAGCGAAGTCAGTTTCTAGGTAATCTTTCAATCTTACGCAACAACGGAGTGTTAGACGAAGCCATACATCTATGAGATACTTTTTTAGGCAACACAGCAATTGAATGAGCAAATTATATTAACCTAGGTCAGGGTGAGGGTTAGACCAAGGTCGAAATAAACTTTTTTTATTACTCTAAGGCTTGCTGTTAGTTTTTGCTGTTAGTTAGGGGGTAGTTTTCTGGTGCTTATTTTAAATTTCTTGGCAGCAGGAACGACGGCATAATATTCCATGGAATTGTTAAAGTTCAGAATAGGTCACTGACCAAGAATGACTCAGATCACATTTTTATAAGGAGCATACTGCCTAGCGTAATCTTTTCCACTCATTCAAATGCAAAACGCAAAGCAGTCTGGTATGATTTTGTCACCATAAGCTTCAGAAGGTCAAAAAACATTACTGATCTTAAATAGGCATGTCACCTCTTACTTAGAACAGGTATCTAAGTTCTGAGGGAACTTTGGGCACCAGCCTGACGTTTAATTTCGTTTGACCTTATTTGACCCGAACGTCATGACCTAGGAACCTCAAACTTTTGCGTAAGTAGGTTCAAGTACAGGCCAAGACACGCTCTTAAATTGGTGTCTCTCCACCTCTCTTAGTTCTGAGATCGCAGGCGGGTCAAATTGACCCCCACCCGGGCGAGGGTATCCAAAAAGCCATCTGGACGCATGCTAAACGAACCATGCAACAAGAGCAGAGGTCAGCCATCTGGCGACAGCACTACAAAGATCATCAACATGACGTATGATGGGAAGATAAAAAGACGTAGAGTCTGTGGTAGGTCGCGAACAGCAGAAGAGCATTTCCACACGTCACTTCGGCACTCCATCTCGTATCGCACCAACGTTCAGCGAAGCAAGTGTGCAAATGCCTGCTTCGTCTGCTCTGGTCAAGAAACAACACCATGTTCCCTTATTGTTGGACTGCAGCTCGCAGGTCATTCCATCCTAGCGCGGGCAGCTTTCCAGCTGCCATTCTGGCGGCATGGGGGGGCGGGGATCCCCTGGTCGATCCGGAAGTCCTTAATGGACACGTTATGTCACATTGGTCGCCGCCCTGGCGCGGGAGGCCTTCTGACCCGCGAGGTCAGTCCTGGATCAACGCGGGAGCCCTCGTCGACGCAACAGCATCTCTGATCGCCACGGGTAGTCCCAATAATTGGCACATCTATTCTAGTTCCGCTTAATACACCCATGATTGACATTGGGCTAGACGGCCCACCGTTCGGCACTGGGGACCCTGACTGACACAGGGCCCTTCCATGGTCTCAATGTGAACCGTTATCGCAAGTTCGCATGCTCTCTTTCACTGTCAAACGGCTCTGATCAACGCGAGAGGCCCTCTAGCATTCGGGGTCAGTCCGTCCCGTCCCTGTTCCCTGTTCAGCAAATGGTCCCGTAAGCGACTCGAGACCCTTGACACACGACAAGTTGTTAGGCTTTGTGGGCCCGTGACTGACACAGGAGCCCAGCCATTGTTTCAGGGACCCAGACCAATGCAAATCGTGGGCCCCGTCCTGCTCCTGCTTGGCAAATGGGCCTCGGTGTTTAGACCGACACGGAGCGAACTGTTCGGTGTTGGTGGTCTCTGGTCGGTATAAAACGCCCACATTGTCTCGCCGGGTCCTCAATTGCTGAAAGAGGCTCTCTGACTGATATTTCAGGTCACAGGCTGCTGTCATATATGTGACCTTGAGCCAGCCCTTCAAGCCCCTTTACCGTCCAATCGGGCCGTTGATCGTGGGCGCTCGGGACGCTCTTCGGGCCCGTCAGACACTTGCTTTTGGTTGGCCCCAGGGACACCATACCAACGCAGGAATTCCCTGTTAAGCGATGTGGGCCCCGACAGGTACAGGGGCCCCGGTTAATGTAGGTCGCGGGGCCCGGTTTTGTCCCTGCGTGGGAAGTGAGCCCTAAGGCTCATACCAACACGGGGTCGGCTGTGCGGTATTGGTGGTGCCTGATCGACGTATGGGTCCATATTCACTCAGGGGGGTCCCCCCGAACAGTGCACAGGATCCTCTGGCTGGCATTGGATTGCTCGGCCTAGCGGGCTGTGGCCCCTAAACACAAACTTCGGCCGGCCTTTCGGGCCCTCAAATCGGGCCCTTACTTGTTGGTCCCCGAAGAAGGCCTTTTGGGCCTCTCAGCCCTAGGGAGAAGGATGACACGTGCCCCCTGTTTTCAATTATTGGTGCTTTTGTAGCCTTTCGGTGATTACATTCGGTTTTGAGGTGCCATGACATATATCAAGACTAAGGTTCTCCCAAAGGAATACAAGGCTCCATACATGCAGCCAGCTCGCCTTCACTATACCGCGCCAAACATGGCAAATCTCCATGCAGACTGTATTTGGTCCTCGATGACTAGAAACGTTACAAACACACTGAACACTCGCCAAACACCTATGCAAGCACCTGTATGCAACTGACAGCGAAATGGACGGCTTAGGCGCCACAATGTCGGCGTTGGTCCCGTCCCTGCGCCACAGAAGGACGCAAGGCAACTACACTTCCGCACGTCTTTGGTCGGGCGGTCCCGGCAACTCCCCCGCTCAGGTCGCCATGGTCTGGACCCCTGCTCCGCCGCCGTCGCCGAGCTCCGGACCCGGTCCGGTCCCGTTCTCAGTGGTCGTCCTCGGACTCAGCGGCCGCTGCCGCTGCCGGGTCCGCTGCGGACGAGCCCCGACGTAGCCGGCCGCTCCGCTGCGGCGAGGCGCTGAAGTAGTTGCGGAACGCGCCGTGCAGGATGGCGGCCCGCTGTAGCTCGTCCTCCCTATGGAAAAGGGGGAGAGGGGGGGGGGGGGACAATGCTCGGCGTGGCTGGTGCCGAGATCTCAGCCCCACCAGAGTCGCTGCAGCTGTTGGACCTGCGTGAGAACAGCGGCCGCAATCTTGCAGCGAACAGATGATGTGGTGAAGGCACCACACAATTTCGAGACCAATAAATGCGCGGCGACCTGGCATCTTAGTCGTTCTCGATTACAGTGATGTTCTTGTGGTCGATACAAAAGCGATTGATGCAAAACTGTGAACTGTTGAAACCACCCTGTCGTGTGGCTTTAATCCGTTCATTCGATATCTCACGCCTCCATTGTGACGCTATCCCTACGTCCCACCTTCAAGTCGGGTCCGATTCGCTGGATGTCCAGAACCAATCGAAAACGTGCGACTCGACAAGGCATACAGCGTACGCTGATCATACCACGAATCGTATCATGTGCGGCATATTGCGAATTCCGTTCCAAGATGCTTAATGTTGTGACTAAATTGTGGTTTATCCACGACTTCACTGAAACGCAAACTTAAATTGCCGCTATTTTCCTATAGACAAAACCCAACGACAATAACAAAACTGCTAATCGACATAACCCACTTATGGTATGGAACAAACGGACCGGATGTTAGCACTGGATGTTTTCCCTCAAGGTCACGGTCTAACCCCATATCAGCTGAAATTATCCCAGAACCCAGATAAGTCGGAAAAAGAAATTATAAATTGACGCAGTTAGCAAAGTAATCGAGGTATCCAACACCTCCCAAAAATATAATAACAACTGAGGTTGTCAGGGCGCGCAGCCTGCCATGGTCATTTCGTGCTGCGCACACTCCTCATTAACAACCGAGGAGCTGGTGACATCAGTATAAAGAAAGAAACATCGCTCGAAGACTCCCGGCCTGCGTTAGCATTCCAGAAAAACAAAAACAAAAAACGAAAACTAGCCAATATCTCCCGGACAAGGGTGCGGTGAACAGCGTCCGTAACTCGAGCGGGCACCGCGAACTGCCACGGTCCCAGTCAGCCGTCACGTACTTGTTCCTCATGATCTCCGTCTCTCGACGCTTCAGCTCATCGCGCAGCCTTCTGACATCGTCGCGGTGCCGTCGCGTCTCCTTCTCCAGCTCCTCCTCCCGCCGAGCCAGCTGGGAGCGCGTCTGGCCACACGGGTCGGGACACAGTCACGTGTGCGAACAGACAACGGTCATTGGTTGGGCGGCGCCACTCACTACGGAATGCGACCATTGACATCGCACACCGCGAGGCAACGGGTCCAGGCGAGGACGCACGCTGGCTCCGTCTTCTACCAGGCCGTGAATGGACCGGGCAATGCATTTCGCACGTTCCGACAAACAGCTTCCGGCCCGAGTTCACGTCCGGGTCACTGACCTCTTTGAGAGTCTTCTCCGTCTGCTGGTGCAGCGCCTTCGCAGCTTCGATGCCGTCCAGCTCGGCCTGCAGCTCGGTCCTGACTCTGGCCACGGCTCCCTGGACCTCCCTCTGCTTCAGCTCCACCTCCTGTTGGACGCCATGCTATCGGTCAGTTCCACTAGTCAGAGACGGGGCATTCACAGACAGGCCATCGGGCCATCCAACTCCTAACGAGCGACACCAGAAGATCGTGCACCACCGACAATAAGGCTCCACGCAAAACCGCCATTACCTTGGCGCAGCCATCATCACCATCATCATCATCATCATCCTTATCATCCTCATCATCCTCATCATCCTCATCATCCTCATCATCATCATCATCATCACGATACCGCCACCAACGACCGCGTGCGGTCCAAGCTGATCCAGAACTGTTAAAGGCAAGATACATTTGCGGGAAGTTCGGGCCGTTATCGGACCGGGCTGGGTCCCCCTGGCGGTGTGCCGGCCGGGTACGGTTGGACCGCGCCGCCCACGAAGGTCCTCCACCGCCGTCACCTTGGTGAGGCACTCCACCTCGGAGCGGAGCGTGCGGGCGTCCAGCTCCAGCTGGTGCGTCTTGCCCTGCAGCCGCTGATTGGCTGTCTCCAGCTGGTGCCTCTCCTGGCCGGCCAATGCCAGCTGCGAGTGGACGTGGTCAACCTGGGCCTGCAGAGTCTGGCAGCGGTCGTCCTGTAATGGACGGGCCAGTCTCCTTACAGGTAACCAATCACCAAACGCCTCGCAGCATTGGAAATAAATCCATATAAATTGTGTCCGTGTTCCTCTTCAGCATCGAACCTCGGTTAGTGGCTTGGACAGTGACACGTGCAAACCGCAGATGCCGACATCACGCACATTACACATCTTCCGCAGCATTGATATCTGTCAGCTCTCAGCAGCGCCTGCCACGGCCGTGGCGTGACCTGCCAGCGCCGCGCCAGGCGTACCTCCTGCTGCTTCAGTCGCAGCCGGAGCGCGGCCAGCTCCTCCTGGTGCTCTCGGGAGACGGTGTACAGCCGCTGGCCGGCCTCGTGCAGCTGCGCCTCCAGAGCTGCCCTCTGCTCGTCACCCAGGCGCAGCTGGGTCTGGCAACAGGGGCGGGGAGGAGCGTGAGGGGTGACCCTCTGCTCGCCACCCAAACACAGCTGGGTCTGGTAGCAGAGGCGGGGGAGCGTGATGGGTGACCCTCTGCTTGCCACCCAGGCGCAGCTGGGCCTGGCAGCAGCGGCGGGGAGCGTGATGGGTGACCCTCTGCTCGCCACCCAAACACGGCTGGGTCTGGAAACAGGGGCTGGGAGGGGCGTGAAGGGTGACCGCCTGCTCATCACGCAAACGCAGCTGGGTCTGGCAGCAGAGGTGGGGAGCGCAAGGGGTGACCCTCTGCTCATCACCCAGGCGCAGCTGGGTCTGGCAGCAGAGGCGGGGAGAAGCGTGAGGTGTGATCCGATTCAGCTGGGCCAGTTAACAGCAGTAAAGGAGGCTGAAGGTTACAGGTAGTCTGCTCATAATAAGAAAAGGGTGGAATCTGTCAAGATTGGCAGAGCATGAGTGCGTAAGCTCGTCCCCCAAACGCAGATCGGTTCATCAAGAGATCACCTTCAGTGACAAGAGGTCTTCAGGGGAAGGGGGATGGAGTCACCATGGTGACAGTGACAGCCGAGCCAGGCTTCTCCTGTGGTGACGTCGGCAGTCACGCGCGTCGGAGCACACCTGCAGGTTGGCGGCGGCGGCCGTCGCCTGGTCCTTGACCTTGGCCAGCTGGCTCCTGCGCTGCTCGTCGGCCGCCTCGGCCTCGGCGCGCCACTTCAGCTGCTCCCGCTCGGTGGCCGCTGGTGACACCGGTCAGAGCGGGTCAGGGGTCGACTGGCGACGGTGGCAGGTGGCGACCTAGCTGCCGACGCAAGTCGGCTGATCGGCCAGCAATGCACGGACACCCGCCAGCTGATCCCTCTCACCGCCGCGTCCTACCCTGACTCGCGGCGCTCGCGCCAGCAAACTGTGGGATGATACTAAACGGCCTCCGAAGATAGCAGCCCACCAACCCACCCCCGGGGCCTCACAAGGTCCACTGCTCTCAGAGGCGCATACGTTCCCACGCACGGGCGCATCGCCAGTTACATTCGTCCCCCGCGAGGGTCCGGCCCCATCCGATCCCAGGGAGGGGCCTTCCGCCCCACTGACCCTGGACGTCGTCCCGGAGCGAGCCGACCAGCGTCTGCAGCCGAAGCCCGTCCTGCTGCAGCCGGTCGGCCCTGGCGGCCTGCTCGGCCAGCTGGCGCTCGGCCTGCAGCCGCAGCTGGCGCTCCTCGGCCAGCCGCCGCTCCAGCTCCGCCGCCTGCTCGCCGTGCTGCTGCTCCGCCCGCTGCGCCGCCTGGTGGCGTCACATCACATCCCGTCAGACAGGATGAGGCGTTTGGTGACGTCACACATCACTTATGTCAGGTCCCAAGCAGACGTCCCAGCGGGTTGGCGTTGTTCTCTGGTTGCTTCCAGAGGACTCGGAGGGAAGAGAGATGCAGAGCGCGCTCACTCCAAGCTGAAGTACACATGACGTACACAATACATCCCATCACACCGAAACTAGCCACATCCACGCACCTCTTTATGCTGTTCCTGCTCCTGTTTCCGTGTGGTGTTCACGGAGGCCAGCTCGGCCCGGCAGCTTGTCAACTCCTTCCTCCAGTTCCGCCCTGGTGACGAAGTGTTTTGGTGCCAGTGAGATTATGAGGCCAAACTCGGCGGCATTCGTAACGGCTGTTAGTGTAAGATACCAGCTAGCCCCCACCTGTCCTTCTCCGTGGTCTCCAGCTTGGCAGTGGTGGCAGACAGTTTGGAGGTGAGAAGCTGGGCGGCTGCCTTCCGTTCCTCTAGCGCCTCCTGAAGCTGACCCAGCTGGAAGGTCAGGTCACTAAAACAAAGCGGAGAAATTGTCTACATATATGATGCACGTCACGCTAGCTGGCAGCGACTTTGTCTATAACGTTGCTGGGTGTCAAGCTGCATAAAAGCCGGCATCACAACACTTTTGGAGTAAAACGCTGGGAAAAATCACGACTGACTCTGATTTCGCTGATCTCAGACTATCCACCTCTGCCTGTCAGCCAACTTGTGAGTCAGGGACGCTCACGGCTTGAGAATTTACATGTATTCTCAATCAGTACCATCAGCTCTTATCTAGCAAATAGGGAATCCCTTCCTTAGAACTGCGTTAAGTATACGGAAAAAACAATGGCCTTCCTATGTACCGAAATCGCTGACTTTCCATACCCAAGGCCAGCGTACACGGCCGGCGCGCTGGGCCAACAGGTGCCGGTGCAGGGGACAGTAACACTCACGCCTGGACTCCTGAGAAGGACGCCCGCTCCGTCTCCAGAGTCCGGAACACTCCATCCACCTGGCGTCCACAGCTCTGTACAGGGAGCTCTGTGCGAGTGTCTGGACATTCACCTGAACATCCACGGAAGTCGTGGGCGGGCACGGCACGTCCGCAATGCCCGCACCGCTCAGCCGCACGCTACGCCCACGAATCGAACACCCATGGAATGTGAGTGACACACGGAATGTGAGAACACCACGGATGTGAGTGATGTGAGCATCAGCTCACGTCACTCACATCGAGTCCACATATGACACAGCTCGGCTCCACATGAACGTCACTCATATAGATTCACAGCAATACAGTCCAAGAACGGAATTTTGTCTCACCGCCGACAAGAAATCCTCACTTCCCAGTGCAGTTGCCTAACAGACATGTGTACGGCGATCAACTTTTCTATCGGCCTCGACACGCGGTCGTGCCGCAGGCGATGTGCGACAGGCGGCAGGCTACGGCCGAACGTTAGGCGCCCGGCAGGGTCTCACCTGAATCTGCGCCGTCAGGAGGGAGCGCTCGGTCGCCTGGTGCCGCTCCGACTCCAGTAGCTCCTGGTTGTTGCGGACCCGGAGAGCTGTAACAGCCACGACACGGGTCTGACACCCCGAACAGCTGATGCGGAGTGACACGGGTCTGACACCCCGGACAACAGAGGCAGAGAGACACGGGTCTGACACCCCGGACAGCAGAGGAGGAGAGACGCGGGTCTGACACCCCGGACAGAGGCAGAGAGATACAGGTCAGACACCCTGGATAGCAGAGGCAGAGAGACACGGGTCTGACACCCCGGACAGCAGAGGCGGAGAGATGTGGGTCTGACACCCCAGACAGCGCAGGCGGAGAAACACGGGTCTGACATCACGGGCAGCACAGGCGGAAAGACACGGGTCCGACACCCCAGACAACAGAGGCGGAAAGACACGGGTCTGACACCTCGGACAGAGGCAGAAAGACAAGGGTCTCACACCCGACAGCAGGGGAAGAGAGACACGGGTCTGACACCGCAGCACGTCTCCACAGCAGCAGCCGGCATCTCACCGATGGCCTGGGCGAGGTCGGGCGGCAGGGCGTTACCGTCCACCGGACACGAGGTCAGTGACCTGTTGGCCTGCAGGGCGTCGACCAGGCTGCGGCCGCCCAGCACGCCCACGCCGTTCCAGCGCAGGTCTGGGGGCACGACGGACGTGTGGTGCTAACATGCGGCGTCTCCGCACTAAAGGCCACGGGCGGTTAACACCCCGCGTGTCGGAGCAGATGGCAGACAGACGGGCCGGACGCTCGATCGCATGCAGCGCCCGACGACAAGACCGAGGGCATCGAATCTAGCATCTCTGACTTGACCCAGGCCAAAGCCCGCCGTATCAGCGTGGTATTTCGTTAGCCATCACCGTGACCGATATGGCACACCGAAAACAATTACAATATGTAATTAATGGATCATGTAACAACCCGCACAGTCCCACCTCAAGCAACGATGGGCGATGATAGGCACCCGAAACAGGGACATGCAGCACGCATGCATGCAAAATATTCGGCAGGCATATGCGGAGAGAATGACGTGACCATATCGTGGGAATGATCGTGGTTGGGCATTGGTTGATTTTTGCGTAAGGATGGCCTACATTTGCCCAGTTAGAGCGCCTGGCCCTTCTCTTCCCCACATCTCCCGCCCATTACCGAGGTGGCTGAGGTGGCGGTTGGAGGCCACGGCGCGCGCCACGTACGCCGCGCACTGGTGGTCCAGCTGGTTGCTGCGCAGGTCCAGCGACGTCAAGCCTCGGTTGGTGCGCAGCGCGTCGGCAAACACGCGGAACGACGGCGGGCTCAGGCCTGCCGACGGCGCGAGACGCGTCCAGATACGCACCTCGCGGCGGCCACGACGCCATCAAAGCGTGGCTGCCGACTACAGAACATGGCGATGCCCCAGCCATCTCTGACAGAAAATGATCATAAGCTACGTGAAAATGAGACACCGTGAGTCTTTTGTAGCAAAGCTAAGCCAGCCATCGTTTGCATAACCACTAAGATCGGTATGACCACCTGCCGAAAAGCCACCCTTCACGGTAAAGGGAAAGGTCTCCCCGACACGCACTCGTGCAGCCGTGGCGACGTTCGGCAGGCGCGGCAGCCAAACGCCTGCGGGCAGCGTCAGGTGACGTGTGCCGACTCACCGAGGTTGTTCCACTCGAGTGTGAGCGCGCGCAGGCGGCCGTTCTTCTTGAGCAGGGTGGCCAGGTGCTCCGTGCCTGGGCCGCGCACGTTGTTACCCCGGAGCTCCAGCAGCTCCACCGATGTGTTCAGGCACAGGCCTAGGCACAGTGCCTGGAGACAGAAGCCATCAGTGAGCATGAAGAGGCTCAGCAGCCACAAAGCAGAACCAGCGACAGGCCACCAGAAACGGATGCCACGAAGCAAAAAACAAAAACAAAAACAAAACAAAACAAACACAACAAAACGGAGTCACAAAGACGACTAAGGCCTGATCGGATAAGAAGAAGGAACAAAGCACTGTGAATCTATAATTCCACAATTTATACTGCAGCGGCAAAATGCAAATAACGGACGTCGTGCGTTGTAGTTTAGGGAGCATGTTTAGCTGCGTACGGTTGCTGCGACGCCCGAACGTCACTGGAGGCGGACATCTACTGATTCATCTGCGCCCTATCCGCACAGCGCTATGCCACGTCACAGGCGGCGGCGCGCGCGCGGCCCACCTTCAGGGCATCCTCGGAGAGCAGGCAGTCGTTGAGGCAGAGCTGCGTGACGTCGGCTGTGGTAGGAGAGCAGGTTGCCGAGCACGGCCGCCTGCTCGGTCGGGACGGTCGCTGCCGGACAGGTCCAGTCGGCCCGTCCGTCCTGCTCACGGTACGGCGGCGCACCGCGCGCGGGACGCCGTTAGCGCCCGGCAAGAGGTGCAGTGTGGTGTGGGACAGCGCCCACTGTGCAATCGACAGGAGAATGGCTGATCATGGGAAGCAGGCATGCCCTACGCTGGTAACCAAAACAGGAATGTGCAGTCAGCCTGCCTAGAAAATATTCATATGGCATATGCTGGATAGAATAAAGTGGTCATGTGTTGGGAATTGACCATGGCAGGGCATAGACCAGTTTTTATGTAAAAATGCAAGCCTAGTTGTGCTGCAAAAAGGACATTCACTTCAACATGAAAGAATGATACTAATTAGACTAAAACCAACACACTATTCAACTCCTCTGCCTTTAGATCTGCTGGACATGACTGTGAACTGTAAAATGGAATTCTTGAACAGAAAGCTGTGTTAAAGAACATGCCTGAAAATCAGAACTAATTTTAACTATTTCACAGTTAGAGAATGGAAATGAAGACCTATCATGCATGCTGGGGTGCAAGTGAGTAGCAGCACCCCTGCTTGCCATGCACTCTGAAGCCCAACCAAAGGGATCCTGCCATAATCAAAACATAATGAATTGGATTGGGGGTACAGCCAAGGAAGGGGCACAGGTGGCCTGCCCCTCCCCTTCCCACCCTGAGGCCCATATTTTTCACCACAGAGGGCACCTGACAGAAAATCAGAAATTAGGATGATGTAAATTCAACAAGCTCTGGCCCCTCCTGTAAGAAAATCCTGGCTGTACCCCTGCATTGAATTCAGCTGTTTGTGTCAACTCACACATGTGTGTGAACAGTGCAGGGGGTTATGCACACTATCAGTGTCAGGATTCCCCAATTCAGTCAGCTAGGTGGCAAATATATGAATCAAAATTTTAAACCATCAGACTTATTCATAGTTCTGAATGGACATATCAGGTTATTGCATGCTACTTAGATGGACCTGGGACCATTCATGCACCTTGACCAAGATCTGACAGCCAAGATTTGCATTGCCTGGGATGGCTAGACACTCACTTGGTGACATCCTCCACTTCATGCTCATTGGTTGATATTCAGGAAGGGGAGGATCAGCATGACATGAGCTTAACACAGGGTTCCAATAACATGCATCTAGAAAGTGCACCCTTCGCATGAGAATGCAAAGAACTTGACATAGAGTGAGCTGGCCAACAAACACACAGCATGTCTGGCTAGGAAGCATTTAACTACTACCTTGTTACCATACCTGCTAATACAGAGGTTTTCTGTGATACTGCTTGCTGGTTCCACATTGAATTCCTTGCACATAAGGTTAAACTGTTCTTGAAAACTCATGACTTGTCAAAATCCTGTGAAAATATAACCCAATTGTTATGTTTTAACATGCTATTAACATGAAATATTAGCTCTCACAGGCTCTTAGTGAGGTTTGAAACTCTTACCCAAGCAAGTGAGAGGGCTCAGCATGCAGCTACTTGCTGCTACATTTCTAAGGTTGGCATACATAATATACATAAAATGTTAATCTACCATTGCTATCTTTCAGCATGGGACCTATTTATATCCCATTTACATCCTGATATTGAAAGTTTGCTGATTGATGATATGGAGTATTACCTGCATTAACATGCACAGAATGTCGGTATGGACTAGTACTGTGTATATGCATAACATTGCAATTATTTGCTTGCAAGAAGTTGTTAGATCTGACCATGCCTGTCTTGAAACTAATATTGACCTGAATATTGGTTTAGATCAAAACATATGTGTCAAAATGCCAGGTTTCAATATTTTGAGTTATGCATGAGGGCAACTCCTAAATTTTTCTGAATAGTATCACAACACATATGTAGGAGTACAGCCTATCAAAGCCTGCACCCACAGCTAATTTTTTCAAACCTCTCCCAGCCAAACCCTCCCATACATTACAATGTTGTCTTTTGAAACACAATGATTTTTCTTCTTATATGGTAAACACTTATCAGTCACCCAAATATGGTTCAGTTCAGATTATCAGTGGCCAGATAGCCTCACTAGCATCTGTTGTGAACATAAAGACAATTTGAATTGTGAGCCAGACTTCAGAAATGTGTATTATGTTAAAAATGTCCAGCATAGCAGCATGACAGCACAAATTTTGCTGCATGCATGACATAAATTAGAGTACTTAGAGTTTGATGCACTGCCACCACCTATTTCAGCAGAGAGCCAATGTTTCATGGAATTATGGTGATGCACTGGTAATTGCAGATACAAATACTCCACAAACATTTCACATGCAGAAATAATTTCAAAATCCAGCAAAATGTGGCCTGACCTGAGTTTGACGCACGCGAGAGCACCGATCTAGCGTAGACGTCCGCCGCAATGGATGGGTTTTTCACGTTGCGTTGTAACATTACATGAGCATTTGCGCGGTCTTACGCAGAACAATGGGCGATCGGTCAAGGAACCAATGCCCATATGACACCTACGAAGCAAGATATCCTGAGCTACGAGCAATGGAAGAACATAACAATCCAAAACGATCTCAAAATAAATCGCGCGCGCCCCGGCATCTTCACCGCCTGCACTCCTGCATTCCTTTCTGAATGATTGCTTACACTAGTGTAAACTTCGTTGTCAAGGAAATATGGAAACAGCAGAAGACAATTCCCCAATTTCTTCAGCAAATACAATAAACTCGATGACTCGCAAAGGTATAAACACACTAATTGATAAATATTTACCTTAAAAATGTTGTTTCATTTATTTTGTGTTGTTTGAGCTCGTCTGTACCATACTTATACAGATAATAAGCAATATTTTTTATTTTTGCTGTCATCAAGACAATCATTTTTCTATGCCTTAAATACACATTCGTGCCAGCTACCAGATTGGCAAAGCGGGGCGCCAGCGGCGAATGTATGAAGTTCTGCGTATGGCCGTGTCTACATCTTTGAAAATGCGGCGCTGTCAGGGCCGTTCCACTTGAGATCTGATTGGCAGCAGCGGCACAGCGGGTGAAAGTAAGCGGTTTAACACGCGCTCGGGTGTGGGGTCAAATCGACCCCCCCTCGAAGATTTGTCCCGGAATGATTTCCGAACGGCGCGGCGCAGCCGCGCTAAATTTTGCATAGCTGTAGACAATTGAATAGCGGATCGTTTTACGTAAAAAATTAGATGTTCGTTGTAAGGTCGCTGACCTATGGCAGATCAAAGTCAGGCCATGGTTTCAGCAAAGGCAAGTTCTAGGACAGCGTTCAGTGTGATAAAACAACTGAGTGTTTGACAAAACCATACATCTCTTAGATGCCTTCTTAGGCACCACAAATATTGAATGAGCAAATTGTGTTGACGTAAGGCCAGGTAGGAAGGTCAGGATGAGGTTAAAGCCAGCCTGATTTATTATTGGTGTTCTTCAAGTACTTCACCTCTTTTAGAAGAAGAAATATCAAGCTATCTTGGTCTAAAAATGATGAGGATGCTTGCCTGAACTTACCTTTGCAGCAGTAATTACTTTACTAACAACTTTGTTTACTTACCTTAATGAATGACTTAACAGCAGTAATTACTTAATTTGGCAGGTCATTGACAAACATCAGATCAGATCATGTGACTGATTAACTGCAAACCAGTCACATATGTAACTTAAGGTGAGAGGCCAGGACCAGATGATAAATAAAGCGGCATTTCTATGCATGACGTACCACAGAAGTTGGTAAAGATGTGTAAGGGGTTACTAAGTAACATCAGCTCTTAAGAGACAGTTAGGAGCAGTTAGGTGCTGTTTGTTCTACATACAGTAATTGGTGCAGCAAGCCTCTCATAAGTAATAAGCTACAACTGGAAGATCATTGTTTATGCTGATCCTGCCACCAGCTCCTATAGTATCTGCTTTCAGTACTAGTAGAGCATACCAAAACTGACATAGCTCAATTCACATTTAACACCCTGGCAATGTCCACAACAGAGCCAAAGTGCCCTCTGCATCATAGCCTCCTGCTTCACTATATTGCTTTTCAACCACAGCAGTTCAGTGAAATAAAATTTTCCACATGTTGTGGTCACAAAAACCTAGAGTACAAATCACCATTTAAGTGATAAGCTGCTCAGCATGCATGAGAAGAATTGTTTTAAAGATCCAGTTACACAATTTGGGACATGGTGATCATGGTGTGTTGCATAGCACATGCTCATTTTTGTCTCCTCTTCCAGCTTTTCAGGATAATTGAACCAGATTAAGCACTATGGTTCTGCGGAAGATGAACCTGATCGTGGCTGTGGCATCCAACGGGGGTATTGGAAAAAATAATGATTTGCCATGGAAACTGACGTAAGTTACAATTTGGGTTGGTGGAAACGTGATGGAATATTTCTTGTGGTTAACTTGGATCATTATTTCCAGCATTCAGAACTGCTGGTTGTACTTCATTACCAGGATGGCTTGTATATGTAGATGCTGCCAATGGAGATCTGGTTTCCCATATAGCTGGAAGAAGTGACAGCCTCAGACTTCACTGATCACAAGCTGTGCGGTCAGCATCCTCAAAGCAAAAGTATCATGTTTTAGGCCAAACGGGGCTGTAGTTAGTGGACATGGTTAGGGGTATCTGATTCACTCTGCAGAACCAGTTTTCTGTAATTTGTTTTCAATGTATCAAGCTCAGTTGAATTGCGGTTTCTGCGGTATCTTATCGTCAGAATCCCTGCATACCAGCGCGTGAAAACGTCCTGTTCAGTGTTCAAAGTACTGTTCAAAGTACGTGCTTTAGTTAGTTTGCTGACGACCGAAAAACACACTGACCCTCAGCAATAATGTTGGATTGACTGTAGTGTCACCGGCTGCGAAGCAACCATGACACCTGCGCCTCGCTGCGGCCATCCCGCACACTTGCATGGGCGATGACTCAGCTCAGCAGCTCAGGTATTCGACTGTGGTTTTGGTTTGTGTTTATGTCATCAAGCACTAGCGCGGCCGAGCGCATGCATGTTGCGACTTGAGGGGGGGGGGGCTGTTAAAAAGGGGTGCCTGGACCGACGTCGCCTCACGGCGGCGGCTCAGTGCAACCTAAGTAGCGCGTGTTTAGTGCATGCAGGGACCGCGCCTCAGACGCGCTGTGGTCGGGCTCTTGATTGAGATGTTCGATTTCTGTTTTGCAGAAAGGAATTTAGGTATTTCGTCAATACGACGCGCCGTTTGGAGGACGCCAGCAAGAAGAATGCCGTTGTCTTGGGCCGCAAAACCTGGGAGTCCATACCACCCACAATGAGACCAATGAAAGGCAAAATCAACGTGATTGTTACTTCTCAGAAAGACTTGTAAGTACGTTGGCGTGTTATACGTCACTTTTGACGGGCGGTGTTTCGAGGGTCACAGTTCCTGGTATTCCACGTTGCCGGTTGCACCGTGTTAAGCGGGAGAACTTTAGAGGATCACGTCACCAACAGTGTCATATTCAGTTACATGTGTAGGTGCGCACGCTAGCAGAATTTCCATAGGGATTAGGTTGGTGAAGTCGAGAACTGTCTGGAACTTAGCCATGATATTACCCAACTTCATTTGCATGGGCAAAACAAAATTGAGTGAGGTGGGGTGAATATATCATGTGTTCTCTGATATTTAAGCTGTTGGACTGTAATGCATCATGGGGAGAGAGAGAGAGAGAGAGAGAGAGAGAGAGAGAGAGAGAGAGAGAGAGAGAGAGAGAAGAGAGAGAGAGAGAGAGAGAGAGAGAGAGAGAGAGAGAGAGAGAGAGAGAGAGAGAGACAGAACAGGCAGACAGGCAGACAGGCAGACAGGCAGACAGGCAACAGGCAACAGGCAGACAGGCAGACAGGCAGACAGGCAGACGGCGACAGGCAGACAGGCAGACAGCAGACAGGCAGACAGGCACAGGCAGACAGGCAGACAGGCAGACAGGCAACACAGGCAGACAGGCACAGGCAGACAGCAGACAGGCAGACAGGCAGACAGGCAGACAGGCAGACAGGCAGACAGGCAACAGAGACAGGCAGACAGGCAGACAGGGCAGACAGCAGACAGCAGACAGGCAGACAGGCAGACAGGCAGACAGGCAGACAGGCAGACAGGCAGACAGCAGACAGGCAGAATTGGCCTGCTTGTTCAGTTCCGGTGACGGTGTTTTGATCGTGACAGCCTGCACATAAAGCCTCCTCCTTTTTGATGATGTTATGATGCTGGTGTTTCTGGTGAGGTTGTCTTGGGTGATGGTCCAGCCGTGTTCTTTTCTCGTGTGCATTTTTGGAGCACCGTCAGCCGAGTGCATCGTCAGCCGCATTGAAAGTGTGGTGGTAGAGACATAATCGTGGTTTGATTGCGTTGTGAGTCTGCAATCTCCTCTGTCATAACGAAAGTGATAAACTGCGTTTGTTTGTTTCAGTGGGTCAGATCTGGCCATGAGGCTATTTCTTATGATAAGCTGGGCGACCTTTGTTTTTGTAGTAGAATATGAGCGCAATCTTGTCGTCCTGTCGTCGACATGCATCCGCGTCTTTCGCATGTGGGGACATCCGCTGCGTTGTTCATTCCGAACCTGTGGGTGCTGTTAAGCATGACCATGCGCTGGCGGGTCAGAATGGTTTCTCTGTTTTAGCCATTCGGAAAGCTTCTTAGAGACACCCAGCTTCTTATCTGAGGCTTGGTGGTTTTCAGCCTTGTTACTATAACTTTCCTGGTCCCACAGCTTCTGCCACTTAGCCAGCGTATAGCGCTCTGTAGCAGCGTAGAACGGAAGATTACTACGCAAAAATTGGATAGCAGTAGTTGCGGTTGTCGCTCCTATGGGTTTTTATAGCCGCCCTCACCCATGCATTTCATTATTTCCTCGCGTGATGCGATGCTGTGGTGCAGTGTTGCAGAGGGCAAGGATGTTTACGTGGTACACAGTCTGCAAGAAGCACAGGAGCTTTTGTCGACTCCTCCCCTGGCAGACACGGTGGAGACCATCTGGCAAGTCGGCGGCGCGTCTCTTTATCAGGTATGGAGTCCTAAATACACGATTCAGCTGAATATTGTTTGATGAAACAGCATAATCATGCCACCATTCCTTATCGCAATCGCCCACCATTGGTTGATGATTGAGATATGGACTCAGTATTGTTATGATGCATGCACTTCAAACAAATGTGGTGTGTCGTGTGGATCATATTGGTTCTGTTGTGTAAGATGCCAACTCGGAAGTCTCCGTAGTGTGCTAAGCCTTCACAAAACTGTTTCGTCGCGTCACTTTGAGATGGCTTGTCAATGTGGAAAAATGAGAGGTGAGGACGAGGGGAAAATTTTGTCCTCGTGGATGCTTTTGAAGAGCATATGATTGCTCTTAAGGATCTCGTGCTCACCTTGGTTTGATAAGGGTTCCAGCGTTCCCAATGTCCATATGGTGAATAAGCACGGTTATCGAAAGATACCAATGCTATTCAGTCTACATAGAGTACCGCGGAAAATCACATCGTTCTGTTTTCGCCATCCCCTTCACGTATGCCATACCCCACCAAACTTCATGTTGATCAGTGTTTTCACAACACTGTTCTGCGTTGCGCAGGAAGCCATTGAGAAGAAACTTGTGGACAAGCTGTATCTCACAAAAATCAGAAAAGAGTATGACGCAGACGTCTTCTTTCCGAAGTACAACGAAGAAGATTTCGTGGAAATCAGGTCAGCGATGTGATAAATCTTCTCGTTTAACCAGAACTCTCACTCCATTTGCGAAATGTGTTCTACGGTCAGTATCGCCATGTGATATCCAATAGAAATGTTACCCTTTATGTGATATACATCTGTTGCACGTGTAATTTGTGTTTCACTTTGTAGTGACCCCCACGTTCCGGAGGGTGTGCTGGAGGAGGACGGCGTGGAGTGGACCCACCATGTGCTTCAGATGAAGTAGTCGCCTGACGCGGATCGACGCTGGCAGTCCGCGGCTGAGAAATGAACAAGTTATTGGTGCACGGTTTTGTACTTGACAGCTTTTTCCACATATCCGTAGAGCTCGTTGAAGTGGTTTGTGTCCAGTGCATTCTGGTGCTTGGTCGTTTTTTCACATATCCGTAGAGCTCGTCAAGGTGTTTTGTGTCCGATGCATTCCGGTACTTGGTCATGTTATTTCAGGTAAGCGTAGGTGCTGAAGGAACCGGCTCTGAGTTCCGCACTGAAGCTGAATGAATAAAGTAAGGATATTTCTAGAATGAACGTTTTTTGTTTTGCTACTAGCCTTGAAGTGCAGACGAGAAGCAAGTGTTGAATGCATGGTAAACGAAGTGTGCTGGAAGATGGTGGCGAACACTCAACATGTTCACGAACAACCTTTGACAATCTTCGTCCATGGCGCTAAGAATCGCCAGGATGCACTGCGAGTGTGATGCTGTGGTTGTCCTTGCATTGAGGCTTTTATCATCAACATACATGCTTGTATCCTTTTTGGCTTGTTAGGGCGCGGTATGGAAATCCCTTGCTGTTAAATTCCGCGATTTGCCGGTTTTTAACAGCGGAGCTTTCTTGGTGCGCTTTAAGAGGGTGGGCGTTACGCGGTAAAGAGAGGAGGCCTAAAAAGCATATGCACATGTTTTAGGTGGCGTGCTTCAGTATGTGCTGACATGGCCATTGATCCATGAGATTTTGCCTGCATCGAATGACCTCAACTACGGTTAGGAATACACGCCACATACGATAGACGAGGGCGGCCACTTGGTGGAGGAATGCACGCCCCAACAATAATGAATCCGAATCTGACATCTATTTCGCAGTAGTGCGTGACCTTCAATGCCAAATGGCGGGGAACTCGATACCAACCAAAAGTTACTGGCTGATTTCGGATTTTTAAACATCTCTGGGTTTGCCAGCGTATGAACTAGCGTCCTCCATAAGATCCTGACGTTTTGAGGTTAACCCTTCAAGGTCAGCTGACGGGAACTCCGCATCATCCAATAGTTGCTGACCGATATCGGATTCTTAAGCATTAGCAGCACATTCAGCGCATAACCTGTCGTCTATCAGAAAGTCTTGGTCTTTTAAGGCCAAGACTCTAGTTCGCCATGAAGTGGTCGACCAATTCAGATTTTTGGGCACCAGAATGCTTGCCACCACAGGAACTGGCGTCTGTCGAGGAGTCCTAACCTCTCAAGGCCACTCTTCAACGTCAAATGGGTTGTATATGACGGAGAACCTCCATGTCACTCCTTAGTTGCCAGCCAATTTCGCATTTTTAGGCACCCAAATATTCGTCAGTACGTGGGTTAGCGTCCACAAAGACTGATCTGGCAAGGTCACACCTCAAAGCCAAATAACGGGGAAATCCATATTACCCAATAGGTACCGGCCAATTTCGGATTTATGTATCATCAAAATCTTCTTCAGTTCATAAGCTAGCAGCTTTCACGAAGTCCTTACCTCTCAAATTTACACTTCAAGGTCAAATTAAGGCTCAAATGATCTGGAATTCCTTACCATGTTTAAACAAATTTGACTTTTAAGAGTGAAGTCAAGAGTTTAGGACGTTTAGACAGATGCAAGTTAATGCACTGATGAATATCCTGATGCTTAAACATCCGATATTGGTCGGTAAGTTGGATGGTATGGAGTTACCTGCCATTTGACTCTGAAGTTGACAGTTAAGGTCATGTGATGTTACTTAATATACATCACATGGTTGTCCTCCCTGTCATAACTGATCATCTGACTCATTTTCAGCGAAATCGGCACTAGTCTCTAAATGAATGGCGAAGCCATTCGGTCAGCTTCGTCCCGATGGCTCAGTTGGTTGGAGCGCCTGCCTCCCGGTCCACCCACCAGTGACGGGATAGGTTGGAGTCCTTGACAGATGTGGCCTGCGGTTGGTGGCAGAAGCCGCGCTTAACGTCATGTGACGTCAGAGGATAAGATAGACCATGCCGGGCATCGCGGCGCGCTAAGCTTTCACCACAGAGTCCTGCAGTCGACCTGGAATCGCGTTATCTGATGTTGTTATCAGGCCGGATACAACAAGCACTGCTTAGCTTGAAGCTTTTGATGCCAATGAATTCCATCCATTGAAAAGGTTCGGATTAAATCTTGTAACACGTCAACACCTTTTATTGAAGCACCCATGTCAGGGGCATCAATTTATGTAAGTCATTGGGGGCTGAGCTGAGGGCCCACAGCCTAGACCCCCCATGTTGTTCTCAACGGGCTTGGCCCACTTCATTTTCACGAAGGCGATTTTTATGTTCAATTCTTATGTCAATAAAGGAAGTCTCTAACTTAAGCAGCATACTTGTCATGCAGAGGCGGATCCAGAGGCGAGGACTGCAGATTTGTGCCCGCTCTGATTGGATGGGTAAAGATGCCTCTAGAGGCCGCCATATGGCCCCCACTCTGGTATGGGAGCCTTTGCCGCTGCACGTATTTTTGTTGTGGGGGACGAGATGGGGCTAATCATAAATGGCTTGCATTATTCCCAATATTCCGGAGCTTTTCAGTTCAACCTCTCAAACCTTTGCGCGTCCGTACAGCACCAGGTGCGTCAAGTTGCTCGCTTAGCAGTTGCACTTCTCTCTGGCGGTGGGAGCAAACACCACATTGTATTGTGGGAAGCGGTCTTTTAGTGTTGGTAAGAACGCTGCCCTATATGACAAGCATATATGCTTTGTGGCTATGGGGCGGTGAAGGACACACAAAACGCCAAACATAAATGGGTTTACCCCCGATGTGTAAGTTACCGCTCATTTGAGGAAATCATTTTAAGTTGGGGGCCAAGTTACTCAGCTGCACCCTCCATGTCGACGCCACCACGAGACAGCATCAAAGAAGACAGTCTTTATGTCACAGGCCAACTTTCTCCATGCCTTTGAATGTGGACTGCACAGTGTATTAAAGCCTAAGCCAAAACTGGGTGCGGGACGGTAGGGGTCCGTACAGAATGCAAATGGGCACACGTGGCAGATGTCGCAATTAAATTCAGGACGTCCGAATGTATTAGCTTATACATTACGAAACTGTACGTGTATCCATGGAAGTGTAGATAATTTGGGGCCATTGGGTGTTTAAATGACCTTGAACGAGCTTTACGTTTGACACCCATTAGCAATGCTATTACAACATACCATGATAAACCAAACAATACGTGGGCATTGCTTGTTAGGTTGCATCAGTGTATGAAATCACATTGGAATCATGGTTGTTCCGCGGACGTGACCGACAAATTTGAAGAGCAATATCGATTAAACTTGATAACGTCGTGAAAATGCCGTAGATGGGACATTCTCGGCGCATTGACGGGCCTCGCGGTTCGATTCCGCGGGCGCGCTCCGCCGTCTGTGTTACAGGGTTGAATGCGTTTTTTGTGGGCTCAGGGGACAGGTAGGTTGAGTGCTGAAGTAGGATTGGGCGGACAGTCATCCTGGGAGGAAATTTGAGCGATTTGACACTGCCGTCTCGTTTTTTCCCACTTTGTTCTATCAGCAGTGACAAGGCAATAGTACTCGCATGACATGGAAGCTGGACGGATGGCACCGCGTAAGCCCTGCACTTCGCACATTCGTGCAACGTTCTGAATCAACCAAATGTGGTACAAACGCATGCTACAGCCGTATCCGCAGATACTGAAGACATTTTTTTAATGTTTGTGTGCCTGTAATGATCACCCTCAAACCTGCTATGACTGTTATGCAAGTCTTTAGCCCCATGTACCATTGGTGACAATAAAGAGCAGTTTGCCTTTAAGCCTGTTGATCACTCAGCTCCAACCAACAGATGAATTAATATGTGATGCGTGCTATGAGTTGATTATCATAGAGGTGATGCACTTGCAGTTGGATTCTGTCCCCAGCTCCTTCCCCAGGATGTTGGGCCAGGGCTGCATTGTCTCTTGCTGTGGGGATTATGCATGCTCTTGTGGCCAAAACCAAAACTGATTTTATTTTTTTCTTACTGCAGACAAAATCTGGAAATCCTGCTCACTAATTCCAGGTCTAAACCCTGGCAACTATTTTGGGGTCACCCCATGGCTTACGGAATAGCAGGATTTGGGTGATGCTATTGTAATGACACAAATGGCAAGGTCACTGAAATGCTATCCCTGATGTGCCTTCCCTATTTTTGTGGGTGCGTAGCTCAGAAACTAGAGGGTTGTAGGTATTAAGAAGGGCAGGATTGTGAAGAGCACCAAAAGCTCTTAAAAATGGCATTTCAGTTCAATCTCCATATTAATATGGAGCACCATCATTAGTGACTATCTACATGCATATCAGTACTTGCATTCTGTATATAGTTTTGAGATGCAGTTTGTATAATATGACAATATGTAGCAATGCATAGTATTGATGTTCTTTCATTTTGAGTTATGTTTACTGCTTGGTATGGTCTGTTGTGGTACACTTCACACCACATGCATATTCCCATTATGCAAGATATCATCCATTCATAGTCTCCTTTCTGTCTCATCACAGCATGATAACACTTGTCTTGCTTAGAAATACACTAGGCTCAGCATGGTGATACTCTCTAAATCATGCAAAAGCATCATACTGGCATTGTGATTTTGTGTTGTGATAGAAGCAGCAGTGTGGATCCATGACACTTGACACTTCAACCTAAGGTGCCCTGTGCTATGAAAATATGCTTGTGAAAGAGCTTGAAATAGCAACTTTACCTGCAAGTTTTACTTAAAATATTGATGTTTGTCTTAACAGTCTAGTAGATACAAGTTTGTCAATGAACATTTATTCTGCATTTTATGGCTTGTTCTGAGATGCATCTTCAGGCTTGTTCTATATAGTGCATGATGGTCCCAACAACTAGCAGATTTATTTCTTATGACCCCTGTCAGGGCAATACATAAAGTCCACAGTGTGAGGGTGTATTTTAGTTTATTTTTATTTTATTTTATGTTATTTTTTGCTGAAACCCCAGTTTAGCAGTCAAGATGCTCAGGGCAGGGTTGTGAACAGCTTCAAAAGGTCTTCAAGACAGCTATTTCAGTTGAAAACCTGATATGAATGTGGAACACTGCCTCAGAGAGAATCCTCCACAGTTAAAGATATTGCAGCAAGCATCAGATGTGATGAAATAAGCTCATTTAAACCATTGGTATAGTTTTTGAGTGGAATAGACTGTCCTAGACATCACAGTTTCTGTACATAGAAGATTTAATCCTCATGTTATTGATAGTGTTATACATTTTAAAATATTATTGATAGCTATTTGGTGGCCATTCCATCTGGAAATTGGGCTTATGAAGTCAGATATGAATGACTCAACTATATTTGTCTTGGTACTGGTTGCTGCTTGGTCAGTAGAGTGGCAGGATTTAAATGGTGTTATTATGGCATCATGGATGCCCAGCACACCTTGAAATAATCTGCATGAAATGGTCTGCACATCTTTGTGTGTGGGTAGCTCAGAAACTAGAGGGTGCTTGGGTCTTAAGAAAAGCAGGGCTGTGAACTGCACTGAATGGTCTTCAGTATGGCTATATCAGTTCAAAGCCCCATGCAAATATGGAACATTTCCTTCAGTGGTTATGGAATGGAATATGAGAGCCTCTCCAATAATCCTTCATTGCATTTCGGACCTTGCCATTGTATTTTCATCCAGGGTACCACATTTCAAGCTCTTTATTAACAGGAAATCTCACACTTAAATCCCAAGGTACTTTCTTGGTCAGTAAGATCTTTTGTGTCCAGCTGAAGACATGCAAATGGTGGAATGCCAGACATACAGGCAGGAGAGGGTGAGTGCATGTGGGGTATTGTAGATACTCCCATGTGCTGGGCATGGTTTGTCTTAAGAGTGAATGGTGTTGTCCAGTTCACGCACAGGTGGTGGGATGTGGCTGGCTGTGCTCTGACTGGTGCCTGTTCCTTGGCAGGTCTGTCCCCAGTCCAGCAGCACACCACACCCGAGAAAGTAACACGGTGCTAAGCCAGCTGTAAGAGCGAGCAGTCGTTACCAGGCTGTTGGCATAGGGCTGAGACCGTCGGCCGTGACACGCCGCCATCATGTCGGAGACGCCGCGCGAGACCGGCCGGCTGGACCTGAGCCGGCCGCGCTGGGACCAGTCGACGTTCGCCGGCCGGCTGCGCCACTTCTTCAGCATCACGTCACCGTGGCTGGCGCTGCACGGCCGAGACGAGCTGCTGGCGGCGCGGGATCTCGTGCAGCAGTACCGCGAAGGCCGCGAGCCGGCCGGCACTGACGATGAGCAGGTTTGGCGCGCCAAGGCGCTCTGCGACTCAGCCTTCCACCCGGACACGGGCGACCTGCAGAACGTGGTGGGTCGCATGTCCTTCCAGGTGCCCGGCGGCATGGTGCTGATCGGCGGCATGATCACCTTCTACCGCAGCACGACCGCCGTCGTCTTCTGGCAGTGGGCCAACCAGTCGTTCAACGCCTTCGTTAACTTCACCAACCGCAACGCCAAGAGCCCGCTGACGCCGACGCAGCTGGGTGTGGCGTACGTGTCGGCCACGTCCTGCGCGCTCGGCACGGCTCTGGGCCTCAAGCGCGTGCTGGCCGGCCGCGCCTCCACCTTCGTGCAGCGCTTCGTGCCGCTGGTGGCCGTGGTCGCAGCCAATTGCGTCAACATCCCGCTGATGCGTCAGGGCGAGCTGCTGCACGGGGTGCCCACGTTCGACGCCAAGGGCGAGGAGGCGTGCGTGTCGCGCGCCGCCGCCGTCAAGGGCATCGCCCAGGTGACGCTCAGCCGGAATGTGATCGTCTCGCCGAGCATGCTGCTGCTGCCGGTGCTGATGTCGCGGCTGGACCGGTCGCCTGGTACGCGCGCCGGACGCGGCTGCACGCGCCCGCCCAGATCGCGCTCTCGGGCGCCGTGCTGATGTTCATGGTGCCGGTGGGGTGCGCGCTGTTCCCGCAGACGTGCGTCATTGGCACGGACGCGGTGCGCCGCCTGGAGCCGGCCGTCTGGCAGGAGCTGGTGCGGCGATACCAGCCACAGCCGCCGCCCGACACGGTGCAGTTCAACAAGGGCCTGTAGCCGTGCCGGCCCGGCCCGCCACACCTGGCGGCGGTGGGTGGTCGCTGGCGGCTGCAGTCGGCTGTATGAGTCATCCAATGTATGCAGTCGGCTGTATGGGTCATCTGATGTGTGCGGTCGGCTGTATGAGTCATCCGATGTGCGCAGTCGGCCGGATGCGTCACCTGATGGGTGCAGTTGGAGGGGGCAGTCCGCCAATGACGTGGATGGTGCGAGCGGTGGGACTCAAAGACGCGTGGTTTTGCAACGCCAGGAGACGGAGATGACCCCAAAGTATCTTAAAACGTGACAGCAGAAAACTTGTGCAATCAAATGCAAGGTACGTCCCCATCGGCAACTCAACCGGTTGGAGAATCATTTGCACCTGAAGGGAACGTTGTGCAAAGCAGTAATGCACAGAATCCCTTCAGTCAAGGCTCAAAGCTCAGAACACAAAGTGCAATGATGTTTTTGTTAGGGTTGGTGCAAAGCACAAATGATGCACCAGTGCATGCAAGAAAACACCAAGTTTATAAAAAAGATCGATTTCTTGGCGCGGAGGATTCTGCATAATCGGCTATGAGTAATTGCGAAGGAAAAATTTTGGTAGTAGTGTGGCGCAGTTCATAAAAGCTTAACCTTTTCAAGGGTCTCGCAGCTGGCATTGGGACATGTCCTGAAGTCATCGATATTGATTCGAGTTTAAAAGGGCAGGAAATGACCCGTGTTTTTCGTTGATGCCTGCATTGTCAATATCACTGCCCACCTAGGCATTGTCAATACCACTTCCACTACCACTACCCATACGTTTTTAGCGACCATGCCATGGTAAAGTGCGGAACGGTTACAGCGTCAGTGGCCAATGCCTGACTGGGAGAAAGACAAGAGGTTCGTAAGGCGGTGGGGAACCTTATTTTTACTTAGATTGAAAACAGTTTCGGCACGCTCAACGCCTGTGTTACAAAATGAAGAGATCAGGCATGCGAGCAAAGCTTCCTCTCTCATGTTTCGGAGAACGAGCAAAACATTTGATGCCAACACGCAGTTCTTCAACCGGTACTGGCCTACCTGGTACAGGGTCAAACGTGGCAAAATTTCGACGTTGGAAAGAAAAACTGGTGGCAACTTGAAAAGCATCGTATGTCTACAGTCTGCTGCAACGTTACATGTCACTAATACAATTGCGGGCAGGTCTAATCTGTCAGCGCTTTGTACGTAGGTGCAGTAGATTTTGCTTCGTTAGGTCAGCGAATGAAACTTTGCTGGGGTTCAGCAATTTATCTTGAGATGTGACGTGCTCAAGGACCATCAGGTCTGGTTTAGATCTGTCCAGGATCTCCGAACCTAATAGAGGCGAGGCCAACCTCGGTTACAGTGTTTACGCTGGGATTGTTTGTACGGCGTTACAAACTACTCTGTGCAATAACGGGGTGCCTGGTCAAGCTGTCCAAGGACGCGCGGTTGGCTGCTCAAAAGCTGCGCATGGTAATATGCCAAGTGGGAGGGTGACCGGAACTATGGCATCATCCCCGAGCAATGGGCCGTATCGCTTTATTGTTCACGGATCGGCACATGCCACACATACGCCTACTGCTTAAACAACTCGCGCTCGTAGGAGTGTGCCAGGTGTAAGCGTTAGTTGGTCGATTAGTTGACGCGGTTGGAGACATCTCTTATTTTGCCAAAAGTTTGTTCTGCCCTACCGCGTATGCTCGGCGCAAAAAGGACGTGTTTGGTACCGCCCTCGTTAAAATCGCCATTTTAGGCCGGGATGCTCCTTGAGGTGTTTGCTTTCCCGCCCTTTTTGTGCGACTCCACCCGAAGTATTAGATAAATGGAGTAAGGGGGTGGCGGGAAAATGTTTGGTAATGGCGCGCTAACAGCAGTCGAGGCAAAACACCGTAGAGTAAAGGTGGGTAAGGGAGTGATGGCAAATGTTTATTGTTTACGCTCGTATTAGCCGGGGTTTAGACTGTGCAATGATTGTTTTTTTATGCACAGGGGAGGGTAGCTTAGGGACTGTAATGTGTTGGTGAGGTTACCTCGCGCATCTATTTTGCGCTTTTGGGCCTTTATATCATTGTGTATCGGGTATTTCTTCAAGTTATTTGGCGCTGTGTGTTTGAGGCAACAAATACTTAGTATTCCAGCTGTTGTGGGTAAACAGGACTTTCAGCCTCGTTCGTTTGCGGGGTTGCCTTACCGATGTCTTCCAGGGCGAGTGATAGTGGTAGCGTGACTGAATCTTACGTATGTAGCCAAAACTTTTCTAATCGAATTGTCAAATTTTCTCTAACAAAATTCTGGGGATTTACACAATTTCTGCGAAATTGCGTTGTAGCTGTATGCTGTGTAAACATCGGCTCGGTGAGAGGGGAGGACGGCTCATTTGGCCCCCTCCTTGGCTACGTTCCTGCGGGCCACGTAGGTATGCAGCTTTGGACGTGGTGTCTATAAACTGGCGCTGGTAATTCTATTCTCAGTACTGATTGCCATTTCGTGTATACTGTAAAGATATCGAAAATATACGACCACTCAGAGAACCTGTGTATTGGACCACCCTGCAGGTGACGCGGCGATGCGCCGGGAGATACGCGCAGCTCTGGTATTTGGCGATGCATGGGCATTGGCGGACTGGAGGCAACACCTCCCAGGCTGACATCGAGTTCTGCGGTGGAAGCGAGCGCACCCCTTTCTGCACCAGATTCCGTACTGACATGCCAATGAAATGGAGAGCATCAAATACGAGCGAATGTTTTTTCCCATTACTTAACCTAAATGGTCCTCATGTCAACCGTGTCATCTGCACCACGCGACTGGCTGCAGAGACGTGTTTTTCGCAAGATGAGTTGGGGTGGGGGGGGGGGGGTTAAACGGTTAAAAATGACGCAACCTGCCTCAAAGCACGCCAATAAACGGGTTTCTCCACGGCTTCGGCTTACTTTTGCCCCAATACTGGGGGGATGGGGCTAAGTTGGGGGAGGGAAGGGCCTAAAGGACGCATCCCCTCAACTGAATCGGAAACTACACCTCTGACTGGATTCCGTTGAAACATGATGGTGACCGTAGGCTAAATTTATTCACAAACAGAGTGTCATTTGTAGCAGCTGTGTTATTCAATAGTTCAAACCACTAACATGCAGTGCAATGCTTTAGCCTCCAGCACGATCGTGGCCCACTGCTACGCTGTTTCTTGCGTGCGATGTGGCGAACCAATGTGGAGCGTAGCTTGGACCTCGGTCTACACAGATCTTGGAGGGTGCGTCTGCTTCCCACAGCGAGCACACAAATACTTTTAAGGTTTAACAACATTTGAAACAGCAGTGGGGCATGGGCTGCAACCACACC
>NW_023596746.1:8144410-8187236 GCF_011947565.3 Pollicipes pollicipes
GGCAGCAGCGGCCGGCCTGCCGCACCGGGCACCACCTGGTGTCGAGCAGAGCGGCCGTGTCGAGCCGCTGGGCTCCCGGCCGGCGGCGGCGTCCAGCAGGTGCAGGCGGCCGTCCCGACGGCAGGCTGGCAAACAGTAGGCCGACGTTACACGCAGAGCCCGCCCGCCCGGCTATTTCACCTCCGAACAGCCATGGTTCAACAGCAACTGCGCGAGGCTACAGCAACACTTGCACTTGTAGCACGTGCATATCTCAGCCCTCGATCGGATGACACCGACTTGGACAGATTGCCAGGCTGCCCACTCCTTTACCGCCCAAAACTAAAACACGCACGTTCCTTAATGCGCAATTATAGTATGTCAGCATTTATGATTAGTGTAGAGGTACAATGGTAACAAACGTGCGCCCGCCAGACACACGGCATGGTTCGCATCGGACACCATCCGATCCGAGCTTCCACTAGCCGGCCCACGTGGCAGGCGGCCGTGGTTCGACCATGATTGGCTAATCGATGAACGCGGTATCAAACAGGAGGTTCCCCGTCCCAATCAATGCAGGTCCTTCGTGGGCGAGCCAGGCACCGCCCGCCGCCCACAATCCCAAAAGGCAGCCGCATCGGGGTCATGTTCCCGCCGACTCATTCTGGTGGAATGCGAGCGGATAACTGGCCAGGGCTGAACTTCGTAGAAACACATGCATCAGACCTAACTGACCTAGGGGTCGAGCTACGGGATACATTTCACGGCCCATGGATCGCACCAATTGAATGGCAGGAGTGAACATCTCGTGGCACACCACGAACCGTGCTTAGCAAAGGCTACGATCGCACGTTACTCTCACGCAACTGAAATATGACAAGCTTTTTTATTACATAGACGCTGGAGCATCGTGCACTGCTTTGCATGCCACTTTTTTGCCAAAGCTTCGCTGTCCTCGCTATTCTAACTCCGCAAGTTCTTGCCTAAGGTGGACATTATGTACGGGTGGAAGAGACCAAAGAAGGTTGGTGTTGTAATCTGTCGCCCAGTTTTTTTTAAAAAGCAGAAATGATACAACCCTGTCCATTTTCTCCTAACCATGGCCAGGAGCGTTTGCGTGGCCGCCGCCACACAGCTTCCCCAACATACCTTAATGAGAGGCCGGCATAACGTATGCACACTTTTAACCCGTGCCATTACAGTACGGTCACTTGGAACAATAAGTGAAGAAGCGTCAATACCCGCGCTGTCATATGTATGGGAACCTAAGATGGCACTGACTGGAGTCACCACTTGCCCTGGTTCTTGAGGAAATGAAGTGCTTTTGGTTGCAAACAAAACAAAACAAAAACGTTTTTGGCGACACAGATTCATCCAACTGAGTATGTTTGTGAGACAAAATATCACAAATTTTCCTTGGTAACATTTTGTGCGTGGTGATGATTGGGCTTTTAGGTCATCTTTTGTGCATGGTGACTGCTTGCATACATACTAATGTCGAGAACTTGGAAAAACAAAGAGGTACCAGCGCCCGACCCTAAAGACAATATTTCAGCTTTGCCCGATGTTCGCCCTCGGCTGGAAGGTGTTTCCATTGCGCACACTGAAAGACATTTGTCGAGTCTTCGTTCGACCGCTATCAATTCGGACCATGTCGAGGCCCCACTCGCCCTGTGCGCCACGGGCAGTGGATGGTCCCGGTATGCAGCCTATGTGCCCACCCATGTGGCCTATGGAGAACCGTCCCGAAGAGCTTCAGGGTATTGCTGATTCCAAAACCCGACAAAGCTGCATACGAAGCCTGACGGCCATTGCGATCACAACGCACACGATCCTAGCCAGAACTTTCAGGAAGTGCATTACCAGGCTCTGCACCACGTTGCGTGCAAGATAATGCTACGATCAAGATAATGCTACGATATTCCGCATCACCTTTCACGCGTCCACCTATAATAGCACCACCGTTGAAAAATACGGAAAAACAGCCATAGTACAACCAGTGTTCCAGTGTTCAATTTTATTGATTTTGTGCTCTATCACTCCAACCTGTTATTGACCAACGTACCATTTTCAACCTGGCATTGTGGTCCGGCAAACCTATGACAAAATATCTGGAGGGAGCACTTAACACCTCACAATGTACAAGCCTGGTGGTGTTGCGTCCTGGCAGCCTGAATAAAAAACATGTAAAAAACTTCCTGAAGTTTCTTCAGGTACAGCTCGGACACGGATGTGCTGCCTTGGTCCAGACACCACCTTGGAAACGCCACGCCCAAGCAAAGGCGCAACGCCATGCTTACGAGCTGGAGGCATTGCAAGTCAAATAATGAGTGTGCTAATGAGAGTAAATATGTCATGAGAGCCACACTCCCCGAACTCAGCGGCTCCACGTCCTCTTGCGCAGTGGCGCGCCGTTCACACGCTGGGGACACACCCACCCTCTGGCGCCTGGTCGGGCGGCTGGCCGTCCCGCAGTTTGTACGTGCCGCAGAGCAGCAGGTGGCGGTAGGGCGGCAGCGGGCAGAACTCGGCCGTGTCAGCGGGGTACTCGGTGTCCCAGCTCCAGAGCAGGCGCCCACTGACAGCGGACTCCATCGCGCACGGACCACCTGCTGCACCTCTCCGGGCCGCCACAAATGTCACGTCTCGCTCACCACCGAGACAACTCGCTATCGGGGCGCACAACCCCTACTTGAGGCTTATTAGTCCCCACTCGCACTCCACCGTCCGAAATAAATGCTCCACCGTCCAAACGTGACACGTCTCAGCTGCAGGCTACAAAGTCCCGCCACAAAGCCACCTCCAGCCAGGCGCCGTCGGTCACCAGAGTCGCGTCCGCGGAGTCGAGGCTCGCCGCCGCCGCCGCCTAGACTTGGCGCTGCGCTCCGTCTCGATGAGACACTCGCGCACCAGGATGCGCGCGTGGCCGATGCCGCGCTTCAGACGCTCGGCGCTGCTCTTGCTGCCCGAGTAGGTGGGTCGGATGTCGCGGCCCATGTCCTCGATGACGGCCAGCAGCTGCGAGTACTTGGACTGCGAAGGCGGCCGGTACTGAGCAGCCGCTGCCGCCGCGAGCGGGTCGAACGCCGCCGGGTTCGGCGTGCCCGGCTTGCTGAAGGCTGGCGAGCCGGACGCCGAGCGGTCGTCTTCCATTACAGCAGGACCGGTCACCGTCTGCAGGGGCCACCGGCGGCACAGCAGGTCAGGCGTCCCTGCCGACAGGCGCGCCACGCGGTTTGACTTAACATGACATTTGTGACAGGCAAGCGACCGGCAGGCGGGAAGAGCATCCGAACGTGGAGATGTGATAGATCTTCATACTATGGCCGCAGCCGGGACAAGAGTGCCATTGGGATGTACAGTGAATGGAAAGCGCCGAATTATTGTGAACGCCGCACACTGGCGTCCTTGCATCGCATATGCGACCATTTCGCGAAGACTAGTGGAAAAAATTGATTGCAGATATGGGGTACCTGTCGTTTACTGGAAGCATAGGCTTCGCCGAATGGTTGTGGTGGTAGTGGTATACCCACCAATCTTGCAATATTTTGGAAGATTTGAGCCAACCGAAAGCAGTCGTTTTTTAAAGTTACGTAGGAAGAAGGCCACTCCAGGTTCTTCTCATTTATTACACAAGTCTCATTTTTCCGAATTTTTCTTCTTTAAAGGCACATAGAACTCGCCACACTTTTGACTTCAACAATGCCCTGACAGAATGACATAAAACCAGCTGTACTTCCTCATGACAGTGCCTTCAGTATTTTAGTTCATAGCGCTGTGGCGGAAGACAGATTGTTCCGTGCACTCTGTGGAGAATTGAACTGTAAAAGTAGGGATAGCTGCAGTGTTCACAATTTTCAAAAATTCTCAAAAACTCCTTTTTAAGACATGAACATTCTGTTTGTTCTATGCAAACTATCATTGGAAATTTCTTAGAAGGCCTTCTCCAGCTCAGATGTGCTCCAGCTTAAGATTGGAAACAAAATATGACACTGACTCTCATCAACCCCAAACTCTCATCAACCCCAGGACTTGAGGATCTAATCCTGGTATCCCCTTTTAATGTCCAGTGTATGTGCAATATCTTTGTCCCTGCACATTTGAATGGCTGAAGCCAACACAATTTTTCCCAAACCATGGGTCAAGCATGCTGGATTTTATAGGCTTGCAAGTGAAGAAATTCATGTTGCATGTACTTTTTAAAAGTGCTTTGACTGTCATAAATCAGAGGACATAACCCAGTTACCAAACACCGCATATTGTGAACAGTCCTAATGAATATGACCTTCAGTAGATTATGAAACTCCAGACCAAACATATCCCTGAACCTTGATAAGAGTACCCACAGGCACTGCCTGGAGCTACTCAGCTTCATACTGGAAAAGGCTCTTATATTCCTGGAATTGCTTCATTCTGGATTAATTTACAAAAATAGCCCTGATATGACAAGGATGACAGGCAATGGGTAGGTGATAGAGGCATACATGAACTAGCTGAATCAAGATCAACAAATTGTGACATGTATATGCACAAAAAGAAAGAAACTGATTGTATTACATATCAAGCTATCCATCTATTCTGTGGGAGGCAGCTAGCTGTGTTTGAAGGCTGGTTGGCATGATCATAATGTGTAGAACTGGTAACTGTAGTGGATACGGGTTATCAAATGAGTATATTAGTGTCAGGCTTCCTTTGCTAGAAAACATACTGACTCCAGAATGTGCTCTAGGGATAGGTACCACTGTAAGCCATATGTGCTGACACCAGACAGTACAAATTGCATGTCATGACAGAACATGTTCTGTCTGGTATGGCATCTGCAGCAACAAGTTTAGTGCCTACATACTGTAATAAATACGCTGAAAGTTTCATGGACAATTGCAGCCAATCTCAGCACACAGAGATAGAGAGCCAATATTTCAAGAAGCTATGGTGTTGCAAATTTAGTTTCCAGTAAAAAAAAAACCAACATCCTTTTGGAATAACATAATTTCAAAACAATTCAACCTGGTCTGAGTCCAGTTTACCTGTATGCATGCAGCATAAAAATAAACAAACTATATATTACACAGCAATATTTGCTTAATTGCACAGCAATATATCTTTTTTACTGTGCATCTGACAATGCTGTGCAGAGACAAAGGTGTGGCCTATGGGTGTTAGCTGCAGCCAACAATGTTAGACATTGTTGACTGAAAGCTAGAGAACACTGTATATGACTTAATGCACTGATGTAACTAAGGTCAATATTGTTACCCCCTTTTAAAAGAACAAATTATATATAACCTACCTCCCCTACAGCAGAAACCACTGCAAGTCGTCCGAAAAAACAACTGAGACCCATGTCGTGCAAGCATCCAGAAGCGGATGTATTTTTCCTACTGGTTTTGTCAATGAGCAAACAGGACAACATACCATAAAGGTACCAACAAAGATTACCGACACGTCAAACCAACAACTCAAACCCTGCTTTGAAATAAATAGACATTCCGGTGCACACTACAAATAAGCCATAAAGCTCCATTTTCATCCATGCACCTACCGTTTACGAGTCACGCAGGCGCATATGCCCGCGGCTCTTGTCAGCAGATCCAAAGCATCCACAACGCCCCATCCCTCAAGAAGACCGGCTCAACAGCAGCCACCAAGGTCACAAAATTATGGTGAAACCGTCCGGTAATTTTCGCGTTATCTTCCATTACTAGCGTGACGTCACTGGGACGAGAGCCTGAACGTTACGCGCCGAGTCGTGACTGCGAGACAGGGATGCAATGCCGCGTCCGGGGCAGCCAGCACATCGGAGATCTTCATGCGGAACAACTAATTGGTAAACTGTTAGCGGAAGGTGCATATCGGCCCACTATGTAAAATGCGATGGCAAGTATCGTGGATGTGCATTACGAGCACCTGAGGCAAATCATTAACAATATTTTCAGCTTTTCGCAGCTCGACAGACAAAAATCTGTCAATTTGTGTATGAATCCAGCCACCGCTATTTTATTGTGGTGCATGGAATGCTCTGTAGAGCGAGGCATTCCACAAGTTGGGTTGTTACCTGGCGGCTTCCATTCGCTTCATTGACTCACATCCACATTCCGGTTCCATACCCTCCAAACATTGGCCACGCATATATTAGCCTTCCACACAGACAAACACGTTCATTAACGCCACTGGCCATTGCGGCCACCATTTAAGCCCATCGGCGTGTCGCCACGAGCCAAGGCACTTGTGTCCACCATCTACAAATACACCATTACACACACAGAGCACTTCACCCAGCCCACGGCCGACGATCAGCCGGTGCTGGCCAGACGCGAGGCGGCGCGCCGGTGGTCGGGTCAGTTCACAAGCGACCAGCGGCGCAGTGAGGCAAGGCTAGCATGACTCCCGCAGGCCAGAGCATTGTTCTGTATGAGTGTCTGAAGCCCACCACCCAACCTCCGGGTGCGGGGAGGGGAACACACGTCTTCAAGCTCGGCAAGGCGATGGCGAGGACGCGGACAGACGCCGTTGTAGATCGACACCACTCTAGAGCAGTGCACGGCTGAGTGGCCTGTCTGTGAGCCCCGCACTTCTAGGCAACTTTCGACAAAACAGTAGCACCGCGCCTACGTGATGAAGGAGGGGCCTCAAAAGGAGAAATCTTCCCCCGCGTTCTCAACCAGACAATGATAGCCTTGGGCAGACAACGGAAGACTTATCATGTCTAACTAAGGCGGACACATCGTTTTGTCCTGCTCAGACTGATGCCTTATGAGTGACGCACATACGGCACGCAACATGGCTTAAAAACCCTTTGTCTTTATGCACACAATTCTGGCTACGTGTCTTGTGCTTCATTTCATTCGAGGGGCAACGCTATCACAGCTCTTCAAAATATAATACTTGCCTCATCTGGTGTGACAAGACGCAAACATCGCTTCAAAGTGGTTGAGACTTATTGAGCTCCAGAATAACTGCATGGTGACTGCCACCGAAAATAAAACTCCGGGAGCGGCCCAAGTTCAGCGCGTCACATAACGCGCCCGACTGTCGCCAACTGCGGCGGCGCCGAGATCCGCGCTACCACTCACACGGCCACCTCGTCCTCGACGGTGATTGGCTCGCGGGAGCTGAAGTGCGTCCGCGACCGCACCCCCACCGGGATCTGACGGCGCACGCAGTTCGGTTCGAACACGCTGCGCGCGTTCTGAAACTTGCGCTCGAAGTCGACCACGGGGCTGGTGTCCAGGCGCGGCGGGGAGGCGCGAACGGCGGCGGGCCGCGCGTGCACCACGTCCGCCCCGGTGTCGGCCGTTGGCTCGGCCGCCGGCTCGGCGCTGCTGCGGGGCCCGTCAAGCTCGGCTGTCGGGTCGAGCGGCTGCGGCGCGGCGGCCTCCCGCCCGGGATCGCTGCAGCGGTCATCGGCCGCAGTGGTGGGAACGAGCGACGGCGGCGGCTCGACGTCTGAGTCTGGGCCGCCGGCGTCGGCGTCGGCGTCGGCGTCGGCGTCGGCGTCGGCGTCGGCGTCGGCGTTGGCGTCAGCATCGGCGTCGACATCGGCATCGGCATCGGCATCGGCATCGGCATCGGCATCGGCATCGGCGTCAGCATCGGCGTCGGCGTCGGCGTCGGCGTCAGCATCGGCGTCGGCGTCGCCTTCACCGTCGGCGTCATCGTCACCGTCGGCCGGCTCCCGACCCGCCGGCTGGCGTTCGGCCGCGGCCGGTGAGCTGGCCTTCAGCGCGGCGGTCTCCTCAGTCAGCCGCCAGACGTCGTAGCAGCCCGAGTCGCGGATCAGCTCCGAGAGCAGCGGCTGAGTGAAGTCGCACAGCGAGAGCGGGCTGCCGGCGTCTGGGGGCCAGCGGTTAGCGGTCAGCCGCAGCATTGTCTGAAGACAGCCACTGACAGTCAAAAGTGACGCGGTGCACACAGCCGATCACCAACACTGTCAGCTCTCACAGACGGAAAATCGTCCACAACACTGTGCGGTCACAAACATGGTTGTGGCAGTGTAAAGGAACAGGTAACACTGGGCTCCGGGACGCTGCTTCTCCGTGCTTCTCCACGACTGTGCACGGAAACACTGTCGCTCGCTGGTCAGCTACTGTACTCTATTTCGCCGTCTGTACAACCCCTGCTCTGCTCGGTTTCAATGTGACTAATCTCTCGCGCTGAAAATCCGCGAAAACCGTTTTGAATTTCATTGTTTGGCAGCTGGTGTGACCGTGGGGACGAAGATTTTCCAGAGCGTACCCATCAGCCGTCCTGCGGTTCAATTGGTAGTGTACTGAACACTGACCAATGGGGGCAGACATGTAAGTTCGCGCTATCAAAACCCCGCCTGAGTGGCTCGTCTATGCTAGTCATTATCACTGGCCCAGAGTGACTGAACAGGGCGGCCATGTTGCAACCATGTTACAAAGCGCGGTATAACCTTTCTGCGAGAACTCGCCGCTAAACAACAGTTGCACTGGTACGATGAATGGGTCCGAGTTTCATAACGATCTTAGTTTGATAACGCCCATGACAGTAAAACAAACATCCCAGACAGACTGCCCCTAGTTTCATAGCAAATCACGCAACGAATTAGTCCAAATCTTAAACAGAGTTGTGTTGAACAGAAACCATCACTCAACCACTGTCTTTGAACATAAGACTAGTTCCTGCTCAAAGCTGCCAGTAAAGCATTTACGACTTCTGCGGGGATCTAATTGGTGTGCGCGTTCAACGCTTCTCCCGCGCTCATTCGGGCGACCACGGGATGAACTGGGGCCACGCTCAGCACGCACGACCACATCACACGCGCTGCTTCATTTTACGGTTGCGTTGGTCATGGCCCCGTGATGTACGCGCCTGAGCGCCGGGGCGCACGGTAGGCACGCATGGCTAGGTGCCGGGTGAGCGGGACAGGCGATTTTTCGGGACCCGACGTCTACGAACACCGCTGGAGGCATGCATCGTGAATCGATTAGCTTAAGAACCGGAGTTAATATAAATTGTGATCCCGTGGTTAGCTGTACCGGTCGCATTATACTTCCAATCATGAATCAAGACATTCGTTGGGTGTTTGATACATGCACCAATGATAATATCCAACACAGAAAGTAAGTTTGCGTCTCAAATGACGTCGGTGCGCGGTAGCATTGCGGCGTACGTTACAATATTTCAGCTGAAAATTGTCCGCTGAACCGACATTGTTTTGCTAGATTTGTGAAGTTGCGCGCATTCGCACCAAACTATGCTTGTCAAAGTCCCTGATTGCAAAGGTTGCCCTGCAATACGCGCGATTAAATTTCGCTAAAACATCGCCTTTTACCAAGACACCACAACACAACGTTTAGGGCACGGGAAAGCACAACACGAGGAATGGATTGGGCTCACCAAAAAATCGGTCTTGGGTTGCAAACGTAAGAGGTTTCACAGATGTTAAACATGAACAAGTCACGGACGACATGCATTATTCATTCCGCATTCGTCCTTGTGCTATGAAAGCATCGTGACACTGGGAGCGTTGACTGGCTTAGTACATCTGCTTTGGTCACGTTTACTGGTTTAGTTTACTGATTTAACCTCGCCACCAGGGGCGCATCACTGGCAGTTGCCCCCATACATATGAATCGCAACCGATGACAATCCAGACTTAAGCTGTCCTGCCCGAAGCAAGTCCATCTCATTGACCTTCCAGCAGCGCGACGGCACGTTAGACGATACTGGCTGCGATACTGCCCAGCGGCGTTCCGCAGAGGGGGAGGGGGGGGGGGCGGGGAAGCAGGGGCAGGAGCGCCTACCAGGGTCAGCAGAGAGAGCACGGGCGCGCCGAGCAGGCTGGACCGGTGCTCGGGGTCGACGATACCCAGGTCGGACAGCTGCTCCGCCTCCAACGAGTAGAAGTCCTCCACACGATCGAAACCGTGCAGACTGAAGATGTGCGCGTACTCCTGTCAGGGGCGAGAACTGGTCAAGAGCGGGGGAAAACAATGGCCGATCTTTAAGTCCCAGGGTATCAATGCGGTAGGCAAGACCGTCAAATTAACACAGGATTTCTTTTCGAACCAGACTTGTAGTTAACTCTAATGAAATACAGATTCGATTTAAGAATCGATTTCGCTTTGACTTGGGTTTGATTCGGCTCCATTGGTAGCTCAATTTAGTCTGTTTCGAAATTGATTCGCATGGTTTGTGACAATCAGAATTAAACTGGTTCCACCCTGAAAATACCCGCTTCACAAGATGATTCAACCATAACCTTTGGGTGTTTACATGGTCCGCGTGGCGCTTCATAACGTGAGCTACTATTTAAGTTGTGCTTATATAAATATAGCATGTAAGCTTTGAGCAATCTGCTCGAAACCTCACTCATCCCCAGGGGAGATGGGAGATACGAGTGCTCAAAGTCGCGCATTTTGATATGGAGGGCAGGAGCCTTTGCCATTAAACCGGACTTGCCGATGTCTTCAAGTTCCCTCGAATATCATTTCATGCTCCTTCACATTCGTGCTTCTGTTTCTTTGCACGAATTTATAATAATTCATCTATATTGGCCTATCCACTTTTATCAGTTAAAAAGCAATCTTGGCTTTTGAAAAGAGTTCATGCAGACGCATATATATATATATATATATATATATATATATATATATATATATATATATATATCTATATCTATATATATATATATATATATATATATATATATATATGTATTTGGGAAGCTATCTCCTGTTCCAATTCGGCTCTAATTTTTGGGTTCGGATTCGAAAAAATTGCACGTAAGAGGAATCAGGGACAAGTCTGGGCTCTACATCATAATACTCGTAGCTTGTCAAACTTGTAACAAAACACCATCTCTAACACACAAATCGTAAACAAAGTATATACATACGGGGTCACTTTGCTGTTGATGTCAATCGTTGCTTGTTTACGCGGTGCACAATTTTGTCACCTTAATAAAGGATGTAAAGAATAGGGATAAGGAAGAAATGAGGGGTGCCATATTTTCTTAAGTTGCAATAACACAGCTTATCATACAGATCAATCGTGGGTGAAGGAATATGGCTGTCATTGCCTAAGTCCATAACAAAAGCGAATATAACTACGTGGCTGCTATGCACACACGTTGAGTGACACTTACCAATTCCGGTCTCTGAGGGTATTACTCTGTACCAGTTGGTGAAGGGCATACATTCACATCAGCTGTTGGTCAAAGCTGGTGATATCAGGCCGCTAGCTTATATCCCCAAAACGAAGGGTGTCTCCAAAAACTGCCGAGCCTTAATGGTGTATATGGTCATCTGAAAGGCTATGCAATGCATGGTTGCCTCGGCTTTTTGCTTGCATCCTCAACTACTGGAACTACGAGTTTTTTATTGTTGCAAATCGTCGATGACTGCAGTAGGCCAGTTCCAGTGTACCTGTACATTCCTGTTCACGAAGAGCCGATTGCTCGGAACTTCTTGCGCAGTGGGAGCCCGAGGAAAGCCTAAGGCCAGTCGCAGCCACCTTATTTAGTCAAGTTTGACAAATTCCTTGAAAGTAAGAACAATATGGTTTTGAAAACAATGGTCTGCACGCCATTTGGCTTTTCTGTCTGCCTGCTCACGAGACAGCGTAGCGAGTCCACTTCAGTAGCTGTCATTTTACTACATCGACGGTATTTTTTAAAGCAGAAGCTTAAGGATTCAGGATGCGTACATATAACCAGTACTGAAGAGTATAAGGTGAAGAGGGCTGAGAAAGTCACAGCCGAGCCAGAAATATGCTTCTGGTAATTCGCCTGTGCCCGTTGGCCCGTTCGCTGTCTTTTCTCCATCCTGGCTTTAGTATGAAAAGCCCATTAGTTTCTTTTTTGTGCGCATGCCTAGGTTGATGGTTCCGTTCGTTTCCCTCCACTTATAGACAACACCCAGTCTCCTTCACTGGCGATGCCATCCCATTCGTAAGTAGTGCCAAATACCACACCGTTTACAATGTTCCCAGCCATGCTGGTTGCGGCTGCTCGGCATTTGCGTCGGCGGCCAGCCTATCCAGCGACTAGACGGCTGGTCGATTTTGCGACCAGCTATTGGCTGATAACTAATGCAGAGCTCCACAATTGGTTGCACGCTTGGGCACGGAGTGTGCAATGTACTTATCATCTTTTTGATTTGATAAGCTCAGTATCAATGTATCCCGCCATCCCAAGAACAACGCCTATCGCCCATGATTTTCGCAAAGTTCCGAAGCTGCGCCAGGCCTTCCGAAACTTCCCAAGGCCTTGCACGACCGTGCAGGAGCCGAAGGGTTACTTGGGTAGAATCTCGCCACCCTGTAAAAGTCGCTAACCTTGGTTGCCAATCCAAAGGTGGCTTCAAGAAACGATAACAACCGCGATATCTCCCTCAACAAACGATAAGCTGCTTTAATGCGTCATTTATGTTTTTCCATAAATGTCAAGACTTTTTATATTTCACAATGGGATTTCCCGATATTTCCGCTGGGATTAAACTTTACGGTACGTGTTCCATACCACCAAACAGTTAGCGTGTAATTACAAAACAAATCTAACTGAATCAATTTCGCGCCTGTGCGAATCAAACCGAGGCTGAATAGTTACCGGACCCGACTTATGCATAACAAATACACGGCCGAAATCCGTGCAGACACAGTCACTAGTCACGTCGGCTAGTCACCTCCTGTGGCTAGCCGACCCGGCTGGTTGGCTAGTTAGCCGCTTTCTGCGGCTACCCTATTGATCAGCGGCTAAACCAACACCGACCTCAGTTTAAAATGGAAATTTCATGGTATGGTACGTTATCATAGTTAACGTCACAAAAGTCACGCAACAAACCGATGGCGCCTCAATTTGTCCATAGCTCCAGTTAGCGACCTCTTTAAGTGTGGATAGGCTCCTAACCACAAAGCGTTCGCGTGACAGCGGGACAAACACGCTCCTGAGGTCGAGTTAATTTGGGCAAATGCAGCTCAACAACAATCACGCGAAATGTGGCAACCGACACTGCAGCAGCTGCGTCATCATGGCCTACTGACCGGCACGCCGAGCTGCTCCAGCAGATGCGGCACGGAGCTGGGCCGGCCCTGGAGCGGCGGCGCCGCCGACTGACGCGCCCGCTCCTCGGCCGGCAGCACCTCCACGTTGATGAACTTGAAGGTGCCCACGCGTCCGTGCAGCGCGCCCCGCCACAGGCCGCTCGGGTTCATGCTGATGACGTGGATGGTGTCGCCGCGGCTGAACCGGAGCGCCTCGCGGTCGTACGGACTGGGCACGTAGTCGACCCGGGCGCGGGCCAGACCGACCGTCGGCCCCCGGTACCCGCCGTCCGAGTCCTCCGAGGACGAGGACATGTTGGAGAGCAGTGAGCTCCGGTTGCTGTCGATCAGCGCCGGTTCGCTGCCTGGAGACGGAGCGCCGACATCGTCAGGCTGCAGCAGCGCAGCAGGCCGGCAGCACAGCCAGTCGGGGAAGCACTGTTCATGGTTCATGCAGTCCAAGAAATAAGTAGACTCGCGGCTCATCATTACAAACCGGTCTAATCTCCGTGGGTGCAGTTCTACAGTTGCTGCGGTACAGATGCGCTGCGCCACTTTCTCCGGCACGCGATGCGACAAAGCTTGCACCGCAACTGGCTGGTTACGCTGATTGCTGCATTACATATGAGGCACGACTGGAGATGCGCCTTCCGTGACTTAGAAGCGGGTTTGGATGGTTCGGATTCTGCTGGCTCCGACTCCGGCTCTGGCTCTGGCTCTGGCCCAGGCTCTGGCTCTGGCTCTGGCTCAGCCTCAGGCTCAGGCTCAGGGTCAGGCTCAGGCTCAGGCTCGGGCTAAGGCTCAGGCCCAGGCCAAGGCTCTGGCTCTGGCTCTGGCTCTGGCTCTGGCTCTGGCTCTGGCTCAAGTTCAGGCCCAGGCTTATGCTCAGACTCAGGCTCAGGCCCAGGCCCAGGCCCAGGCCCAGGCCCAGGCCCAGGCCCAGGCCCAGGCCCAGGCTCAGGCTCAGGCTCAGGCTCAGGCTCAGGCTCAGGCTCAGGCTCAGGCTCAGGCTCAGGCTCAGGCTCAGGCTCAGGCTCAGGCTCAGGCTCAGGCTCAGGCCCAGGCCCAGGCTCTGGCTCTGGCTCTGGCTCTGGCTCTGGCTCTGGCTCTGGCTCTGGCTCTGGCTCTGGCTCTGGCTCTGACCTGGGTCCAGGCCCGGCTGACCTACTCACCGGCCGAGGAGAGCGCCGAGCCGTCGCTGCTGCGGCTGTCGAGCGAGGCGCGGTGCTGCCGCCGCTCGGGTCCCGAGGCCGGCGGCTGGCGGGCCGCCAGGCGACGCTTCAGGTTGCGCACGCCGTGCACGAGCGTTGACAGACGGCGCCCCGACCGCTCCGGGTCCTGCCACATACACCAGAGGCGGTTAGTACGCATGCAGCGACATCCAGTGACGACTCCGCGATCTCTCTGGGTTTGTCGGCGAGAGGGTGTCTTTAGCGGGCTCTCATCGTCTGCCTGTTGTGGGTCAATATTATCATGGTTAGACTCCAGCACAGCAATACGGGTGACCAGGCCATATCAGAAACATGCTTGGTAATTGATCCCAGCTGTGCTACCAGCCTCGGGCCTAGCGCGCTTTCAGATTCGCGGGGCTGGCTTCGAGGATAGCGTTTATCTTATGAATGGGATGATCCAGCGGACGCCTCCTGCTGCGTGTCTCAGTGCCCAATGTCTCCAGATGACATCGTAGGCTGCGCCATCTGTCATATTATTACCGTCTACCCATCACGTGAGGACACCGCAGGTGTGTTGTGGCTGGGCAAGTTCTGGCACAAGAACATCGGCGAGTATGACGCAGTAAATCTATTAATTGGTCATAATGTCCATAACATCTCCTGTTTTCTCCACGGGTATACCGTGTTCTGCGGCGCTCATGTACCGCAGAAGTTAGCAGCTTGCAATCTGATCGCTTCACGTGTGGCGACCAATCAATCTGCTAAACAGAATAATAATAACAAGTCATACTTAAATCCAAAAGCAAACTAAAAATTAATCAATAATTAGCCAAAACTAGCCAAATAATTAAAATTAAACTAAAATAAAAACTAGCCAAATTAGCCAAATAATTACACCTAACTTCTTCAAAAACTAAGTGCGAAGGTACTGTGCTTACGCCCGGTGTAATAACGGTTGTACGTGACCTCGACATTCCGTTAATAAGCCCAAGGATGTATATATGTGGTACAATCGCCCGTTACTCTAGCACCAGCGTCTCTTAAAGCGCATCCGTTTAAGCGAGGAGCCCTAAAAAAAAAAAATGCTGAAGGAGGCCACTGAGCCATCAAATTTACAAGGCCCGGCAGGACAGACCTGCGCCACACGCCCGCCGCCAGCGAACACCGCTTGCGGATCCAGCAGAAACTTGTAGCACCATTGTGCATAAGAATGTGTGGTACGTGATTTTAAGCGATGTGTCGACATTCATTAGGAGAAATCACAAGTCATTTGAAAGAACACGTCAAAGCGCTTCTTTTCAACGCTGTTGAGGAACTATCAGGCATGAACAGTTGTTGCCAGTGAGAAATCTGAATCAAGTTGCCATCCTCGTCATTATAGGACATATGCTGCCACCTCTGCCGCTGTCCATTATCCTGAATGGCGTAAACCTTGAGCTGGTGCTAGGTAACAACGTTTTTAGTCATGGCAGCGGCTCGAAGCAAGCTCGAGCAAATTTAGTTTAGTTCGGTAATTGAATTAGAACCCTTTCGACCATAATTAATCACTTCAGGGTAATGGAATGGAATGAGAATGGATAACAGTGAGGCGGGTCGCCATGAACGCGAGAGGCCAACCGTCGAACCTTAGCCCGCGCAGGGACCCCCTGCGGGCCGCGCGATGAGTACCCTGTCGGGGTCCCTCTCCAGTAGCCTCAGCTCACCCGTGGCTGGCGCATGCGCCTGCCCTGAAGAAGCGGGCGTCGCGATGACGCAGAAAGAAGTAAGAAGTGGAATAACAGGGTCGTATGGCATCGCCATTCAATAATTTCATTCACCGATAGACGTGTTGTTTCACAACGGAAGGATAGACAGTTTCTTTGGTAAATATGCTGCGGGAGACGTTTTTGTGTGTAAAACCTATGACAACCCGGCATAGCAGTAAAGCCGGCCCTGGTAAGCAATGTTTAAACGCATGCACAGACCAGAGGATGAAAGTTCAGAAGCTCTGACACGCAGCGCCATCTATCACATAATAAAAAGGCTGCGTTTCCGGCTTCTGCTACCTGTATCGCCAGCGAAGATTTCCACTGGGCGCTAGCTTCCCCGAGGCAGAACATCGCACCGCTATATTCACGCCGCAACATGAACCGCCCCTCGGAAAGCGCTGGTCGCAGAGCTGGGCGTTCGATCACCGTGCTTGCCGACAATTCATCACACCGAAGACCCGCTGCTCTTCCACCTTTTACATGAAGCCGTTCTTCGAGGCAGCTCTCACCCATGTCCGGCCCGGGCGCGCACCCGACGCGTCTGTTCGGGGGCTGCTGCACGTGCCGGCCGGCCAGACGACGCCGGCCACGACCGGCTGTTCCGGTAAAACCTGATCCCAACGGATCTACAAGGTCACGGCGAAGTCTGGCGAAAAGCGAAGTCGTGGGGTGCCCGGCGCGCTCCGGTGGTTCGTGACAATAGCTGTGGCCGATTTCCCCGCTGGAGAGCCAGCGCCAGAGTTAACGTCATCTCCAACAGGTGACCACTGATAGAAACAGCCGATGAATGGCGCACTATTCAATTTGTGCCATTTCAGTTAAACTGTGTCGTCTCTCTTCTTGAACAACGAATAGTTCATGAGCATCGTGCGCACTGAAATGGCGGTCTGCAGAAGCGAGGTTAGTGAGCCCTGATCGTCGCAACCATGCTGGAGGCACATCCTACACTTGCACCTGAACAGGAGGGAACGGCAGTAGATATATAAATACAGGTGTATATATATATATATATATGTATGTATGTATGTATGTATGTATGTATGTATGTATGTATGTATGTATGTATGTATGTATGTATGTATGTATGTATGTATGTATGTATGTATGTATGTAATCTCATACATGAAAGATCCTCAGTAAAAGTCTAGACTCGTTACCAATGAAATATCAATCATTCAACGTTTCAATACGCTTGAGTAACATCTTAACTCATATTACATTACATTCCTGAGCAATGCGACAAAGTGACATTCAACAAGCATCGCTAGGTTATGTAGTCTATATCGCGCACAGCAAGCAAGTAAATGGTCCTAGTTCGCACAATTCAACGCTAGCGCACCACTTCTCTGCACGCCAACTTCGTCGGCTAAAAAATATAGTCACGCGAAAAGAAAAAAATGATTCAGAAAAGGATGTTTCAGGGACGAAACACAGAAAGGAAGGACGAAACACATCATTTTGCATGACCGCAGAAAAGAACTATATAAGAAGGAATGAGCCCTTTTATGCTCTGATTTAGCCTCTCCTGGACGGAATCCTGGTTACAACATCACCGTAGGTTCGTAAGTCGTACAATAAGTTCGCTGTATTGGTCTGCATCTCAAAACCCAATGCTCTCCGAAATTTTGAGGACCATTCTCTCACACGGTTCCCTTTAACACGAGCCCGCGGGCGGTCCGGTTGCTATAACTCACTCAAAACACATTTCAATGCACCAATCGAACCTGCATACGTGCCATTCGAATAACAACTTATCGAACACACGTTCGGTTTACGATTGGAAAAAACCGTTGTTATATGACCTTGAAAAAACGTCTGTTTCAGTGTCGCTGAAATCTCGTGACAACACTTTCTGATCTGTCCTTCCCCGTTGCTGCAATGCTTCTCAATCATCTATCATCATCATCCTTCTCCGTTTTTCGGTAAGGGAAAAGAGCCAATCTGTCCCAACACCCTAGTATGAATGTGTTTGTCACGCAGGACAGTTTTTTAAAAAGACGTGCGAGCGACAATCAACTTTCACTGAAGCCGCCTGGACAGTCCCTGCCGCCAAATGTAGCGAAACCGTCGGTCACAATCCACGGGACCCCAGGTTGTTCAGCATAATGAAAGCATCTGGAAAGGGTTCGGTGCGCAAGAACAGCTGCATAGAGCGAGTGATTCTGAGGTGTCTGATCCGCTAAACCCGTATTCTGAGCTGCGTACTTTTCGAGATATAGACAGACACCGCAGGCTTTGAGTACGGCCTAAGAACGGCACCTAGCTTTACCATTAACTGTGTTTTCTTCGAGCTACATGCTCGCTGAGTATTGCATAAAGAGCAACTACAGTTAAGTACAAAATGCCTTTCATTGGTACATCACTTGATCAGATGACTTTGGGTGTCCACCTGTGCATGGGCAGTGGTAATCAACTGAACTTTTGAACAGACAACTATATATATTAAAAGCGATAATTTGCCTGTAAGGCCAGCTACCGGTTCGTTCACTTCAAGTTGAAAAACTGACCAGAACGCTCGAGCGGAGGATGGTGCAACGAAAAAACGGCTTCACCGACGGAATTTCGTAACGGTTCAAAGTGCGCAAAGGTACCCGAGCACTCGCGGGTGCGAATACATCAAGCTGAAACCACCCCACGGCTGCGAATAGCCCAGCAGACGGTGCTTGCGCAAACCCCGGATGCGGTGGGCGCGCGCGGCGACGCGGCCGGAGCTGCCGTCGAGCGGGCGGACACCACGTCACAACACCCTCAAGCGGAAGCGACGGCGCTGACCCGCTTCTCAGCGACGGCCGAGGCGTCGCGGCGCGCAGCCGTACGGTCGGCGCCTTCCCGCAAACGTGACTCACACGCGGCTGCGAGACGCCGGGGAGGAGACTGCGGGCAGCTGGGATGGTCGCGCGAACCAGCGCCGGCCCCAGGCTGATCGCCCGCCCGCCAGTTGTGGGAAGCGCTGTGGAATCACGCACCGCAACAGGATCTGTGTCGAGCCACACGCTGTGACGCAGAGGCAAATCTATACGCAGCCACGAGCTCACAGGCTATGAGCGTGAAGCGATCCCTCATGTCTAAAGCGTTTCGAACTAAACAGCCAACATCAGACCCTCTTAGTGCGTGGGCCAGGTGTGGCCGTTTGCGAAATCGTTGGGCGCACGCACTTGTTACGCTTCAATGAACATCCCGAAGACGCCCACTTACGTAGGCTTGGCACGTCTTTGAGCGAGCACCTATTGCTGTGGCATGCCAGCGCCCTAAATCCTGACTCAAACACTACCTTCGGATCGGGCTTGCTTCGACAAACTGACTGCGTCGAGCCTAAAGTCAACGACTCGGTCCATATTCAAAACTGGAAGCCAGCCCTGAACATAATGACTAGTTCCTGGCCCTTGGCGTTATTTGTTGGGTAAAACCCGCATTGCGGTTTTGTCACCGTCACAACGCAATTTTCGCCGTTAGGTAAAATTGAGTGCCAGGCCTTAGCCATTTCATTTATCAACGCTCGGACTGGTTCCTATGTGCGAGGCATATTATTATATATTTTCGAAATATATTTTACTAAGACGTGTTATCTCCACAGCGACAGTCACACAAAATAAGTGTAAGTTTGCGTGCATTTGAAAAATGTGTCTGGAGGATAGGGATAAAAGCTTACAACTCGTAGATGGCTTCAAGACCGATAGCTCGTTGCACATTTTGGCGTGTTTTTGCTGTTAAGGCGATGCAATTATTGGCATGCAGTTGATGTACGTGTACTTATTACAACGCATGTTCTGTGCGTTGTAATACGTGCACGGCGTTATTCCACCATGCTCTGCGAGCAGCGGTGACAGCTGTCGATAAGTTTAACATCATCTGCAAGACAATGACGTAGGCAGACGAAAGTCAGACGCGCGTCGGTCGCCCCGTGCGAACAGGCCATTAAGGTACTAAGCACCAGCCAACCTTCAAACAGAGCAGGCAACTCAAGGTCGCCACCATGACGTCAGCTACAACCCCGGTGTCGGGAGCCCGCTGTACGCCCGGCGTTTGCCGTTCACTTGAAAGGCTGTGCTCGCCCGCAAGTCTTCGCTGCTGTTTTCAATACACGTTACATAACCTTGCCCGTTCTCCCCAAAATCACCGGCAGTGTGACGTCATCCCAAACACTGCCACTCTCAAGCCGGAGTCTCCCAGTTCACACGTTTGAAGCCGCACGCACGCAGGCACCGGGAAACATAAACCTCCTTGAGCCCCATAACCCCCAACCCCCATGAACCTGTTGCCGCGAGCAGACCACGTCTGCGCGCATCGTGCATGTACGGACTACCGCGCCAAGGCCTTAGAACAGACTACTGCGCAATCTTAGATCACTGTCTTCTAGCTCAGCTGTGTCATGCGTGCGATTCAAGGTCACAACAAGCCAGAAAAACACTTTTGGTGGGATAACGGAGCCTGAGTATACATGGCACACATCGCGTTTGGTTGAAAAAATATGTTTGTTTGGTTGTCTGATTGCGATTACGTAGGAATGTTTTGTGTTAGTTCGCAGGCTGCGTTGTTAAGAATATCATATACGTTAATTTCAAAATACAAGTTTGGAGCACAAACACGTCAATATTTCAGGCATTTCAAACAATCATGCATAGGAATGACGAAATAGCCACGGAAAGTTCCGAGTGTTAGGTTTAAACTATCAGGCATGCATTTTAAATGCAGTGGTGTCAAGCCGCGCTGTCACAAAGGCAAGAAGAAGGGATTTGAGGCAAGGAAGGGATCTTGAATGAACGAATTACTCTTTAATGGCGGCAGCCTCAGAACGGCATTCTGCAGGCGGATTACCTCACCACCCCCTCATTTTCATAACAAAAAAGTCTGACTAGAATGTACGCGCCACTTTTGGACGCCGACAAACACGAGCATCCCGCGTGCGGTGAACGGGGCAGTGTTTTAGCTGTGCGCCGCAGCGGCGCTATGACGAGTGCGTGGCCGGGAAGTGGCTGGACGGTCCGGTTACTGGCGGTGGGTTGGGAATCCCCGCCCGTCGGCTTAAAGAGAACAGCGCCGGTGAGCTGTACTTCTTGTGATTCAACTTAGAACAGGAGTGCAACACTTTGTTAGCCCTTGAGAAGCGTAACAGCTTTTGCTGTAGTGGCGTAGTCAGGTAGGCGTGCTTTTGGGGCGATGGTCCCCTGAAGGGGGATAGATTCCTTGAGTCCGTGGGCTCAGAGTGTTTTGGCTATTTACGGCGCCCGCAGGTCTTACAACATAAAAACGGGTCCCCACCTATCGAAATACGGTTGCGAGTTTAATTCGGCCATCCGAATAAACCACTGTGTCGCGAAGCGTCAAAGACAGACCCTTGTCTCAAAAGGTCCATATGACCCTACTTGGCCCCCTCTCGAGCAAAATCCTGGTTATGCCACTGTTTTGAAGGGGACGGGTTTGGTAAATTTGGGTCACTTTTTAGGAAATAAACAGAGCTCAGAGGACACCTACAGCAGCGCTTTCTTACTATTTTCAAATGGAAAATGCTCAAACAATTTAGTTCACTCGCATAATGTAATGTCATGAGACTTCGCCCATTGAAATACATGTCCTAACGACATTCTAAGCGGGTATGATGGGAGAACCCGTGTATGTAACAGCAGGGCCTTCCGGCTATCCCGCTTCGCCCATCCGCAAGAACCACGGTCGCGTCATGTGAAAGCCCTTTTCCTTGGCGAGCGGTGACAGGCCAGCTGAATTCGCTAAGGGGGGGGGGGGGGGGCAAAAAACAGGTGGGTGAAAGGGTTGAGCCAATGTAAACTACGCTGGCTGCTACCTGGCGCGCCAGGTGCCCTTACCTTCGTCACGTTCTCGGCGACCATGACGTCATCATGTGCCGGCTCGTCGTCGTCGCTCGACCCCCGCCGCTGGGACCGGCCCTGCGGACAGTCCGCGCTCGCGTCAGGGCGCAGCGCGACACCCGCTCCGGTGCTGCGGCGCGATACGGCGCGGAACACAGCTTGCAGCGAACGCGGCACGGCGCTCCAGCCGCGCTGTGGCGCTCAAGGTCAGCTGACGTCACGGGCCGCGGGGCGGGGCGCGGACGCCGGTCTGACGGCGGGCCTACACCGGCCGTCACGCGTCACCTGGATGCTTATGGAGGCTTACGGTCGGCAGCGTCCACGTCGTCCGTTGCCGAGACGCCGCCACCAGTCTGCGCGCGCAACATGGGTGGGCTATAAGATGCTTACCAACACCCGCCCAGAGGCGTAATTTCTCACGAAATCATTTGCACCGGTAGTGCGGGCTTACACCTTGGGTGGGTGTATTAAGAGTTTTCTTCAGTGAAAGAGCAGTAGCTTGCGGCTTGAGCGTCTGACAGGGTCCCGCCGCACCGCGGCTGGAGTGGAGCAAAGCTGACGGACGGGTCACGCAGTGGAGCGGAGCGGACGGCCGCGCGGGTCACACCGCTCGGGTCACACCGCAGACGGCCGTCCGGGCAGGGGTCAACCCACGGCGTGCGCCACACGGAGCGGAGAACGAAAGCATGGCTTCGAGAATGGTCAGGGTGAGAGGGCCACACACGAACTGACTGGCTAAGGTGACGTCATCGTCTGCTGGCACCGCATGTGAACGAGCCCAGAAGCTAAGCAATTTGGTGCCACTTTTAGGCGATTATTTCTGATCGTGTTGCTTGCTGCTTGGCAGTATGCCTCCATGAAAGAAATGATGGATTACTCAACCGAATCACGACACCGTGACCCTCAAGCTTCACGGGGTGGTATCGCAATGTGTCCAACACAAAGTGCCGATCCATCAGCACATAAGCCGGGTGGTGCTCCAAACCAGTGACGATCGGCAACTTCTCTTGACGACTTGTCAACGTTTTTCTGCCTGCCTAAATGGCGACAAGGATATGGCTGTTAAGTCCCCGCTGACCCGATTTGGACGGGGTCTGGGCGGGCAGGACATCATGTTAATCCCTTGGTTGACACACGAGCGGTTGTGATGGCAACAACATCGGCTGCACCATTCCAGCGAATGATACCGTGAATACTTTTATCTCGTTGAAAGCCAACCTTGCATAATTTGTCAAGGATCACCGTTACCTACGTTGTAAGAATTAAGTCGTTGCATCTGGTAAAACTACACGAATATCACGCCTTTCATCAGCGCACCACTGTTACGCGGCACCAACGCAGTCCACTGTTACGCGGTGGTAATGCGTCCGATGTCCGGTGCCTGGGGGTGGGAACAACGCGAAGCAAAGTATGGGGGCTGACTCTGCGGCTCCTGGGCGGCAGATCCCTCTAAAAAACGAAGACATGAATCTTGACGCCGAAGTCGCGTCGCGTACATGCAGGTGCGCGTAAGTACCACGCGTTTCCAACCAATCATGTGATGTGGAGGCAAATAACGATCAGAGGAAATGTGAAAATGTCAGGGCAACTGGTGGGCTACAACTGCCAAGCACGACTTACATCTGTGCAAGACTATATATTTGTTTGTTGAAACTTGCTCGGAGTCACGGAGCAATGGTCCTCCAGCTGCTCTGCACGTATGCTATGCAGCCGTCTGCGTTTTGGGCTAAAACGATATTGCTGACGGTAAAACGTACACTCGGCGAGCACCGATAAAATAAGTCAGTTTCAGAACAGGTTGCCATCGCGCCGTTTCATTCGCTCAGCACTTTCCCTCTGTCGCGGAACCAGTTGTTGGCGGTGCCCAGTCCCAGCTGGCCGAGCGGACCCGTGAGGGCCGTCCGGCGGCGGCTCTCGGTGGCGCGCGCGCCAAACCGGCCAAAACAGGCCGCCCGTGCCGGCTGGCGAGCACCGGCCGCACGACCCGGTCGCCTCGGCGAGCACCGAACGGAGCGGGCTCCACGGGGCGCCGCTCGGTCCGGAGCACCAGCGCGTCAACCGCAGTCACTCCACACACGGTCACAGCCCGCAGGACGGCTGTCGCGAACCAGGTCACGGCATGGGTTCACCTTTCGGAAGGTTTTTCCGTGCCTTAGGACGGGTCTGGCAGGGCGAAATCCCGACGGGCAACCGGTTGTCTGCCATCGCTTGTGGCTGTTGTCACTTGCTGAATCTTGAGGCAAGAACTTGCGTCCCACGCGTCCGGCTTGCGCGCGCCGCAGAGAAAGCAAGCTACAAGATGTTGCAAGACGCCCCAGTGTGCGGCGTCGCTCGTTTACCTCCTGGCCGGACGTCACTGATTTGGATCATTTCTCCTGTCGAGCTGGACCGGCGAACAGAGAGCAGCAGGTGGGTCACACGTACGCACGCACGCACGCACGCACGTATATATATAATATATATATATATATATATATATATATATATATATATATATATATATATATATATATATATATATATATATATAGACTCCGGGGCGTCTGCAGGGCTGCCGGTTCGGTGGTTGGTCAGCCAAGAAAAGCCCACCGGAACCGGAGCAGCCGTGTCCACCGACGTCACCAGCTGATCACGTTGAGCACAGCCCCAAAAACCTGCGCTCTCACTGCGCCTTTCGAAGAGAGAGCGTTCGCTCCAGGATGAGTTTTTCTACCCATCTGTCGCCCATGGCTGGCCTCGTCCTGTCTGCGCCCGCGCGGGGACAGCCCTCAGGACCGGTGGTGGCTAGCTGACCTGACCTGACGGCACGCCTCATATGTCCTGATGGCGGAGCGCCAGTGACCATTCGCTTCCCACACCAGACTCCGTCTCACCCGGATGGTTTCATTCCCATGCCGCTACCAGCCGCGTGCATAGCCAAAAGGCATGTCGGCTGGCGCGTTTCGATATGTTCTGAATTATGCGCCGATTTCGTTAATCAGGAGGTGAGCGAAATCATTTCGGCAGGATTTTATCAAGCACGTAATTATCTCAATAACGTTCGGGTGGATCCAGCGATTCCTTGCCGTTAAAAAATGACTTATAAATCTGCACGGCAATGTTGGAGATTTCCTTAAAAAGGCGTGGATGCAGAACACCTCCCTGAAAAATACCGGGTCTATTGTCCCTAGCCGGCTGACTAGAGCACATGTGTTGCGCTCCGGCAGAGGACGTCCGGCTTCGTCAGCAGGCTGCATGATATCACCCCAGCTCCAGATGTCGCAGCATGCGCGGTGACGTAAGCCAGTGGGTCCCCCACAGAGACGGAAGAGAATGTTGCCTTAGCGTAACGCTAGCGCCATGACAAAGCAACATATCCATCATGTGGGATCCTTCCTCTCGACGCCGACATCAGACCGGCATTCAGACAGCGCATCACCCCGGCCCCCCGACATCAGAACTCGTCGGCGCTCTGCGCGAGGCCGGACCAGCTCTCCGACGTCACACCCAGCCGGTACGCCAACATCAAACCACATCCAGACGGCGCATCACCCCGGCCCCCCGACATCAGAACTCGTCGGCGCTCTGCACGAGACCAAACCAGCACCCTGACACCACACCCAGCTGGAACGCCAACGTCAGAACTCGTCGGCGCTCTGCGCGAGGCCGGACCAGCACCCCGACATCACACCCAGCTGGAACGCCAACATCAGAACTCGTCGGCGCTCTGCACGAGGCCGGACCAGCACCCTGGCATCACACCCAGCCGGTACGCCAACATCAAACCCCAAGCTGACCACTACGGCCGGGAAGTTGGGGTCAACAATAAACCTGGAGAGCTTAGAAAGTAAGTTGTTCACTGGAATGCCTGAAAGTTTACCATTATAGGGTAGCATCATGGGAAAACGTGATATCTTTCGTCTTTTAAAAGCCACTACTGATTTTCTGAGTTAAGGCAATAAATAATGGCGCGAGCCAACGAGGACCGACATGACACCTGACAGCCCTGACAGTTCGCAATGAGGAAAACCTTCACGCTCAGCGCAGGGGCATAAGCTTGAAAAAGTGGCGGGAGGAGGTTTCAAGAACCGTTTTCAGCTTAGTCCTTCACACGCATTACCATACCATTGACGTTGAATGTTCGCAAAAAGTGGGGAAAAGGATCTTCTCCACCCGGTCCTTGTACGAAACACTTAGCCCGAACGACAACTTCAGTCCGCAGCACTTGTGATTGATTTTCCGCACGCAGCTCCCTCAAGCATTCCCGGAGACACGACTTCATGAGAAAGCTTTCACTGGTCACATACCGCCACGTGATGGAAAGGCGACGAAAGATTCCAACACGCCGCGTTTAGTTTTCGCCCGGGCCGAATTTCGCTGGGGCGATGTTCGTTGCCCTGTGCTGGCCTTGTAATATGAGAATCACATGGCTTCTGTTGCCGACACGGTGCTGCAGTCATGAAAATCAACCAAGCGGTGCGCAACTGTTGCAACAGTGTCATTTTCTGCACATATGACAATTTCTGGCCGTTCTTGGCAAACTTTCCTAGAGGATAAAATATCGTGCATTCGCTACATTGCACAGTTACCTGAGCACTAGCTATCCGCTTTCTGTGTTTCACACAGCCAGAGAGTTCAGCCGTAGAGCACCACGCTTTGGGCACGAACGATTGATGCGGAACATTGGTTGCTAAGCCTTGCACGACACTTCCAATCCATACTGACAATTACGTCACACCTGACTGTCACCGCTGTCGGTGGTTTTCCTTCCGCACGGCGGAATCTGCGCAAGTGGCTGTAATACGGGATTCTACTGCTATCAATGTCATAGAGTCCGGACTGGCCCGCCCCGGAGAAACCCGTCAGACCGGCGCACGGTGGCCGGCAATGTCTATCGCCGGACCACTTATCGCTTGGGTCATCCCTACCATAAAACAATAGACGAAATGAGAAACTTCGGGTGAGTAGTGGGAAGAGGACAGAGAGGAAGAGAGAGGGAGGGAGAAAGGTAGAGGGAGAGAGAGAGAGAGGAAGAGGGAGAGAGAAGAGTAGATGGGGAAAGAGGGAGATAGAGAGAGAGGGAGAGAACGGTAGAGGGGGAGTGGGGAAGAGAGAGAGAGAGAGAGAGAGAGAGAGAGAGAGAGAGAGAGAGGAGGAGAGAGGAGAGAGAGAGAGACCGAGGAGAGAGAGAGAGAGAAGAGAGAGAGAGAGAGCCAGCGCAAACGCAGTGTGATGGCAGACATCAGCGTCGATGCAGTGTGTCTCTTCCCCGGTGAAACACGCTCCCAGGGGTCCAGCCCGGCCAAACGCCCGACGGAGCGTTTGGCCGCTGCGTGTGATCCTTTCACACGGCGCTCTCGAGCGCTGGCGAAACGGCCGTCCGTCACCGCACAAACCCGCCTGCACGACGGGGAACGGGAGAGTGGGAGGGGGGGGGGGGGCGGTTTGCCGGCGGGACAGGCCCGGCTCGATGAGACGCGGCTGACCGGGTGAGATCGGACGCAGGTCGGCTGCCGCCCGCAGCGCCGCAGTCTCGCCACGTGGTGGACAGATTTCCAGAAAAGCGGATCGTCGGGGGTCCCCAGCAGGATGCAGAAGTCAGGGCAGCAGCCAGAGCCGCGGCTCCCGCCGGCCGTCACAGTTCATTTGGCGTTACCCACAATGGAGGGTTTTATCGAGCTAAATGCGGTCAGCTTCGTTTCATGGCGTGGCCTGCTCGGGTGAGTGCGTGGTTGGAGCGAAAGTGACGTTTTTCAATACGGTGCGTGTCAAATGCGTTGCGAGCAAGCCATGAATGGAGCATGTCAACTCGTGAGGCACGAAATGCTCAAACTATGCGAGCTCACGGTTTTTTTGTGAGTTCGCCATAGCCACTCGTCATCTCGAGGAAGACAATCCTGCTCTACACGTGCGCCCCATCACAGCTTAGTACCTGCTATTGCATCACTTACACAGCTCAGGTACACCCTTTCACAGTGGCGTGCACTGTGCATAAGTTGCACGCGAAACATCGGGAAGTGGCGGCCGGACATTTTCTCCGCCCTCGCGGCGTCGACTGGGCCTCGGCGGACGGCAAGCCAGGGTGTACTCACGTGCGAGACGCTGCGGCTGCGGCGGGTCTTGCGCGCCTTGTTCAGCATGAAGTTGCACACGGCCTGCGGCGCGCAGCCGATGTGGCCCATCAGGCTGCTGTTCTCCTTGTTAAACACCGCGTGCATCGTGAGCGCCCCGTGGCGCGGTGCACTCGCCCTCACGTGTCCGTACCGCGGTTGGCTTATTTTCTGCGCCGACTGATCACTGAAATTTGAACTTCTTTAAGACACCTAGTCAGCTCCTTTCGCGAGATGCACATCGGGCTAACAGTAGGTTCAACAGCCCCACGCTCAGCCGATGACAACGTGCACACTTAATCATCCACGAACGAAGCGGATAGCGGCTACAATGACTGCAGTTTCTCGGACCGAACGGGAGTTGCGGCGTCCGCTGGCCGTGTCACGCCGCCGGCGGCAGCAGGTGGTTTTCACGGTGCGTTAGAAGGTGACCAACAGAAGCATTCCTGCTCCCAGCAGCCTTTCCCCGCTCTAATCCGCTTGTATTCGTCCGAGGCCCTCTCAACAGAAGAGCTTCGGCCATACTCGAAAGCGCGCTATGCGTCAGTGATCTTAGCTAAAATTTGTGCTAAAGCAGCGTATTTGGCGCTGCCAGAATGCAGCTAATCACCACGGCGTGCGTGCAACAGAGCACGTAGTTCGAACGGTAACTACCTAGTAACTACCAGTTCAGATAAATGACTGATTACTTGCCAATACCAGTTCTGATACCTTTCTAACATAACATGCTCCTCCGACCTCGAGAAGGAGACAGCAGAGCATTAACCACACCAGCGCTAGGCCCAGCCGGGCAACGAATCATCTCACAATGCGTGCTGATATTCAGCGCACCTATTCTACAACGATAGGAGAAAGCGATCAGATTCCCGACTGGTGGCAGAAGCAAAGCGAACCCATTCCATGTCAGCTGCTAAACGCAACACCAAAAGCCATTCCCGGTCGGAGGAATTCCAATGTTGGGTCTTGCTGGCCAGCGGTTCCAGTCATAGACTCGAGCCATTTCCTGCGGCTGGAGACAGAGCGACCCGATTTCCAGCCGTTAGCAGTAACGAACTCGTCACGGCTGGAGGCCGATGCTCATGAGCCCCAGGCGTCGCTCTGCCCGCACCAGCCGGCGCCGCTCGTCACCGTCGACGTTACGGCCCTGGCTCGTCGCGGCCTGCCAGACGGCCCACGGCGGCTGCAGGCGCGTACGGGGCTGCCGGCGCGTGCGGGGTCTGCCGGCGCGTGCCACTCTCCACAGGTGGTCACGATCGATTGCTGGCGTGAGCGAGAGGCCAGACGCCCGCCGCCCGGCGCAGTCACGGGCTCGGGGAACGGGGCCGTGAGGCTGCCAGCGCGTGAGCGGCGCCGCTGACGCTCCTCGTCCCGGCCGCCACAGCCGGCGACGGCCGGGATCGCCTGGCCTGGCCCTCGGCGTGCCGCGGCGGATCGCGTGCTGGGCCCGGGGCGCGCCGGCGCCGCCGGGCCGGCCTAAACGCCCGCCGGCCGGCCGGACGGCCGAGACCGGGCAGCAGGCCGGAGAAAGTGGCGGCCGGCAGGGCCGAGACACGCCGCGCCGGATGCGCCCGGTCTGACCGATCGGCCCGGCGGCCGTCGCCGGCAGGCCAGCCGGCCACGATCGGAGCGCCGCCGTGGGGTCCGTCAGCGGCTGAGACGCTCCGCCGTGGCCCGGTGAAACCCGACCCGGCGCGCCCCTCGCCGCCCGCCCCTCACGCACAGCCCATGGTAAACAAGCCTCCCGACCCCGACCGGCGACGGTATTAATAACTTACGCAGCTAAGCGCAGCCCTCCCGAAATGTTCATTGTCGGGGTCCCGGCAACTGTGGCAGACTTTCGCTGGTGGCCGGGTGCGTCGGGAGTCCAGGCCATACCCGACAGATCACAGCCAGCCGGCGTGACACGTGCAGACGGCAGTTGGCGCCAGACTAGTACTCGTTGCGAGCCATGAGGGGCGTCGATTTGGATTACCCCGGCCAGACCGCCAAAAACGATGCGGAGTAATGATTCCAGAGATTGACTGGTCCGACTACAATCACAGCCGAGATTGACTGGTTTGGCGAATACCTATTTGGATCAGCTGGACTGACCGCAGCCACTCAATGGCCGCCCAGTCAGGCAGGCGTGCCACGCGTGGCTCCCACGGTGGGTGGCGGCGGCCTCCTGGCCCGGCGGTCGCCTACGTCGCGGGGCAATGCACTCCCGTCGGGTTGCGAACGCGGCCGGGGCTGACGGAAAGTCGACCGGCACGAAACAAAGCGCACCTGGCGATGACGCCACCGCCGGGCCGCGTCGCTCCTCGCCCACATGTGCAGGCCGAGCCAACAGCACAGAGGCGGCGGGGTACGGCGCGGATGACGGACGTCCGAGTCGTAATCAGCCGCTCGCGCCGCATGAGGCCCATTAACGCCGCCGAGATGGAGGCCGCCCGTCTGGCCCCGCGGTCTGGTTGTCACACGTTCGACAACAAGATATGGATCCTGCCAGTCCCTGAGAACCGAGGACGGCAAACAACACAGGATCAGGGCCTGACTGCACTGCGGAACGGGCCTGACCCTGATCCACTGCGAGAAGAACACGGGAGGGGCTGGGAACGGCGACGATTTCGGTTTGCTGTGTTGAGTGTCTTGAAATGTACCAGGAAATGAGGCAGCTTTGTAAAAGTGACGGCTGCTCCCGATTTTCCTCAAGCCCCCTCTACAAGGGAAAGATTCCAGTGTATGTGCAATCAAGAGAAGCACGCACACCTCAGCACCACACCGTCCCGCTCTGTGGCCCAACCGATGCTCCACAACAGCAGGCCACAAAACCATCGCGTCCCCAGCCACCGCCGGCGGACTTAACGGGTGCGCTCATCGGTGCGGCCTCAGCAATCGACGACGACGGGGTGAGCGACGCGACCCCGGCGCGGGCCCGCGGGCCACACACGCGTCGCCACGCCGGATGGTGGAGAAGGCGCCGCCTGCGTGCTGGTCAAGGTCCGGCATTGTGCCACCCCGGCCCGCCACAGCACACGGCTTTGTGGGGTCTCAATGCCGCGATGCTTGTCGGCCAGCATCGCGGCGCGGATCAGCGGACGCCGCGTGCGGAGGCCGGCCGCGAGCGCGGCTCTCGGGGTGTGTTTCTGGTCCGGTGCGCAGCGGCGGCAAATGGGACGCGGCCGGCACCGAAAGCCTGGCGAATGCGCAGACTCCCGGAGAGCGAAGCCGCCGTTCTGGGTCAACGGTGCTGAACTGGGTGGTAAGTCTAGCGAGGCGAGAGGGCACGCATTCGGTGAGCCTAAATGCGTCCCTCCTCAGTAGACTCGCTGATATTTGCCTGATGCAACAAAAGACCGCAACTTTGAGGATAAACATCAAACATGTGGTCAAAAGTCTGAGTCGGTACTTTGCTTGAAATGCGAGCACGCACCGACATGATCATACGTCAAACAAATTATCCCTGCCACCACCCGCGCGCAAGCAGCGTCGGCTTCACCACGAGCCGGCGCGACGCAAGACCGCAGCACACCACCGACAGACACCGCGCGGCCGGCGCCCAGCCTGCCGCCCCCTCGACGTCGCGGCGGGATGGCGTACCACCTCACTGCACTTCACCTGCGCGACGACTGGCGGCCGCCGCCCCGCCGCCGCCCGCCGCCGGTGGCGCTGCGGCTGCAGGCAACGCCGACACGCCTCGGTCCGGGCGCGCTCACTTCGAGACGCTCCGTGTAACCATCCAGCTAGATCTCGGGCGGGATGCGGCACGCCAGATGTCGTGGCCGCAGTAACTTTCGTGACTGAAACACGCGTCTAAAATTCACCAGTTTCAGTGGGCTCTAACGCATTCACGCATCATAAGTGTTCTTTTCCTCAATGTCCCAGATTTCAATAATCAATCAGCATAGGATTTTAACATTTAGTGCAAGTGTGTAGGAGCCGCGTTCTACTACACCTCTCACACCCGCAAATTCATGTCCACAGCAAAAAATTGAAGTTGACGTTATTTTAACATGTCTCGTGCAGTACGATGTCCCTACAAAAAGGCGCCAGAACTCCGCCGTCTAGCCGTAAGAGTCGGGAGACGTGTCAATTTTCAGCCGGCGGAGCGCGACGGACGGGCATTGTTCCATGAACGCAGTTTCACACGATGCTCCTTCACTCTAAGAGATAGTGCTACCATTATCGAAAGCATGCTTCTGTGCTGATCAAACTACGCATCTGTGTCCAACATATAAGCTCACAAAGCGTTCTAAATCGTCCTAAAATATCGCAACGGTCCGTTGATACCGTGAATTTCGTGTTGAGTGGTTTACAAACATTGCATGGTCCCCACGCTTTGCTAAGGGTCTGTTCTTCAGGGAAGAACAAAAGGGCGGGCTTGTGGTGGAAAAAGTAGCCAGTCCAATTGTGCATGGTACGATACTTTCATTCGCTGGCTGCTCCAAGTAGCCGGTTCGTCCTCTAACAACTCCTTGAAACCCTTTTCAACAGCATCACAATTTTCGTCTAAAGCTATGTCGCATTCTTGTCAAACACATCTCTCTCTCCACGCTTTCACGTTGCAAGAAAAGGGCACTGACCGATTTTCCCGAACCAAACAAACAACTGCCTCGAAAAGAGCGCGCATTGAAGTCAGGGATGTTACTGAAACTACTTGCCTTCCGCGTATGACCTTCGATGGCTTGTACAAAACGTGCGCTGTTCAGCGGACCTTAAGTAAGCTTCCGGTGACCCAGATTCTTTTGGTTTCGATGACTGCTGAAAGGTTAGACGACTCATCTGCGGTCCGACATACGGATCGGCAATAACACACAACGGCTGTTCGCATAGTTATCACACGCGATGTAGGCGGCGCCACCATCGAAGCGCAATGCGGTTTGGGAGCCACCAGTCATTTACATTGAAATGTTTGTTTTCGTGTGTATATGCAACATGCACACGTTTGTCCACCTATGCTAGTGCTGCGTGGGCGCACCTAACGGCTGCCATGCCTTTTATAGCCAACGAGAATTATGACCGACTAACAACGAGACGACAAATTACGGATACTTGCACACGGAACGCGATTCACTAGTAGCCATATTTGCTTCTTGTTTCAAGAACCAGGCCCGCCGCCCAGGTGCTGCAGAGGGTCTCAGACGGTGCTCCACACCCGCCTACCCGCTGGCGATAGCCATCACACGCAGAGTCACAGCGCAACGGTGGGCTGCGATGCCGCCGGATGCTAACGCTTTGCATAATGCCAACGTGACTGGAATACTGAATAGCGCGAGGCTTAAAACAGATGCATTGTCTGTGTATAAACTTAAGCCATTTCTATACATTCTTTGGCACACATTCTTCCCAAAGCTGATGGCAAGGGGCTGAAGGCCAAATTGGGGGGGGGGGGGGAGCTGGAGTGCAACCGGCTGAATAGCAAATTACACCGCTGATATCACGTGCCACCGTATGCAGGGGCAGGGAATATAGTAGTTCTAGGCCTCCCCTCATCACCTTATCTATGGCGTGCATTTATATGTATGTGCTCAAATGTTAGTGGTAAACTTTCATATATATATATATATATGTATATATATATATATATATATATATATATATATATATATATATATATATATATATATATATATATATATATATATATATATATGTGTGTGTGTGTGTGTGTGTGTGTGTGTGTGTGTGTGTGTGTGTGTGTGTGTGTGTGTGTGTGTGTGTGTGTGTGTGTGTGTGTGTGTGTTGTGTGTGTGTGTGTGTGTGTGTGTGTGTGTGTGTGTGTGTGTGTGTGTGTGTGTGTGTGTGTGTGTGTGTGTGTGTTTATATAAATGAAAGTTCCATTGATCACTTGCAAAGCCGACAAGACTGTGTGCCAGGGTCCGAAGGCTGACGTCCTCGTTTTCTGGTGAAGCAAAATCTAAGCAGACCGTTCCGCTCTCCAGTGTCTGTTATTGATCCCAAATATTGGCGTAACATACGACACTGCCTTTAAAGCTTCCAGGACATCACGCTGGGTCTGTCGCACGACTTGGTGAGTAGCGCTAGAGGGTCGGCCTTGCCTCTCCGCAAAAAGGCACATTGGACCGCTCGTGGTGCATGCGCGCCCATCCGGCGCAGATGTTCTTCATCTGGACCGTGTCTGGGCGGGATATCCTGGCTTTTGGTTTACATTAAACTGGCCCGAGTCAGCGACCCTTGATCGGTTTGTCCTCCTGCTCGGTCCTCCCGGCGCCGGTCGGACACTGGCCCGCTTCTCCGCCCGCGTCGCCTTCTTCGCCGCGAGATCGGCTTCCAGTCGATGTGTTCGCGCCAAATTTATGTTCAGTCTCGGTTGAAAGTGTGCACTGAGTAATTCGGGTCATTTCTTCAATTCCAGAGCGCGTACTCTGAAGCACCAGAGTGGTGGCGCTGCCCTAAGCGCCGGTGTCATGATTATATTTGCCGTTAATGGTTAGCTGTAGTGATGTTTGAATTCGACGTAGCTTTGATGTGGAAAGCAAAGGATATGGTATGGAATAAACATAGTATTGTTCTTCTGGGTAAATCGGGTCATCTCGTCATTTCCAGAGCGTGTGCTCTGAAGCGCCAGAGTGTTGGCGTTGCCCTCAGCGACGGTGTCATGCTGACATTTGATGTTTACGGTTTAATGTAATTATGTCTGACTTTGGTACAACTTTGTTGTGGAAAACGAAAGACGTGATATGGGGTAAACATAAAACTGTTCTTTCCAATGGGTCAACAAGGGACAAATCAGTGCAACCTGAATACCAAACTTAGGGAAATATTAAGAATATTAGGAGGCAAAATGTTTCTGCATTTGCTCTCAAATGAAAACCCATCGCTCTGTGTTTCTATATGAATGCATAGCATTGTAGGTGACCGAAAAGGTTAGAGTAGGTCGCGTGAAATAAGGTCATACTGCCCCAATTTATAAATTTACGAGAATAAAAATTGTGATGCTGGCAAAACGTACGGAGTGTGATTGTAAGTTCAGCGACATATGATTCTGTACCGCCTGGAGTGCCATTTATTGAGTCACAAGGATACTGTTGTGTTGTGGCCTCTCAGAACTGGTCGCGACGTGTGACGTCTCAGAACTTCCAGGTCAGTGCTCCACATCGCTCTAAACTTTGCACAGTTGGTTTCATGGCATGACATAAGCTCGTAGAAATATTGTTTTACCATAATCAACCACGCAGAAGTGTCATACCCCTGACCATATATCCTGAAGTAGGAACGCTATGGTCGAAAGTGCCTTACACGCATGCTCCTGGTTTTCGGCCACAACAAAAAAGCATCCCCGCATATGCGACGTACCGCAGCATTCCTTCCTTCAACTACATGTGGCTGATGGCGCTACCCACAATGCACCAAGCTGTGAAACGGCCTGTCAGACCGCAGCACTGCACTACCGAAATCACCGCTGTAATCTGTGACCCGCTCTAGCACAGCGTGAACAGCCGCGCTATTGTGTCTGCAGCCTTGGGCCCGGCCGCGCGGAGGGGTGACCCGTGTGCACTCCGGCGCTCGTTGCCGGAGTGCGGTGCCACTCGCAGCCATGGCGACAGTCTTGGAGCACTCCTGACGTTTTCACTCAGGACAGGTATGCACCAACCCGCAACGTGCTGTGTAAAGCCGATTTAGAGCTTGGTAACATCACACATACAGATGGACAGACGGGATTTTATCTTTAAACAGAACATACATGGCTGTGATCGCGAACAGCTGATTCACCACGTCGCCGTGATCTTATGAGCGCAGTCTCGCGTATGTGTTGTGCACAGGCACACCTATGCCACAAGTCATGACGAGTGTTGAGGCGCCTATTTTCGTATTCCAAGGTCACAAACTTCAGCAGGTTAATTCATGACCGCAACAAGGCCGACGTAATTGGTATCATGCGGATGCATGGCATAGCGACACATGGACCATGACATGACGCGGGCACGCGGAGTGCGTGCATTGTTTTGAGGCGTATCTGTCTTGAGGCCTTGATTTGACAAATCAAACTACCAAAGTTTGGGTTCGCCATAAGAAATGCCAATTGCCTCACGATCATAGGTTTTGATTTTGACCTCAAACAATGCTCGACCGCATGAGTTCAGCTGTTCGGATTCGAAAGCAGCTGAAGACGCGCTCTGTACACATAAGTGTGCCAAGATCTCATAAATAGCGGTCGCCTGAAAGAGATCAGATCTGTGTGTTTATCAGTCCTGGTCACCTGTCCATGAGCACAAGCTGTCGATCGCCAGACGCCAAAACTGCCGACCGATCGTCACGAACCGTCACGGTTCGGTGCGGCGGTCCGGTGGACACGCTGCGGAGCCGCTTTCGAGGCACGCAGCGCCGGGTGGCGTGCGCCACGCGGGGAAGGGGTGGGGGCAGCATGTGTTGCCAAGGCTACAGAACACACAGGGACATCCACTGGCGGAACAATGGCCGCCAGCGATGTGGGCGAGTCTTTTGCAGCGCTCCGTACTCATATGGCATTGCAGTTGGAAAATATGGCACGAGGGCTCCGTGGTGGATGTCCGCTTCGTTAGAATTCGTATTTGGTCTCAATGTGTCCATCATGGGGGCTGAGGCAGCAGGTGCACGCGCACTCACTCGTTCTTGCGATAGCAGCATAAGGTTGAACTGCTAAATTATATACGATGCTTCACGCTCAGAATTGCGATATAGGAGTGCACATTTGTATATCAGCTGCCTTCTAGCGCGCGTTCGTACGCTTCGTGCAGCTCCGCCCCCTAATGCCTGTAGACCGCGTCGGACACCACAAATTTTTGGCCTGTCTTTGATGTTTACGTTTTCATAGATGGGCGTGGAAGAAATTTAGCGTTTCATCCAAGTTGAGTTCGAAATACGCTCACGCAGCACGTGCGAGTGTTTTTTCGCACCTGTGTAGCAGCTCGTAAGCGGTGTATGCTAGAAAGCTGAGCTTTCAAGGTGACAACGGATTTGTAGTCACAGCACGTTTCCTCACAACTGTGATAAAGTAAAAAGTGTAACACACTTGCGAGTCAATAAGCGTTCATTAGCCAACTTTAACAAGCCCTTAGCGTTTACCGCGTATGTTTGCATGCATACCTCGCCACCTTTGGATCCTACCTTTAACACAACAACCTTGAATGGGTCCAATCAATATTTCTGTTCGCTGCTCGGCCACCTTGATCGGCACACGTTCACGGATTTCGGTTTTGACCCAAAGCCCACGCTCCAAACGGGGCTACTTCCAGTGGCATGTCATGCACCGTGTTATCTTTGAAAAGTTAAGATTCGGTGTTTGCAATTATGATTGCTTTAAATGCGTCGGATTTTGTTATTGGATCTGAAATGCGACACCTTGCATCTTTGGAAGAATTGGATCTGGGCAATAGGAATATTTTTTCCTAAGATCCTTTGTCAGAGACGGGATGAGGAACAACTACCCAATTCGGTAGGCTAATTGGTCTTAAAAACGAAGATATGGACGGGCACACTACTAAGGGTGACCGCACTGAGGGACGCATGCCACGTACATGCGTGCCGCGTGGTGCCTCTGCGTTATTTTCGTGGAGCGGGACGCATCACGTACGTGAGATTTGTCATGCTGTGTCCTTAAAATATTTCAGCTCGGTCATATACGTGTTCCGTCTGTGTGCGGTGCACAGAGATCAAATACGTCTGCATGATTTCTGAAAAGGGCTGGTAAGTAACTGCACAACCAAACCTGCGCCTCTCTCGCGTCGGGTGGTCTATGTCTATTATCTAAGCAACCACCAACCTGGTACGCTTTATGGTGTTCAAAATTATTTGTGGGTGGAAGTAATTTGGACCCCTTCGTCGTTTTCGTCGAGCGGATGACATCACGCAAAGGCAAGCTCGCACACTGGGCTTGTGAGGTCTTTTAGTCTCATTAAAACTCGTGGTTCGTCCTATTTCTGTCCAGTGCAGGGTGCACGAGCGTGTATGTCCCTCCCTTTCGCAAAAAGGTCGGACGATCCGGCATCTAGGTCAGATGGACCGATTCAATTCGCCTATCTTTGCCATATGACATGCAAAATACCATGCCAATGTGCTCCGAACTAATGGCGTCATTCTCACACTGAAAGAGCGCTTCTGGAATAAGGGCGTTCCGCCGTGCTGTCAGTCAGTCACCTGCCGACCCGCTGCTAATAGATCACTTTTAACATACGTCATATCTTTTATACACATATTTTCCGTACAGGCTTTGGGGGTGGTAAGACAGGCACAAAGCGTGAGCGCGTACTTGGGGAGGCTTCAACGTCTCATGGAGATGTGTATATTGCGCTGCAGTTCTGCCCCTCAGACGTTGTGTCTGATTTTGTGGTTCGAGCTTCGTTATCACCGCAACCCACCCGATGTGGAGGGGAGCATGGCCCTTGAGCACTGAGTGTCACGAGTGAATATGAGAGTGAAGGTAGTGGCATGGACAGGAACAAGCTCGCACACGCGCAGCCATCACACCGTGAACACCATGGAATCAGTAAGATCCAAGAACACGTATACCAGCCCATATTCGCGACACTTTGACAAATATAAGGAGGCGCACCGTGCTTCCGCTTAACCCATACGTTTCGTCATCTGCAGGGCCCACATCGCCTAGCGGTATGACCTATTTCATCTTTTTTGGAACACATGCTTGGTTTCGCCAATGCGACAACACTATGATATGTCGTCCCGCGCTATGCGATCGCTTATTATTATGACCGGACTCATAAGCAATCTCTAAGATAGTCGAGGTGAGTTTACACCACGTCAATAGTAGTTGTAACCCCTCCCCATCATGGACACCCTCTGAGATGTAGGGACAGGATGGGGATACTAAAGATGAGAGTGAAACTTGAAGCCGCTCAGTAGATCTTCGGCCTGAACGACGCTTTCGCGACGAACTTCAGAATGATGTCATCCATTGATTAAAATTGTTCGGACATTTCCTTTGAACTAGTAATTTAGATAGATGACAACGCTCATCACGCTCTAGTGAGGCGGCGTCCGCTACTGGTCATCGAGGTAACTGCCAGCTGTTTATTTCCGACGTGAGTGGCCACCTCGTCACCAGCATGACCAGAAGAGTTGGAAGCAGACAAAATAAGTTGCGATGAAGGGGTTGAGGTACTTAACGAAGCATTCTTTATGGGTAATGCCAAAGGTAAATGCTTTTCTGGCTTATCTCGTCTAGGGTGACAATAATGCTTAAACGAATGCTTTGCTGCATTTGCGCAGTGAACGAGCATGGCGTCGGCGCTGGTGGCCACCTTCGTGACGACCATGGACTCAAGTGTGATGAGCAGGGTTATTGTAGAAAAACGAGCTCCCGCGGAGAGCAAATACGTGCTTTTCCCGTGAAAGGATCTGGCTTGAACGGCTTTCAGCACATGTCAGAGTTCAATTCAAGGCTTCAAATAAGAAGCAAAACGGGGACAAAGAGCAGTGTTTCAAATACATGGTTGTGCAGTGTGTAACGGCGTGAGTCTTCCTACGGAGGTCATCGCCTCTGCCCTTTGCGGCATGCTGGTCATAAAACACAAAGCTTTGTCAGGGAGCTAGTTTTCGGCTTCAGGCTTTGAGCGAGCCTTCATGCAGCATTTTGACGCGTCGCAAGCTTGAAAAAAGATAATTTATCAACTGAGATTTTGGATGGAAACAGTGCCTATTTTCGCGGAACACCACACCAAATGGTTGCACATTGATGACTTACCTTACATTTGATGACTTTACATATTTTACTGTGATGAGCAAAGCATACTTTCCTGAATCCCATCCAAACATTATTCTTACATGTGCCACCGGCACATATGCCTTCCAGCCCCGAAAATGCAAAGGGCAACAGAATCAACGGGAGTTGGGCTCAACCCCATGGCTCCCTAGTTCCCACGACTCAGTCTGCAGCAGCTCCTGTACATAATGTTTTCATGTCCACACTCAGTTAATTTGCGCATGGGAATAAGAAATCGGACCGCCCTTACATGAGGCGCGATGCTCTCAGGCGCTCCACCGGCCCATGAATGCGGCAACAGGACACGTAAGCGGATTTAAAGTCAGTGCTTCGTCTCATGTACGCCTCAGTGCACCTAACTCCTCACATGGTCGAACGGCTCGTGTGCACGGGGCAGGCTGATAGCGTCAGCCGTGCTCGCGGCGGACATTTATGGCAACAGAGACGAGCTGGGTCCAGCGGAGCGGTCCGTCGGATGTCGCACAGCACTCCCTCCCCGGATGCCGCACAGCACTCCTTCCCGTCCGCTGAGCTGACGCGCGCAGGCCGCGGAGGACCGAGCGTCTGGAGAGGGCCGCTGGGTCCCGCGGTGCGGTCCGTCGGATGTCGCACAGCACCCCTCCCCGGATGCCGCACAGCACTCCTTCCCGTCCGCTGACCTGACGCGCGCTGGCCGCGGAGGACCGAGCCTCTGAGGAGGGCCGCGGGTCCAGCGGAGCGGTCCCGTCGGATGTCGCACAGCACTCATCCGCGCTGGCCGCGGAGGACCGAGCCTCTGAGGAGGGCCGCTGGGTCCCGCGGTGCAGCCTGGGGATGCCGCACAGCACCCCTCCCCGGATGTAACACAGCAACCCTCCCCGTCCGCTGTCCGTGACGCTTCCACTGACCTGCTGTGTGCTGGCCGAGGAGGCTCTGCGCCTCAGCTTGTCGAGCAGGCTGCCCCTCCGCTCTGCGGCGGGCGCCGCCTCCTCCGCAGGCTCCATGTCTGCGGCCGGCCGCGGGCGGCGCCGGCGCCGCCGGGTTCACGGGTGCGCTCGTGCCGTCACGCTGCCGACGCGGAAACAGCTGCCCAGCTGTCAATTAGCGGGCCGCTGGCCGGGCGGCGGCGCTGCACTGTGCAGCGTCGGCTGCGCTGTCGACACTGGCGGCGGCGGCCGGGCGGACGAGCGGCGCCGCAGCCAGCCGCGGTCCCAGCGGACGGCTCGCTGAGTCACCGCCGGTCGGCCTTCCCGTCACCCCTCCCCCCGCTCTGTGACGTCAACGGACCGGGTCACAGGAGAGGCTGCTGGCTGGGATCGCAGTCCTGCTGGGCGGCAGCTGTGGGCTTTCATGCCACAGGGTTGCAACTGAGGGGGATGGAATGCACGCCGGTACATTGATCTACAGGCATGTTGGGAAGCACTGCGGCCCGAGTGGCTAGCGATGGCCCCAAACAAACGGGTCTTTCTAACTCATATGTTTGTCAGACGTTGACTGCAGTACAAATGCGGTTGGCTGGGGTGACGCATCGACAGAGCAGACTGCAAATCATGGTTGGACCGCGGACGAGTCGGCAAGAGGAAGATGGCACTAACCAGTATTCCATTTGCGACGAGATGCCGTTGCACGTTGCCACACACTTTGTGCTAGTTCCAGCGGTTCTAGAGTCGCGGGGACGTGGAAGAATTTTGAGCAGCGTAAGAGTCTGCATGGAGTCTGCATAAGAGTCACTGAAACCCAAAGTTGAGTGGCCAAAATCCGATAAGAAATATGATTCATATTATAACTGATTCTGCCCCTTAGACTTCGCAGTAGCGTAGTCGAGAACCAAAACCTGAATGCTGTTCCGCAGTCCAGGAAAGCTCTCAATGTGGTTCTCAATTCAGGCCACATAAAGTTGCCAATGCGCAGGCGTGCTAGCGACCATTTACATTGGTCTGGAATGAAGAAAGTAGAGATCCACATGTATGTTTCCAGGCCCCACCTCAAATACTCCAGGTGTTGTCATGAGCTATGGCTTAGCTACAGGCGCTGTGCTCAACATATTCCAGCGTTGAAGCGAACGCGATGCAACAACGTTTGTCGTCGTCGAGCGACACCCATTCCACTGACGCTGCGCATTTCTGCCTTTATTCACGCGCCTGGCATTTTTAGGACAGCGATTCAGGGAATGCCGGTATCATCAGTGAGGCGCGTGAAGCCACGCCCTTAGTGCTCGATCACGCCTAGATACGAGCAGCGCGTCCGACGCGGCAGCAGCCGCATACCGCTCCGCTCACGCCCGGCTGGACGCTCAGTATGCATCCGGTCCCAGCCCCACCCACCTGCAGGACCAGCAGGTTCACACGGCAGCAAACTGTCTGAGTACGATGGGCTTCACGCAGCGGCAGCCCAGCTATGTAACGGCACGCTTACCACGGAGGCAGCAGTCTGTACAGCGCTGGGCCCCTCTTTAAAGCTGGGTTTCCCAGACCAACGGTGGAACTGTAGCCGTGCGCACGTGCACTGTGATGCAACATTGGATACCACCGGCTATCGCTTACAACTGGTCAATAAAACGTGCCCCTACCACCTCCGAAACACCGTCATGATCTACCTTATGCAAAGCAGCGGAATTGCCGTGGCCATGAGGCAAAGAGCCGTCGGCTGGTGCAATCGTCCGGGCACGCAGCGCAGGCTCACTCAGCCCTGATGCGGTACCGAGAACTACGAGGTGAGGTGCCCCGTGCGGCAAGGTCACCGCTGAGGGGAGGGCGCCCGGCGCCGACCGGTCACCAGAGGCACACCGCACGACGAGATGCAAATGAAGCCCGAGAGGCCCGCTTCCAACACACCAGGGAACAACCTCTGAAAGTCCGCGTAGAGTCGACGGGTAGTCCCCGGGAGTGTCAGCCAGTGCAGGTGAAGCGGCCATTACTGCAAAATATGACCGTTGTAGGCGGAATTGCCCCTGGCACAGTGGCGAATTCGAGCCTCCGGGTAAAATGGGAGGCAATGCATGCAGCATGAGGTCATGAGGTCTGACACTCCCGGGTAGTCCCCGGGAGTGTCAGACAGTGCAGGTGAAGCGGCCATTACTGCAAAATATGACCGTTGTAGGCGGAATTGCCCCTGGCACAGTGGCGAATTCGAGCCTCCGGGTGAAATGGGAGGCAATGCATGCAGCATGAGGTCATAAGGTCTGAAACTCCCGGGTAGTCCCCGGGAGTGTCAGACAGTGCAGGTGAAGCGGCCATTACTGCAAAATATGACCGTTGTAGGCGGAATTGCCCCTGGCACAATGGCGAATTCGAGCCTCCGGGCGAAATGGGAGGCAATGCGTCAGAACGGA
>NW_023596746.1:8188236-8257086 GCF_011947565.3 Pollicipes pollicipes
TGCAAAGTTTAGAGCGATGTGGAGCACTGACCTGGAAGTTCTGAGACGTCACACGTTGCGACCAGTTTGAGAGGCCACAACACAACAGTATCCTTGTGACTCAATAAATGGCACTCCAGGCGGTACAGAATCATATGTCGCTGAACTTACAATCACACTCTGTACGTTTTGCCAGCATCACAATTTTTATTCTCGTAAATTATAAATTGGGGCAGTATGACCTTATTTCGCGACCTACTCTAACCTTTTCGGTCACCTACAATGCTATGCATTCATATAGAAACACAGAGCGATGGGTTTTCATTTGAGAGCAAATGCAGAAACATTTTGCCTCCTAATATTCTTAATATTTCCCTAAGTTTGGTATTCAGGTTGCACTGATTTGTCCCTTGTTGACCCATTGGAAAGAACAGTTTTATGTTTACCCCATATCACGTCTTTCGTTTTCCACACAAAGTTGTACCAAAGTCAGACATAATTACATTAAACCGTAAACATCAAATGTCAGCATGACACCGTCGCTGAGGGCAACGCCAACACTCTGGCGCTTCAGAGCACACGCTCTGGAAATGACGAGATGACCCGATTTACCCAGAAAACAATGTTTATTCCATACCATATCCTTTGCTTTCCACATCAAAGCTACGTCGAATTCAAACATCACTACAGCTAACCATTAACGGCAAATATAATCATGACACCGGCGCTTAGGGCAGCGCCACCACTCTGGTGCTTCAGAGTACGCGCTCTGGAATTGAAGAAATGACCCGAATTACTCAGTGCACACTTTCAACCGAGACTGAACATAAATTTGGCGCGAACACATCGACTGGAAGCCGATCTCGCGGCGAAGAAGGCGACGCGGGCGGAGAAGCGGGCCAGTGTCCGACCGGCGCCGGGAGGACCGAGCAGGAGGACAAACCGATCAAGGGTCGCTGACTCGGGCCAGTTTAATGTAAACCAAAAGCCAGGATATCCCGCCCAGACACGGTCCAGATGAAGAACATCTGCGCCGGATGGGCGCGCATGCACCACGAGCGGTCCAATGTGCCTTTTTGCGGAGAGGCAAGGCCGACCCTCTAGCGCTACTCACCAAGTCGTGCGACAGACCCAGCGTGATGTCCTGGAAGCTTTAAAGGCAGTGTCGTATGTTACGCCAATATTTGGGATCAATAACAGACACTGGAGAGCGGAACGGTCTGCTTAGATTTTGCTTCACCAGAAAACGAGGACGTCAGCCTTCGGACCCTGGCACACAGTCTTGTCGGCTTTGCAAGTGATCAATGGAACTTTCATTTATAAAACACACAACACACAACACAAACACACAACACACACACACACACACACACACACACACACACACACACCCACACACACACACACACACACACACACCACACACACACACACACCCACACACACACACACACCCACACACACACACACACACACACACACACACACACACACACACACACACACAACACCCACACACACACCCACACACACCACACACACACACACACACACACACAACACACACACACAACACACACACACACACCATCAATGCACGCCATAATGAGGCGAACATGAGGGGAGGGCCAGAACTACTATGTACCCTGTCCCTGCATACGGTAGCACGTGACATCAGCGGTGTAGCTTGTTATTCAGTCGGGTGCACTCCAGCTCCCCCCCCCCCCCAATTTGGCTTTCAGCCCTTGTCCTCAGCTTTGAGAAGAATGTGGGCCAAAGGCGAGAATACACGCTTTTTGTCACATTTTTAGGGGGCAGGCTGTTTTTCACTGCTCAGGCCCCCACTCCTACCCCCGCCACTCCAACTCGTTTTTCGAAAACTATGCCCCTGCGTGCTATGTATGTGCAGTAATGCGCATTGATGATGCCGCGCAATACACGATGCCCGCTGAATCGCTTCAGGATGCTTCCTTTTCAGTGCATTCTAGCGCATATATGTAACCATGGTTTAAGTTTATGTACAGACAATGCATCTGTTTTAGGCCTCGCGCCATTCAGCATTCCAATGTCACGTTGGCATTATGCAAAGCGTTAGCATCCGGCGGCATCGCAGCCCACCTTTGCGCCGCGACTCTGCGTGTGATGGCCATCGCCAGCGGTAGGCGGGTGTGGAGCACCGTCTGAGACCCTCTGCAGCACCTGGGCGGCGGGCCTGGTTCTTAAAAACAAGAAGAAAATCTGGCTACTAGTGATCGCGTTCCGTGTGCAAGAATCTGTTATTTATTGTCCCGTTGTTAGTCGCTCATAACTCTTGTTGGCTATCAAAAGGCATGACAGCCCTTAGGTGCGCCCACAGCAGCACTAGCATAGGTGGACAAACGTGTGCATATTGCATATGCACACAAAAAACAGATATTTCAATGAAAATGGTTGGTGGCTCTCAAACTGCATTGCGCTTCGACGGTGGCGCCGCCTACGTCGCGGGTGGTAGCTATGCGACCGGCCGTCGTGTGGTTATTGCGACCGCATGTCGGACCACAGATGAGTCGCCTAACCTTTCAGCAGTCATCGAAACCAAAAGAATCTGGGTCACCGGAAGCTTACTTAAGGTCCGCTGAACAGCGCACACGTTTTGTACAAGCCATCGAAGGTTACACGCGGCATGCAATTAGTTTCAGTAACATCCCTGGTTCTGGCTGGCTCAGAACATCTGCGCTCTTTTCGAGGTTGTTGTTGTTTGGTTCGGGAAAATCGGCAGTGCCCTTCTTGCAACGTGAAAGCGTGGAGAAGAGATGTGTTGACAAGAATGCGACATAGCTTTAGACGAAATTTGTGAGGCTGTTGAAAAGGGTTTCAAGGAGTTGTTAGAGGACGAACCGGCTACTTGGAGCAGCCAGCGAATGAAAGTATCGTACCATGCACAATTGGACTGGCTACTTTTTCCACCACAAGCCCGCCTTTTGTTCTTCCCTGAAGAACAGACCCTTAGCAAAGCGTGGGGACCATGCAATGTTTGTAAACCACTCAACACGAAATTCACGGTATCAACGGACCGTTGCGATATTTTAGGGACGATTTAGAACGCTTTGTGAGCTTATATGTTGGACACAGATGCGCTGTTTGATCAGCACAGAAGCATGCTTTCGATAATGGTTGCACTATCTCTTAGACTGAAGGAGCGTCGTGTGACACTGCGTTCATGGAACAATACCCGTCCGTTCGCGCTCCGCCGGCTGAAATTGACACGTCTCCCGACTCTTACGGCTAGACGGGCGGAGTTCTGGCGCCTTTTTTGTAGGGCCATCGTACCGCACGAGACATGTTAAAATGACGTCAACTTCAATTTTTTGCTGTGGACATGAATTTGCGGGTGTGAGAGGTGTAGTAGAACGCGGCTCCTACACACTTGCACTAAATGTTAAAATCCTATGCTGATTGATTATTGAAATCTGGGACATTGAGGAAAAGAACACTTATGATGCGTGAATGCGTTAGAGCCCACTGAAACTGCTGAATTTTAGACGCGTGTTTCAGTCACGAAAGTTACTGCGGCCACGACATCTGGCGTGCCGCATCCCGCCCGAGATCTAGCTGGATGGTTACACGGAGCGTCTCGAAGTGAGCGCGCCCCGGACCGAGGCGTGTCGGCGTTGCCTGCAGCCGCAGCGCCACCGGCGGGCGGGCGGCGGCGGGGCGGCGGCCCGCCAGTCTGTCGCGCAGGTGAAGTGCAGTGAGGTGGTACGCCATCCCGCCGCGACGTCGAGGGGGCGGCAGGCTGGGCGCCGGCCGCGCGGTGTCTGTCGGTGGTGTGCTGCGGTCTTGCGTCTCCGCCGGCTCGTGGTGAAGCGACGCTGCTTGCGCGCGGGTGGTGGCAGGGATAATTTGTTTGACGTATGATCATGTCGGTGCGTGCTCGCATTTCAAGCAAAGTACCGACTCAGACTTTTGACCACATGTTTGATGTTTATCCTCAAAGTTGCGGTCTTTTGTTGCCATCAGGCAAATATCAGCGAGTCTACTGAGGAGGGACGCATTTAGGCTCACCGAATGCGTGCCCTCTCGCCTCGCTAGACTTACCACCCAGTTCAGCACCGTTGACCCAGAACGGCGGGTTCGCTCTCCGGGAGTCTGCGCATTCGCCAGGCTTTCGGTGCCTGCCGCGTCCCACTTGCCGCCGCTGCGCGCCGGACCAGAATCACACCCCGAGAGCCGCGCTCGCGGCCGGCCTCCGCACGCGGCGTCCGCTGATCCGCGCCGCGATGCTGGCTGACAAGCATCGCGGCATTGAGACCCCACAAAGCCGTGTGCCGTGGCGGGCCGGGGGTAGCACAATGCCGGACCTTGACCAGCACGCAGGCGGCGCCTTCTCCACCATCCGGCGTGGCGACGCGTGTGTGTCCCGGGGCCCGCGCCGGGGCCGCGTCGCTCACCTCGTCGTCGTCGATTGCTGAGGCCGCGCCGATGAGCGCACCCGTTAGGTCTGCTGGTGGTGGCTGGGACGCGATGGTTTTGTGGCCTGCTGTTGTGGAGCATCGGTTGGGCCACAGAGCGGGACGGTGTGGTGCTGAGGTGTGCGTGCTTCTCTTGATTGCACATACACTGGAATCTTTCCTCTGTAGAGGGGGCTTGAGGAAAATCGGGAGTAGTCGTCACTTTTACAAAGCTACCTCATTTCCTGGCACATTTCAAGACACTCAACACAGCAAACCGAAATCGTCAGCCGTTCCCAGCCCCTCCCGTGTTCTTCTCGCAGTGGATCAGGAGTCAGGCCCGTTCCGCCGTGCAGTCAGGTCCTGTCCTGTGTTGTTTGCCGTCCTCGGTTCTCAGGGACTGGCAGGATCCATATCTTGTTGTCGAACGTGTGACAACCAGACCGCGGGGCCAGACGGGCGGCCTCCATCTCTGCGGCGTTAATGGGCCTCATGCGGCGCGAGCGGCTGATTACGACTCGGACGTCCGTCATCCCGCGCCGTACCCCGCCGCCTCTGTGCTGCTGGCTCGGCCTGCACATGTGGGCGAGGAGCGACGCGGACCCGGCGGTGGCGTCATCGCCAGGTGCGCTTTGTTTCGTGCCGGTCGACTTTCCGTCAGCCCCGGCCGCGTTCGCAACCCGACGGGAGTGCATTGCCCCGCGACGTAGGCGACCGCCGGGCCAGGAGGCCGCCGCCACCCACCGTGGGAGCCACGCGTGGCACGCCTGCCTGACTGGGCGGCCATTGAGTGGCTGCGGTCAGTCCAGCTGATCCAAATAGGTATTCGCCAAACCAGTCAATCTCGGCTGTGATTGTAGTCGGACCAGTCAATCTCTGGAATCATTACTCCGCATCGTTTTTGGCGGTCTGGCCGGGGTAATCCAAATCGACGCCCCTCATGGCTCGCAACGAGTACTAGTCTGGCGCCAACTGCCGTCTGCACGTGTCACGCCGGCTGGCTGTGATCTGTCGGGTATGGCCTGGACTCCCGACGCACCCGGCCACCAGCGAAAGTCTGCCACAGTTGCCGGGACCCCGACAATGAACATTTCGGGAGGGCTGCGCTTAGCTGCGTAAGTTATTAATACCGTCGCCGGTCGGGGTCGGGAGGCTTGTTTACCATGGGCTGTGCGTGAGGGGCGGGCGGCGAGGGGCGCGCCGGGTCGGGTTTCACCGGGCCACGGCGGAGCGTCTCAGCCGCTGACGGACCCCACGGCGGCGCTCCGATCGTGGCCGGCTGGCCTGCCGGCGACGGCCGCCGGGCCGATCGGTCAGACCGGGCGCATCCGGCGCGGCGTGTCTCGGCCCTGCCGGCCGCCACTTTCTCCGGCCTGCTGCCCGGTCTCGGCCGTCCGGCCGGCCGGCGGGCGTTTAGGCCGGCCCGGCGGCGCCGGCGCGCCCCGGGCCCAGCACGCGATCCGCCGCGGCACGCCGAGGGCCAGGCCAGGCGATCCCGGCCGTCGCCGGCTGTGGCGGCCGGGACGAGGAGCGTCAGCGGCGCCGCTCACGCGCTGGCAGCCTCACGGCCCCGTTCCCCGAGCCCGTGACTGCGCCGGGCGGCGGGCGTCTGGCCTCTCGCTCACGCCAGCAATCGATCGTGACCACCTGTGGAGAGTGGCACGCGCCGGCAGACCCCGCACGCGCCGGCAGCCCCGTACGCGCCTGCAGCCGCCGTGGGCCGTCTGGCAGGCCGCGACGAGCCAGGGCCGTAACGTCGACGGTGACGAGCGGCGCCGGCTGGTGCGGGCAGAGCGACGCCTGGGGCTCATGAGCATCGGCCTCCAGCCGTGACGAGTTCGTTACTGCTAACGGCTGGAAATCGGGTCGCTCTGTCTCCAGCCGCAGGAAATGGCTCGAGTCTATGACTGGAACCGCTGGCCAGCAAGACCCAACATTGGAATTCCTCCGACCGGGAATGGCTTTTGGTGTTGCGTTTAGCAGCTGACATGGAATGGGTTCGCTTTGCTTCTGCCACCAGTCGGGAATCTGATCGCTTTCTCCTATCGTTGTAGAATAGGTGCGCTGAATATCAGCACGCATTGTGAGATGATTCGTTGCCCGGCTGGGCCTAGCGCTGGTGTGGTTAATGCTCTGCTGTCTCCTTCTCGAGGTCGGAGGAGCATGTTATGTTAGAAAGGTATCAGAACTGGTATTGGCAAGTAATCAGTCATTTATCTGAACTGGTAGTTACTAGGTAGTTACCGTTCGAACTACGTGCTCTGTTGCACGCACGCCGTGGTGATTAGCTGCATTCTGGCAGCGCCAAATACGCTGCTTTAGCACAAATTTTAGCTAAGATCACTGACGCATAGCGCGCTTTCGAGTATGGCCGAAGCTCTTCTGTTGAGAGGGCCTCGGACGAATACAAGCGGATTAGAGCGGGGAAAGGCTGCTGGGAGCAGGAATGCTTCTGTTGGTCACCTTCTAACGCACCGTGAAAACCACCTGCTGCCGCCGGCGGCGTGACACGGCCAGCGGACGCCGCAACTCCCGTTCGGTCCGAGAAACTGCAGTCATTGTAGCCGCTATCCGCTTCGTTCGTGGATGATTAAGTGTGCACGTTGTCATCGGCTGAGCGTGGGGCTGTTGAACCTACTGTTAGCCCGATGTGCATCTCGCGAAAGGAGCTGACTAGGTGTCTTAAAGAAGTTCAAATTTCAGTGATCAGTCGGCGCAGAAAATAAGCCAACCGCGGTACGGACACGTGAGGGCGAGTGCACCGCGCCACGGGGCGCTCACGATGCACGCGGTGTTTAACAAGGAGAACAGCAGCCTGATGGGCCACATCGGCTGCGCGCCGCAGGCCGTGTGCAACTTCATGCTGAACAAGGCGCGCAAGACCCGCCGCAGCCGCAGCGTCTCGCACGTGAGTACACCCTGGCTTGCCGTCCGCCGAGGCCCAGTCGACGCCGCGAGGGCGGAGAAAATGTCCGGCCGCCACTTCCCGATGTTTCGCGTGCAACTTATGCACAGTGCACGCCACTGTGAAAGGGTGTACCTGAGCTGTGTAAGTGATGCAATAGCAGGTACTAAGCTGTGATGGGGCGCACGTGTAGAGCAGGATTGTCTTCCTCGAGATGACGAGTGGCTATGGCGAACTCACAAAAAAACCGTGAGCTCGCATAGTTTGAGCATTTCGTGTCTCACGAGTTGACATGCTCCATTCATGGCTTGCTCGCAACGCATTTGACACGCACCGTATTGAAAAACGTCACTTTCGCTCCAACCACGCACTCACCCGAGCACGCCACGCCATGAAACGAAGCTGACCGCATTTAGCTCGATAAAACCCTCCATTGTGGGTAACGCCAAATGAACTGTGACGGCCGGCGGGAGCCGCGGCTCTGGCTGCTGCCCTGACTTCTGCATCCTGCTGGGGACCCCCGATGATCCGCTTCTCTGGAAATCTGTCCACCACGTGGCGAGACTGCGGCGCTGCGGGCGGCAGCCGACCTGCGTCCGGTCTCACCCGGTCAGCCGCGTCTCATCGAGCCGGGCCTGTCCCGCCGGCAAACGCCCCCCCCCCCCCCTCTCCCGTTCCCCCGTCGTGCGGCGGTTGTGCGGTGACGGCGGCCGTTTCGCCAGCGCTCGAGAGCGCCGTGTGAAAGGATCACACGCAGCGGCCAAACGCCCGCCGGGCGTTTGGCCGGGCTGGACACTGGGAGCGGTTTCACCGGGGAAGAGACACACTGCATCGACCGCTGATGTCTGCCATCACACTGCGTTTGGCGCTGGCTCTCTCTCTCTCTCTCTCTCTCTCTCTCTCTCTCTCTCTCTCCTCTCTCCTCTCTCTCTCTCTCTCTCTCTCTCTCTCTCTCTCTCTCTCTCCTCTCTCCTCTCTCTCTCTCTCTCCTCCTCTCTCTCCTCTCTCTCCTCTCTCTCTCTCCTCCTCTCTCTTTTCCCCACTCCCCCTCTACCGTTCTCTCCCTCTCTCTCTATCTCCCTCTTTCCCCATCTACCCTTCTCTCTCCCTCTTCCTCTCTCTCCCTCTACCTTTCTCCCTCCCTCTCTCTTCCTCTCTCTCTCCCCTTCCCACTACTCACCCGAAGTTTCTCATTTCGTCTATTGTTTTATGGTGGGGATGACCCAAGCGATAAGTGGTCCGGCGATAGACATTGCCGGCCACCGTGCGCCGGTCTGACGAGTTTCTCCAGGGTGGGCCAGTTTCAGACTATGACATTGATAGCAGTAGAATCCCGTATTACAGCTACTTGCGCAGATTCCGCCGTGCAGAAGGAAAACCACCGACAGCGGTGACAGTCAGGTGTGACGTAATTGTCGGTATGGATTGGAAGTGTCGTGCAAGGCTTAGCAACCAATGTTCCGCATCAATCGTTCGTGCCCAAAGCGTGGTGCTCTACGGCTGAACTCTCTGGCTGTGTGAAACACAGAGAGCGGATAGCTATGCTCAGGTAACTGTGCAATGTAGCGAATGCACGATATTTTATCCTCTAGGAAAGTTTGCCAAGAACGGCCAGAAATTGTCATATGTGCAGAAAATGACACTGTTGCAACAGTTGCGCACCGCTTGGTTGATTTTCATGACTGCAGCACCGTGTCGGCAACAGAAGCCATGTGATTCTCATATTACAAGGCCAGCACAGGGCAACGAACATCGCCCCAGCGAAATTCGGCCCGGGCGAAAACTAAACGCGGCGTGTTGGAATCTTTCGTCGCCTTTCCATCACGTGGCGGTATGTGACCAGTGAAAGCTTTCTCATGAAGTCGTGTCTCCGGGAATGCTTGAGGGAGCTGCGTGCGGAAAATCAATCACAAGTGCTGCGGACTGAAGTTGTCGTTCGGGCTAAGTGTTTCGTACAAGGACCGGGTGGAGAAGATCCTTTTCCCCACTTTTTGCGAACATTCAACGTCAATGGTATGGTAATGCGTGTGAAAGACTAAGCTGAAAACGGTTCTTGAAACCTCCTCCCGCCACTTTTTCAAGCTTATGCCCCTGCGCTGAGCGTGAAGGTTTTCCTCATTGCGAACTGTCAGGGCTGTCAGGTGTCATGTCGGTCCTCGTTGGCTCGCGCCATTATTTATTGCCTTAACTCAGAAAATCAGTAGTGGCTTTTAAAAGACGAAAGATATCACGTTTTCCCATGATGCTACCCTATAATGGTAAACTTTCAGGCATTCCAGTGAACAACTTACTTTCTAAGCTCTCCAGGTTTATTGTTGACCCCAACTTCCCGGCCGTAGTGGTCAGCTTGGGGTTTGATGTTGGCGTACCGGCTGGGTGTGATGCCAGGGTGCTGGTCCGGCCTCGTGCAGAGCGCCGACGAGTTCTGATGTTGGCGTTCCAGCTGGGTGTGATGTCGGGGTGCTGGTCCGGCCTCGCGCAGAGCGCCGACGAGTTCTGACGTTGGCGTTCCAGCTGGGTGTGGTGTCAGGGTGCTGGTTTGGTCTCGTGCAGAGCGCCGACGAGTTCTGATGTCGGGGGGCCGGGGTGATGCGCCGTCTGGATGTGGTTTGATGTTGGCGTACCGGCTGGGTGTGCCGTCGGAGAGCTGGTCCGGCCTCGCGCAGAGCGCCGACGAGTTCTGATGTCGGGCTGATGTCGGGGGGCCGGGGTGATGCGCTGTCTGAATGCCGGTCTGATGTCGGCGTCGAGAGGAAGGATCCCACATGATGGATATGTTGCTTTGTCACGGCGCTAGCGTTACGCTAAGGCAACATTCTCTTCCGTCTCTGTGGGGGACCCACTGGCTTACGTCACCGCGCATGCTGCGACATCTGGAGCTGGGGTGATATCATGCAGCCTGCTGACGAAGCCGGACGTCCTCTGCCGGAGCGCAACACATGTGCTCTAGTCAGCCGGCTAGGGACAATAGACCCGGTATTTTTCAGGGAGGTGTTCTGCATCCACGCCTTTTTAAGGAAATCTCCAACATTGCCGTGCAGATTTATAAGTCATTTTTTAACGGCAAGAAATCGCTGGATCCACCCGAACGTTATTGAGATAATTACGTGCTTGATAAAATCCTGCCGAAATGATTTCGCTCACCTCCTGATTAACGAAATCGGCGCATAATTCAGAACATATCGAAACGCGCCAGCCGACATGCCTTTTGGCATGCACGCGGCTGGTAGCGGCATGGGAATGAAACCATCCGGGTGAGACGGAGTCTGGTGTGGGAAGCGAATGGTCACTGGCGCTCCGCCATCAGGACATATGAGGCGTGCCGTCAGGTCAGGTCAGCTAGCCACCACCGGTCCTGAGGGCTGTCCCCGCGCGGGCGCAGACAGGACGAGGCCAGCCATGGGCGACAGATGGGTAGAAAAACTCATCCTGGAGCGAACGCTCTCTCTTCGAAAGGCGCAGTGAGAGCGCAGGTTTTTGGGGCTGTGCTCAACGTGATCAGCTGGTGACGTCGGTGGACACGGCTGCTCCGGTTCCGGTGGGCTTTTCTTGGCTGACCAAACCACCGAACCGGCAGCCCTGCAGACGCCCCGGAGTATATATATATATATATATATATATATATATATATATATATATATATATATATATATATATATATATATATATATATATATACGTGCGTGCGTGCGTGCGTGCGTACGTGTGACCCACCTGCTGCTCTCTGTTCGCCGGTCCAGCTCGACAGGACAAATGATCCAAATCAGTGACGCCCGGCCAGGAGGTAAACGAGCGACGCCGCACACTGGGGCGTCTTGCAACATCTTGTAGCTTGCTTTCTCTGCGGCGCGCGCAAGCCGGACGCGTGGGACGCAAGTTCTTGCCTCAAGATTCAGCAAGTGACAACAGCCACAAGCGATGGCAGACAACCGGTTGCCCGTCGGGATTTCGCCCTGCCAGACCCGTCCTAACGCACGGAAAAACCTTCCGAAAGGTGAACCCATGCCGTGACCTGGTTCGCGACAGCCGTCCTGCGGGCTGTGACCGTGTGTGGAGTGACTGCGGTTGACGCGCTGGTGCTCCGGACCGAGCGGCGCCCCGTGGAGCCCGCTCCGTTCGGTGCTCGCCGAGGCGACCGGGTCGTGCGGCCGGTGCTCGCCAGCCGGCACGGGCGGCCTGTTTTGGCCGGTTTGGCGCGCGCGCCACCGAGAGCCGCCGCCGGACGGCCCTCACGGGTCCGCTCGGCCAGCTGGGACTGGGCACCGCCAACAACTGGTTCCGCGACAGAGGGAAAGTGCTGAGCGAATGAAACGGCGCGATGGCAACCTGTTCTGAAACTGACTTATTTTATCGGTGCTCGCCGAGTGTACGTTTTACCGTCAGCAATATCGTTTTAGCCCAAAACGCAGACGGCTGCATAGCATACGTGCAGAGCAGCTGGAGGACCACTGCTCCGTGACTCCGAGCAAGTTTCAACAAACAAATATATAGTCTTGCACAGATGTAAGTCGTGCTTGGCAGTTGTAGCCCACCAGTTGCCCTGACATTTTCACATTTCCTCTGATCGTTATTTGCCTCCACATCACATGATTGGTTGGAAACGCGTGGTACTTACGCGCACCTGCATGTACGCGACGCGACTTCGGCGTCAAGATTCATGTCTTCGTTTTTTAGAGGGATCTGCCGCCCAGGAGCCGCAGAGTCAGCCCCCATACTTTGCTTCGCGTTGTTCCCACCCCCAGGCACCGGACATCGGACGCATTACCACCGCGTAACAGTGGACTGCGTTGGTGCCGCGTAACAGTGGTGCGCTGATGAAAGGCGTGATATTCGTGTAGTTTTACCAGATGCAACGACTTAATTCTTACAACGTAGGTAACGGTGATCCTTGACAAATTATGCAAGGTTGGCTTTCAACGAGATAAAAGTATTCACGGTATCATTCGCTGGAATGGTGCAGCCGATGTTGTTGCCATCACAACCGCTCGTGTGTCAACCAAGGGATTAACATGATGTCCTGCCCGCCCAGACCCCGTCCAAATCGGGTCAGCGGGGACTTAACAGCCATATCCTTGTCGCCATTTAGGCAGGCAGAAAAACGTTGACAAGTCGTCAAGAGAAGTTGCCGATCGTCACTGGTTTGGAGCACCACCCGGCTTATGTGCTGATGGATCGGCACTTTGTGTTGAACACATTGCGATACCACCCCGTGAAGCTTGAGGGTCACGGTGTCGTGATTCGGTTGAGTAATCCATCATTTCTTTCATGGAGCCATACTGCCAAGCAGCAAGCAACACGATCAGAAATAATCGCCTAAAAGTGGCACCAAATTGCTTAGCTTCTGGGCTCGTTCACATGCGGTGCCAGCAGACGATGACGTCACCTTAGCCAGTCAGTTCGTGTGTGGCCCTCTCACCCTGACCATTCTCGAAGCCATGCTTTCGTTCTCCGCTCCGTGTGGCGCACGCCGTGGGTTGACCCCTGCCCGGACGGCCGTCTGCGGTGTGACCCGAGCGGTGTGACCCGCGCGGCCGTCCGCTCCGCTCCACTGCGTGACCCGTCCGTCAGCTTTGCTCCACTCCAGCCGCGGTGCGGCGGGACCCTGTCAGACGCTCAAGCCGCAAGCTACTGCTCTTTCACTGAAGAAACTCTTAATACACCCACCCAAGGTGTAAGCCCGCACTACCGGTGCAAATGATTTCGTGAGAAATTACGCCTCTGGGCGGGTGTTGGTAAGCATCTTATAGCCCACCCATGTTGCGCGCGCAGACGGTGGCGGCGTCTCGGCAACGGACGACGTGGACGCCGCCGATCGTAAGCCTCCATAAGCATCCAGGTGACGCGTGACGGCCGGTGTAGGCCCGCCGTCAGACCGGCGTCCGCGCCCCGCCCCGCGGCCCGTGACGTCAGCTGACCTTGAGCGCCACAGCGCGGCTGGAGCGCCGTGCCGCGTTCGCTGCAAGCTGTGTTCCGCGCCGTATCGCGCTGCAGCACCGGAGCGGGTGTCGCGCTGCGCCCTGACGCGAGCGCGGACTGTCCGCAGGGCCGGTCCCAGCGGCGGGGGTCGAGCGACGACGACGAGCCGGCACATGATGACGTCATGGTCGCCGAGAACGTGACGAAGGTAAGGGCACCTGGCGCGCCAGGTAGCAGCCAGCGTAGTTTACATTGGCTCAACCCTTTCACTCACCTGTTTTTGCCCCCCCCCCCCCCCTTAGCGAATTCAGCTGGCCTGTCACCGCTCGCCAAGGAAAAGGGCTTTTACATGACGCGACCGTGGTTCTTGCGGATGGGCGAAGCGGGATAGCCGGAAGGCCCTGCTGTTACATACACGGGTTCTCCCATCATACCCGCTTAGAATGTCGTTAGGACATGTATTTCAATGGGCGAAGTCTCATGATATTACATTATGCGAGTGAACTAAATTGTTTGAGCATTTTCCATTTGAAAATAGTAAGAAAGCGCTGCTGTAGGTGTCCTCTGAGCTCTGTTTATTTCCTAAAAAGTGACCCAAATTTACCAAACCCGTCCCTTCAAAACAGTGGCATAACCAGGATTTTGCTCGAGAGGGGGCCAAGTAGGGTCATATGGGCCTTTTGAGACAAGGGTCTGTCTTTGACGCTTCGCGACACAGTGGTTTATTCGGATGGCGAATTAAACTCGCAACCGTATTTCGATAGGTGGGGGCCCGTTTTTATGTTGTAAGACCTGCGGGCGCCGTAAATAGCCAAAACACTCTGAGCCCATGGACTCAAGGAATGTATGTCCTCTTCAGGGGACCATCGCCCCAAAAGCACGCCTACCTGACTACGCCACTACAGCAAAAGCTGTTACGCTTCTCAAGGGCTAACAAAGCGTTGCACTCCTGTTTAAGTTGAATCACAAGAAGTACAGCTCACCGACGCTGTTCTCTTTAAGCCGACGGGCGGGGATCCCCAACCCACCGCCAGTAACCGGACCGTCCAGCCACTTCCCGGCCACGCACTCGTCATAGCGCCGCTGCGGCGCACAGCTAAAACACTGCCCCGTTCACCGCACGCGGGATGCTCGTGTTTGTCGGCGTCCAAAAGTGGCGCGTACATTCTAGTCAGACTTTTTTGTTATGAAAATGAGGGGGTGGTGAGGTAATCCGCCTGCAGAATGCCGTTCTGAGGCTGCCGCCATTAAAGAGTAAATTCGTTCATTCAAGATCCCTTCCTTGCCTTCAAATCCCTTCTTCTTGCCTTTGTTGACAGCGCGGCTTGACACCACTGCATTTAAAATGCATGCCTGATAGTTTCAACCCTAACACTGGAACTTTCCGTGGTTAATTTTCGTCATTCCTATGCATGATTGTTTGAACATGCCTGAAATATTGACGTGTTTCTGCTCTAAACCTGTATTTTGAAATTAACGTATATGATATTCTTAACAACACAGCCTGCGAAACTAACACGAAACATTCCTACGTAATCGCAATCAGACAACCAAAACAAACATATTTTTTCAACCAAACGCGATGTGTGCTATGTATACTCAGGCTCCGTTATCCCACCAAAAAGTGTTTTTCTGGCTTGTTGTGACCTTGAATCGCACGCATGACACAGCTGAGCTAGAAGACAGTGATCTAAGATTGCGCAGTAGTCTGTTCTAAGGCCTTGGCGCGGTAGTCCGTACATGCACGATGCGCGCAGACGTGGTCTGCTCGCGGCAACAGGTTCATGGGGGTTGGGGGTTTATGGGGCTCAAGGAGGTTTATGTTTCCCGGTGCCTGCGTGCGTGCGGCTTCAAACGTGTGAACTGGGAGACTCCGGCTTGAGAGTGGCAGTGTTTGGATGACGTCACACTGCCGGTGATTTTGGGGAGAACGGGCAAGGTTATGTAACGTGTATTGAAAACAGCAGCGAAGACTTGCGGGCGAGCACAGCCTTTCAAGTGAACGGTAAACGCCGGGCGTACAGCGGGCTCCCGACACCGGGGTTGTAGCTGACGTCATGGTGGCGACCTTGAGTTGCCTGCTCTGTTTGAAGGTTGGCTGGTGCTTAGTACCTTAATGGCCTGTTCACACGGGGCGACCGACGCGCGTCTGACTTTCGTCTGCCTACGTCATTGTCTTGCAGATGAGTTAAACTTATCGACAGCTGTCACCGCTGCTCGCAGAGCATGGTGGAATAACGCCGTGCACGTATTACAACGCACAGAACATGCGTTGTAATAAGTACACGTACATCAACTGCATGCCAATAATTGCATCGCCTTAACAGCAAAAACACGCCAAAATGTGCAACGAGCTATCGGTCTGAAGCCATCTACGAGTTGTAAGCTTTTATCCCTATCCTCCAGACACATTTTCAAATGCACGCAAACTTACACTTATTTTGTGTGACTGTCGCTGTGGAGATAACACGTCTTAGTAAAATATATTTCGAAAATATATAATAATATGCCTCGCACATAGGAACCAGTCCGAGCGTCGATAAATGAAATGGCTAAGGCCTGGCACTCAATTTTACCTAACGGCGAAAATTGCGTTGTGACGGTGACAAAACCGCATGCGGGTTTTACCCAACAAATAACGCCAAGGGCCAGGAACTAGTCATTATGTTCAGGGCTGGCTTCCAGTTTTGAATATGGACCGAGTCGTTGACTTTAGGCTCGACGCAGTCAGTTTGTCGAAGCAAGCCCGATCCGAAGGTAGTGTTTGAGTCAGGATTTAGGGCGCTGGCATGCCACAGCAATAGGTGCTCGCTCAAAGACGTGCCAAGCCTACGTAAGTGGGCGTCTTCGGGATGTTCATTGAAGCGTAACAAGTGCATGCGCCCAACGATTTCGCAAACGGCCACACCGGCCCACGCACTAAGAGGGTCTGATGTTGGCTGTTTAGTTCGAAACGCTTTAACATGAGGGATCGCTTCACGCTCATAGCCTGTGAGCTCGTGGCTGCGTATAGATTTGCCTCTGCGTCACAGCGTGTGGCTCGAACACAGATCCTGTTGCGGTGCGTGATTCCACCAGCGCTTCCCACAACTGGCGGGCGGCCGATCAGCCTGGGGCGCGGCGCTGGTCGCGCGACCATCCCAGCTGCCCGCAGTCTCCTCCCCGGGCGTCTCGCAGCCGCGTGTGAGTCACGTTGCGGGAAGGCGCCGACCGTACGGCGCGCGCCGCGACGCCTCGGCCGTCGCTGAGAAGCGGGTCAGCGCCGTCGCTTCCGCTGAGGGTGTTGTGACGTGGTGTCCGCCGCTCGACGGCAGCTCCGGCCGCGTCGCCGCGCGCGCCCACCGCATCCGGGTTTGCGCAAGCACCGTTGCTGGGCTATTCGCAGCCGTGGGTGGTTTCAGCTTGATGTATTCGCACCCGCGAGTGCTGGTACCTTTTGCGCACTTTGAACCGTTACGAAATTCCGTCGGTGAAGCCGTTTTTTCGTTGCACCATCCTCCGCTCGAGCGTTCTGGTCAGTTTTCAACTGAAGTGAACGAACCGGTAGCTGGCCTTACAGGCAAATTATCGCTTTTAAATATAGTTGTCTGTCAAAAGTTCAGTTGATTACCACTGCCCATGCACAGGTGGACACCCAAAAGTCATCTGATCAAGTGATGTACCAATGAAAGGCATTTTGTACTTAACTGTAGTTGCTCTTTATGCAATACTCAGCGAGCATGTAGCTCGAAGAAACACAGTTAATGGTAAAGCTAGGTGCGCTTCTTAGGCCGTACTCAAAGCCTGCGGTGTCTGTCTATATCTCGAAAAGTACGCAGCTCAGAATACGGGTTTAGCGGATCAGACACCTCAGATATCACTCACTCTATGCAGCTGTTCTTGCGCACCGAACCCTTTCCAGATGTTTTCATATGCTGAACACCTGGGTCCGATGGCTTGTGACGACGGTTCGCTACATTTGGCGGCAGACTGTCCAGGCGGCTTCAGTGAAAGTTGATTGTCGCTCGCACGTCTTTTAAAAAACTGTCCTGCGTGACAAACACATTCATACTAGGGTGTTGGGACAGATTGGCTCTTTCCCTTACCGAAAAACGGAGAAGGATGATGATGATGAGATGATTGAGAAGCATTGCAGCAACGGGGAAGGACAGATCAGAAAGTGTTGTCACGAGATTTCAGCGACACTGAAACAGATCGTTTTTTCAAGGTCATATAACAACGGTTTTTCCAATCGTAAACCGAGTGGTTCGATAGTTGTTATTCGAATGGCGTATGCAGGTTCGATTGGTGCATGAAATGGTGTTTTGAGTGGTATATGCAACCGGACGCCCGCGGGCTCGTGTTAAAGGGAACCGTGTGAGAGAATGGTCCTCAAAATTTCGGAGCATTGGTTTTTGAGATGCAGACCAATACAGCGAACTTATTGTACGACTTACGAACCTACGGTGATGTAACCAGGATTCCGTCCAGGAGAGGCTAAATCAGAGCATAAAAGGGCTCATTCCTTCTTTATATAGTTCTTTCTGCGGTCATGTATAAATGATGTGTTTCGTCCTTCCTTTCTGTGTTTCGTCCTGAAACATCCTTTCTGAATCATTTTTTTCTTTTCGCGTGACTATATTTTTTAGCCGACGAAGTTGGCGTGCAGAGAAGTGGTGCGCTAGCGTTGAATTGTGCGAACTAGGACCATTTACTTGCTTGCTGTGCGCGATATAGACTACATAACCTAGCGATGCTTGTTGAATGTCACTTTGTCGCATTGCTCAGGAATGTAATGTAATATGAGTTAAGATGTTACTCAAGCGTATTGAAACGTTGAATGATTGATATTTCATTGGTAACGAGTCTAGACTTTTACTGAGGATCTTTCATGTATGAGATTACATACATACATACATACATACATACATACATACATACATACATACATACATACATACATACATACATACATACATACATACATACATACATACATACATACATACATATATATATATATATATATATATATATATACACCTGTATTTATATATCTACTGCCGTTCCCTCCTGTTCAGGTGCAAGTGTAGGATGTGCCTCCAGCATGGTTGCGACGATCAGGGCTCACTAACCTCGCTTCTGCAGACCGCCATTTCAGTGCGCACGATGCTCATGAACTATTCGTTGTTCAAGAAGAGAGACGACACAGTTTAACTGAAATGGCACAAATTGAATAGTGCGCCATTCATCGGCTGTTTCTATCAGTGGTCACCTGTTGGAGATGACGTTAACTCTGGCGCTGGCTCTCCAGCGGGGAAATCGGCCACAGCTATTGTCACGAACCACCGGAGCGCGCCGGGCACCCCACGACTTCGCTTTTCGCCAGACTTCGCCGTGACCTTGTAGATCCGTTGGGATCAGGTTTTACCGGAACAGCCGGTCGTGGCCGGCGTCGTCTGGCCGGCCGGCACGTGCAGCAGCCCCCGAACAGACGCGTCGGGTGCGCGCCCGGGCCGGACATGGGTGAGAGCTGCCTCGAAGAACGGCTTCATGTAAAAGGTGGAAGAGCAGCGGGTCTTCGGTGTGATGAATTGTCGGCAAGCACGGTGATCGAACGCCCAGCTCTGCGACCAGCGCTTTCCGAGGGGCGGTTCATGTTGCGGCGTGAATATAGCGGTGCGATGTTCTGCCTCGGGGAAGCTAGCGCCCAGTGGAAATCTTCGCTGGCGATACAGGTAGCAGAAGCCGGAAACGCAGCCTTTTTATTATGTGATAGATGGCGCTGCGTGTCAGAGCTTCTGAACTTTCATCCTCTGGTCTGTGCATGCGTTTAAACATTGCTTACCAGGGCCGGCTTTACTGCTATGCCGGGTTGTCATAGGTTTTACACACAAAAACGTCTCCCGCAGCATATTTACCAAAGAAACTGTCTATCCTTCCGTTGTGAAACAACACGTGTATCGGTGAATGAAATTATTGAATGGCGATGCCATACGACCCTGTTATTCCACTTCTTACTTCTTTCTGCGTCATCGCGACGCCCGCTTCTTCAGGGCAGGCGCATGCGCCAGCCACGGGTGAGCTGAGGCTACTGGAGAGGGACCCCGACAGGGTACTCATCGCGCGGCCCGCAGGGGGTCCCTGCGCGGGCTAAGGTTCGACGGTTGGCCTCTCGCGTTCATGGCGACCCGCCTCACTGTTATCCATTCTCATTCCATTCCATTACCCTGAAGTGATTAATTATGGTCGAAAGGGTTCTAATTCAATTACCGAACTAAACTAAATTTGCTCGAGCTTGCTTCGAGCCGCTGCCATGACTAAAAACGTTGTTACCTAGCACCAGCTCAAGGTTTACGCCATTCAGGATAATGGACAGCGGCAGAGGTGGCAGCATATGTCCTATAATGACGAGGATGGCAACTTGATTCAGATTTCTCACTGGCAACAACTGTTCATGCCTGATAGTTCCTCAACAGCGTTGAAAAGAAGCGCTTTGACGTGTTCTTTCAAATGACTTGTGATTTCTCCTAATGAATGTCGACACATCGCTTAAAATCACGTACCACACATTCTTATGCACAATGGTGCTACAAGTTTCTGCTGGATCCGCAAGCGGTGTTCGCTGGCGGCGGGCGTGTGGCGCAGGTCTGTCCTGCCGGGCCTTGTAAATTTGATGGCTCAGTGGCCTCCTTCAGCATTTTTTTTTTTTAGGGCTCCTCGCTTAAACGGATGCGCTTTAAGAGACGCTGGTGCTAGAGTAACGGGCTGATTGTACCACATATATACATCCTTGGGCTTATTAACGGAATGTCGAGGTCACGTACAACCGTTATTACACCGGGCGTAAGCACAGTACCTTCGCACTTAGTTTTTGAAGAAGTTAGGTGTAATTATTTGGCTAATTTGGCTAGTTTTTATTTTAATTTAATTTTAATTATTTGGCTAGTTTTGGCTAATTATTGATTAATTTTTAGTTTGCTTTTGGATTTAAGTATGACTTGTTATTATTATTCTGTTTAGCAGATTGATTGGTCGCCACACGTGAAGCGATCAGATTGCAAGCTGCTAACTTCTGCGGTACATGAGCGCCGCAGAACACGGTATACCCGTGGAGAAAACAGGAGATGTTATGGACATTATGACCAATTAATAGATTTACTGCGTCATACTCGCCGATGTTCTTGTGCCAGAACTTGCCCAGCCACAACACACCTGCGGTGTCCTCACGTGATGGGTAGACGGTAATAATATGACAGATGGCGCAGCCTACGATGTCATCTGGAGACATTGGGCACTGAGACACGCAGCAGGAGGCGTCCGCTGGATCATCCCATTCATAAGATAAACGCTGTCCTCGAAGCCAGCCCCGCGAATCTGAAAGCGCGCTAGGCCCGAGGCTGGTAGCACAGCTGGGATCAATTACCAAGCATGTTTCTGATATGGCCTGGTCACCCGTATTGCTGTGCTGGAGTCTAACCATGATAATATTGACCCACAACAGGCAGACGATGAGAGCCCGCTAAAGACACCCTCTCGCCGACAAACCCAGAGAGATCGCGGAGTCGTCACTGGACGTCGCTGCATGCGTACTAACCGCCTCTGGTGTATGTGGCAGGACCCGGAGCGGTCGGGGCGCCGTCTGTCAACGCTCGTGCACGGCGTGCGCAACCTGAAGCGTCGCCTGGCGGCCCGCCAGCCGCCGGCCTCGGGACCCGAGCGGCGGCAGCACCGCGCCTCGCTCGACAGCCGCAGCAGCGACGGCTCGGCGCTCTCCTCGGCCGGTGAGTAGGTCAGCCGGGCCTGGACCCAGGTCAGAGCCAGAGCCAGAGCCAGAGCCAGAGCCAGAGCCAGAGCCAGAGCCAGAGCCAGAGCCAGAGCCAGAGCCAGAGCCAGAGCCTGGGCCTGGGCCTGGGCCTGAGCCTGAGCCTGAGCCTGAGCCTGAGCCTGAGCCTGAGCCTGAGCCTGAGCCTGAGCCTGAGCCTGAGCCTGAGCCTGGGCCTGGGCCTGGGCCTGGGCCTGGGCCTGGGCCTGGGCCTGGGCCTGGGCCTGGGCCTGAGCCTGAGTCTGAGCATAAGCCTGGGCCTGAACTTGAGCCAGAGCCAGAGCCAGAGCCAGAGCCAGAGCCAGAGCCAGAGCCTTGGCCTGGGCCTGAGCCTTAGCCCGAGCCTGAGCCTGAGCCTGACCCTGAGCCTGAGCCTGAGGCTGAGCCAGAGCCAGAGCCAGAGCCTGGGCCAGAGCCAGAGCCAGAGCCGGAGTCGGAGCCAGCAGAATCCGAACCATCCAAACCCGCTTCTAAGTCACGGAAGGCGCATCTCCAGTCGTGCCTTATATGTAATGCAGCAATCAGCGTAACCAGCCAGTTGCGGTGCAAGCTTTGTCGCATCGCGTGCCGGAGAAAGTGGCGCAGCGCATCTGTACCGCAGCAACTGTAGAACTGCACCCACGGAGATTAGACCGGTTTGTAATGATGAGCCGCGAGTCTACTTATTTCTTGGACTGCATGAACCATGAACAGTGCTTCCCCGACTGGCTGTGCTGCCGGCCTGCTGCGCTGCCGCAGCCTGACGATGTCGGCGCTCCGTCTCCAGGCAGCGAACCGGCGCTGATCGACAGCAACCGGAGCTCACTGCTCTCCAACATGTCCTCGTCCTCGGAGGACTCGGACGGCGGGTACCGGGGGCCGACGGTCGGTCTGGCCCGCGCCCGGGTCGACTACGTGCCCAGTCCGTACGACCGCGAGGCGCTCCGGTTCAGCCGCGGCGACACCATCCACGTCATCAGCATGAACCCGAGCGGCCTGTGGCGGGGCGCGCTGCACGGACGCGTGGGCACCTTCAAGTTCATCAACGTGGAGGTGCTGCCGGCCGAGGAGCGGGCGCGTCAGTCGGCGGCGCCGCCGCTCCAGGGCCGGCCCAGCTCCGTGCCGCATCTGCTGGAGCAGCTCGGCGTGCCGGTCAGTAGGCCATGATGACGCAGCTGCTGCAGTGTCGGTTGCCACATTTCGCGTGATTGTTGTTGAGCTGCATTTGCCCAAATTAACTCGACCTCAGGAGCGTGTTTGTCCCGCTGTCACGCGAACGCTTTGTGGTTAGGAGCCTATCCACACTTAAAGAGGTCGCTAACTGGAGCTATGGACAAATTGAGGCGCCATCGGTTTGTTGCGTGACTTTTGTGACGTTAACTATGATAACGTACCATACCATGAAATTTCCATTTTAAACTGAGGTCGGTGTTGGTTTAGCCGCTGATCAATAGGGTAGCCGCAGAAAGCGGCTAACTAGCCAACCAGCCGGGTCGGCTAGCCACAGGAGGTGACTAGCCGACGTGACTAGTGACTGTGTCTGCACGGATTTCGGCCGTGTATTTGTTATGCATAAGTCGGGTCCGGTAACTATTCAGCCTCGGTTTGATTCGCACAGGCGCGAAATTGATTCAGTTAGATTTGTTTTGTAATTACACGCTAACTGTTTGGTGGTAATGGAACACGTACCGTAAAGTTTAATCCCAGCGGAAATATCGGGAAATCCCATTGTGAAATATAAAAAAGTCTTGACATTTATGGAAAAAACATAAATGACGCATTAAAGCAGCTTATCGTTTGTTGAGGGAGATATCGCGGTTGTTATCGTTTCTTGAAGCCACCTTTGGATTGGCAACCAAGGTTAGCGACTTTTACAGGGTGGCGAGATTCTACCCAAGTAACCCTTCGGCTCCTGCACGGTCGTGCAAGGCCTTGGGAAGTTTCGGAAGGCCTGGCGCAGCTTCGGAACTTTGCGAAAATCATGGGCGATAGGCGTTGTTCTTGGGATGGCGGGATACATTGATACTGAGCTTATCAAATCAAAAAGATGATAAGTACATTGCACACTCCGTGCCCAAGCGTGCAACCAATTGTGGAGCTCTGCATTAGTTATCAGCCAATAGCTGGTCGCAAAATCGACCAGCCGTCTAGTCGCTGGATAGGCTGGCCGCCGACGCAAATGCCGAGCAGCCGCAACCAGCATGGCTGGGAACATTGTAAACGGTGTGGTATTTGGCACTACTTACGAATGGGATGGCATCGCCAGTGAAGGAGACTGGGTGTTGTCTATAAGTGGAGGGAAACGAACGGAACCATCAACCTAGGCATGCGCACAAAAAAAGAAACTAATTGGCTTTTCATACTAAAGCCAGGATGGAGAAAAGACAGCGAACGGGCCAACGGGCACAGGCGAATTACCAGAAGCATATTTCTGGCTCGGCTGTGACTTTCTCAGCCCTCTTCACCTTATACTCTTCAGTACTGGTTATATGTACGCATCCTGAATCCTTAAGCTTCTGCTTTAAAAAATACCGTCGATGTAGTAAAATGACAGCTACTGAAGTGGACTCGCTACGCTGTCTCGTGAGCAGGCAGACAGAAAAGCCAAATGGCGTGCAGACCATTGTTTTCAAAACCATATTGTTCTTACTTTCAAGGAATTTGTCAAACTTGACTAAATAAGGTGGCTGCGACTGGCCTTAGGCTTTCCTCGGGCTCCCACTGCGCAAGAAGTTCCGAGCAATCGGCTCTTCGTGAACAGGAATGTACAGGTACACTGGAACTGGCCTACTGCAGTCATCGACGATTTGCAACAATAAAAAACTCGTAGTTCCAGTAGTTGAGGATGCAAGCAAAAAGCCGAGGCAACCATGCATTGCATAGCCTTTCAGATGACCATATACACCATTAAGGCTCGGCAGTTTTTGGAGACACCCTTCGTTTTGGGGATATAAGCTAGCGGCCTGATATCACCAGCTTTGACCAACAGCTGATGTGAATGTATGCCCTTCACCAACTGGTACAGAGTAATACCCTCAGAGACCGGAATTGGTAAGTGTCACTCAACGTGTGTGCATAGCAGCCACGTAGTTATATTCGCTTTTGTTATGGACTTAGGCAATGACAGCCATATTCCTTCACCCACGATTGATCTGTATGATAAGCTGTGTTATTGCAACTTAAGAAAATATGGCACCCCTCATTTCTTCCTTATCCCTATTCTTTACATCCTTTATTAAGGTGACAAAATTGTGCACCGCGTAAACAAGCAACGATTGACATCAACAGCAAAGTGACCCCGTATGTATATACTTTGTTTACGATTTGTGTGTTAGAGATGGTGTTTTGTTACAAGTTTGACAAGCTACGAGTATTATGATGTAGAGCCCAGACTTGTCCCTGATTCCTCTTACGTGCAATTTTTTCGAATCCGAACCCAAAAATTAGAGCCGAATTGGAACAGGAGATAGCTTCCCAAATACATATATATATATATATATATAGATATAGATATAGATATATATATATATATATATATATATATATATATATATATATATATATATATGCGTCTGCATGAACTCTTTTCAAAAGCCAAGATTGCTTTTTAACTGATAAAAGTGGATAGGCCAATATAGATGAATTATTATAAATTCGTGCAAAGAAACAGAAGCACGAATGTGAAGGAGCATGAAATATGATATTCGAGGGAACTTGAAGACATCGGCAAGTCCGGTTTAATGGCAAAGGCTCCTGCCCTCCATATCAAAATGCGCGACTTTGAGCACTCGTATCTCCCATCTCCCCTGGGGATGAGTGAGGTTTCGAGCAGATTGCTCAAAGCTTACATGCTATATTTATATAAGCACAACTTAAATAGTAGCTCACGTTATGAAGCGCCACGCGGACCATGTAAACACCCAAAGGTTATGGTTGAATCATCTTGTGAAGCGGGTATTTTCAGGGTGGAACCAGTTTAATTCTGATTGTCACAAACCATGCGAATCAATTTCGAAACAGACTAAATTGAGCTACCAATGGAGCCGAATCAAACCCAAGTCAAAGCGAAATCGATTCTTAAATCGAATCTGTATTTCATTAGAGTTAACTACAAGTCTGGTTCGAAAAGAAATCCTGTGTTAATTTGACGGTCTTGCCTACCGCATTGATACCCTGGGACTTAAAGATCGGCCATTGTTTTCCCCCGCTCTTGACCAGTTCTCGCCCCTGACAGGAGTACGCGCACATCTTCAGTCTGCACGGTTTCGATCGTGTGGAGGACTTCTACTCGTTGGAGGCGGAGCAGCTGTCCGACCTGGGTATCGTCGACCCCGAGCACCGGTCCAGCCTGCTCGGCGCCGCCCGTGCTCTCTCTGCTGACCCTGGTAGGCGCTCCTGCCCCTGCTTCCCCGCCCCCCCCCCCCTCCCCCTCTGCGGAACGCCGCTGGGCAGTATCGCAGCCAGTATCGTCTAACGTGCCGTCGCGCTGCTGGAAGGTCAATGAGATGGACTTGCTTCGGGCAGGACAGCTTAAGTCTGGATTGTCATCGGTTGCGATTCATATGTATGGGGGCAACTGCCAGTGATGCGCCCCTGGTGGCGAGGTTAAATCAGTAAACTAAACCAGTAAACGTGACCAAAGCAGATGTACTAAGCCAGTCAACGCTCCCAGTGTCACGATGCTTTCATAGCACAAGGACGAATGCGGAATGAATAATGCATGTCGTCCGTGACTTGTTCATGTTTAACATCTGTGAAACCTCTTACGTTTGCAACCCAAGACCGATTTTTTGGTGAGCCCAATCCATTCCTCGTGTTGTGCTTTCCCGTGCCCTAAACGTTGTGTTGTGGTGTCTTGGTAAAAGGCGATGTTTTAGCGAAATTTAATCGCGCGTATTGCAGGGCAACCTTTGCAATCAGGGACTTTGACAAGCATAGTTTGGTGCGAATGCGCGCAACTTCACAAATCTAGCAAAACAATGTCGGTTCAGCGGACAATTTTCAGCTGAAATATTGTAACGTACGCCGCAATGCTACCGCGCACCGACGTCATTTGAGACGCAAACTTACTTTCTGTGTTGGATATTATCATTGGTGCATGTATCAAACACCCAACGAATGTCTTGATTCATGATTGGAAGTATAATGCGACCGGTACAGCTAACCACGGGATCACAATTTATATTAACTCCGGTTCTTAAGCTAATCGATTCACGATGCATGCCTCCAGCGGTGTTCGTAGACGTCGGGTCCCGAAAAATCGCCTGTCCCGCTCACCCGGCACCTAGCCATGCGTGCCTACCGTGCGCCCCGGCGCTCAGGCGCGTACATCACGGGGCCATGACCAACGCAACCGTAAAATGAAGCAGCGCGTGTGATGTGGTCGTGCGTGCTGAGCGTGGCCCCAGTTCATCCCGTGGTCGCCCGAATGAGCGCGGGAGAAGCGTTGAACGCGCACACCAATTAGATCCCCGCAGAAGTCGTAAATGCTTTACTGGCAGCTTTGAGCAGGAACTAGTCTTATGTTCAAAGACAGTGGTTGAGTGATGGTTTCTGTTCAACACAACTCTGTTTAAGATTTGGACTAATTCGTTGCGTGATTTGCTATGAAACTAGGGGCAGTCTGTCTGGGATGTTTGTTTTACTGTCATGGGCGTTATCAAACTAAGATCGTTATGAAACTCGGACCCATTCATCGTACCAGTGCAACTGTTGTTTAGCGGCGAGTTCTCGCAGAAAGGTTATACCGCGCTTTGTAACATGGTTGCAACATGGCCGCCCTGTTCAGTCACTCTGGGCCAGTGATAATGACTAGCATAGACGAGCCACTCAGGCGGGGTTTTGATAGCGCGAACTTACATGTCTGCCCCCATTGGTCAGTGTTCAGTACACTACCAATTGAACCGCAGGACGGCTGATGGGTACGCTCTGGAAAATCTTCGTCCCCACGGTCACACCAGCTGCCAAACAATGAAATTCAAAACGGTTTTCGCGGATTTTCAGCGCGAGAGATTAGTCACATTGAAACCGAGCAGAGCAGGGGTTGTACAGACGGCGAAATAGAGTACAGTAGCTGACCAGCGAGCGACAGTGTTTCCGTGCACAGTCGTGGAGAAGCACGGAGAAGCAGCGTCCCGGAGCCCAGTGTTACCTGTTCCTTTACACTGCCACAACCATGTTTGTGACCGCACAGTGTTGTGGACGATTTTCCGTCTGTGAGAGCTGACAGTGTTGGTGATCGGCTGTGTGCACCGCGTCACTTTTGACTGTCAGTGGCTGTCTTCAGACAATGCTGCGGCTGACCGCTAACCGCTGGCCCCCAGACGCCGGCAGCCCGCTCTCGCTGTGCGACTTCACTCAGCCGCTGCTCTCGGAGCTGATCCGCGACTCGGGCTGCTACGACGTCTGGCGGCTGACTGAGGAGACCGCCGCGCTGAAGGCCAGCTCACCGGCCGCGGCCGAACGCCAGCCGGCGGGTCGGGAGCCGGCCGACGGTGACGATGACGCCGACGGTGAAGGCGACGCCGACGCCGATGCTGACGCCGACGCCGACGCCGACGCCGATGCTGACGCCGATGCCGATGCCGATGCCGATGCCGATGCCGATGCCGATGCCGATGTCGACGCCGATGCTGACGCCAACGCCGACGCCGACGCCGACGCCGACGCCGACGCCGACGCCGACGCCGGCGGCCCAGACTCAGACGTCGAGCCGCCGCCGTCGCTCGTTCCCACCACTGCGGCCGATGACCGCTGCAGCGATCCCGGGCGGGAGGCCGCCGCGCCGCAGCCGCTCGACCCGACAGCCGAGCTTGACGGGCCCCGCAGCAGCGCCGAGCCGGCGGCCGAGCCAACGGCCGACACCGGGGCGGACGTGGTGCACGCGCGGCCCGCCGCCGTTCGCGCCTCCCCGCCGCGCCTGGACACCAGCCCCGTGGTCGACTTCGAGCGCAAGTTTCAGAACGCGCGCAGCGTGTTCGAACCGAACTGCGTGCGCCGTCAGATCCCGGTGGGGGTGCGGTCGCGGACGCACTTCAGCTCCCGCGAGCCAATCACCGTCGAGGACGAGGTGGCCGTGTGAGTGTGGTAGCGCGGATCTCGGCGCCGCCGCAGTTGGCGACAGTCGGGCGCGTTATGTGACGCGCTGAACTTGGGCCTGCTCCCGGAGTTTTATTTTCGGTGGCAGTCACCATGCAGTTATTCTGGAGCTCAATAAGTCTCAACCACTTTGAAGCGATGTTTGCGTCTTGTCACACCAGATGAGGCAAGTATTATATTTTGAAGAGCTGTGATAGCGTTGCCCCTCGAATGAAATGAAGCACAAGACACGTAGCCAGAATTGTGTGCATAAAGACAAAGGGTTTTTAAGCCATGTTGCGTGCCGTATGTGCGTCACTCATAAGGCATCAGTCTGAGCAGGACAAAACGATGTGTCCGCCTTAGTTAGACATGATAAGTCTTCCGTTGTCTGCCCAAGGCTATCATTGTCTGGTTGAGAACGCGGGGGAAGATTTCTCCTTTTGAGGCCCCTCCTTCATCACGTAGGCGCGGTGCTACTGTTTTGTCGAAAGTTGCCTAGAAGTGCGGGGCTCACAGACAGGCCACTCAGCCGTGCACTGCTCTAGAGTGGTGTCGATCTACAACGGCGTCTGTCCGCGTCCTCGCCATCGCCTTGCCGAGCTTGAAGACGTGTGTTCCCCTCCCCGCACCCGGAGGTTGGGTGGTGGGCTTCAGACACTCATACAGAACAATGCTCTGGCCTGCGGGAGTCATGCTAGCCTTGCCTCACTGCGCCGCTGGTCGCTTGTGAACTGACCCGACCACCGGCGCGCCGCCTCGCGTCTGGCCAGCACCGGCTGATCGTCGGCCGTGGGCTGGGTGAAGTGCTCTGTGTGTGTAATGGTGTATTTGTAGATGGTGGACACAAGTGCCTTGGCTCGTGGCGACACGCCGATGGGCTTAAATGGTGGCCGCAATGGCCAGTGGCGTTAATGAACGTGTTTGTCTGTGTGGAAGGCTAATATATGCGTGGCCAATGTTTGGAGGGTATGGAACCGGAATGTGGATGTGAGTCAATGAAGCGAATGGAAGCCGCCAGGTAACAACCCAACTTGTGGAATGCCTCGCTCTACAGAGCATTCCATGCACCACAATAAAATAGCGGTGGCTGGATTCATACACAAATTGACAGATTTTTGTCTGTCGAGCTGCGAAAAGCTGAAAATATTGTTAATGATTTGCCTCAGGTGCTCGTAATGCACATCCACGATACTTGCCATCGCATTTTACATAGTGGGCCGATATGCACCTTCCGCTAACAGTTTACCAATTAGTTGTTCCGCATGAAGATCTCCGATGTGCTGGCTGCCCCGGACGCGGCATTGCATCCCTGTCTCGCAGTCACGACTCGGCGCGTAACGTTCAGGCTCTCGTCCCAGTGACGTCACGCTAGTAATGGAAGATAACGCGAAAATTACCGGACGGTTTCACCATAATTTTGTGACCTTGGTGGCTGCTGTTGAGCCGGTCTTCTTGAGGGATGGGGCGTTGTGGATGCTTTGGATCTGCTGACAAGAGCCGCGGGCATATGCGCCTGCGTGACTCGTAAACGGTAGGTGCATGGATGAAAATGGAGCTTTATGGCTTATTTGTAGTGTGCACCGGAATGTCTATTTATTTCAAAGCAGGGTTTGAGTTGTTGGTTTGACGTGTCGGTAATCTTTGTTGGTACCTTTATGGTATGTTGTCCTGTTTGCTCATTGACAAAACCAGTAGGAAAAATACATCCGCTTCTGGATGCTTGCACGACATGGGTCTCAGTTGTTTTTTCGGACGACTTGCAGTGGTTTCTGCTGTAGGGGAGGTAGGTTATATATAATTTGTTCTTTTAAAAGGGGGTAACAATATTGACCTTAGTTACATCAGTGCATTAAGTCATATACAGTGTTCTCTAGCTTTCAGTCAACAATGTCTAACATTGTTGGCTGCAGCTAACACCCATAGGCCACACCTTTGTCTCTGCACAGCATTGTCAGATGCACAGTAAAAAAGATAATATTGCTGTGCAATTAAGCAAATATTGCTGTGTAATATATAGTTTGTTTATTTTTATGCTGCATGCATACAGGTAAACTGGACTCAGACCAGGTTGAATTGTTTTGAAATTATGTTATTCCAAAAGGATGTTGGTTTTTTTTTTACTGGAAACTAAATTTGCAACACCATAGCTTCTTGAAATATTGGCTCTCTATCTCTGTGTGCTGAGATTGGCTGCAATTGTCCATGAAACTTTCAGCGTATTTATTACAGTATGTAGGCACTAAACTTGTTGCTGCAGATGCCATACCAGACAGAACATGTTCTGTCATGACATGCAATTTGTACTGTCTGGTGTCAGCACATATGGCTTACAGTGGTACCTATCCCTAGAGCACATTCTGGAGTCAGTATGTTTTCTAGCAAAGGAAGCCTGACACTAATATACTCATTTGATAACCCGTATCCACTACAGTTACCAGTTCTACACATTATGATCATGCCAACCAGCCTTCAAACACAGCTAGCTGCCTCCCACAGAATAGATGGATAGCTTGATATGTAATACAATCAGTTTCTTTATTTTTGTGCATATACATGTCACAATTTGTTGATCTTGATTCAGCTAGTTCATGTATGCCTCTATCACCTACCCATTGCCTGTCATCCTTGTCATATCAGGGCTATTTTTGTAAATTAATCCAGAATGAAGCAATTCCAGGAATATGAGAGCCTTTTCCAGTATGAAGCTGAGTAGCTCCAGGCAGTGCCTGTGGGTACTCTTATCAAGGTTCAGGGATATGTTTGGTCTGGAGTTTCATAATCTACTGAAGGTCATATTCATTAGGACTGTTCACAATATGCGGTGTTTGGTAACTGGGTTATGTCCTCTGATTTATGACAGTCAAAGCACTTTTAAAAAGTACATGCAACATGAATTTCTTCACTTGCAAGCCTATAAAATCCAGCATGCTTGACCCATGGTTTGGGAAAAATTGTGTTGGCTTCAGCCATTCAAATGTGCAGGGACAAAGATATTGCACATACACTGGACATTAAAAGGGGATACCAGGATTAGATCCTCAAGTCCTGGGGTTGATGAGAGTTTGGGGTTGATGAGAGTCAGTGTCATATTTTGTTTCCAATCTTAAGCTGGAGCACATTTGAGCTGGAGAAGGCCTTCTAAGAAATTGCCAATGATAGTTTGCATAGAACAAACAGAATGTTCATATCTTAAAAAGGAGTTTTTGAGAATTTTTGAAAATTGTGAACACTGCAGCTATCCCTACTTTTACAGTTCAATTCTCCACAGAGTGCACGGAACAATCTGTCTTCCGCCACAGCGCTATGAACTAAAATACTGAAGGCACTGTCATGAGGAAGTACAGCTGGTTTTATGTCATTCTGTCAGGGCATTGTTGAAGTCAAAAGTGTGGCGAGTTCTATGTGCCTTTAAAGGAAGAAAAATTCGGAAAAATGAGACTTGTGTAATAAATGAGAAGAACCTGGAGTGGCCTTCTTCTTATGTAACTTTAAAAAACGACTGCTTTCGGTTGGCTCAAATCTTCCAAAATATTGCAAGATTGGTGGGTTTACCACTACCACCACAACCATTCGGCGAAGCCTATGCTTCCAGTAAACGACAGGTACCCCATATCTGCAATCAATTTTTTCCACTAGTCTTCGCGAAATGGTCGCATATGCGATGCAAGGACGCCAGTGCGCGGCGTTCACAATAATTCGGCGCTTTCCATTCACTGTACATCCCAATGGCACTCTTGTCCCGGCTGCGGCCATAGTATGAAGATCTATCACATCTCCACGTTCGGATGCTCTTCCCGCCTGCCGGTCGCTTGCCTGTCACAAATGTCATGTTAAGTCAAACCGCGTGGCGCGCCTGTCGGCAGGGACGCCTGACCTGCTGTGCCGCCGGTGGCCCCTGCAGACGGTGACCGGTCCTGCTGTAATGGAAGACGACCGCTCGGCGTCCGGCTCGCCGGCCTTCAGCAAGCCGGGCACACCGAACCCGGCGGCGTTCGACCCGCTCGCGGCGGCAGCGGCTGCTCAGTACCGGCCGCCTTCGCAGTCCAAGTACTCGCAGCTGCTGGCCGTCATCGAGGACATGGGCCGCGACATCCGACCCACCTACTCGGGCAGCAAGAGCAGCGCCGAGCGTCTGAAGCGCGGCATCGGCCACGCGCGCATCCTGGTGCGCGAGTGTCTCATCGAGACGGAGCGCAGCGCCAAGTCGTAGGCGGCGGCGGCGGCGAGCCTCGACTCCGCGGACGCGACTCTGGTGACCGACGGCGCCTGGCTGGAGGTGGTGCTTTGTGGCGGGACTTTGTAGCCTGCAGCTGAGACGTGTCACGTTTGGACGGTGGAGCATTTATTTCGGACGGTGGAGTGCGAGTGGGGACTAATAAGCCTCAAGTAGGGGTTGTGCGCCCCGATAGCGAGTTGTCTCGGTGGTGAGCGAGACGTGACATTTGTGGCGGCCCGGAGAGGTGCAGCAGGTGGTCCGTGCGCGATGGAGTCCGCTGTCAGTGGGCGCCTGCTCTGGAGCTGGGACACCGAGTACCCCGCTGACACGGCCGAGTTCTGCCCGCTGCCGCCCTACCGCCACCTGCTGCTCTGCGGCACGTACAAACTGCGGGACGGCCAGCCGCCCGACCAGGCGCCAGAGGGTGGGTGTGTCCCCAGCGTGTGAACGGCGCGCCACTGCGCAAGAGGACGTGGAGCCGCTGAGTTCGGGGAGTGTGGCTCTCATGACATATTTACTCTCATTAGCACACTCATTATTTGACTTGCAATGCCTCCAGCTCGTAAGCATGGCGTTGCGCCTTTGCTTGGGCGTGGCGTTTCCAAGGTGGTGTCTGGACCAAGGCAGCACATCCGTGTCCTAGCTGTACCTGAAGAAACTTCAGGAAGTTTTTTACATGTTTTTTATTCAGGCTGCCAGGACGCAACACCACCAGGCTTGTACATTGTGAGGTGTTAAGTGCTCCCTCCAGATATTTTGTCATAGGTTTGCCGGACCACAATGCCAGGTTGAAAATGGTACGTTGGTCAATAACAGGTTGGAGTGATAGAGCACAAAATCAATAAAATTGAACACTGGAACACTGGTTGTACTATGGCTGTTTTTCCGTATTTTTCAACGGTGGTGCTATTATAGGTGGACGCGTGAAAGGTGATGCGGAATATCGTAGCATTATCTTGATCGTAGCATTATCTTGCATGCAACGTGGTGCAGAGCCTGGTAATGCACTTCCTGAAAGTTCTGGCTAGGATCGTGTGCGTTGTGATCGCAATGGCCGCCAGGCTTCGTATGCAGCTTTGTCGGGTTTTGGAATCAGCAGCAATACCCTGAAGCTCTTCGGGACGGTTCTCCATAGGCCACATGGGTGGGCACATAGGCTGCATACCGGGACCATCCATCGCCCATGGCGCACAGGGCGAGTGGGGCCTCGACATATATCGACAAAGCTGAAATATTGTCTTTAGGGTCGGGCGCTGGTACCTCTTTGTTTTTCCAAGTTCTCGACATTAGTATGTATACAAGCAGTCACCATGCACAAAAGATGACCTAAAAGCCCAATCATCACCATGCACAAAATGTACCAAGGAAAATTTGTGATATTTTGTCTCACAAACATACTCAATTGGATGAATCTGTGTCTCCAAAAACGTTTTTGTTTTGTTTTGTTTGCAACCAAAAGCACTTCATTTCCTCAAGAACCAGGGCAAGTGGTGACTCCAGTCAGTGCCATCTTAGGTTCCCATACATATGACAGCGCGGGTATTGACGCTTCTTCACTTATTGTTCCAAGTGACCGTACTGTAATGGCACGGGTTAAAAGTATGCATACGTCATGCCGGCCTCTCATTAAGGTACGTTGGGGAAGCTGTGTGGCAGTGGCCACGCAAACGCTCATGGCCATGGTTAGGAGAAAATGGACAGGGTTGTATCATTTCTGCTTTTAAAAAAAACTGGGCGACAGCTTACAACACCAACCTTCTTTGGTCTCTTCCACCCGTATATAATGTCCACTTAGGCAAGAACTTGCGGAGTTAGAATAGCGAGGACAGCGAAGCTTTGGCAAAAAAGTGGCATGCAAAGCAGCGCACGATGCTCCAGCGTCTATGTAATAAAAAAGCTTGTCATATTTCAGTTGCGTGAGAGTAACGTGCGATCGTAGCCTTTGCTAAGCACGGTTCGTGGTGTGCCACGAGATGTTCACTCCTGCCATTCAATTGGTGCGATCCATGGGCCGTGAAATGTATCCCGTAGCTCGACCCCTAGGTCAGTTAGGTCTGGTGCATGTGTTTCTACGAAGTTCAGCCCTGGCCAGTTATCCGCTCGCATTCCACCAGAATGAGTCGGCGGGAACATGACCCCGATGCGGCTGCCTTTTGGGATTGTGGGCGGCGGGCGGTGCCTGGCTCGCCCACGAAGGACCTGCATTGATTGGGACGGGGGAACCTCCTGTTTGATACCGCGTTCATCGATTAGCCAATCATGGTCGAACCACGGCCGCCTGCCACGTGGGCCGGCTAGTGGAAGCTCGGATCGGATGGTGTCCGATGCGAACCATGCCGTGTGTCTGGCGGGCGCACTGTTTGTTACCATTGTACCTCTACAACTAATCATAAATGCTGACATACTATAATTGCGCATTAAGGAACGTGCGTGTTTTAGTTTTGGGCGGTAAAGGAGTGGGCAGCCTGGCAATCTGTCCAAGTCGGTGTCATCCGATCGAGGGCTGAGATATGCACGTGCTACAAGTGCAAGTGTTGCTGTAGCCTCGCGCAGTTGCTGTTGAACCATGGCTGTTTCGGAGGTGAAATAGCCGGGCGGGCGTGCTCTGCGTGTAACGTCGGCCTACTGTTTGCCAGCCTGCCGTCGGGACGGCCGCCTGCACCTGCTGGACGCCGCCGCCGGCCGGGAGCTCCAGCGGCTCGACACGGCCGCTCTGCTCGACACCAGGTGGTGCCCGGTGCGGCAGGCCGGCCGGCTGCTGGCCGCCGCTGCCGATTCGCTGGGCCAGCTGCTGCTGTTCGAGCTGCTGGAGCAGGAGCGGCCGGAGGAGGTGCGGCTGAGCCGGCTGACCAGCCGGGCCGTGGCTGGCGCCGGTCGGCTGGCGCTGGCGCTCGACTGGCGGACGCCGCCCGAGGGTGGCGGTCCGGCGCGGCTGGCCGTCAGCGACTCGTCCGGCGCCGTCACGGTGCTGGAAGCTGGACGGCCAGGGACTGATGCCGCTTTGGACGGCCACCTGCCACAGCTACGAGGCCTGGACCTGCGGTTTCCACCACCGCAACGGGAACCTCGTCTACTCCGGTAACGGACGGCGAAGCCCAGTAGCACCGCTCTGCTCTAACCGGCTGTGATCGCGTCCGCGTCGCGCAGCGGTGCAGGGAGCTTCCGCTTTTTGTGATGTTTCCGATGCAGATTTGAATGGAGATCCCGAAATTCGGCATCGCTGACGAATCGATGACGTCATCAAGTTGGGAATTCGAGTTTTGGTAGTGGAATTCATAGAAACCCAAAGATGGTGCTGATGATTTATACTTTCCCTACGTCACCACTTACAACCTTGTTTTGGTTCATGGCGCTTTCATTAAAACACGTGGGCGCTGTGGTTGCGGCGTTATCATAGTTTGTATGCGCGCATTTCCGTCATTACGTCATTTTCTGACGTCATCACCGGAAAGTGGCTGGGTGCAGAGACCTAAAAACTTAAGAGTCGTGACCAGAGCACGAGATAACCTTGGGGGCCAAGCTTTGTGCGGATATCAAATGCCGGTAAGTGCTCAACTGGTTGGCTTGGCACAGAATAACCCGAAGATCAACCTCGATGCAGCTAGCCGTCTTATAAGTGACGTCATTCGAACATCGACGGATGTAATCAAACAATGGTGGGCGGCGCGTCCGTGAATCAAACGCAGTCAGACAACTGAGGGTGGCACGTTCGCCTGGAGCAGTCCGTGGTTCGTCCCGACGTGCCCGCACTCTCCCAAAACGCTCCCTGGGATCGCCTCTGAGTAGTAAGGGAAGCTCAAGACGTGACGGGCTATGTCAGATTGATTCTAGGAGAAGCCACCAATTTGCAGAAGACTTTCTCTAATCTAATAATTTCAGAAGACTTCCTCCAATTCAAATCTGACCCTCTTGCCCCGCATGTAAATCTATTGAAAGCGACGGGTTATGGTGGTAACTGGTGTAGTTCCCGTTGGGTATCTACAGGGCCGAGGCCACATGGCCGGGATTGTGATCCTTTGGGTCGCTGGAGTCCAGCGCTTCTACCGTACAGCTCGGTCCGGCGGCTTCGGTCCGCTCACTAACACCTGATGCAGACGTGAGGGCTGCATCAGCCAGAGCGATGGCGCAGAACGGCTCTGCTGGGAAGAGCAGTAGAGAAGCACCGAAGGTTGAGATCGCCCAAAAGTGGATTTCCATGCCTTTTCCACTCCTGCGCATCCATCCGCCCTGCCCTAACATCAGGCTTCCTCCTGACGGATCCTCATTCCCTGCTGAGAAATAACAGCATCCTACGTGAAGTAAGACTCACTTGCAGGGTGAAACGCACAGGGTTTCCGGTAACGGGAACAGACTAACGCACCGTAAGTCCTTATAATGTCCCGGTGCAGCGTCCCCAAGTGCAGCATACACCCCTGCCGCCGGGGGGCCGGCACCAGGTCACGACCGTCGTCCGTTTGGATGGATCGGGCGGGGCCAAATGTGTAGCAGAGACGGCTCCGTGTATGATGTAGCCAGCGCGGCAGCCCGCCTGTGGCCGGTCGGCTGCCGGGCAGATGCCGACGCGCGCGCGACACGCCAAAGCGCCCGTGTGAACTGAGCTTGACCCAGCGCCGCGCGCGCCAACAGGCGGCGACGACCTGCTGTTCCGGTGCCACGACGTGCGTCAGAAGCCCGACCAGGCGGTGTTCACCAGCCGCGCGCACGAGGCGGGCGTGACCTGCGTGCAGTCTGACCCGCTGCAGGAGGACACGCTCCGCACCGGCAGGTCAGTCCCTCTCACCGACGGGTCAGTCCCTCTCACCGACGGGTCAGCGCTGTTCGTCTGTGTTCTTCCGTCACCATGGGCGAAGCCTGCTCTGCGGGGGCGCCACGCCGGCACGTCAAGCTGCTGAGGCTCTAAATAGTTATTTTAACTATGCTATCTTCACCCACTGGTTACTCCAGGGCATGGTCGGTTGTCTTCTGATCTCTTGTGAAGGTCCCTGCTTCCTGATGGCTCACCTTCTACTTCGACCCCCACTAACGTGCCCAGAAATGCACTCTCTGCAGACGACGACCCGCCCCCTCCCCCCCCCCATTATGGCTAGCGTTGTCGGCACAGCAGCTGTTTGGCGGTCCGAGGGGCCCGCTGCAGCCAGCCTCACTTCCCCTCCTCCGCCAGCTACGACGAGCACCTGTACACGTGGGACGCGCGCGCCCCGCGCCGGCCGCTGGAGCGGACTCGACTGGATGGCGGCGTGTGGCGAATCAAACGGCACCCGCGCCTCGTCGACCGCCTCCTCACCGCCTGCATGTACGGCGGCAGCCACGTGACCGACGCCAGGGGCGCCACGGTCGCCAGCTTCCGGCGCCACGCCAGCATCGTGTACGGCGCTGACTGGTGTCGGCTGCCGGCGGCGGCTGTCGCTGTGGAAGGTGACGGCGACGGCACCCACCGGCTGGAGGCGGACCAGGGCGACCAGTGCGATGAGGGCACGCGGGGCAGTGGGCCCAGTGTGGCGGTGACCTGCTCGTTCTATGATAATTTGCTCTGCGTTTGGGAGGCGTGAGCTAGCGTGTGGATGCTGTCGGGTGATGGTCCTTGTCGGTTCGGGTTGGTTTCGTTGGTGTTGAACGCAGCAAGTCTGTTCTTCGGCTTGTGACGTGCGCGCGGTTTAAGAAGTAGTTTTGCTGCCGGGTAAGAGCTGCGTGATTGGGTCGGCGTGCTGAGCCGTTCAGTTCACTTTGCGCAGGGATGCTTGTCGACTGGCTCTCTTGAGGTAACCTGTCGGCCTCTGGTCGCTGGCGCTGAACGGGGCGCATACGTGGACAAGACAGACACCAGGGCACCTGCGAGAAGCAGTCGTCTGTAGGGCTAAATGAGCGATGCTCCAGTCGAGTGCCTTCCACGCCCGTAGCTGTAAGTGCGTAATAAAAAGGGTCGGTCCAGTAGCGTTCGATACGTCTATTGCGAGAGAGTTGAAGCCTGACAATGGCTGGCCGCGAACCGGCGAATCACCAGCGCAGGCGGCCAGCGCGCTCCACGCGGTCACACAAATAAAATGGCAGGGACACGGACGACCACACTCTAAGACTCCGCACGCACAGTGCTGGAAAGCGCACATCACATCTACGGCGGCCGGTACGCACGAGCCGTTCACGACTAGCCTGGCGCCAGCTGACTAGTGGAGCGTGACGCCCCGCGCGCAGTGTCACGTCCCGCGGCCCTGAGGCGGTGCCCGTCACGGCGACGCCCGGCGGCGTCGCCACGCGTCACGGAGCGGCCCTGCGGCGGCGGCGCGGCTGCCGGGGCGAGGCCCGGCCGACGCGGGCTGGCTGCGAGAGGGGCGGACTGACAGAGGCGGCGACACTATGCCCACCGCAGACCGACCCGCCGCCGCGCCGCGCGGGGTCGACGCGCGTGACCTGAATGTAAGTAGTAAAGCGCGGCCGCGTGTCCTCGTGAAGCGAACAACGTTTAAGCCACTGCAACTCTAACGTGCGAGAAGGTGCGATGGCTGAGCGGCGGGCGGCGCGGCTCGCCCTGGCCCGAGGCCTCGCTGGTGGCCTGCAAGAGCTGTGGTCCGCGGATCGGAGCCGCTTCGTCCACGCCGCTCGTGTACTTGACGCACGTACAACACCGCCGAGCGAACGCGCCGTGCGTCAGCTGCCCTATAGGCTCCACATAAGAGCTTTAGCGTGTCCCACTAAGTGGCGTCACATTGCGCAAACCCGGGCTGCGCGGGAAGCGTTTGCTTAGATTGCGTGCCTTGCTTTTCAGCCGTTGTGCATGATGAGCTCCAGCTCTTGGTAATCCAGCAGCCGCCGGACATCCTTGTCCCGGACTAGTAACGTGTTCGGCAGCTTTAGGACCTCCTTCACCATCTGCAACCATGGACCAAATCAATCCAACGCATCGCGAAATCCCCTCATGGCCTGCCCAAACAAGACACGAAACTCACACTCACTTTTGGCATTGGTTGCGAACCAGTGACAGGCGGCTAACCTCATGTAAGCAAGCGCAAGTTGGTTATTCAGCATAGCAGAGAGAACGGCCAGAAATCCACAGAACAACCCACGTATTCAGCCAATGTTTACCGATCGCTGTATTGAACGGCAAGGGACAGCCGTAATGCCACTCGGTGCAGCGCGTACTGACCTTGACAGGGACGCCGAGGGCTGCACAGCTGACTGACAGCAGGCGCAGCCAGGTCAGGTCACTGGTCGGCAGGTCGACCAGAACAAAATGGCGGCTAGGAGAGTCGGCCACCCGCACTTTCAGTACCAATTCTGAAGCGGGCAAAACAGGGAAGGTCACCTCGGTATCGGGTCCTCAGAAAGACACGGAGTTGGTGGGGCCGTTCACTGCATGTGACAGTACATGTACGACCGAAGGCTGGGGAAGCGAACAAGCAGACTGTGTCTAGGTAATGCTTCACACATTTTGGATTTTGTTTTTGCAGACAAAAAAACCCGGCTCGGTCAGGGTAACCCTTTGCACAGTTGCTAACGGCGTATCCTACATGCTACGCCACAGTTCGTAAGGCCGAGTCAGTTCTCCGCTTGGCAATCACGTGACTGGCAGATGAAATAGAAACTTGAGACCACATCGGTCAGGTTCAAATGAGAACATACAGAACAAATGATTATTTTCAATTCGTATCAACCTGGGGACACCATCATGCCACAGCGGGACATTTCAGAGCAGTATGTGAGTGATCTGATACACAGACTGTTTTGGTTCCTGCAGATATGAAGCTAAAACACATTCCAGAATGTTCAGGGCGATCCACGCGAGACTGCGCGGATGAGGAGACTATCGTACGACGTGAAAGCCTATATTCTCTCCCCCTGCCACCTGATCGCAAAAATTGTATTGTTATCCGTGACTGAACAGTAAATCAGCAGTATCTCACTTCGAAAGAGAGAAATATCCGCCTTCAGTCGCGTCATCCCGTCCCCGGGCCTTACCGTTCGGAAACGTGTTTCCCTGGCGTTGCGCGCATGCGCAGTGACAGCAGCAGTGGCGCTCGCTGTCGGTGCTGCCGTTGACAACTGGGCTGCTGCGCCCCTCCGCAAGCTGAGCTTCACACAGAGACGACGCCACGCCCTCGGCCATCAGCAGCGACATCTGGCTGAGCGCGGCCGGGCCGTGTCCGTTGAAGAGGGCGCCCCAGTCGGGATGACGCAGCGGTGAGTCGGTCGACGTCGGGTCCAGCTTCATCGCTGCCGGCCGGGGAGGGGTCAGGGCGAGCCTGTTTGGTTCACGTCAACGTATGGAACGTCGTGTTGTTGAAAAGGAAACATTTTCTCATTATGGAACTTTTTAACGGGTTGTATCAACTTCCTGTGAAAGTTGGAAAGCGGGGCTGGAGCCCCCCCCCCCCCCCCCCCCCAACTGAACAGGAAACTACCCCTATGGCCAAAAAAGGCAAGGACGAAAGAGCTAGACAAATGAATCCCAACAACGCTTGCCCGGAAATGATTTTAACGCAGCCTTGTGAAGGGCCATGAGCCCTTCATATCCCGACCAAGCCAAAGCTAACCGCATCTGCAAAGACCAATTCGTGGCGCACCATCTACTTCGTTAGTGAGACCGCAGCCGATATTGAGTTGCAAGCTTGGAATGCACGATTATGCAATGATCTTCATAGCGTTTTTTCATAACTTCGCTGGTGAAGAAATTAAACAAAATGTTAGAAGAAGTTATTGGTGACTAGCCCTCTTTGTGTAGATGCATTCAATTTTGTGTTGTCTGACAGGAAATTGTTGTAGCCATATCGTTCTTTCAAACTTTGTCGTGGACTTAATGGTGGCTATGGTTTGTCTGATGGCAGTAACTAAGCACATATTTAATAATTTTTAAGTAATGTCCTTTACCGTTAAAGGATTTAAAAACATATTTGCCAGGTTTGGCACTGTTAAAAATGAACTTACCACACGTCTATCCGTTGCCTGCGGTCGTTTTCTGCCGCATGTTCCCCCGCCCCCCAACTGACTTTTTCCAGAAAAAAGTAAAAAACATTTCGATCTGATTTCTTTGGGTTCACCGACATTCGAGGATTTTCGTTGGATGATCGCCTTGTCTGAAAGTAAAAGGTGCATGAGTGGCTATGTAATGTGTATGTGTGTGATAGCGTTTTTTGTTTGTGTGTGCATCGTGCATTTATTGTTTTTAAAACTGGACTGTTTCCACCATTGGGCTTTTACCTGTGGACTGCTTATGCCTAAAACACAATGAACATATAAATGTTGAATGACATGACGGCCATTTTGGAATGAATTTCAGCAGAATGCAGTGAACGCGTGTTCTACACCAAACACATGTTAATCAATAAAAGGCTGCCATTCCCTGATCAACGTGCCAGTGTTTCCAATACATTTATTTAGTTTCGTTGCACTCATCTTTATCTTTTTGCATTCGCCACGGAAACTTACAAGAATGTCCTCGAAGCAGGACAGCGGGGTACATGACCTTCGCCACACATCAGTCATCTTCCACCGGGCCACACCCATTTACTGCCACAATGTACTGCGACACACTGTTTCAGAAATTCCTGAGACGAGCAAACTAAATTTAACACCGGCCGAATGGTCTCAGCTCGCACATGGCGCCCATCAAGTTACGTGCAGTTACGTCATCCCTTTCAAAAGTTAAAACCACCCAGATTTTGTAAATGTCACAGCCTGCGGTCAAACACCAAAGAAAGTAAAACGTTACAAACGTTTTTTTATAATTGTTATAATTGTTGGCAAACCAAAATCCTATAAATATCACAACCCTCCGTCAAACACCATCTAACGAATAGGTGGGCCAGTCGAGCTCATTCTTAACATTGATGGTACGGGACATACTGGCGTACCAAGCATACACGGTGTCATGACCTCAGGTCAGGTCAAGCCCCATTTATGACTCACAATTTAAAACACGAAGTTCGCTGCCGAACGCTATCTCATGCATCACAGGGTCCATCGACCTAAAACTCCATTAATGGAATGGAACAAACGAGCACACCAAGAGATTGTAATTTCATGACCCGTATCCGTCCGTAGATCACACCATGGTCGCCATATGAGGCCCATCGGGCTTTGAGGCGCAAAAATCGCTGCCTGGAACTATCTTAGACACTACCACGTCTATCAAGCTGTGCCTTAACTCGATGGAACGACACAAACTAGCACGATACGTGCATGCAACGTCACGACCCTAGGCCAAGCCATTTGAGAAACATGCACCCCGTGTAGCGAGACCCTAAGCAGCTGCGACGGTCTGTTAACACTACACCGGGAGCCACGGGATCGATTAAGTTAAATCTGGCCTTGCCCGCGGGAACGCATTCGTGCATTTTTTATGCATCTAATTTCATTACGTTAAGTCATGCCAATCGCAATTTGGAGCCTTACAAGCTTAAACACGAATACTGCTGTCAGTGCGATGGTACGGCGAAGATTATCTCAGGAATTACTGGGCCGGCTCATTTGAATTGTGTGTTGACGGAAGGGCACGACTTATAACATCATGCCCGTCATGCCACTACTTTACGCCTCCTCCAGTCATTTCTGGATACGCGCATCGTTTAAGGGAGCGTTCCACATTTGCATGCCATCTTGAAGATCATTCGGCGCAGTTGCCGCTCTGCACTTCCTATAACCTACATTCATCTAGTTTCTGTGCTATGCGTCCGCGAAGATGTGCCGACTATTTCGAGGAGCCTTTTTCCAGGTGAGCCAGGCATGTATAAGGCCATAATGACGTCAGTCAAATCCTGCCATTCCGTTAGTCCTGCGACGATTAAATCCAATACAAACGTAAGTGTCCATTCGTTCATATCTGGCGTTTGTGAGAACAATTAACAGATGTAACGACCGTCAATTGGCCCTCAATGAATATTGTGCAAGGTACGATGACATAATCAAACCATGACGTATTAAGCAGTACATTTACTAATTAAAGAAATACTGTGTCTAGAGCAGCCTTTTCCACTTAAAGGCATAACAGTAGTTATAAGTGGGCTTATTTCATCATATCTGACGTTTGCCTAAACATCATCAAATGTGGAACATTCCCTTAATTCCGGTACTTATCAACTAACCACCAGTTACGCTTTGCCGGGAACAACTGGATCGGATCAATAAAACCTAACATTGATGGAATGAGACCAAATAGGACAATTTCATGTCGTTACGTCAAACGTGTCCGAATTTTGATTTCAACAAGTTTGAACAAGAAATGTTTGCCAAACACTTCCTCAGGAATTACTGAGCCGATCAGGCTGAGCCTTGCACCATGCGAATAGCATGTGCTGGTACGTAACACCTGCACAATTTCGCGACCACGCGTCGAGTTGTTTCTTAGCTATTCGCCTGACAACGTGTGGCACTTGGCACATTCAATACCACAACCTACTGCCAAATACGTCAGAAGGCACAGGACCCACAAGGCTTAAATCTTGCATGATTCAAACGGAACAGACTAGCGCATTTTGGATACGCAGTTTGATGATCATAGGCCCAACCATGCCCCGAAAATGAGACTCATTCACAAGTTAAAGGGAAATGTTTCACATTTGAAGATACCGAAGCAAGCATCAGATATCATGTAACAAGCTCACTTATAGCTATTGGTGTGATTCTTAAGTGGAAAAGACCGTTTTAGAAAGCACAATTCTCTGTTTAGCTGAATATGCTACTCAATGCGTCATGGTTTGATAACGTCATCGTACCTTGCACAATAGTGGTCGAGAGCCGACTGACGGCCGTTATACCTGGAAATCGCGCTCACGAACACTAGACATGAACGTCTCCATGATTATATATGTTTTTAGCCATCATTCCCGCATTGCTTATGGAATGGCAGGATTTGAATGACGTTATTATGACGCCATGAATGCCATGGCGACTGAAATACTCTCCCTGACATACCTTCCACCATTTCGCAAGCGCGTAGTTCAGAAACTAGAGGGGCTCAGGTCTTAAGAAGAGCAGGACTGTGAGCAGCACCGAAATGTCTTCAAGATAGTCATTTCAGGTCAAAACCCTATATAGGTGTGGACCACTCCTTTTAAAGCCAGTATCCCACATTTGGAGCATGCTTCAAAAATATACTCTGGTGAAATCTCAGGACTAATCGCGTCCAATAATAGCACTGGGTAGTGTGCAAGACATAGCAACGTAACAATCTTAATTATTGTCGAGCCTAAATCACCCTGTCAACGCCTGTAACAGCACTACGCCTCTTCTCCACAGTCGCGACCACCGTTGTCATAATAACCACCGCGCGCACCTCTACTGGTACGAAAACAGAACATTTATGATTGGTCCAGCGGGCAAGGGTTTGTTACCGAGAAGCGGATTGGTTGAAGTTTGAATCAGTGCGTCACTGATCATTTGATGCATTCCCAAAGCCAAAGAGAGCCGCCGTGGTAAACGCCATAGCGGAGAAGTGAAGGCCATGTCAGATGGTTTCGTTGAATGCGCTGAATACAAGCTTCGTATTCGCATATCTTTTTGTCTAATTAGGATGTTTCAAGCTTTCGTGGCATATATTACACAAACATTTCAGACATTAATGTTATGTTAACACTACAGAGCACACGTTGGAAAACCAAGGCAGATGAAATGTGTTACTTTTGTAGTGGTGAGCACGGAGTCAAATGAGGCTCCTCCCGCAGAGTCGGCTACCTCAAATAGAGATTTTGAGCTATTCAGACAAATTTCGAGAAAACTGGCATTTCTGACCAGATAATACGTGCCAAATGTAACTATAGGTGAAAAGTACAAAAATGTTGGATACCCCTTTGAAGCGTGAGTAATGCCGCGGAACCCTACCTCAGGGACTCACTACCGAGTTTATCGAGGCGAATCCTAAGCCGATGATAGGACCCGGACTAGCAGGGTACGCACATGCAGTCCCACGCCCCTAAGTTGCGCAATTTCCGAGTCATGCGCCTCCCGGTGTGCGAGATTTATTACCAGCCAGTCTACTGCCAGATACTGTTTTACGGACTACCGAGCTGATCGGGCTGAATTTTACATTAGTGGAACGGAATGAACGAGCACACCATGCATATCCGACGGCATTACCTTATGCCAAACCATGCCTGAACTGAGAGCCTGACAAGTTCAAACATGAAGACTGCTACCAGCAGTATCTGAGGCACTAAGGGAACGATGGAGCTCAAGCACGTACCATTGGAACGACTTAGATTACCGAGTTGTGTGCACACGACCTGATGACCTCAGATAAAGCCATTTACATGGTCAAGCCATTTTAGAGATATGCGCCTCACGAAGAGTGACGCTATCAACCACCATCGTCCACCGCGGACACCATGTCCGAAGGTATTGGACACCTTGCACTAAATCTAGCATGGTTGGAGCGGGATGAACAAGTGCGTTATGCACATTAAATGTGATAGCCTTGGGTCAAGATTTATCCGAGCTATGAGCCTCAAAGGGCTAAAACCAACAGATTGTTGTCAAACAGTGTCTCGGGACCCACCGGACCAATCAAACTGGATCAATGGCCCAACTCATAACGATGAGACGGCACGGAACAGCGCGCCATGCAGCGGGTGTTTCAAAGGTGAGCACACGCCTCTGAAGTCGCACAAATCAGCCTGCATTAAGCACAGACGAATGTAAGGCCCTCACTGTCAACAGACAATGTGGGAGCTTTAGATGGGCGTCAACAAGCTGACATCAAAACAACGGCGGGCGAACGCCGTCAGTTCTGAGCGATGCAGAGCAAACGCAGTTATCATAATCCCTACGCTGCAGGCGTGCCCTGATCCTAATATCAAAATTCCAGCACCATGTTGATAGGTTTGCGCGGAGATAGATACTATGGCCTCCCCCACAGCCGTCTTTAGGTGTTGCATTGTCCTTGGTATCTTCTCAAAAACCTGGTCCATCTCGCGACCTCATAGAAAAGGTTCAGACGACTAGGATCCGGCCGGTGAGGCACCCAGATGTTGTCAGTCGTGAGTGAGACGACTCTTCCCCCAAAGGTCCCCAGAGAAGGAGTCTTCTTGCAGTCGTTGCGTGCGATGGAGTGCCATCTCGCTGTAACCACACCGAAGATAAGCGAGCTCTTGTGCGACCACAAATGCAGAAGCCAAAGCTCCGGATGGCCCCGCAGCAACGGATTTGGGTCAGCGTCAAGGCATCTACATCGCCGCTCTCGAACCAAAACGCCAGGTGATGCTTTGTGAGCTCATAGCGACCCATGTTGAGCACCTTTTGCTGTTGGCTTCTGCTCCATTGTGTGGCCATCGAGGTACCTGCTGCTCCAGTCGCGTTATCAAGTTGTTCACAGAGCCGTAGGGACAAAAACGGCGCTCACCTGCGCACCAGATGTGCTTAATCCCCTCGCCGTTCTGGCTCATCTCATCCTTAACCACTGACACACTTGAACGCTCGCGGCGTTGTCATCCTCGCTTAGGGTGCTCTGAACGTGTGGTTTGTATGCATGGATGCTGAGACACTCCCTCAAAATTCGGCTGACTGCCGCCTTCCATATTCAGGTCTTTTGAGAGACCCGGCGACAGGAGTCTGGGGTAAACCTCCACCGACATCTTCGCCAGATCGATGCCGTTCCCAGATCGAGGCGATGGCCTGCCAGCTCTGGGGACATCGAGCACAGGCCGTGCTCCTGAACCTTTCACACCAAACCCAGAATGCATTTCCTGGTCGCAGTGGGTCGGGGGAAAAACACCCTGTAGAAGAGGTTTGCAACAGAAGTTTCCGACTTGTGAGGGCAGGCTTAGGCTTAGCTCTTTCAGATGCTGTTAGGTACATATGTGGTGGTTAGAAATACATACTTTGATGTTGAAAGAATCTCCCAGATTTTAGATTACGAGAGATTACGAGAGACTGTTATATCAGAGATTACGACGCCTTCAGATTTTGTTTTTATCAGGCCGTTTTCATGTGTGGCGAATTTTGAAGGATTCATCCTTATTTTTGGGACATCCCATACAAAGCCAACAGGACTAGAAGCTGAATCGAAACAAAACTGAAGTGGACAAAAGCCGACGAGGATGAGTGATTGAAAAACTTCACCAATGGGACATTTCCACGACAAATCGACAAGTGTCTTACACCGTCATCCCTCGGATTATGATTAAACTGGTCAAAGGTGTTGCCAGCAGCGCTGAAGTCGTTGGTGAACTTTTTCAATCTCGCAGTTCCACCGTTTCGGAGTCATGGCCTACGGCAATTTCGAGCTGCGCGGTAACAGAGCTACCTTTGGTGGCGATTTTTCCACTTGCTTGAAAGATAATTTGGCAAACATATATGTCAAAATAATCTGAAAACTGTCCTGAAGAGCTGCATGCTACTCTTGAAATTGCCATTGCAGAATAATAACCGGGACATTGTGAACTTTTGAAAGGCACGAAGAACGATTCCCTTATGTAACATTGTTATTTTAATTAACAGCATGTTAAAAGTTCAGTCTATTTCACGAGACGAAAAACAAAAAACGTGTTTATCTGCCTGGAAAGACATGGTCTACGCAACGACGAATCAAGTGTAGCGCACGAAGACTGGGCGTGCGGCGCAGCGCCGCAGCCGGCTGCCCTCCCCCCTCATGTGTACTGTTGGGGCCGGGTTAACTGGAGCAGGGGGAGGTGAGTGCGCACTGCGCAGATGGTTTGGTCTCTCGTTCATGTGGGGCGACTCATTCAGACAAAAGCCCAAGTAGATAAGAGCCAATAAGAGCCTTGAGGCAGTGCCTGCTGTGCGAGTGGAGCGCGTGGTTGTATAGACAGTGCCTCGCAACAATGAAACGCCCGAACAACCTTGTCGTGCCGTTCCATTTGGGGAGATCAAAACGAGTACACCGCGTGGCTTAAAGGGAGCATGCCACCTTTTTGTGCTCGATTATTTCGATCAGACATACCCGATTTGATTGGTAATGCAAGTTTCCTCGAAATCCTACTGAATACCTTAGGATTTCGATTCGAAGTAGCCACTCCTGCGGGACAAATCTCACTGGAATCTCTGCTCACTTCTATTAAAACAATATGATTTATTTGCCTTGATTTTTCCAACAGGTGCGTTCTGCGATGTTTGCATCACACGATTTCTTCAAAATGCTAACGTAATAAATGTTACGAAAGCTGGAAGCACTGCCTAGATAAAAACATATACAAACACGAGGTTACTATTCCGCGAACGCTGCGTCCCGGCGCCAAGCAGTCGCAATCACGCCGTTCACGTGCGCTGTAATCACCAGAACGCGAAGCTGGTGGTTGGATCTCTTGGCCTGCGAGATGTCACTTAAAAGGGCCTACCGAGTAACGCCGAGTGGGACGTTCATAAGAATGTATGATGCGTCCTTATGAACATCATCCTGCATGATGCTGGAGTGTGAGAATTGTCCGCGCTTGCGATGGCGCGCGATCGTCGTGATAAACACGCGCTCAGGTGTCCGGGTGAGTCGATCCCCCCCAAGCGTGTTTCCGGAACGGTTTCCGAACCGCGCATCGTGGCCGCGCCAAACTGTACATAGCTGTAGACAATTGGACGGAGGATCGTCTGAAATAAAACAGTCAGATGCACCTTGTAAGGTCACTGACTGACGGTAAGTCCAGGTTGGGCCATGGATTCAGCGATGTCAATTTCTAAGGCATCGTTCAATCTGATGCAACAATGGAGTGCTAGAAGAAACCATACATCTCTGAGATGCTTTCTCAGGCAGCACAACAACTGAATGAACAAATTTTATTGACCAAAGATCGGATATGAAGGTCAGACCAAGGCCAAAACCAACCTGTCTTATTACTATGAGGCTTGGCTGCATGAAGTGGCTTCTGGTGCTTACTTCAAATTTGTTGATAATAGGAACCGCATGAAGTGGTTTCTGGTGCTTACTTCAAATTTGTTGATAACAGGAACCGCATGATCTTCCATTATTTTTTTAAAGGTCAAAATAGGTCACTGACTAAAGTAGCCCGGGTCAACACCCGATGATTTGGTCACCATTACCTTCGAAAGGTCAAAAAAGGTCATTGAGTTTAAATGAGCATGCAACGTTTTGATTACAACAGGTATCTAGGTTTACTTGGGGCCACTTTGGACACCAACCCGGAGTTTGACTTTATTTGACCTTATCTGACCTAAATGTCATTACCTAGGAATCTTAAGCTTTGCAACCAGTGAGTTCACGTACAGGCCATCACGCCCAATGAATTTGGCGTCTAAAACTCTTATTTCCTGAGATCTCAGGAGGGTCAAATTGACCCCCAAATTGTGACGAATTTTACACGACTGTCCGAAAACGAAGCTTTAATGATTCTAGACTTTTCAGAAAGCTACACTTTGGTCGTACCAGACGAAGTTCAGCAGTTTCGTTGGGATGCCCTGCAATGGACGCTGCATCCTTTCGTGGTATATTGGCCAGAATCTGGACGGCTCACACATAAAAGCTATTGCCCGCTGTCAAAAGCGATGACACATAGCACTTTGCGGTCCATACATCTCTCCAGTACCTTTTACCGGAGGCGAAAAGCGTCGTTTCAAATATGGAAAAGTGTATTACTTCCAAGACGCATCAGCCGCGCACTACAGGTTTAATTACTTGTACATTTGTTTTCTTGAGGAAAACTGTCCCTGTTGTTGTTATTTTGGGGCTTTACAACGCACCCAGCTGCTGAGGCCATATGGCGTCGCCCGCCTCTCACCCTGGGAAGAGGGGCGGGCACCTTGAGGAATCGAACCCCGTACCTCTGGTCTCCCAGACGCGCAGTGGTTAACGCAGACGCGTTAACCACTACACTACCGGCGCCCAAAGGCCCCTGGGAGGAGGACTGTCGTGAAGTATGACTGGCATTACGTTGCCATGTCCCATGGGAAGAACTCTTGCGACGGAGTTGGGGGACCTGAAAAAGGGTTGCTGCCAGTGCCAGCCAGAGGCGCCTCCATTTCCATCATATCCGCTCTGCTGAGAAGCTGTACCAGTTCTTGCAGGGCAAGGCTAAAGTGCGGACGGCATGCTTCTTCGTACCAAAAGCAGAAGTGCTTCGGGCAGAAGATTAGCTTAACATCAGCTGGGCCACGGCCATGACTGTCAAAGGGACACTGGATGTTCACAGAGTGACCCCAATGAGTGCTCAGACTGTCACTGTCCGCGTGTTAGATTTAGGCGTTGGGAGGGAAGTAGCGGTTGCTTGATTTGAAGACTTTTGGTAAGAGTGACCTAGGCTGAGCCACTGGCGCACTATGACTTGGACTGAGTGACGTAGGCGCAGAGTGACTTAGACCGAGTCACTGAGTCGACTTCCACGTGTATACGAGCCATCGTGTTATTAAGCTTAGTGTTTTCTCAAAATGCGCCCATTTTCCGCCGGCTGTGCGGAGAGAGGCGCGGGAGGTCAATGCGCCCGCGGCCGACGGCGGGTGGAGCGAATGAGGCGTAGTCTTTTACCGTGACTTTGTTTCCATGTCGCCCAAGCCGATAACCAACTTTTTTATTTTTGGACTATGGGGCAAATACTACGCTTTTTGACGCTTACAACGCTTCCTGAATACTACGTTTTACATGCAAATGAGAAAAGCTCAAAATCGCGTAGGAAAGTGGTTCTGCATTCATTTCAAATACTCATAATGCCACCACGAATATTTCATTTGCGATGATTCCAGCCACGACACACACGTAGTCTGGAAGGTTTTTAGAATATTTTTGGCATGTACGTTGATGTAACTTTCTTTCATTCAGTGAAAAAAATCACCGCCGAAGGTAGCCCTTCGACCTAACAACACAAAATGCCGGAGACTGTAACTCCAAAGACGCTCAACTGAGAGATCTAAAAATACTGCAGGCGTCTTCAGCGCCCCTGAAGCCCACAGATCCAGTTTTATCACAATCCGAGGGATGGCGGTGTAAAACTGACCCTTCGACCCGTCGATTTGTCGTGGAATGCCCCCAATCAGAACCAAAACAGCAGTGAGTACCATGAGTCAGGGTCTGATGTTTGTGTAAGAAATGGCGGGAAGCAGGGGACCAGGGTCTGATGTTTGTGTAAGAAATGGCGGGAAGCAGGGGACCAGGGTCTGATGTTTGTGGAAAGCCAGTAGGAACCACTACCTGGGTTGTATGGCTTATGAAGAAACCGGAGGGAGCCAGGAACCCATACTTTTGAGGAACCAGTGAAAACCAGGAATCAGGGTGCTCTTTGCAAAACAACCGACAGGATACAGGAGCAGGGAAGTTAGGCCTAGGAAGTAGCAAACTGGAGCAGAGGATCAAAATCTCGTTTCCGGAACTGGAAGTGAAACCAGGATTTACACTGCGAACCAGGCACGTGTCTGTCAGCACCAGGATTAAGGAAAAAAAAAGGAATTTGCGACGGACGCCGCCGCTGTGCGCCCACGTCCCAGAAAATAAGAAAAGGAATTTTCATGGACATTGATAAGGATTATCAGGGCACTTTCGTACATCGGTCATCTGATACCCTTAGCGCGCAGTTCGCGTGGTTAGGTCATGAAGGCTCGGATGCTGGCTTGCTGCCAGAATCGTTCACCGCATGAGCGAGGGTGGGTCCAAATCACATGATCCACGTATGCGAGGCAGGGAAACCCATTGAATCCACGGGTACATCCGAGTACAGTTAGCAGCACCCCCTTTCCTGCCAGGCGTCAAAGCATTGACTCTCCTAGCCTTACGTCCCCTCTTTGACATTTTTTTTTCCGAATGGTTGGCACGGATGGCCTCGTTCCAGGGTACCTGCTAATCATGGCTTGCTGCAAATACCATGAGCCCACCACCAGGTTGTGCTGTCCAATTCATGGAATAACTTTTCCTCCGCCCTATCACCAGAAAATGCGGAGTGTTTACATGCCACACAACACTGAGGCAAGACCGCTCTCGCCTGGGTTTGGCTACCTGCTTGTTACTTTATTCCAGCCAACGGTTACCCGTGTCCATTTCTGTCTCTTAAATTGGTTTGCAATCCGACTGCCATTCCTGTCGACTTCTGTCCCTTTCAACTTTTTCCGACTCCATTTTCATCCTTGACACCTCTTTGTTACTGGAAACGATTGGCGATTTTCTACCAGTGTCGACGTTTGTTCCTCTCGCCATGTTCGGATTGGGCTTTCATCCTAAGTTGTATCTTTATGACTTTTTGTCTTTTGATTTTGTTCGACTCGACTTTTTCCCTGTTGACTTTGATATAATTCGACTCTTTGTCCGTACACTTTCTTTTTATTCGACTTGTCTCCCTGACGACTACCAATCCTTCGGCTTTGCCTACATTTTTTTTAGCCCTGTCGATCTTTATTCATTTCGACTACTTTCGTTCGAATGTATTCGTGTAACTTGTTCCATTTGGTTATCATTCCCCTTTTTGTCCGGGATCCTCGTCCCCGCCCTGTCCGGGACACTCGTCCTGGCCCTGTCCGGGAGCTCTCCCTTGCCCCGTCCGTTACCCTCGCTCTCGCCCTGTCCGGGAGCTCTCCCTTGCCCTATTCGGGACCCTCGTCCTGCCCCTGTCCGGGAGCTCTCCTTTACCCTGTCCGCAATTCTCGTCCTGGCCCTGTCCGGGACCCCTCCCTCGCAAATTAGTATACAGCGTTCTTTTGACTCTCGATGTTAGTCGGGTCTTTCCTAGTGAAATACGAGGGCGTGTACTTTTTCACGATACCCATTTAGGATAGAGTCGTGCAGCACATCACATCACGCGGCTTAGATGGCTTACGTCATGTTAAAAAGCAGTCAACAGTGGATCATCCCAATCCCGGCATGAACTGAGGTTCGTTCTTCATCAGGCAACTTCATAGCAAACAATGAGAGAACAAACTGTCGAAAAAGCAAAGTCGTGTAAAGCAAAAATGATGAGCGAATAAAATAATGGAAAAAGCCGAACTTGATTCATGAATCGATGTTGTATTCAGGTTCAAATCCTAAAAGCGGCAAAGCTGATTTATGTACTCATGTTTTGTAGGGATCCAGATTCTCCCATCGCGCTGGTTCGTGGAATCTTAAAACCGATGAAGGGTGCACGCATTGTTTTACTATTTACGTGTCGCATGACATATGGTATCAGGTGTCTCAGTCTTGGAAATTTGGGTGGTGAAAATTTGAACATTGAAGCCGGTTTGACCACTGCCACTGTCGTCACGCCGCCTTCCCCACCCACGGCCGTGTCGTGCTGTGTCGGCCGTGCCTGCGTCACGTTTCAGCCCCCCCCCCCCGCGCCTTGGCGGTGGTCTCTCACCTGCGCCCGGCTCCAGCAGCAGCGGCTGCGGCTCGTCGCCGGCCGCCGGACTGTCCGACCCGCTGCCCGGGCTGCCCGCCTCGCCCGTCAGCGAGCGCACCTTGCGCTGGTGCGAGAAGCTCTTCAGGTGATACTCGATCGAGCTGCGCCGGCGTGGGTCGACCGGCTTGTCGCAGAACTGGCAGAGCAGCAGCTCGCCGCTGCTGCGGAACAGCTCGGCGCCGTACTCGAGCACGCGGTCCTCGGCGGTCTTGTTCGAGAGGTGACTGCGACCGCGCGGGTCGGCCGAGTCGACGGCGACGGGGCGCCGTCGACCACGCCGCCGGCGCCGCGCCGGCACCTGCGCCACCTGGTAGGCGGGCCGACTGGCGTGCAGGATCGGCACCACCTCCATCGGCCGCCACTGGCGCCCGCTCAGACCGCGCGCGGGGACGGGCCGGCCAGCCGGCCGGCGGGGCGGGGGAGGGGGGCGCGTCGGAGGCCGCCGGCGCGCGGCGCGGCGCGGCCCAGACGGCCGAGGTCAGGCGGCGACGCGCTGGCCGGCGCACCACCCACCGGCGCCGCGTCACCGACCCGTCGCGACGGAGCCGACAGGCACCAGTTCGAACCCGCACGCGCCCGGTGACCGGCACAGCTCGCAAAAGCACCGCAGACAGTCACCCGCCGTCAATAGCAGTCAATCCGGCGACTGAGCACCGCACACGTCACCCGCAGCTCGCGGCACTGCGGCACGGCCAATTTCCGAGCGGGAGGAAGTGGCCAGTTCGCTTATTTTCACTCGGCGTTCGGGCGGCTTGGCGCAGAGGCTGCGGTCTCCAGGCCAGCGTCAGACGGGCGGCGCGATCACTCGGCGTGGCCACGGCCGCACGGCGTGCCTGCCCTGTCCGCGCGTGGGGCGGTGCGGCGCGCCACTGGCGGCCGGCGCCGGGCGGCGGCAGCTCGCGCGCAGCGCCAGCTCGCGACTGTCGGCGCCAGACGCGGCCACATTCCGCCGCGTAGCGCCTGCAGTCGGCCACGCAGGCTGGCGGCGCCGCAGCCCGCGCGCGCGCTTTATCGACTCGGCGGCGCGCGAACCACCGGTCACGTGGTACCGGGGGCCGCACGAGACGCGGCTCGCGCCAAGGCCGCGCGCCGCCCCGGCTGGCCCCGATCGATGGTTGTGTCGCGCCGCGCGCGGCCGGCCGCGGCGGGGCCGGCCGGCGCCGCCCGCCCAGCAACGCGCCGGCCCGTCGAGCGGCGGCCGCGCCGCGCCGCCGGGTGGCGCCGGCCCGGCCCGGCCCGACCCGACCCGATACGTTGCACCAGCGACGGCTCCGCGCAAATGGCGTCTGGCTGGACGTGGGGCGCGGAACGCAGAGACGCACGCCGGTGTGCTCCGTGCCTGCGGTCGCGTCTCGGGCGCCATGGAATGCTGCACGCGCACACAGCACTCCATGCTGCGAACGGCCGTATCCGAAGCGGCACGTCAGCGACCAGCCGCCATAGCTTTCGAACAGGTCCCACCGTGGACAGGCGCACGTCGGGTGCGCGCCGGGCGCTCCTGAAGCTGAGTGCGATCTTACGATACACAACCAACTACGATCTCCTCTGAGAGAACATGTACAAAAGGGCTCCTTGAGACACCGTGTCGCTCCGCCTCACAGCAGAGGGTTGGACACTCCTGGAAGAGGGGACGCTGAAAGTGGCCGGGTGACAGGTGTGTGTCTCCTGGAGCGGGGTTGACCTCGGTGGGGTGGGAGGGTCACCGGGCGGTGACAGCGGGCCTGCGCAGCGGCGACAGCGCCGCTACTGTGGCCGGGCGGGTCAGCTGCCGCGGGTCGCGTCAGAACGTCACACAGCGGCTCTGGTCGACCGAGACCCGATGCAGGAGAGGAGCACCCACTCGACCATACTCCTGGTCAGTGCTTGACTATGAAAATACAATGGTGGAGAATCAGATAAATCGGTGCGCCGATTAAATACGCCCTACCTACTCCTCCGCACCTCGAGGGAGCCTGGACCTGTGCGGGGGTCTTCGTCGAACTGGGGGATTGGTCGAAATCTACCCCTCCGGTTAAAATAAATGTATTTAAACCGGAGGGGTAATACGGAATGAATGGCCATCTATTCATATTTTTGTCAACTTGTAATTGAAGTCTTAGCGCGTCGTTCCATGTGAAGAAAATTCAAGTTACTGGAAAGTTGAAAAATTACAGCCAGCCCAGTCAACAATAGCCCCGGCTTCCGGGCGCGGCGATTGGCGTTGGCGCGGCCCTGAGATGTCCGCAGAAAGGGAATGTTCCTTACACTACTGGCAATATTTTTCTTGAGCATTGTTTTGCATGACAATGCCAAAATCACGCTAAGTGACCGAGACCGATGCGGGCAAGTTTATGATCAGTGTAAGTCCTCAAAAGTCGATAAGTATTCGAAAAATTCGTGAAAGTTTTGTACTTTCCCTTCGGAAATCGCATTACATAACAGAGAATAACTTCTAATTTATGAACAGCCAGAGATCAACTGCCAAATGTCACACCTGTATTGTATTGTAAACAATGTCAGAAATATAGCTTAATCCCATTTCATTTCGGTACAGGTATACTCGATCGCGGATATTTACAAGGATGGGAGGCCTAGCCACGCAACTTGCAGCTTTACCACTTGAACCTCATTTGACCTTGAAGGCATTGGTCTCGGTCATGAGATTTTCATACAACGTAGATATTTATAGAACCTACTTACCCGGTGAATTTGGTTACCTCTTCTCTTTCTGTTTTCGAGAGGGGGGAGGGTGAGATCTTCCCTTGCGCGTGATTCTCAGAGACCGTTCACTGCGTGCGTTATGCTGGGTGTGATCTCAGGGTGCAAGACGTTCCTCTCGCAAATATTCAGAAACAGATCATTATGGCATTCACGTCCTCTATTTCCGACCTTCACGGCGAAAAGGGCAGTGCGAGCATGCAAGAACAGCCTTGTTATCTTCAAACCCAATTCCATCTCATCATACCTAAGAACTAAATACACAGATTAGTACGGATGGCTCAGCAAATCTTCCGCTAAGTTTCGAGCAACAGTTTGGGACGACCGTAGTGGGAAACTTTTCAAACGCTTAATAGCATGTGCCACGTGCTTTGAAACACTTCCACCCATAGTTAGCTTGGACGCTTTCGATATACTCAGTAATGACAGTTTTCTTGAATTCCTTTTTAAGAGCTCAAAATATATATTTCAGGCAGGCGCACACGCGGGAAAAGTGTCACTGGACTCCCTGGTCCTCGTTAGGAAAAGAATATGTTTTCATGTGCTTTGCTTTTTACAACACGTGAGTAAAACCACAATGCGCCACTTGACCGGAATGCCTGTGAAATGATGATGAAATCATGGTGAAACCAGAATGTTTCAGAACTCTATATTTCTCTATTTAAGGGGAAATATGCGCAAATATGTTGGTTTTACGTGGCACGAAGCTGACGTAAAGACGCACTAGGATTTTGATTACTCTCTGCAGTATATAGCTCAGGGACTTCTGTCAAAGAGCGCCCTAGGCATAGCAGACATTGCTTGCTTGCTCGCTCACTTTGTAACAAGGTTGCGTTAACGCAACAGCATAAAGCACAACACGTGACGTAGCCTCGTGATGCACATGTTCAACCTTCTACCTTTTAACTTTTGTTCAAATGGCTTACGCCGCCAACTGTGTCAACCACAAAGGTGTATATAATCTGACGTCATTCGTGCCCATAACTGATAACACATTGTGACCGCTCCGCGACCAGTGTACTAGGAACCTGATTATGACAGGTGCAGGGAGGCTTTCTCTTGGTCATATTAATATTCCCGGAATTTACAAATCGTGTTATAGACATCTACTGACTGGCATTAAGCTTCATAGATCTGGCTATCTGGCTTTCATCACCGCAAAACTCGTCTAGATCAAAGCCATTGCTGGAAGCATGTATGCTCCCCCCAGGAAGACTTGGCATGGCGCTGATGACCCCCCAGCAGGCGTGACCTGTCACCGACGTAACTGAATTATTTCAATGGCTCTCACCTGCACCACATCCTAGAGGCGCCGATGTATACAAATGGTTGTGGGCCGGAGCCGGGGACCCGACAATCGAATCTCCCCAGAAAGGTGTAATTAACGATGTATTTGGCACACTGTATTTTTACAAATGGTCATTTGTAGCTTTTGGTTGTGTATTGTAGATAGAGAAGTCCTTTATATGAACAGGAGAGCAGTCATGGGCATGGTCTTCAAATAATTTCCGAAGTAGGTGGGGTTTGTGCTTTATTCAGTTTTCACCACTTGAGCCTGGGTTTTGTGAAAGTAAAGATCATGGCCAGTTTTTAACAAATATGGGGGCATGACCAACATGGCGAGAAAATCAACACTACGGTGGCCAGGGGCCTGATGAAATAGTACAAGTAGACATCTACCTCATACTCTGCATCACAACTGATTCTTAGGATGGTAGGTCAACAATTTGCCAAGCAACATTGTGTGTTGTAGGCCCGCCGTCACTTTTCTGTCTGTTTCTGCTTCTGTTTTGGTTTTCTGTTTCTATATGCTCCATCAGGATAAGCGGACATCGACAGCTCAGCGACCACGACGACAGCAGAGGGACAGAAGAGGAACAGTGGCGGTCTCCCTGCCAAGCTGGCATCGAGCCCGGTCCCAGCATGTGCCGGTTCTACCAGTTCATGCCGCTTCGCCAGCATCAGCAGCTGAGGTTGGGACAGAAATGCGGCGCGAAAAGATCAGTCCGTTCCCTCAGCTCTGCTCAACCCTTCCAGCTGCATTGAGCCGACGCAGAACGACCCGCACTCAGGCGGCCCGCCTCAATTTCGCTTCGTTTTGGTGATGGACTTCCAGCGTTGTGGCGCTAGTTGTGTGTGTGACAAATTACCTTTGCTGACAGCATTCAGGCGAAGGAGTCGTCGTACAGATCAGCCGTGCCCGATGGAAGGCAGTAACGGGCGAGCGACCAACGCGCTAGACGCTTGCAACGCTTCTGCAAGGTAGGCTGAACCGGAATTAAACTCAAGTGTCGCAGCTTCACTTGTATTTATTCTGCATAGCGTACGTTATGGTGCAATTGAGCCAACTCGATACCGCTGCGAAAATAATGATTTTTTCAAGCACTACCAGGATAATGGTGCTGTCCTACATATACACACGATGCTCCTTGCGAGTGAACCTATGGGACCGGTACTGAGGCACGGGAAAAAGTCGCCGCTGACAGATCGCATTCGAGAGCTCAGCTGTGCGATATCGCCCGAGCCTGGGAGCAGCCGTATGGCGCGAGGGATTCATGATTTGTTAACCAAGACAACGGTTGTGTGCATACATGTGCTTCGCGTTTGTACAAACGGTGAGGCTGCTGCTTGCACAAAGGGTGAGATCGCGCTGTTAAGCTGTAGACACGAGGGTGCGAAGAGCGCGTGGACACCGAGCACTGCATCGTAGCTGTGGACGCGAGGGTGCGAAGAGCTTGCGGGCACCGGATGCGAAGAGCGTGCGGGCACCGGGCACTGCACCGTAGTTGTGACTGCGAGAGTACGAAAAGCGTGCGGGCATCGGGCGGGCCTTACCACGGTACGAGCGGTACGGCACCGGACTGTAGCTACCAGGCTGCAGCTGCTACACCGCGGCTGTAGACGGGAGGGTGCGAAGAGCGTGCTGGCACCGGGTGATACATCGCGTGCCTCTATAAATTAGTTGCATTTTAGGACTCATCGAGGCTGCCAACAACGTAGAGACGTCACACAGAATGACGCAGAGACGTGTTGGTATAGGCAATGTGGAAAAATGCCTTTGATTTGGTTTTGCACCACAATTGTGTTAAAATGATTTTGCACAAAACCGATGGTCTTGTCGGAAAGCGTTTTTGACACTGAGAGTTGCGATTCTGACCCAGCAGAGTTCATTTTTCAAGTGCCTCTTGAAGGAAAGCCTCTTGAGCCTCTTGAAAGAACCCGGAGTTCTTTCCTTGTTAACTAGAACAAATGGCATGTCCTTGAGCACTCTTTTTGTATTTGTACAGTGCAATTGATATGAAGAGGGTCTGTTTAACACGCGCACTGGCGGCCGGTTGAATCTAACCGCTCGGGTGGAGTGAGGTGAGCAGGATGGGGGGAGGGGGCAGTGTAAGTCCCTTAGATCTAAAAGTAGGAGGCCCATAGTTACCAAGTCCACAGGAGATGTAGGGTTCTATTCTAACTCTGCTGTATCAAACTTTAAAGACTATAGGTCGTGCTCTTTTGGAAGAAGTAAGTCAGACAAGGTTCAACTCAAAATCGGTGTCCGAAGTGCTCACAGACCTCCTCACGCACCTTCGCCTTCTCGTAGCAAAATGTGACAATCATAAATAAATCATAAATTAAGATTACAAATTGAAACAGTAAAAACACCTTTTCGAAGCAAAATTTAACAACCATATTTTGCATCTCAAAGGTTAAAATGCTCAAAACCCTTCACTAACAATTTCATATCGGTATTTGCAGTCAGCACCAATAACTATCCTCATCGGCATGTTCCACAAAACAAAAAGCTGATCGAGGTTTTCTTAGGCCAAGGGCGTCATCTAACAACGACTCGAAACTAGGTGAGTTCATATTGACGTCTGTGCAAACAAGGAATTCCGAAGAGGATTCAAAAGCTACCTCATGAAGCAAGTTTTCCAATTAAATGCGTTTCTGTTTCGACCTTGATATGACCTTCATACCTGAGCTGAGGTCAATCGAATGAGACTTAATCCTAATTTCAACCGGCCAGTTATCTAAGAAGCCATCTCCAAGTTCATGACTGCACCTGACACTCCGCTGTCGCATCAGCATGCAAGATTCCCCAGGCGTTGCCTTCGCTGATGGTCATGATTTAACTTTGACCTGCTACGGGTCAGCGACCTGAAGCCAGCGACCGACGCCAGTTTAATTACAGATCAGTGACATCATGAGGCGTACCTTATTTGTGTTGTATCAGTAGATTAGTTATTCCGTTGCGTAAGGCCACGCAAAATTTAGGTTAGATGAACCGCACCGGTCCAACACAACGCCGGAAAAAGGTAGTGTCTGAGGTGGGGGGCGGGGGAGGGGGCGAGGCGAGGGGACAAATTGGCCCTGCACTCGAGCGCGTGTTAAAGGAGGAGGATCTGTAAGCAGGAAACGGTTAATCTTACATGGTTCTCCTGCACGGTAGAATAGGGTGTTTAACATCTCAGACCAAAATCAGCGATATGACAAATGAACGGAGTGACTCGTCACTCTGTCAGAAAAATTATGAACACATCATACCAGAAACAAAGGCATGGAATTCTGTAACATTTTCAGCATATTGGGCGGTGACGTAGCCAAGAGGAGCTCTGGGGGCAATGCCCCCGCCCCCTCTCTAGCGATGGCGGGGTCTCCGTTGAGGCAATGTATCCAGGACTCTTTGATGGTTTAAAATGACCAGAGGGCTTCTGAAACACCACAAAACTGTCTCCAGAGGTGTAAAAATATGACCTCGACCCTAAAACTGCTCTTCGTGGTGTTAAAAAGGTCGCTAATGTGACGAATTGGGCATCCTTTAGCTGATAAGGCGCGCTGAACCGATTTGTCCCTTCACGGGCGAAATCCGAGCGACGCTACGGGTATTGCGCGGGGATGAACGCTATAAAAATAAAGACGTGCGCACCATTAGCGAATTCAGCAAAAGGGAGTTGTTGCTTCAGCGAGGGTGACATGCATGATAGCACACAGTTTCAAGTAACTCGACCTTCTATGATGGTAAGAAGTTGCAGCTCATTGGGTTTGCAAAATAATAACGTTCGACATAATAACTTTTTGGGTTTTTACACTCAAGTAACATAAAGCTTAACGCCCTTTATTATTTTCAGCTGACCCTGTCCAGATATTCACTTGTGGAGGTAAAAAGCTAAGTTGGTCGCATAAGTTTAGCTTGAAAAGGGGGATTTAATTAAATACCGACGCCTTATGTTCCACTTCAATCAAAAGTAAGTTAAATAACTTCCCTATCGTAACATAGCAAATATTATTTGTATTAAGCACGAATTGATAGCATATTTCATCGCGGCCCGGGCCCTCCTGTTTCGCAACGGTCCGAAGCTATTTTATATTGCAGCAGTAATAGGCCCAGACGACATTGCGGTCGAAAAATCATGGTACGATCCCTCTACTTACTTTTGATTACAACATGCTTCACACAAAACGAGCTTTTGTCTGCTTGAACAAGCCGTAGTTGCTGTTATTAATCATGCAATTTCTTTGGACTTGACCAGAGCCTATATGAAAATGCAATCGTTGAATATCCTATAAATGAACGACCGTTTGTCCCCCCGTACCCCACTCCCTTCCTGCCACGGCACTCGAAGGTACCTAACAAGAAGTGACTTTATTTATTTTCTCGTGAACCACTGCATGGGTGTATCAAATATGGGTCGTTTCATGCATCGTTGCCGTTGCGGAAAAGAAAGCCTTTTAGGGGACAATTTTCATGGCCAGGTTTAGCGTTTACTAGGGAAAATGTCAGCCCGTAAATGAAATGCCCTAAATATCTGCTGCGAATTTGGGCTGAGAGAAGTCTGCTCTCAATGTGGGACATATTCTGCTGCAAAAACGTCAGATGTTTTCATGCCAGATGAAAAACGATTTTTTTAGTAACTGACAGTATTGTGAATTGGACACAGCAGTACGGAGCAACAGGAGAACGCAAAGCGATTTAAAAGCCTAAATCTAAGCACAGAAACTAGATAACTATTATCAATGTCGGTTCAGGCTTTTATCTGGTCGCAGAATGCGAACCATGCGACCTTCTGAATGCACCGCTGGACGCCACCCTCGCTTTGAGAACAGGACTGCTCCTTTTTTTTTTGCATTTGCGCTGTGATACGCAACGGCAAGTCGCCTTTGACAAGTTAAAGGTTAAACAAACTGAAAAAGGTCTAACACACACGTTACTGCCTGTCAAGTTGGATGGATATTGGATGTCTGATACCTTTGTATACATATATATATATATATATATATATATATATATATATATATATATACATATATATTTATATACATATATATATATATATATACTATATCATTTCGGGAACAGGCTTTTCCATGCACATCTTTGGTTGTACACCACAGTTAAAAGTTAAAGTGCATGTTGACAACATGTCTCTTTGACGACGTGCAAATTGTTAAATTTCAAATAAACAACAATGGTAATTAGGCGAAAATAAACTTTGTAAAATGCTATTGATTCGAAAATCAAGATAATGTTAATGACCTTAATTTCTCGAAATGGAATTAGAGCGACTAACAATGAGACGAATCGAAAATCGCCGGATGGTCACCTAACAGACAGCCTTTTTGTCGAAATCTGAATTTGCGAACAACAATTCAACGAATACAAGTTCTCCAAATGGTCAAATAGCCGAATTTATTTTGTTGAAATATGAATTGGATGATGAACTATCATCTGAAATGAGCAATAGCGCAGACCGTTAGGGACCATGAGAACCATGAACCAGATGTGACCACGTAAACCATGCAGCAATTGAGCAGTTGATGAGATGGATGATGGAAAACATACGTGACGTCGGTTGCGGAAGGCCCGTAGCCTCTTTTACTGAAGCCCAAATGGAAGAGTGTGAAAATCGCGTTGTATGACCGCTAATTGGGGTAGAGATCAATCTAATAGACACGGTAAAAAATTGATAGCCATGGGCCTACGAAATGAGACTGTATCCATTTCGGCCCATCAAGTCAGGCAGTAACATTTTAGGCGAGGCAATTAATTAGACGTGATTGAGAATTTCCAGTTTTGGGGTAAAGCGTCATTGTTTCAGCTAGGTAGGAAAGGTCTGACGTCGCCACCCTTATCGTGTAATCCGCTGAAACAAAATTGGCCGTAGACCGTTTCTGACGTCACACAGATCGCCAAAAGGTAATTGGCCACTTTCCAACTCCAAGTTTCCACAACAAAACTGATAGGACTTGGGAAAGTCTTTTTGGTTCCAAGACAAGAAGTCAGAGCATGGTGAAAAAAAAAATGAAACGGAATCGGAGATAACCACAAAGTCAGAAGATATAAAAGCCAAGAGGTTCTAAGTAAAATGCATGGTCAAGAGAGCAAGAAGTCAAATGATCAAGAGCAAGATAGATAAAAATCAAAATAACGAATGTCAAGTGCAATAATTCAAAAAAGCGACGGGTTGAAAGAATGAAGTCCAAGACAAGACTCACAATAGAAAAGGAGTCAAAGGTGTGCAATTCTAGAGCATACTATCAAAATGTAAAAGACAGCTATACGAAGAATCTAGATACTTGAAAATGAAACAGATCACTGTTTCACTGGAATGCTGAAGCCGTCGACCGCGCAGGGCCCATTCCTGACCAAACCGAGGCACCCCGCGCCCTCTGCCCGGCCACGAGGCCTGTCCCATTTACGAGTCCGCGATTTGTCCCAGCCATTTGCAGGCTGGGACATTTTGCGTGTCAGCAAGCGACCTCCTAACAGATTGAAAATAAGGGACTGCTTTGTTGTACGCAGAGTGAGGAACGGCGCAGCACGGGAGGAGTAGGAAAGTTACAAATACTCGGCGGGACAAAACAGATATGCACGGGAAAAACATCATTAATCACCCCCATTTTCGGAGGCCTCTTCTGTCCAACCTAAAGTTCAGTTGTTGCGCATATGTCATCAAAATTGAGATATAGAAGGCTCCCATGGCAGTGTCAGCGGCGTACACAGGATTGTACGGGCTTAATACAAAAGTGGGTATGGAAAAGGACGTATCCATAAAGGACTTCCGCAAGTGCTCGTAAGCAAATTTACGCAAGACGAAAAGCTCCGATGGCGGAAGTAAGCACGCGATAGTTCGCACGCAAAAGTTCGTAAGCGAATGTTCGCATCGCATCAAGTACGTGCAGAAAGTGTTTGCATTGACAACAAACCGTCAGGATAAAAGTTCGGATGCACAAAGTACATAAGAAATTGCTCGTAAGCAATTTGACGCACGCAAATGTCTCAATGAATAATATTGGTTTGACAAATTAACGTGCGGAAAAGTTTGTGAGGAGCTCGGGTGTAGGAACAAGGGTCCGTGGGTGCCTTCTCCACCTTCCAAAAGTTTGTGAGGAGCTCGGGTGTAGGAGCAAGGGTCCGTGGGTGCCTTCTCCACATTCCGAGAATGCTAAACATGAAGCCTACACTGCGAAAAATAATTAGACTGAAGTGGTTTATTGACCCTGGAATCATTACTAAGTGGATGGGTTTAAGTGGGTCTGTGATGCTCGCATTTGGCTATTATGATATGCGTCATACAATGATCTCGGGAAAAGAGTCGTACGATTACCATGACTAGGGTTAAATGGTATGCAGCAGCATGGCAGCTTAAACGCATTCCCTTCTAAGGTATACCGGGATGCTTCCACGAACAAAGTTACGCTCCACGGCATCGATCGGTGGCAGCGTATTGCCTCATTCTTATAACTGGTGCATTCTTATTGTGACCTGTGCAAAAACAAATCCACAAGAGATCACGGTATGCCAGCACATTCGGCGCACACATCACAAGGCATGCCAGCAAGGTATGCCAGTTATTCTCCATTGCCATAGACGCCATGACCGGGGAAAACGGAACAACAACATCCAATGCTCGATTCATTCTACGTTCTGGTGTGGAAAGATTTTCCGCCCTGATAATGAAACACGCACCCAGTGCTAAAATCATTCCACGCAGCGGCGTGAAGAAATTATCCGCCCGGAAGTACATGATAACTGAACCGCAATTACGGCCACGCGCGTCAGTTCGCGCGCGCGAGAACAATTAGTGCTGACGCGAGAACCGACGGGTGGGGTGCGTGTGTCCATTGCGATCAGTGCAGTCGAGGGTTGCGGGCGAGGTTGGTCAATACATTCTGTTTTGTTGAGTTTTGGGTTACAGTGCTATCAGAAGACAAAAGCAATTCGAACGCTGCTGTTCGTAAGGTCAATGATTTAGTTCGCAGGTGGCCGCAACAATACCGTTATTGCGCTATGCGATGGTATCAGCAGCGATGGAACGTTTCAAATGAAAGACCTAACGCGATATTGAATTCGTTTCTTTCCATCCATTTCTACATGCTATTAGTTGAAAACGCCCGTGGCTTGGAAAGCGGTGTCATAAGGTTCACGATCTACACAGGGGCTTTCAGTAGCCACGCACCTTTAAACATGTTGGTGAATGTTTCGGAGTGGTTAGATATTAGGTGCATTTTGCAATTTGTCGCTCTTTCTCGTTTTTTGTCCTGAGGGGCCTTGAGGAGCCTTACGTGATAGGACAGCAGCATGTAATTATATTCATAATTTGTATATGGTAATTTATTGTAAATTGGAGCGCCGCCGGCGCCGGATGGCTGAGGTGGGCGAGTGGTTACGGTCTACGGATCAGCATCTGAACCGTTTGATCGCCACTGGTTCGTATCTAGTCACGATCGTTGTTCTAAAAATCGAACTTATTTTATTGCTGAAATCGTCTGCAAGTGAAAAATAACGGAAAATCTACGGATAATCAATTGCATATATATATATATATATATATATATATATATATATAAGTAGCTTTAATATTTTCGGTATTAAGTTACACCCAACATGTTTTAGCGTTTTGACAAACCTTTAGTACTGCCAATTTTCTCCGATCTCAAGCGTAATATGATGTGCTAGGAAACCTTCTACAAAAGAGCTAATTTTACAAAGTTTAATTGAAAACAAAAATTCCCCCAAATCCAAGAAAGTTATCCCTAAATTTTTAACTAGTGGGACGAAAACACGTCTGTCAAACCAGCAGTATGTTCATATCAAGCTAGATTAATAGTTCTGGACCCTTACGTACCGACTTCAAATTCGTTGGCTGACAGAGCTTGTCCTACGCATCTTAAAACCCGAAGAGCTAACGTGAACTTACAAAACAATCCGAGATATGATTAGTTAAAGTTCGAGATAAAACAGAGCAAACCATTCTGATTGAGCTCAAAATTTTGAACACGCAGACGATAAGCCAAGAATTTCATTGAGCCCAAAAGCTAAGGTGGACATCCATACACTCACGGGCTGTTAAAGGTCCAAGTTGGAAGGCAATAGGAACGGATCCCTTCGACTGAGATAAAAATTTGTGGCCTCAAAAAGGTGAATGAAAATAAAGTGAACATGCAAAGGCTTCCAAGATATTTTAGACCACAGTGCAAGGTAACTAAGCGTTGGCTGGTAAACATTTATGGCGCTATTCATTTATTAAGATGGGCGGTGTAGTAGGTACTCAAAAAGGTTACGGACATACGAAGTCACTACACTCATGCCTGGCTCCGAACGTTGGTCCGCAAAAGTCTGTCATAAGCTTAAATCCTGACTTGAGCTTGGACCGATAAGATCTCAGGAAATGCTTGATATCTTCCTGAAGCTTCGGTTTTTAAAATGTTTTGGGTCATGACGTACGGGTTACAGTTTTTTTTAGCTCAACGGCAAGGGTCGATTGGATTGCCCTCGAACTTTAACCTGCAAAAGCTCGAGAGGCTCGGCACGTTCACATTAGCTTTTTAACTTTCAAACGGCTTGGGTTACGTTCTATGAGTGCACAAATTTTCAGTTGAGTCGACGGGGTCCGCCACTGATTTCGAATTTTAACCTATGATGTCGCGGGAAGTTTGGTGTCCACCTTAGCTTTTGGATTATGAAGTGCTTGACTGGCGTGAGAGCAGGATGAATTTTAATATGGGATGCGGTATTGGAGTACTTTTTCCATCCGGGTCGGAAGTAAAGTTTTTTGTCGGCTTGTTTGTACACAGCCGTGCGAAAAAGGAAATTTTTGTATGTTGGTATTTCCTTATCTTGGCAAAAGTGGCTGCCAACTTTCTTTTGTTTTGTTTATCAACAACCGCCGTAACTAGTCTTGATCATGAACTTACTTTTGTTGTGTTCACGCTTTCCAGATAAATGTCTTAACTACACTCATTTTAGCTAGCCTTTAATTTCATACATAATTCACTACCGACAAAACTGTTAACCCCGTTTCCGGTCCAACTATCTAAAAAAATTGTTCTGTAAGCTGCATGCTGGTTTTTTTTACCTGGTGACAGCTTGAAGCTTTGAGAAATCATCCTTTGGGATCATCCTTTGATAGATCATCCTTTGCATGCGACCTCAACTTAAAGCCCTCTTAAACTGTAAGCTGTACCGAACATTCAGCGAGGTAATAGGTACGATCATAGACACGGATGTCGGTTTGTATACTTTTTGGTGCGGCACTCCCCCCCCCCCCCCCCCCAACATCTGACTTTTCCCCTAATGGTGGTTTTATTCCCCCAGCCTTTTGGAGATTTAGTGCGTGCAAAACATTCCGAATGGCAACTCAGAATTATGCAAAATTGAAAGAAATTTCCGAAGGGATGTTTCACAGACAAAGCAACAAATTAAAAACCGCAATGAACGAAAACCGCGATTTCCTGTCCAGTCAAAGTACAGCTGATTGAGGTAGTCAGCTTCTAATCTCCGCCTGCATGCCGTTTTTACTTGGTTATTTTCTGTTTTGCTGCATGCAGCTTGACGTGTGAAACAAAATTAACACCTTCTCAACTCTGATCTAGTTCTGTTGTATGATATGATTCAGCGATGTTCCAACTTTTACAGCCCGGAATAATTTACGTTATTCTGTCTCAACGTGTTATCCAAAGCTATAGAAACGAACAAGGCTAAGTCTTTTCAATGAATCGTCTGTCAATGAAAACAAACCAGACGTTTATTAGCACACCGAAACGTAGCGATTCTACTAGCCCCCACATTCGGAACCTTCCTTGACATGTGCCATACTCCACTTCGACGTAAATTTTAAGTGGAAGTTTCAAAAGCCTGATGATTAACACTCGCCGACTCAACCGATAACGACAATGGTCCGACAACGACCAACACAAAGCAACACAACCCGTGCCAAACATGGCTGACTTGAGTGCTCGTTTCCAGCATGCAGCCCGCCCAGCGGTCGGGGGCTTCTGTGGTGGCATCGAAAGGTGGTGTACATCAACTAACACTCTGTACCTTGTACTTTTCTGAATCTGTAGTCTGCATTCTGTACCTGGCTCCGACCGTCAACAGCAATCGCCAAATTATGTGCGAAACTTTTTTTGAGGCTTTCTTTAAAATTTGTATCATTTTGAGCTTCCATTTTAAATCCTTTGCATACACGAAATCACCAGAAGGTTGGGAGACTAAACTCGCCGTTGAGAAAAGTCAGACATTGGGGGAGGGAGGACATTGGTGTACCCAGAAGGCTACAAATCGACACCCTTGCCTGTGATTGTACCCATTACCTTGCTGGATGTTTTGG